>NC_137233.1:32097155-32707368 GCF_949987685.1 Ammodytes marinus
GTAGCAGTAGCAAATAATTTTTTTTTATTTCCTTTTTTTATTCCGCTTCTAAATATTCCTGCGTTTCGACTGTTCCTGAACGTCTCAGTTTAGCGATTAACACGTTTCTGTTGTCTTGATCGACATGATATTATCCCCCCTGCCATCTACAGCCAAAACGCCAAACATTAACTCCTTAAAAAAGAAAAGAGAAGTCAAATCTTCTCCCCTCGGACTCCGACACTCGCATTAAAATAGAATTTACAGGCCTTATTCGGAGCATGCCGAAAATATCCTTCTCGAGAAAGCACTTATTAAGAACGACTGCTCAAACAACAGAAATGTCAATTCTGTTCGAATACAACAGCAAAAAAAAAAAAAAAAAAATCAATCAATCTATTACATTTTTAAAAAAGGGTTTCAAGTGAGGCATATACAGTGTGACACATTCAATCTTTGTGTTCTCCAATCAAAACCACCAACTTGTTCCTAAAATATAATCATTTGAATATGACATGCAATGGGCCTTTGATTTACTGTTTGCTATTAAAGCAAAGCTGTGGACATTGCGCTGTAGCCATTACTGCGCTGTCACCTGGATTCAAATGAACTGCGCCTGGTATATTATGACCTTTTACTTAAAAATCTAAAAGGAAATCCTCCGCCTAAGGGAGAAAAAGGAAAAGCATTTTCTTTTGTTCTTTTAGAATAAGGTGGGGGGGGGGGGGGAGTTTGATTCCTTCATACAACACAGTGATCAGGACAACCAATGCCTCCGTAAATCCACATATTTTTTCTAAATCAAATTATTATAATATTAAAAAGGGACATTTTCACTTCCAAACAGGTTGTACCATTGCTGGCCGGAGAGTCCTGATTGTAGAACATTTAAGCCTGGCTGCATGAGCCTCATATACTCTCTCACACTGTTATTTCTAATCCATACCCGGCAAATATATATGTCAGTACCCAACGACACACTGTGTTGTTGTGAAGCTGTGTAACCATATTAGGCCCTGCTCCATGAGAACATGTCCTGTGTGTGTGTGTGTGTGTGTGTGTGTGTGTGTGTGAGTGTGTGTGTGTGTGTGTGTGTGTCTGACTGATGAGCCCGTCATCACACACACACACACACACTCACTGTACACACCAGATTGAAAGCTTAACCACGTCCTTTAAGACAAAACGGAGAACGCTAGCTAATTAGTGAAAATATATTTAATAATTAAACATAGGCATAGTTACACAATGCAAATGAATGCAAAAAAAAAAAAACAGACAGATGAGTGTGAGTGGATCCGTACAGAGTATAAAAAGGGAGTAGACCTACTGCAAAGAAATGGGTTTTTGCCTTCCCTTCTTCAAACAGCAGCGAGTTCGTGGTGAGGGGAAATATGGCGTTATGAAAGGATGGTACAGTTCAGGTGTGTGCCAGCCAGGCCCAGTCAGTCACAAGTCTCTGAAGTTCACACCACTCCACAGTCCAGTTTGTACATCCTCCATGAAATGTGTGTTTTCTTTGTGTATTATTAATATTTTTTTGTTGGGGCGGGGCGGGGGGGGGGATTGTGGCCCACGTCCCGTAGATACACACAAGGCGTCCGGGGTATAGCTCCATGTCCTGTGCCTTCATACAGAGTCATATTCTGGGGTTGGTTCATTCCTCTTGAGCGCTCTCTGCCTGGGAGCTGCTGGAGGCCTCGGACTGGGGGTCTGCGTCCGCGCTGGATCTCTCCTGCTCAGAGAGCTGCTCGCTGCTGGGGATGGAGTTCTTCTTGGGGCGGCCCTTGGGTTTAGTAGGTGACTCCAGGCCTCCTCCTTGTAGCACCTGCAGATAGTACAACATTGTTAGCCTCATAGCATAACTGTCTAAATCATATTTACTCTACTCTACTTTTACTCTACATATACTCTATTCTACATCTACTCTACTCTACATCTACTTTTCGTTAACCTAATAGCATAATTGCCTAAGTCATATTTTAAGGGTTATAGAGTAGGGTAAAGTAGATGTAGAGTAAATATGATTTAGGCAATTATGCTATGAAGCTAACAATATGTAAGGTGTAAGGGTGAGACACATAAAGGCAAAAATAATTGTTTCAAGCATGCATGGTCAATTTTTTGCATGCCATAAAATGTCTTTGTTTCAGGCTAGTGTGTAAATAAAATGCTCCAACATGGAAATTGAGGTGTTCATGTCGCTTAACATTGTCTGTTTGCTCTCTGTATGTTTCTCTCTATACAACCATCTTTAACGGCCATTATCTCAACATTAGTTTGTTTCAATACTCTGAACCAAAAATCTAAATTTTAAAGCACCCACATCAACTAAACTTTCCATAATCATTCTCAGCACTATTCCGAAGGTTATCATAGACGGATTTGTTCATATGTTGTTAACTGTCTGATTTATAGTTTATGTTCTACTTAGAAACATGCAGAAAATGCGTTTTTTTTTTAGACCTGCACATAGAATTCTTCTGATTTATTGAATGAAAAAAGGCTGTATCCATAACATCTGTTCAGTAAAAACTTTGAACTCAAATATGTTGTAAAATAAAATGAAATAAAGATTGGCACTCTTTTACATCTACATTTTTTTTTAAAGAGATGCAAATGTACCCATAATTATTTAGAAATCGCCAAATTTACATTGGCTATTTATTCAAACATTTCTGAAAAAAAAACTTGTAATACATAAATGAATTGTTTTATTGTAAGTAATCAGCTGTCAAGGTTTCCTGGGGATATCTCTAAGTTAAAACATGTCACCCTATTCACCTACAGTGTCTCTCCGTGCTGCGAGTCTATAGGGTAAAAAAGGAATCAGTTACGGATAGGACCGTCACAATCCATCTCACCAACACACATTTAAAAAAGAAATGTGGTTGAATTGTGTCACGTCAACCTGATAAAACAAATGTAACATAACCTCTAAAAAGGTGGACCATTCCTTTAACTCACAGTGTAGTATACTGATTAACAGGCCTCTTTACTCTCAATTGTTCGTCTAACTTGAGCCCTGTGTGCACGCATTTCAGTGCTAATCCTTTTCCACTGAACTACTTTTCCATTTGTCGAAAACAATACTAAATCTCAAAGAACATTTCCTGATGTCTTTTGTTCTTGTTTGTATAGTTGTTGTAGGCGCTCACCCTCATATAAATTGACCACTATACCACATCCTCATCTTTTATTTCATCATCGTAATGAGTAAAGGGCACTTACAATTTTCTTCCATTTCATCCGTCTGTTCTGGTACCACGTTTTGACTTGCAGCTGACTTAGGCCCAAAGACTCGGCCAGGTCTATTCTGTGAAGGGGAAAAACAATTGGAGAAGGAAAATAATCATGATTGAGTCACATCAAATTGCTCCCGATGGTTCAGAGAGCGCCTTGCATGGCAGCTACTGCCATCAGTTCATGAGTGTGTATATGAATGGGTGAATTTGGTAAGAATTGTAAAGTGCTTTGGGGCTGAGAAAATTGGCTAAAAAGTGCTTTATAAATCAAGTCTATTTACCATTTTTACCATTTACCATCAGTTGATTCTAACAATGATACATTGTCACGTTCAAAGTCATCAAAAGAATTGCCTGGTATTAGTTAGACTTTGTTATTTTACTTCTGCCAGATTGCCACTTGCAGTTATTTCACTTTGCAGTCCAACGCCCAAACATATATACATATCAACTCCATCAGTGCCACAGTTAACCCAAAGGAGGTCATGTCCTCTGCATTTTTAATCTTTAAAACATTTTTGTTGGGGGAACTCATTTGATTGGACCATGCGCTTTTTTCCCTTTTCTAACATATAAATAGGCCCAGATAAATATCCTACACTTACAAGATATACATAACTACACTTACACATCCATGTCCATATATAGGCTACACATTAGCCATATTGGAACACTTTTATATATTCCTAATGTAGTGTATTATTGACTGGTGACGATTTCGTTTTTTTTGTGGAGCATAACTATGACAAATAAAGAAATCTTGAACAACATTAACGTATTGTAGGCTATTGGCCTACTAGTTGTCCAGACATCATTGGGAAATAAAATCTATAGCGAAAGCAAAATTAAACGGTCATAAAAAAATATTAATAATAACATAAATATTCTAGCCTATATTCCCTATCATTTTTTTCTTTTGAATTATTATTAGACTACATTTAATTTTCTGGTTAAATTGAGGGTGTTGAGGTGACCTAAAATCCTTTTCGACAACCCTGCTAACGCACACTGTAAGCCTCCAGCCACTCACCTATCGGGCGTGGACAGATACTTCTGCTTCTCGAAGCGCTTCTCCAGGCCCATGAGCTGCAGCTCGGTGAAGACGGTGCGGCTGCGGCGGCCCTTCTTGCTCTTGCCTCCCCCGTCGTGTTGCTCCAGCTTCCCGCGGAGGTGCAGGTCCAGCGGGAGGTGGTGAGACGCCCCGCCGACATGCAGGCCCCCAGCGGCGGACAGGAGCGGAGAGCCGAGCGAGCACGACAGCGGAGAGATGGGGAACTTGAGGAGGCTCGCCTGGTCGGCTTTGAGCACTGAGGGGGAACCGAGAGGGAACAAAGACACGCACGCGTTTAGAAACAAGGTGTGGGGTTATGTTTTCAACGCGTTAAACATGGATGATCGGGGAGCAGCAGAAGCTCCCAGCAGATGAAACAGTGACGCGCTTTTACCTTTTATAGGCTAGCCTACAGTCTATGGGTTTTACAAAAACATTTTTCGATCATCACTGCACAGGTCTCCGGTCAGAGGTTAGGGGATCCATAAGGTCACAACTGCAGCTGATACAATATGAGGGGGAAATATTCATGACGCATTTAATAGGTTAGTAAATATGGACATGCAGTTATAGACCGAACTACATTACAAACAGCAACAATAATGGCGCTTCATTAACTGGATGGGCCTACAAACAAGAGGATAATACCTCCGCGATGCAATGTTCTTATGTATCAATATTAGAAGCCTATAGTGTCATGGGCCTAGCTAAAGGCGAGTTATTATGTTCACATTGGGATTGAATAGGTCGCGTCTTTAATTGAATTAGGGCCTGGATAGGCTGATAAAGTCATTAAACAGACCAAGATAGGAAGACAACTATTGTTCTAATTTCATGCAGTGATGGTGTATAATCAGACAGACTGTTCATTCAAGCGGCTAGGCCTATTCTGTGGCCGGTGGGTCATAAGAGAAAGAAAATGACAGGCGCAACATGTTTGAAGTTGCAAACAAACTTTAGGCTACATAAACTGTAACGTTTTATAAAATAAAAATGAATATATATATATAGGCCTAACTGGAATATGTGTAGCCTTTATATTGTAACTTTTATCTGAGTCAAGTAGGATTTTCCTCTTTCACTACGAGGAGCACCCCCGAATCCCGACAATCAATCCCAATTTTACGCATGCAAAATTATTCATATAGACCTAGGCTATAATATTCAGGTAGATTGTAGCCGTTAGTTATTTTTCTCTATACAAATGTTGCACTCTCACATTTCGACAAAACAATTCGTAGCCTATCTTAAATATTTCCTTTAACTTATACATGTACTTGATAATGTCATATCTGACATTTGCTTAATTATTCCAAATGGATAGAAAAATATCCTGCGCCTGACACAAGTTAAGTTCTGGAAAAATGGCTTACTTTTTTATAAGGAGCAAATTACGCATCACTTTACTATTTGAGTTAAAATATAATTCTACTTTTGAATCTATATGTTAACATTAATAGCCTATAACCTATACTAATAATCCTTTTTTCCCTATGTTGTTATTGTCTGTAGTTCATTAATTTTTTTACAGCATGAAACACCTAGCCTAAATAAACTCGATCAGTAAAGCCTCTCCTACCCAGTTGGCTGTGGAAAGGCCGCGCGGACAGGAGAGCGTGCACCCCAAACTTGAGCAGCTCCCCTGCCGGAGCTGACACCTTGTGTTCGGGGTGGTCGGTCAGGATCTCCTCGATCATGAAGCTCCTGTAGCGATGCGTCCTGTGGTCCGCATGGAGTCCCGGAGGATAGTAATGCGCCATGCCCATGTCCAAATGATGCTGCATGATTACTACACAGTAATACACTTAAACAGTCACCAAATCCGCTAACACCGTTTAACGCTCCTTCAGTGGCCCAATAAGTCTGCGGTCATATTCCACCTTTATACAGTCCGGGAGATTAAGACTGTGTATGGATCAAAGTTATCCTCGGCTTCTGGATCAAGCGAAAAAAAATAGCCTATCAAGTCCTACAGGTATAGCCGTCCTCTGCGGTGTTTTTACGCGCTACTTCTTCTGGCCAGATGCGGTTCTCTTCGGAGGAGAGGACATGTGGAACCGTGAGAGCGAAAAACCTGTGACCAAAAAACTCCCGAATCCAGCCGTGTTCATGCCCTGCTGATTGTGCTCTGTGCAGTGTGCGCGGTGTATGTGTGTGTGTGTGTATGTGTGTGTGTGTGTGTGTCAAGCCGCTGAGCGCGTCACCTTGGCAGTGAGTCGGGGAATAAGCTTTGGGTTTTATGAGTCTCGCTGTGGCTCCACCTCTTCTCTGCTCGGGGTTTGTCTGCTCGGTGCATTCACTGCATGAGACACAGTTAAACTTTTGCACCGCTGCTGCACTTGTCCTGCACGGATTTCTATGCAAAAGGAAATAAATATAAGGACCTGGGAAGGATGGACAATATACTAGATATATTCCCGGCTGCGGGTGACTTGGAGTAATGGTTAGTTTGATGATGGTGTGTGAAGCACTTAAAACTGGAAGATCAGTTGAGAAGGTAACGGTCGATGATTTTTAAAGACATGATACTTTCCTGAATGATTGCCTCAAAATAATTAGGTTTTGATTTATGATCATAGAATTATTCAATACTAAGAATTACATGAATATATTTTGTGATCCAACTGTAGGCTCTGTATAACAAATACCCCTCCCTGGAAACTGCATAGTGTACCTTTAAAAAAAAGACAGACAGACCTCATAATAATGGATAGGATTTATATAGCGCTTTATTCCCTAAGGACTCCTTAGTGCACTATGAGCACTTTAGCCATTCTGATAGCTGCTGTTGTGTTTCCACAATGCTATAATGTTGGTGCAGTCGTTGTCGCTTGTTTGCAATTTATATCTTTGTCTTTTTAACATTTGAATCATTCATATATCTTTATCCTACTTTTGTTTCATATTTTCTATTCTAACCGTGTTATATGTTTGCCCACTTGAGAGAAAGCCTTACCAATTTTCCATTGTAGAAGGTGTTTAATGACAATAAAAGTTGGCAGTTGTTTCACATTTTGCAAGTTATGCAATAAGTGTATAGCCTGCATTTGTTTTTAACCAATACAAAATGAAGTAAATCAATACCTTTTGCTACTGTTTTGTCTGAGGATCCCACACCTGTGAAGATTGTAATTTGATATAACTGTGCCCAAAATGTTGTTCATAAGATGCAATAGCACTACACACTCATTGAACCATACCAGCTGATGGTATCAGCGTTAGCAGGCCGTCTGTCCCACAGCCACTGAAG
Source organism: Ammodytes marinus (assembly GCF_949987685.1). Lineage (NCBI taxonomy): Eukaryota > Metazoa > Chordata > Actinopteri > Uranoscopiformes > Ammodytidae > Ammodytes > Ammodytes marinus. The sequence goes on from NC_137233.1 coordinate 32,104,681, forward strand.
CAGCTCCAATGGAAATAAATCATTCTACTGTAAAGGTCAGAGAAACCCACGCCAGAGCACCTCCGGGATTCCTTTTTTATTTGGTTAAAACATTTTTTTTGGTTGCAAAACATCTCCCACAGCATATTTTTAGCATGCCTCATGATCTGCTATATGAGAAAAGCTCTGGCCTTCTAAAAATCAACCGTGGAGCATTAACCGTCAAATAACCTTTTGCATGCGTCACACTTGTGGGTCTATTTAGATGTTGTATACTTTTCTTTAGAATAACAGGAAACAACAGGCTGTACAGGAGCAGGAGCTGACGTGATTTAAGTTCCAACTTGTGACATGATAAGAACCACAATTAAGAGCAGGACAGCCTCAAACAGCTGGGGTTCCTCCTTTATTTTAACACATAAATGACCACGTCTCAAACCAAATAACTAATGGCACGACGCACCAGCATCTCATAAATGGCACCAAATAAAGGAACGACTTGTTGTAAGGGAGGGAGGGGGCAACACACTGTGTGTGAGAAGAATGTTGCAGTTTAAGTGTGTAGAAAAATGCAGGCCAAATGATAGAGTGCTGTTATAAAATAGTAGAAGAAGAACCTTTTTGGGCCAGGAGGAGAGGAAGTCTTGAAAACATGTTACGCTTACAAAAAGATAGTTGGAGGAATATAGTCATTTTAAAATGTAGAAGCTCTTGGTTAAATACATTATCATGATAACGCTGTTGTGAATCTCTTGGGTCGTGTTCTGTATGGTATGATGTCAAATCTTGAATCCCCCAAGAGAATGTGTATTGTGCAAATTCAGCTTTCTGTGGTGTTGGGGTCAAATTGACCCGTTGTATCTTTTTAATTTTAAAATTAAACAACAACCCATTTTTTTTCAACCAGAAACTTCATGGCCACAGCTTATTTTCTGAAGAATGTGGGTTAACATTTATTTTTTATTGAGTATAGGCTACATGCTAAAGTAGCCTATCACCTCACATGTATGTCCCTCATAAGATATTTGGGTCAATTTGATCCAATTACAGTCAAATATGCACACAGACACACAGAAACATGCCTGCAAAGACAACGACACACATAACACACATACTCACTCACCCCAACAACCAACATCGGTACCAACAATTGTTCCTAAATGTATGCCAACTAAGTCTAAATCATAGTGTATTTTGTTACACATATCATAACATAATCACAAAAACGAATGACACTCCCATTGTTAAAGATTAATTGCAAACATTAATCATAAATTGTATCTATATCGTTTGGAATTGAGGAAAAGGGTCATAAAGGAATTTAATGTTTTTGTTTATAGTGCTTTTAAAACCCCAATAATGTCCAGAGTCAATTTGACCAAAACAAAGGGTCTAAAAAGTGAACAAAATGCAAGGATTAAATAAATAAAAAATCTAAAATATTCGAATGTAGAGAAAAAAAATCCCCTTTGCCATGTTTAAATGTCACAGATTATATATTTGTAGAAGACCAATGAAAATCATATGAATCGCTATCAGCTACTAGTCTTTACTTTTAATGACTAGTATTCTTTAGTATTTTATACTAGTTTAGTTGTCTGGGACCGTGTACAAATAGCACATTGATCTCACAGAGGAAAGATGCTTTACCAGATTATAGCATGCTTTCTCATTTCCCTGAAGACACCACACAATACAGCACATCCAATAAATAATACACTTTACATAGGTTTTTTTTTTTCCATATAACAAGCAACCACACAATCTGTCAAGTCAATCAAATAGAACTCAACTGGTAACAAGTGGTGAGGTGCAATGACGTTACCTGGCACTGTGTGAACATATCTCCCTCTGGTGGCCACTTCCGAGATTGCAAGGAGAGTTTTCCCTGCCAGCTGACGAACACCTTCCTCATAGTATAAATGACTGAAACATATCAGGTTTCAGAGAATAACCGTTTAACAACTTTAACCACTGCACCACGAGCGCCCCGCTAAATATTGTAACATTCCTGATGGTCTGACATTAAAACACAGGAGATTGACAGAGAGGATGTGTTTATATGAACATTGACCCTTTAACTTCCCCAAGTGTCGCTGGGTCTGTATTCATTAGACAGACAGAGAGAAAACACTTCCCTGGATTCACATATCTGAATCATATTAGTTCTTCATTATCAAATCAAATCATTGGATCTTAAAGTTGAAATGATATTCAAACTCAATCAATACATCAGGTAAGAATAAATGGGTAACAATATAAATGGCTTTTCTGTAGAATTAAACATTTAAAGGTGAAGTCAGTGATTCTTATGAATGCTTGTTTTCAAAATGACTTTTTTTTCCTAGTATACAAATTGTGTGTAAACAAAGGGGGCCTGCTCTTGCAACATGCCCTTTTACAGAGCCTAGGCTCTGTATTAACACCAGATCCCCCCTCCCCCCCCCAGCGCATACTCAGTATGCTACCTATTCCATACTCAGAATGGAGTATAGCATATTCACTGATTACGACAAAAAAGTGATTTTGACCTCAAGCATTGTCTAGAATCGCTGACTCTACCATTAAAGATGATCTCACTTTGACACACATGAGCAGGTATAGGGCACAGGACTGGTAAGTTGAGAAACAAATAGATACATGGGTTCTCCTCCTTTTTTATAGAAGCATTTGAATGAATTTACCTGTGTCTAGTGCAGCTCAGGCAGCACAGGTGTATGTCATGCAGGTGTGCCCAACTCTCAACCCGAGATCGTCAAGGCCATGAGGAACATAAGACCCAAACATTATCGGCTTTAAGTTTTGAATGTAGAGTCACCACTCAAAACATGTATAGGCTTTGTGTAGACCCTGTTAGATTTAACTCAGTTGTAACTAATGTGAGCACAGAAGGTCATTGTTGTCTTTGGGAACAATACGTTTAGGTATACAATGTATGTAAGACAATAGAAAATAATTAAGAATCAAAGGTCAACTATCAGTCTTTAGCCAAAACTTTGAACCATGTGTCACATCGGCAAATAGCAAAGCATGCACCAATTGTAGGCGTACTTAGCAGAACATGTAATCAAAACACTAATGAGCCTAAAATGATGTAGTAGTAGAATGAAATTAATAGAATAAAATAAATAAATAATATATTTGTGTCACCAGATCCACATAGGTAACTGAAGTTTGTTAATAATATCTTGCCTATGTTTTGTATCAAATAAGAATCTATAAACGACTGATTTTACCGGGATATTCAACAATCAAACAGTCAGTCAGTCATTCCATCAACCTGTGTATAATGATAGATCACAAAGCTCATTACTGTTTTTCTAGTTTCTAAGAGCAAACGTTCAGATAGACTATTTGAATTATATGTGCAGTGCATATTCACCAGTATTGTTCAAACAAAGCGTGATGTTGATATAGGCCTATAGTTGAAACACAGAAATAGACATTTTCTTCTTTTCTCAATCAAATATTGTCAGTGTTTTACTGTCCTATTAATAATGTGTCTGTCCTTTGCAACTCAACAGCATCATCTCAATAAACAGCCACCTGGCGGCACCAGAGGGCTTTAAAAAAAGAAAGACAAATATTGAGCGGCCTGTTGTGCAGCTTCAGACGCGTAGCAGTATAGTCAGTAAAGGTTAGGCCTATTTAACAGGTTAGGAGGAAATTAATAGCCTCGTTTGAGAAGTAGCCGTCTTGCTCAGACCTGCGCAATTAGGACGCGCGTCTTTCTGAGTGCACAGCAAAAATGCTGCAAAAATGCTGTGCGCTCAGCTAGACGCGCGCCATGGTCTGAGCAAGACGGCTCCGACACAAACGAGGCTATTTTCTTTGAGAGGCATTTGTCTCAGCTGGGAATTCAAATCATGCTAATAAATGCGAAGTAAACTAGCCTACATCTTCATCTAATACATGAGTTGTAGGCAGATCATTGCATATGTTGCCATTTTTAGCTTTATATTTAAGTTATTCTTTCTACATATTAATCCTGACCTCTGATTGGACCTTTGTCCCTTATTTGGTACTGTATTCTTCCTTTGCATAGCTTACACAAACAAACTGTCATGCCAAAGCAAAAGGCAGTAACTTCCATTAAATGGAAGCCTTAGCTCTAAAAAGCAGTTTAATACAATGTGATGAAATCATTAGCTTGATAAAATGTTCAATGAAATGTATGTATAATTTACCGTTATTCTTTGCGTTATTGTAATTATTGATATTATTTGTTTAGCCTATTAATATAGGCTTAGGCTATCATAACATTATTGTAGGCTACACTTGTTATGCGTCAAAGTAACTTTTCAAATCAAATTGTATCAATGGCTTTGGGAGGTTTCTGAGCACTTTGAAGCCACTAATATTTATATATAATAAAATGAGTATAGAGGGTGGGCTTTGCCTCTCAACTACAACTATAGTGCTACAGACACAATACAAATCCGTTATGTGAGCTGTGTCTGAGGTCACGTGACGTGCATGGACCGTTCTACACGACAACATGTCAGGTTGCTAAGTTAGCTAGTAAGCTAGCTGTAATTAGCTGACCAAATGATGTGGCTAGAGGAAAACACCGGTCTGCCAGGCAGTAGCGGCGAGACGACCGAAGCGTTAGAGAGATGAATCGACTGTGTAACAAACTGTAGCGACGGTCCCGGACTGAGACGGCAGGAAAAACGGTAAGTCGGGCCGTCCCGTGCTTTGCTAGCCCCGGCTCATAATACAGGCAGCACGGTTAGCTGAGCAGCTAGCAACTGGTCTCGAGCCCGCAGCATCAGCACCAGACGCACCACTTTAGGGTTAACGCACAGGGAGTTAACCGAAGGTCAGTCCATCTGTGTCGAGGAAGCAATGTGGCTTTATAACGCGACAGTGCTGCTCAGGCAAAGGCAATTCATTTCAGTGATCTCTAAGCTAACGTTAGAAAACTGAAGTTGTATGTGCGACGTTAATGAGTTCACCGACAAAGACAGATTGCCGCCGTTGTTATTTAAAGTGTCCAAGCGCTGATCTGTGTCCACCCCTAAATGTAATCTCCATTGCATGAGAATATGTAGTTTTTCTTTTCTTTTTGTTTTTAATCTATGATATTGTGAAGACTTTTGCTCCCATAATAAATAGACCGTTATCAGGACACGCCCTTGCTTAAGTCAAGTATCTACAGGTGAAATTAACATCAGTGATGGCTCGTCCAGAATTAACTAATGCCCATGGGACTGGACATTAAAGGTCTCCTATTATACAACTTTCCTGGTCTTAATTTGTCATTAATGACACCTATAGAGCAACCTGACACGAATCACAGCACAAAAAACTATATCGATTTTCGGGAAACTCTTTCAGCATTCTCTGTCAACACTGGGCTTCGTCCTTCTCCGCCCCCTCGCCCCCCTCCTGCCAACCCCACTCTGTTGTGATTGGTTACCTTCCGGAAGACTTTCAGCGGTGCGCGGGCAGATTTGAGCAGGCAGGTGGGGGCATGGCCTGAGTGTACCTGAGCGCATTGCAGCATCACCATACATGGAAAATCCGGATTGATCTACGTAGATAAATCCAGGAAATGTTAACAAGTGAATCGCGACCGGCGTTCCTAGTGTTTAGCGCTCTGCACAGCCACCCCAGACGGTCAGCAGGGAATACGTCTAAATGCATGTAAGTCATCATTTGACACTTTAATATGGTTAAACATGACTATAAATCATTATAACAACGTGTATAGGTCATAAAAGTTGAAAAAGCATAATAGGTCCTCTTTAATGAGCCATGATTAAAGATGGAGTCAGCGATTCTGGAGAATGATTGTTGTCAAAATAACTGTCTGTCAAGAAATTAACAAGCGTTCGGCAGAATTGCTGACTGCACCTTTAACATCAGGTCTGGAGCGGGATATACCCTGCATTCCAATACCCATACTATCTACTATTTAGTATGGTAGAAGAAAGATTTAGGATGTCCCGATTCTTGTGGCCAGATTTAGGATGGTTAGAAAGACCCGGATGTCTACTACACAACCGGCCGAGATTGTTAGTGTTGAAAACAGCATCCTATTTGGGCAATTCTGAACCACAATCCAGTGTGAACCTGAAGTGATGTCACATCAACGGAGCCTCCATATGAAAACAAACGGGGGTGCGACGGATATAAAAGCAAAAGGCAAGATCAAGGCGCAATGTTATGATGAAATAAATAAGCAAAGGTATGTCCCAATTGTATGCCTACTGCATCATAACTAGATTTTTTTTTATCGTCAGATGTAGTATGTAGAATAGAAAAAAGTATGAGTTTTGGAATGCAGGGTTAGTTTCTTCCACTGTGACAGGTAGCCATGCTGTAGCATTGTGAAAGGCAGTGTACCCTGTAAGGGTGGGAAAAATAATCGATTCTCCGATGCATCGCGATTCTCTCTCGAACGATTCCGAATCGATTCAGATAAGTTAATAATCGGATTTTTTTTATTCTTTTTATATATATATAGGCCTATACATTTTTTTCTATTCTATTCGTAAATACTAGTATTTTCTGCGCCACTGCACATGCACACCACACAAGTGTGAGTTGTTAAAGCAGTTCGGATGGATTTGAGTTTGAGCATTTCAGCACAATCATAATATCCCGCCTTCCTCCAATGCAGCCCCACCCCCTCATTCCTATCCCTGTTTTTTTTGTTTTGTTTTTGAAGAAACTTAATTTAGGCTACACAAGCAGACTTACTTGCTTAATACTGTCTCCGTGCACAAAGTGAGTTATATTGTGGCTGAAGAAACTGGTGGCTGTAGTAGGCTACCGGTACCGCGCTGATCTGCTTGTATCACTGGTTTCACTTCAGATACAGTATCTCACAAAAGTGAGTACACCCCTCACATTTCTTCACATTTTTCTTTATATCTTTCCATGGGACAACACTGAAGAAATGACACTTTGATACAATGTAAAGTAGTCAGTGTACAGCTTGTATAACAGTGTAAATTTACTGTCCCCTCAAAATAACTCGACACACAGCCATTAATGTCTAAACTGCTGGCAACAAAAGTGAGTACACCCCTTAGAAAAAATGTACAAATTGGGCCCAAAGTGTAAATATTTTGTGTGGCCACCATTATTTTCCAGCACTGCCTTAACCCTCTTGGGCATGTAGTTCACTAGAGCTTCACAGGTTGCAACTGGAACCCTCTTCCACCCATTTATGACAGCATCACAGAGCTGGTGGATATTAAAGACCTTGCGCTCCTCCACCTTCTGTTTGAGGATGCCCCAAAGATGCTCAATAGGGTTTAGGTCTGGAGACATGCTTGGCCAGGCCATAACCTTTACCCTCAGCTTTTTTAGCAAGCCACTGGTCGTTTTGGAGGTGTGTTTGGGGTCGTTATCATGTTGCAATACCACCCTGCGGCCCAGTTTACGAAGGTTGAGTGCACGTGGTCAGCGTCGTACACAGAGGTTGGCTTTGGAAAATAGACGTATGAGTGCTGCCAGCATTGCTGAAGGGCTTGAAGGGGTGGGGGGTCAACATGTCAGTGCTCAGACCATACGCCGCACTCTGCATCATTAGAACATCATACTGGTCTGCATGGCTGTCATCCCAGAAAGAAGCCTATTCTAAAGATGATGCAAAAGAAACCCCACAAAAAGTTTGCTGAAGACAAACAGACTACGGACATGGATTACTGCAACCATGTCCTGTGGTCTGATGAGACCAAAATACATTTATTTGGTTCAGATGGTGTTAAGAGTGTGGAGCGGCAACCAGGTGAGGAGTACAAAGACAAGTGTGTCTTGCCTAGAGTCAAGCATGGTGGTTGGAGTGTCATGGTCTGGGGCTGCATGAGTGCTGCCAGCACTGGGGATCTACAGTTCATTGAATTCTAACATGTACTGTGACATACTGAAGCAGAGCATGATCCCCTCCCTTCATAAACTGGGCCGCAGGGCAGTACTGCAACATGATAACGACCCCAAACACCCCTCCGAACGACCACTGGCTTGCTAAAGGAACTGAGGGTAAAGGTTATGGACTGGCCAAGCATGTCTCCAGTCTTAAACCCTATTGAGCATCTTTGGGGCATCCTCAAACAGAAGGTGGAGGAGCGCAAGGACTCTAATATCCACCAGCTCCTTGATGTCGTCATGAATGGGTAGAAGAGGGTTCCAGTTGCAACCTGTGAAGCTCTAGTGAACTACATGCCCAAGAGGGTTAAGGCAGTGCTAGAAAATAATGTTGGCAAAACAAAATATTGACACTTTGGGCCCAATTTGGAAATGTTTTCTTAGGGGTGTACTCACTTTTGTTGCCAACAGTTTAGACATTAATGGCTGTGTGTCGAGTTATTTTGAGGGGACAGTAAATTTACACTGTTATACAAGCTGTACACTGACTACTTGACATTGTATCAAAGTGTCATTTATTCAGTGTTGTCGCATGGAAAGATATAATGAAATATTTGAAGAAATGTTAGGGGTGTACTCACTTTTGTGAGATACTGTATGTCGGCCAGAACACCACTTATGCTTATAATGAGACTAGGAGAGGAGGAGTAGGGTTTTATCCGCTCTTTATTTTCCTTCTTTCACAGGCACAGCCGCATATAGATCGCGGAAAAAGAACAAAGGCTTAAACTCCGCTCGTGAGGAGACGTTTGAACAGCTGTTGCGACTCGCGAATCGCAGCCGCTAATAACATGCACAAACTATAACTTATAACAGCGATCGGGACTACATGTACATACTCACACACGGGTGATTCACATTTACACTCAGATAAACACGAATGATGGCTTACTGTGGCAACTTGCTCACACACATCTCACCGAGGGAGAAGCGAAAGGAAACTTACTGAACTGGCTCTCTGGCCGACTGACGTCACGGCCCAACACTAAAACACAGCTTAACACACTGTAAAAAATAACAAGAAATAACAACACTGTAACCTTTTCTACAATGGTCGCTACTCGCTAGGCTACTGTCTGCCGTGGAATCAAAACAAACCCTTTCGTTGAGGACGCGCGTGCACGAATGCGCGGTACACAAGCAGACGGCAAACAGACAGGTCTGTCGGCCAATTAAATCGTTCGGTCCGAACGATTTGATTGGTTGTAGTTTTCACCTAATATTATGAGACTGAAATAATTGTTTCTTTTTATTCCTGGTGGGTCTACCATGCATTTTAGAGTGTAAAAACCTTATTTATACCATTTTAAAGTCATTTAAAATAAGTGTAAAAACTCTACAAAGGTAAGAATAGCTTTAAAAGTGGCGACAAAAAGGCTGAGAGCAGCAAACCCATATGACCTGCATCGGCTTTGTTTCTGTTAACGTTTTTTTATGAGAGCTGAATTCCAAGCCATACTTTTTGCACAATGCATTATCAATGCATCAAGATGCATTGATAATCGATTTTCAATCGAATCGTTGACCTCTGAATCGGAATTGAATCGTGAGTTGCCAAGAGATTCCCACCCCTAGTATCCTGCTGGTTTGCCTGAGCTGTGTGACTTGGATCCCCTTACAGTTCAGACACACTGTCATAACTACAACAATGGTGTAAAGAGGAGCACCATCTTGTCGGCCATATTCCTTTATTAGCACACTCAGTGGAAGTGACTGTCACATCCCACACTCATTAACAGCCCCAGTGTGAGATATGGCTCAGCCTTCTTCTTCACACCATCTCTCTCATTGTCCACAAACACATAGACGTCCCAGTGGACACACCGGCTTACGCTTCCAGCAACGTTGTGTGAAGCGTTCTGGGTCGTTGGCTCTTGATTAAGTGGTTGAGTGAAGATATTTAGTCTGCGCTCACTATAGGAGCTCACATTTGCTTGTTAGTATTTGATAGCACACCTACGTCACATTTGTCATGAAGAAGAGCTTCTCATTCACCAGCTAGTTACCCAGAGAGCTTCCTATATACACTGCCAAGTGGTGTCAGGCTCTGATTGGATAGATTCAAGAGGTTACAAGATCCAAGATGGTTTATTGTCATAATGCACAACAGTTACAGCAGCAGTCATTGGCAATGCAATTCTTAAGTCCCAGGCTCCTCTCAACAATGCAACATAGAAGAACAAAACACAAGTCAAAGTCAAAAGTCAAACTTATTTGTATAGCACATTTAAAACAACATCAGTTGACCAAAGTGCAGAACAAGATACAATACAAAATAACATATAAAATACATGAAAAAGTTAGGAGTGTCAAAGTCTCAACTTGTGTTAAAGGCCAATGCAACAAAAGTGAGTCTTCAGCAACGTATTAAACTGTTCAACTTTACAGGGATCCAGGTTCTATTCATTCACACACAGTCATACTGGTGGTGGTAAACTACTACAAGTGAAGAGAGCAACACCTGAGACACACAAGAAGTGCAATGACACAGTGCAGATAGTCGTCTCTCTGGCTGTAAGGCTGGAAATGCATCAACCAGGCTTGGTGCCAAATGAGTTTGTAACACAAAGTGTGGGTTGCAGTGTAAAAGAAGTAATAAGAACAGCTCTGGTAGAAAAGAGGTGGGCTCCTACTTTACACCTTCAATTATTTATAGACTGCAAGTTAATCTGAACAGGAGTGAGCTAAAAGTGACCTGTCTGCTAGCTTGTAAAATATGCTTTTTCAACAACTTGTCAACTTTTTATTCAGAGAAATAAAGCGCTACCGCTAACCCAACCTGAGTAACCCTCCGTGTTCCAAATATCATACTCCTTTATTTTTTCTATTCTACATACATACTACATCTGATCATACAAATAATCCAGTTAGGATGCAGTAGGCATACACTTGGGACATACTTTTACTTATTTATTTCGTCATAACATTGCGACTTGATCTTGCCTCTTGCTTTTATATCCGTCTCATCGCCGTTTGTTTTCATTCGGAGGCTCCGTCGATGTGACGTCACTTCAGGTGTGCACTGGATAGTGGATATAATAGCACCTTTTAAATGATATGCCAATTGATGTTCAGTATACCTAGATGTTTACTATATTTAAAAAAAACTGTTCATTCATAAACTTTTAAGTTTATTTTCAAGTAAATTCTTCGAAAAAAACAAGTTGGGAACCGCTGCTTTAAACAATCTGAAGAAGAGGGGGAAATCAAAAGCAAAGGAATCTAAAAAACAACACAGCTTTTTGGATATTTTTGTTTTGTTTACTATCAGTTGTATAGTAAGCAAGCCAGACCTGGCCTCATTACATAGACTTTTGCTGTTTTGATGAGGGCCATCTTAAAGCTGCAGTTGATAATTTGAGCCGTTGGGATCCCAACGGCTGTTTTCCCAACGCTCTACCTGCTGTAGCTCCTCCCTCTGAACGACAGCTACGCGCGTTCATGTGAATTCAGTTACTGACAGACACCATGTCCGATTCCGAGGTGATTAAACATTAGTAATGATAACTACATACGTACATATTGAGCATACATTTTAATCACAGACATACCATGTATGTTAGCTTAAAATCATTGTAAGTGTGCTGGTAGGCCTAACAAAAGTAGCTGTAACAGCCAGGCAAGATAGCAAACTAATTGTAACAGAGCGGAGAGGTGTGTGTGTGTTTCTCCTACTATATGCTCCTGCTCTGACCGCAGCTGGGAGGGGCTGCTCGGGCAGTGTTGCCAACTTAGCGATTTTGTCGCTATATTTAGCTACTTTTCAGCCCCCCTGGCGACTTTTTTTTCAAAACAGCGACAAGCGACAAATCTAGCTTTTTTTCTGGTGTAATTGGTGACTTTTTCGCCGAAGCAAATATCAGAGCAGGAGATACACATCTCAGCTCGGGGCTGCTGCGCGAGGAGCGGGCTGCGTGTCAGTGCTCCCGCTGCTCGTTGAGAAGAGATGATACTTGCTTTGGCGAAAAAAGTCACCAATAACACCAGAAAAAAAAGCTAGATTTGTCGCTTGTCGCTGTTTTGAAGAAAAAAAAGTCGCCAGGGGGGCTGAAAAGTCACTATATATTGCGACAAAATCGCTTTGAGTTGGCAATACTGATCACAGGACGAGGGCTATATGGGGCCAGCGGCAGGCAGAGGAAGGGGACGAGGTCGCGGTCGGAGAGGTCTTGATGTGATAGGGCAAGAAGACATGGCCGGTGTACTTTTTTTCAAGCTCTCTCCGTCTCCCTTTCAGCAGTTAACTTTTCAACATTCGTCTTTCCTCGTTTTTTTGCTGTCTTAGCGGTGTTAGTTGTTAGTATCCTGGGAATGGTAAATTGAGGGTTCGTTTGTGAAGACATTGCTACTCGCTGTCCGCCGTAGTAGCCTTGTACCAAACAGTAGGCTAGTGTCAGACTGCTAGGGTCGTGAACGCTCACGCAACTGACGCATCAACGTTGTTGCCAAGGTCCCACAGCCAATAAGAACGGAGAATCTGACCTCGCTCTGATTGGTCAAAATTAACATGAGCGGTGGCAATTTTGGGGGGCAGCACACAGAGGCAGGGGGAGCAAAGTGATAAAAAAATATTTTCAGACCACTTCACCTACATATAGCTGAATGGCTATTATGACAGTTTTGCCAAATATTACAGTAAAAAAACTCTCAACTGCAGCTTTAAGTGAGGCAGGGAGCAGTTTCACTCCTTCAGTTATGTACAACAAGTGCTGCGGCCCATTACAGCTCTGGGTGTAATGTGAGAACGCCTCCGGTCCCTAGAGTTAAACTGACACCCTGGGAGATCTTTGTGTGAGACAACAGTGATATCAGGCTACATAAATCACAAGTGCAAGTCAAGAGGTATTGCTCTCTGAGGCTGCTGGCTGGAATAGCCTAATGCAACTCATAATATGAGAGTGACGATGATGAAGGACTATGTGGTGCTCATCCTGCCAATACATTTCTGCTCTTGAACTTTTTTACTCCACTACAATTATTTGACTCATTTTGTTTTCTTGCTACTTTTCCCTATGTTTGACCATGACTTATGCAAGTGAACTGTTCATTAAACTTCCCAAATTCAAGATAAAATAAAAGCAATCATCAAACCAGTCCACTTTGAATTACTGGCTATGGCCTGCTCCTCACATACTTCCAGTTGCAAGGCTTCAAATTCAGGATGTGTGCCTACTTTTATATTATGTGTATGCGCAATATCAACATTTCATATCATTAACTAAAACAAAATAACCAAATCTAAAGGGAACTTCCATACTGTATTAGAATTATTGACACTAAAATATGAAGAAAAAAAATGGTGTCTACAGGGCCAGTGAAAATATATAAGGGGCCAGTAAAACTCGGAACTGGCCAAGCGGGCCTTTTGGGTAAAAAAGTTAATGTAAACCCTGTTTGTAACACTTTATTATTTTTTTAGGCGATACATATTACAGTAAAGAATTATTTATATATATCTATATTTAATGGTTCAAAAGAGAAGATATAATCAGTATCAGCACTGGCCCCAAAAAATCCATATAAGTCCAGCCAATATAATAACACAACATATAGTATAATAGTCATGTTTTCTGCTTTAGTACTTTTACTTTCAATACTGGGCACCGTTAGATCTCTGATGCAGTGTTGTCCTGGGGAGGCCACGCCCCCCACCTGCTCCCTGAGGGCCAGCGGCCACAGGCTGACACATGAGCTGCTCTCTCCCCTGGGTTATCTCACCAGGCAACGCTGCTAGCTCTCCTCTCCTCATGTCTCATTTGTGTGTGTGTGTGCGTGTGTGTGTGTGCATGCGTGCGTGCGTGCGTGCGTGCGTGTGTGTGTGTGTTCACCTCCTTGACTGTTTTGCGTTATCAGCTCAACCAAAGCTACTGCCCTGGGAGCTAGGGTTTTTCTTGACACAATGTTTCTTCCCCTACCTTCCAGCCCGTGCCATGGCAGCTGGTGTCAGCATACTGAGTGACCTGCCTCACTCCATGAGCCGAGCCCGCAGTGGAGAGATGGAGACAGGTAGGAGAACGCTGCACACAACACACACTTGATTTATTTTTTTTGTTTTTAAAAAGGGAAGGCACAGGGCTGTAGACTTGGAAGTGCAACAACATTAACTGGATCAAAGTAACTGTTAAACAGAGGTTGAAAGACCAATTTATACAGAGGTGCTCACAAACATGACTTCTTGTGACACGTATGTAGAATTTAAACAAGAGTTTCAATTAGAAAAGTATCTGTATGAAAAAGTCCAGGCAGGCTATCTGTCATTTTAGAATCAATAACACCAGGATTCTGAATGTCATTGGAAGCTATAAAGGGCTGGATAGAAGTCAGAATTTGTAACCTCTGTGATGATAATTGTTTTGGTGATGAATATCATGTCCTGTTAGAGTGTAAGAATATAAATGTAATGTATTATATATAAAAAAGTACCTGCCGAAATATTATGTTCATTTTCCATCTGTGTTCAAACTGATTTTGCTTTTGAGGTCAGATAAGCCAAACGTTATTGGTAAAACAGGAGCCTTTCTAAAAAAGATGTCCTACCATTGTTTACGTAGTGTTTTTGTTTTGTTTTTATTTGAATGTTGTGCTCCATACCATGTACTATGGTCGAGAGCCGTAAATAACTAAATGAATGAAATTATTTTGTTATGGTGTTATGTTAAAGCTAGATTTTTTAAATTTGAAGATTTTATCTAGGTTCACAGGCTCGCAATTTGAAGGCCAGCTTTAGCATCGAGTCAACACCTTCAGGTCAAACAAGCAGATGTTATCAATTTTTCTTTATAATGTGAAGATATGTTATGTATTTATGTAGCTGGGTCTTGGGTTTAAGGTCCACCATTTTCTTATAGACTTGAAAGAGGGCTCAGCAGGACACAGAACAATGTCATGTTTCTTCAAAAGACCGTTGTGAAGTATCAAGTATTGTCAATCATTAATTGGTTTATGATATAATGTACACTGAGCTGACAGTTTTTTATTCATAGAATCTCCCCATAGCCATAGCCATCTGCCACCAGGAAAATATACAAATTGGTATGGTGTGCTTTGTACCTCTGACACTCTAGATCCAATTCCCTGGTTACACCATACTAAATGAATGCTTAATGGATATCAAAGTAGAAGTACAATGCATCTTACATATTCTATTCAAATGATTCTGTTTTATGATTTGACTGTATAAAAAAGGGGAGGGGGGGGGGGTAGTAAAGAACAACCTCAACACCTTTCAAACTCACATATATGAATACCGGTAGTTGTTTTTGAACACATTACAGGATAGCATTTCTGGTTTTCTTGTTATTCACATTCTTTAGAATACATTTTTTTTAGACTTTTTATTCTTCTTTAAAAAAAAACATTATTTAAACAAATTTTACTGTATTTCTTCATTCTAAATATTGAGTTCCCATTTAATCTTTCCGTCTGTGTTCTAAAAAAGTTCCAATCTAAATTTCAGGAATACATTTTGTAAAAACAAATACTGTTGGGCCCAATTGTAAGAGTAAGACCAAGATCAGCCAGTTCAATGTAAACCTGCTAACAGGAAGAAAAGCAAGAGTGTATTTTACTCAGTGGTCATAAGAATATATGCAGCCAGTGAGCTAATACTCTCTGTAGCTGCAGGCTGCTGTTTGTCAGCGCGCCTGCTGCTCCCACACAATGAGAGCCAGTGGGAGACAACACTATCATTTCACCTCTTGGCTTCAGTCTGATTGAGGACTGGCTGCTTCAAGCACAGTTTCACCATTACAGTTCCACAGTGAGTCTTCTCTTTGACCAGTGTATAGAGGTTCTCCCATTGTAAAAGGGTTTTCTCTTATTGATAATCAATAATCAAGTTATATTGTGTCAATGTGCCTTTTGTTACTGATGTATAAGGCCTATGCATTTGTATGTGGATGTACATATATTATTTATCATTATTGTTTTTTTTTTTATTTACATTAAAAAAAATTGTAGGATGTTGTAAATGTAAGAAATAACTCTCAGAGTAATATATGATCCTACAATAAATTTTTTTTTTTAAATAATCAAGTTTATGGAATGTATTATATGTTATTATTTAATTAGCAATTTAATTGTCATAGTTAGTAGTAGCAAGTAATAATTGCGGTAGCTTAAAATGTATGGGCTCCAAGTCGATGAAGAAAGCAGTCTTATCAGATCCAACACAATATGTATCCCCAGTAAAAAAAAAACCCTTTAAAAAATATGTTCCAACTGTGTTTATCGACATTATTCATAGCCTCATTTAGTCAACTGTCACATCCCTGTGTATTTTGCGTAAAAAGCACTGTTATTGAAGACTCAATGGGATGTTAAAAGTCATCCAGGCTGTGTGTTGTTCAGGGCTGTACACACCACCTGTGCACGGCGTTGTGAGCTCTGAAGTACGCCATTTTCCTCTTTCATTTACAAACCGCCTGCTTCAGATGCGTGAGGTGTGTGTGTGTGTGTGTGTGTGTGTGTTTCCGTGTGCGCAACATTTCGCCCACATCTACCTCCCACTGGCGACTTTTGAAATGGTCGTCATGGTGACACTTCAAACGCTGCCGATGAACTGATAGGTTTGTGTTTGCTTCTCGTTTGCCAATGGGTGATTGGTGTGGTGATTCACCTTGAGCACAGCACAGTAGAGAGAGAGAGAGAGAGAGAGAGAGAGAGAGAGAGAGAGAGAGGCTGGTAGTACAGAGCAGTCAGCAGCAGCAGTGGCATCACAGTGAGATGCTGCTGTACAGAGGACAGCGCTCCGTTGCCGGGGAGATGACAGCCAGCGAGGCCGGGTGCGACCGCAGACACTCTGCCTCGGACGTCCTGCTGAAGGGGCTGCAGCGCAGACGGAGCTCCGCCCTGGAGGTCCTCTCCTGCTCCTCACACAGAGTCATGGTGGCCGTAAGCATGGACCAGCATCAGCCCCCCGCTCAACGCAAGACCACGAGATGTAACCACAGCCAGAAAATGACTACTGCTTCTGCATTTAAGGGTTTTAAAGGGAATAGTTTGAGAAAACAATTATATATTTAGCTTGTTGCCTCACTCCCGGTTTTGAGAAAAAGGTGACAGTAAAACATTCTTTTAACTGTGTGCAGTTTTGAAGTAGAGTTGAGCAAAGGTCGCTCATCGCTAGTTAGCTTATCACTAATACTGGTAGTCAATGGGAAGTGTTAGCCTGCCTCCGCCAACAGTCAGTAAGCTTTACAACATCACTAAACGGTCCTGTGCGCATGTTTGGTTTATTTACCACGTTATAAGTCCCAACAAGCACACAGGCGTGTCTTGTAATGTTGTCACGTTTATCTTCTTCTGACTAACACTTCCCAGTGTCTACCAGTATTTGTAATAAGATGATAAGCGATGAGCAACCTTTTCCCATTTCTTCTTCATAAATGCATGCACAGTTAAAGGAATGGTTTCTGTCGACTTTTCTTCAACCCGAGAGTGAGGCAACAAACTAAAAATAATTTCAACTATTCCTTTCAGAGTTTAAATGTGGGTTCACCAAGCTATGAGTATTGTCAAATTATGTTTATGTTTTTTTTGTCCCCCCAGCCAATGCGAGGGTCCCTACAGCAAAGTACACCAAGATGGGGGAGACCCTGAGGCACGTCATCCCCGGTCACATGCAGTGCTCCATGGCCTGTGGCGGGAAAGCCTGTAAATACGAGAACCCCTCTCGCTGGAGCGATGAGGAGCAAGCCGTTAAAGGACTCTACTCGTCCTGGTACGTGGGCCAGTCTTACCCCAGCCCTCTAGTGCTCATGTCGTTTTCCTACTCAGCGCTGAGCTCGGTCAACATGGCTCACTGTGTCCACATCCGTAGCCCATTGAAAAGTCTAAACATTTGTCCTGGGTTTTTGCTTTACATCAAAGAACTGTATGTAAAATGGAATCAAAATGTGAGATCTTAAAGATAGGTGTATCAGTATGTTTAAGGTTCTTTGCCCATGTCTTTCTTTTAAACAGGATTCACACAGCTATTTACTGTTCTTTTTTTAACCCGCTAAACAGTCCTTATTTTAACATTTATGTTTTCTATGATTTTGCTGTGTATGCCACAACCCCCCCCCCCCCCTAACTTGTGATATTCTCCATTTACAGGATTACTGACAACTTGCTAGCTATGGCAAGGCCTTCCTCTGAAATCATAGAGAAATATAACATAATTGAACAATTTCAAAGGTACAGTGGTCTCCTTATTTCCCCACGTCATTTGAATGAAATATTTTTTATTTGATTCATTTGTTTCTTTATTAACATTTAGATTAACAGTGAAGTGGAGGTTAATTCGTCTTGGCTCTTCTGCAGTGCTATGTGTATCTTGTTGAACTGTTTTGGTCTTCTGCTTGGATTGCTATGTACGCTGATGACGACCCGTTGATGTGCTCAGGTGGGGTTTGAAGACTGTCATTAACCTCCAGCGGCCTGGGGAACACGCCAGCTGTGGCAACCCACTGGAGCACGAAAGCGGCTTCACGTACCGACCCGAAACTTTCATGGAGGCTGGTGGTGAGTCTGAATATTCACCCTCTCTAACACATACTGTAGGCGCCCGGGCAGCAGGACTCCAAACCAATAGCATTTAGTAGTATTTAAAAGCACTATTGTCTTGTCAAAGCATCTAGAGGTAGACTAAATGTCTTTGGCCAAACCGACATAAAGGCATACATAGTCAGAATGTAATATACATGTTAACAGTTGGATTTTGAAACCATAAATGTACATAATACACATCAAACTATTTTTATTCAGATATCAAATGTGGACTGAAAAAAATCTACGGAGAATTGTGGAATTTAAAATGGAAAATGTGTTGGAACCCTGGTTACTTGTTGATATATGAAAATAGTGCTTCGGGAGATATCGAACAGCCCTGAATCCTCTGGCTTTGTGGCTTTTTACAGTCTATTACTACAACTTTGGCTGGAAGGATTACGGTGTGGCGTCCCTGACTACAATCCTTGACATGGTGAAAGTCATGTCATTTGCTATCCAAGAAGGGAAACTGGCCGTCCACTGCCACGCCGGCCTTGGAAGAACAGGTCAGTTACTTCAACAATATGATACCCATTTATGCTCATAACATATCAGTCTTGTATACAGTTGTTTAAAAAAAAAATATATATATATTTTTTCCTCTTTCAGGTGTGTTGTTGGCTTGTTACTTGGTTTTCACGTCGCGAATGAGCGCTGATCAGGCCATCTTGTTTATGAGAGCCAAGAGACCCAACTCCATCCAGACTAGAGGCCAGCTCCTGTGTGTTAGGGAGTTTGCCCAGTTCCTGGTTCCCCTCCGGAGCGTCTTCTCCTGTGCTGAACCTAAAGCCAGCCCCGTCACCTTGTCCCAGTACCTGACCCGCCAGCGCCACCTGCTGCACGGCTACGAGGCCCGACAGATGAAGAACGTGCCAAAGGTCGTCCAGCTGGTGTGCAGGCTCCTGGTTGATGTCGCCGCAAACAGACAGGTGATTAGGGGCCATTCAATTTTGTTTCAAAATGTATTTATCCGTTCTTTACTAAAAAGAGGATTTCAGGATCCGCTCCAGTCCACTGTTTGCTCAGGGAGGCGTTGTGGCAAATAACGGCATGAAAGCAGAGCAAAGATTTCTAGCTCTGGCTCGGTTGTTTAATGACAAGGGGTCTGGCTGTCATTTTTCTTCATGCTTCATTTTTAGCAGCTAGCTACAACACTGCCTGTTGCAGCGCGACTTCTACATAAGCCGGGAAGGAAAGTCAACATTACTGGCAGTATTTTTACTACATACTGTATATCAATAAATAAAGGAAGTGCAAAGTCGTAGGAATCGCGATCTTTACATGAATGTATTTTCACCCCTTACAGGTGATGATCGAGGAGGAGTGGCTGGAGATCCCCGACCTCACGGCCGAGGTAGAGAAGACCGTTTCCCAGCAGGCTTTGCAGCAGCTCGGTAATGAGATGAGAGGGAAGGGGATTCCTGTTTTGCCCTGTTCATCTCCTCCTGTTTGCCAACCTGCTCCACGGTCCACACCTCCTCTTCAGGATCAATCTCTGGCCAGTAGTGACAATGAGCTGGACCCTCTATGGAGCCAGCAGAACGTAGTAGAAAGCTCTCCCAGATCCTCTCTGTCTACTAACAGGAGGCTGAGCTACAGTGACTCCTTCCTTCACAAACCACCACGACAGCACCAGCAGCACCCTTTTGGAGGTCTGCCAAGCAACAAGCCATTCCACTGCCTGATCAAACATTCCTTGTCTCACGGCAGCCTTCCAGCCTTTGACCCAGCCAGATGTTGTGACCGCCTCCCTCCTCAGGATATCACCAGCAGTATTCAGGACCCCGATACAGAAGCAGAGCAGGACACGGGTCCCCTCTTTTGTAAAAAGCTGCTACACAAGGGCTACCAGAGTTTGTCTTTAGATCTGTCCGAGCAGCGAAGACAGTCCCACTGTGATGCCACATTGCCAGAGTTATGGACCAGGAGCAAACTGGTTAGCAGTGAGGTGCAGCCTGATGTGGATGAGTCAGTGGGTGGAGGAGACACAGGGAATGTTCCAGAGGTTCCATTCACCAGCATCCAGCCTGAGCTCTCCCCGGAGAGCAGACGCCTGTTGGTGTCCAAAGCTCTGGCCATGGACTTGACTGACAAGGATCTCCCCTCCAAGGTCTCACTGTGGCAGGTAGGCTCTCACATAACATACTCTCAAAACCAACATGGAGATTAAAAGTAACATTTATGCAAATGTTTTCAGGTTCAAAATTGTAATTTGGGTTTCTACTAGAAACTGTTTTCATAGTGTAGTGTCTAAACCACCCTTTATACTTACTCTGTCTGACACGATCCGTTTTAGAGCCTGTCTCTTCTGAACACAGGTTTTCAGAAAGGTTATGTGGGATAAAAGAAAGGGGGTGTTCACAATAAATGTAACCGGTGTATCTAATAAAGTGGCCGGTGAGTGTATGACACATGTGATACAGAGCACAAAATTCATCAGATTTAGCCTCTCAAATGCCCCTTTCACACCGACGCAAAATCGGAGCTAGTTAAGAAAAGGTTACCTGGGTGTGACTGCCAAGAACACAACAGTGACCAGTACGTATTCTGTTGTAAAAAGCCCATATGGGAGTCAGGCGCAGGGGAGAAATCTGATTACTGCAATCTCTCTAGTCACTTTGAACGTTTTCTTTTCTCACAGTTACATGGTTTCTTATGTGCATGGATACATACTGTACTTGGTGTAAACGCTTATAGATTATTTCAGATAGGTAGATAGATTGAAATACGGTAGTTTGAAAAAACACAGCCTTAGCAGACTGCTGTGCTCATTGGTCATCAGTGGACTATGTAACAGATGTTGTGAGCCCCCTCATTTTAAACGTGGGTGATGTCTTGTTGTGTTGTGCAGACAGAGCTGAACTCCAGAGAGGGTGCGTGGGAGAGGCTGTGTTTGGAGAGAGACCCTCTGGTCCTATCTGCTCTGATGTGGTCGTGGCTGGAGCAGCTCAAGGGTCCAGTCATCAGCAGTGACGACATCAAAGCACTCAGTGAGAAGAAAGTCAACCCACAGAATGCCCTGGACTCCCTGGAAAAGGTTAGCTGTGACCAATAGCTTCTACCACGTCACTGTGTCAAGCGAACAACATTATTACACTGCAGTCTTCAAGCAGCGAGTTATCTAGTGTCATCTTAGATCCATAAGTGCAATAAAACATGATTAAAAACCATCAAAACAGACATTGGGAAGGATCTTTACTTGCTCCGCCATTGTAGGTGCATAAACATTCACCCATCTGACGCTCTCTGCGTGTGCAGTGACATGTGCCGGTTTGTAGCGTTCTCTCTTCTGAATGGATATCAGGTTGTGGGATACTCGAAAAGCTTATTTGCCGATTACATGCAATATGCATTATATTAACATGAATATATCGCTCACGTTACCTTTTAAGGTATACGCCTTGAATTCTAAATAATTAAATACATGTTTACCTCTGTCACCCCCCCCCCTTCCCTGTGGCCTGAGAAAATGTAATATTTCCTAAAAATGAAATGAAATCTTTTATTTTTGCAAGTTTCTTTTACATACACTGCATGAGCAACCTACATATGACTCCCCCTGCTGGAGTTAACGTGAACATGTGATGATGTGTTGCAGTAATTGGGTTGGAGATCTTTTAATGAATGTATTCATTAATTGATTCATATTATTGTGAGTTTTTTCATTGTCAGTTCATGTTATACCCTCATTTTGATAAACAGTATTTTTCCAAGTATTTGATATGGGCTGGTGGTCACTATATATTCATAGAACACAAATTTAAAAAAAGAAAGCTGTGTGAAGCCAATTCCATCTTTTAGCTTGTCACTCTCCTTCATTAATATGACTAATACTGTTGCTGGCTTTAAGGGGAAACGTGAAAATGCTGTCATTATATCTGATAGATTCTTGTGCATTCCCACTGACAGGGCCACAGACTGACTTTGCTGTGCATCCTGGACTGTGCTGCTCATGTCCTGCCAATGCCTGAAAGAGTGGAGATGAGTTTTCTCAACCAGACAATAAAGGTGTTTACTAAGGTGAGTATTGTGACCACAATGTGTGTATACAGCTTCGGAAAAAAATTAAGAGACCAGTCTGGATTTTTCTTAAATCTTTATCTCTACATTACCTGCTCAAAATTACAATATTTTTATTGTGAATTAGGTAGAAATGTTGTCAGTAGTTTATATTATAAAATCAAAATGTTCATTTTACTCAAAACATATGCCTCTAAAGAGTAAAACAAGTTACACTGAACATTTGGAGTGGTCTCTTAATTTTTTCCGGAGCTGTGTATCAAGATGTGTGTTTTGTCCGTGCACTCACTTTTTTTTTATTTCTCCAGATTGACCCTGCCTCAGACAAGAACCAGTCTCTATACACAACACTGAAAGCCATCCTGACTCCCATTGTTCATGAGCTGCGTGACAAAGCTGCAAAGGAGAATGAAGACTCCTGATCCAGCTTCACCTGACACCAGGGAAGAGACAACTCGTATACCGGGGGCTCCTACTCTCATTTTTGGGCATTACTGTATTTTTTAAGCCCGTTGCTTCTTGTACCAGATTCTGCTGAGATCTTCCAATGTTAAAGTCTGTCTCAAGATATTTGAAGACTTTCATTTTCAAGGTTCAGCATTGCATTTTTTTTTTCGCCTCTTGGAAGCTCTTAATTGACTCTAAGCACTGCCATTGTCTGTCTTAACGTGCCACTGTGCTCAGTCTGTGTGTTTGGTAATCCAAACTATTATTTTGCATTCAAAGATATTTAAATGAATAGTTCAAATTAAATTAAAAAGTATTTTTAGCTTGTTGCCTCACTATCAGGTTTAAGACACAGCGACGGAAACAATTCCTTACATTTTTTTAAAATAAATGGGCAAAGGTCGCCCTTCGCTAATTAGCTTATCACAAATACTACTCGTCAATGGGAAATGTTAGCCTGCCTCCGCCCACAGTCAGAAGATATATTTTACAACATCACTAAACGGTCCTGTGTGCTTGCTTTTTGGGACTTTTGGTCTATTGGTTACAGGCTACTTGTTTATTTACCACGTTATGTTTCACTTCATGTCATGCTAGAGTCAAATACATACCGTTGACCTACTGACAAGCAAATCCATGGTGGTTTGCGCACTGCGCCGTTTCCTTCCAGTGTGTATTTGATTTCTTAAATGACAAAGTAGAAAAATTATTGAGCGCAACATAACGTGGTAAAATAAAAGCACACAGGAGCGTTTGGTGATGTTGTAAGTTAAACTTTTGACTAGCAGCATTTGTGATAAGCTAAATTAGCGAATAGCGACCTTTGCCCATTTATTACTTCAAAAATACATGCACACTTAAATGAATGGTTTCTGTAGCCTTGTCTTCAACTCAGTTTGAGGCAACAAGCTAAATATCATTATTTTTAATTATTCCTTTAATATGTGTGAAGGGACGAGATGATGCTTTCATTATCTAACCTTAGTAGTAGGACAATGACTGAGAAATGTTCTCACGATGTTAATGTAAAGTTATTTAAATGTGGGATGAGGGATGGGCTTATTTAAACCAAAACATGTTTTTACACTGTGCAGATGCTACAAGTGTCTTATTTATTCCGCAAATTGGTTTATAATAACTATAACCTGATGACAAGTTGCAAGGTGGCTTCGTTCGTATAGAATTTAAGGTGTTTCTTTGCTAGTCAAATGCAAGCTGTGGCTATTGTCGTGGGCAATGCAAGTTTGACAGGCCACAGTGCATTTGCTTTTTCCAATCAATTGTACGTTCTTACTATGTGGACCAAAAACCTCTCGCTGTACTGTTCTGCTGTACATGCATTTGTAAAAAACATCTTTATGCCTGCGCTGTTGCATTTTTGCAAAATACTGTCTGCCTCAACTGATAAGGGCCCCCTGTCAGGACTCGTAATATGCTGCTGTGTGTGTCGTCGCCTCGCCTGTGTGTGTGTGTGTGTGTGCCTCCTCTCACCTCATTAATGGACAGTATGTAATGTAGATTTGCTGATACACGCCGAATGTGGAACACTTGACAATACTAATATGAAGGACATGAGACGTTGTACTGTGGGGAATTTTCAACCAGCACTCTTTTTTCATTGTTTACAGGCTAATTCTTACAGAATTAAACACAATTTACTGCAGCATGTGTGAACTGTGTCAGTTTTTATGGACTTTCACCATGAAGGCTTATCAGAAGTTCAGATGTTGTCACAGTAGGGTAACATCCATAACACTTATCCTTGCAAAAAGACGGAATTCTCCATTTAATCTCAAACTTGTGAGATTGTGTGTGATTATACAAACATGTCAAAAGAGAGAAAGCTTTAGGAGGAGGAAGTTGATTCCATTTGGTGAAAGAAAAAAAATTCACAATCGAGCAGATAGATAAACTGTATTCATCCAAAGGGGATATTGTATTATTTCAGTAGAAAATAATAATAATAATAATAATAATAATAATCTTAAATTCATTAAATTAATCAAAGGTTTAAATATGCTAATTTTGCTCAAAATTGTAGTTTGGGTTTGTACTAGAGATTATTTTCATGGTGTGGTGTCCAAAAGACCCTTGATATTTATCACAGTGCCGTTACTGAATCTCCTCTTTTCAGCCTCTGTCTGAAATGCTCTGTTTTAGAGCCTCTCTCTCTTCAAGCCCTGCCTTTCAAAAAGCCCATTCTGCTTTGCTGGCCCTGTATTTAATCTGTTTGAATATTAGGTTTCCAGAAAGATAGAAAAAAATACATGTTTTTTTTCCTTCTCATACTCTGGGAGTCTCTAGTCACACTGGGACCGATATTAATGTTGAAAAACCAGAAAAAAGTGCATTTTAAAAAAATTAAAACTGGATGTACAGCACATGTACGTGCTTGGCATTTATTCATTTGTGAAATAATGATTTATTCGCCCATTATATGTCTATGGTTATTGAGTCACTGCTGTAGTGTACACACTCCTAAACAACAGGGGGAGCGCTGCGCCTTTAACGTCTGTGTACGACGCGGTGCGCCAACAGACCACGAAGAAGAAGCAGAGCGAGGGTGCGCTTCATAGACCTATGGAGCCTTTCGACATGGCAGACAGGTGGGTAAACCGTATTAATCATACATTTATTATTAAATACACCCCAATACCCGCATGTGTATTCTTCAAAACTATTTACTTTAACACCCGACACTGTTTTGCAGCTGGAGAGCCAGCTGCTGTACTTTTCCCCCCGACGTTAGCTTCTCTGCATAACCATGCTGGAACGTGCTGCTAGCTAGCTGTTAGCTTGATGGAGCTAGCTAGCAAGTTGTAAGGAGTGGTTAACTGACGGGAGCTGCCAGAGTGCGATGTACGAGGAGACCCTTATACACTTACCTTATTTACTGCATTTAGTAGGAGTTCCTCAAACGGTAAAATATCCCAAGTAAGATGGCGTAGTTCTTAAATTGCCCAGTCACGTTGGCTAGTTGTTAGAACCAGCTAGCTAACACTGGCTGTTGAAGGAGTGTCGACCGGGTCCCAGTGTGGGTCTGTCTGGGCTGGATTTCTGTTCAATGTTAATGGTTACTTTAACCCGCCTATTCCCCTAAATTAATGTCAAATTAGCCACAACAAAAAACCAGAGCAACCCCACACGTAAAGGAGTTCCCCCCTTATTCATGGGACAACAGACGGCACTAATTAGTTTGACAATTTGTGCCGTTGTGTTCTTCCAAATGACCATCATCCGTGTTGTGTTGGAGGCTGAGGGAGATGTCAGTGCAGACTACCTGCTCACACACTTGTTTCTCTACTCTATTAGCAGATTGTTGCGCGCTATGTTTAATGGCATGTCCTCATAACGACCTGACCCATCTCACAAGCTAACACATTCGTCATAAGTGCCAAAACAATTCATCTATACACTACAATAATTTGTAGTCATTCATCAAGCTGGCCTACTGACGCACTTTTATCTCCTCACGTAGACAGTACGGACAGCATTATGCGACATTCTTCTTCTCACTGCTTTACACAGCTCCTCCCTTCCAAAGAAAGTATATTTGCACATTTATCTCATATATATTTTGTATAGAAAATGTTCTATTTGACAATTTATATTCTTCACAGGCTTTTACTTATCTTATGTTTATATCATAAAGACATGGTGTCACTGTCTACTAACATTGTGTCACAGTAAATATTGACCTGAACCTTGATTTGAATACTGTAATGTTGATCGCACATCTAATTGCAATATCTATCAGAAAAATTGTTACATACGCAATTTTTTATTTTATTTTTTTAATGCGTGCACTGCAGACAACTACAGAAAGTTATTTGGCTACATGGGAGAGGAAGAAAATGAGGAGGAATGTTTTTTTTTTCATTATGTACTTTGAGAATAATGTCAATGTTGAGAGTAAAGACGAAACACAAAGTCAAGAATAAACTCAAACAGGTTAAAGACTGCAGTACATTTGGAAAGACGTGGCTCGCAACAGATTTCAGAACGAGGCAACCTCTAAGCTCCACTATTTATAAATTGCTGTCTATCTCTTGTCTTAAAAAAAACGTCCTCATTTGTTTCCACCTCACGTGGCCCCAGTACTCTTCCATAGACATCTGAGGTAAATAGATTGGTTTGGTTCAGATGTTTGGCATTTGGTGTTAGCCACGCTGCTGTCCATGGTCCTGAAGTTCTAGTGAACACCCAGGTTTCTCTCGGTGGCCTCCATCGTACATCAACTGGCATTGAGTTGTGCAGATGTTAGCGCAGTTGAGAAGCCGTGGATCAAATGTTGCTGTGTTGCGACCCATGTACTGTTGCCTCTTTTGCTTCTGTTCGGCTCCCAAGCATCTGCTATTGACCGCCCAAGTCGCCATCTGTTTTCTTTCTATCAAACACTATGTTGGGCTCAGTTCTTGTTGGCTCAGATTACAGTATTTTGTTACCCAAACAAACTGCATCATGGTTATATTGTAAAAAAAAAATCGAGGTCTGACTCCAAGACTGGAGAGCCTTCCAATTTTTTTTTTCTTTTTTTTTTTTACCATTGCATATTCAATACACACATTTTTTTTGTTTTGCTATGGAAAATGAATCTACTGTAACATCCATCATCTGGTCAAAACGTCAGTACTAAACAGATAGTGGGCTCAATATCCAGCTCTCTGAGACTCTGTTGTCATTTGTAAACACTAAAGTTGAAATACCCAGCTTGGTTCATGGAACCTGTCTCAAATGTAATACTATTGATATAGAAGCTAACTTCTCACCACCCATGCGACTTTGTCTCCACAGTGCGGGGCTGCCAGCGCTTGTCAGAAGATGTGACTTGAGCTGGTGGGTTTGTCTTGCCCTGCTCTCCTGTTTGACTGCACTGAACACTGTGCGATGAGGTAGTAGGTTGTATAGTTTTAGGGTGACACCCACACTGGGAGATAACTATTCAACCTACTGTCTTTCTCAAAGTGCTAAACCCTCGTCTCAGACACGCCCTCCGTGTCCTCTAAAAGGCCTATTCATCTGACGTCACTGTTTGAATGGAAAAGAAGAAGAATCCTGGCTGCTCTCTCAGTGTGAGGTAGTAGATTGTATAGTTGTAGGGCTGTGATTTTGCCCTGTTTTGGGAGATAACTATACAATTTATTGCCTTCCCCGAGGAGTGGAATTCATAACTTCTTCAAAGAGCATTTCAGGGACCACAACACTTCACTGAGGTGCCTCCAAGACTTGGAGTGTGCATGTTTCCTGTGTATCCATTGTTTTTCTGCCAGAGGTTGTATCATTGTCATTTGATTGTTATAGCAGCAGAGATGACTCAACTGTTTGTGTATTGTTTCCTATGATATGTTTGAATGCCCATATATGGAATCTGCTATGAAATAAATGAATTGGTGAAAATTAGTTTTCTGCTTCCTCTTTGTCAGTGGGAACAAAAACCTTCTCCTTTTTGCTGTTGCATTTTCTTGAGCGTTAATTGAGATCTGGAACAAAAGGTCATTCTAATTGACTAGTGTGTAGTGTACTGTATACAATTAGAAAATCTGCCAAAAGATGAATAATTGTAAATGATTTACTATTACATTTAATATGGTGTACATTATGTTCCTTTGGTGAAAATCACTAGCTCCAATGTCTAAATGTGTATCATCTTTAAGTCTCTTAAAGTGAGACAACGCAGGCAAAACAATGTGTTTTTAAGCACTGGTAAATTTTGAGATGTTTCCCTATTCTGCTTCCATAGCGTATTCTTTCATAAATAAAGGGTCCAACATGTGCATTAAGGTGTTTGTTTTACTTAGCCTTGTCTGTTTATTTCTCCTGCAACCATCTTTAAACAGCCATTATCTTATTTATTTTAAAAAAAATATATACTAACCAAAAATCTAAACTTCTAAAGCACTGACATCAACTAAACTTTCCATAATCACTATTGGCACTACTGAAGGTTGTTAAAGGAATTGTTCAAATGTATTAATTGTCTGATAAATGATGCATTCTCTTCTTAAAAACATGCTGAAATGCATTTTAAGACTTGTTCACATTATCTTTTTATATATAAGATGAAAAAGGCTGTATCCAAAAATCTGTTCTGTAAGAACTTTGGAAACTTAGGCCTATATCTTGTGAAAATGACATAAAGATTTTAACTCTGGCTTTATCGAACATAAAAGAAGATGCAAATGTACACAAAATGAGTTAGATATTGCCAATTTGTTAGTTTTTTCAAACATTTGTGAAAAAGTGGTAATATATAAAATAATTGTTTTAATTTAAGTAAACAACTGGCAACGTTTCATGATATCTCTTCGTTAAAAAACGTTACCCTATTCACCAGTCTCACCATTGCTTAGCAAACATTTGTCATCGGGCAGTTAAACATTTACCAAATCAGTTTTCCAGTAATGCATGAAAAGAAAACTTGGGTTTACATAGAGCGTTTTTTTCAAAGACATTTCTATTGTCCCCGTTGTTACCATTAACTTATATACCACCAACTATCTTACAGGCTTGCATCATGAAGAAATATAATATATATATAGTGGAGTGGGAGTATAGAGGATCATAACAATGAAAGATCAAAGCATGAATTCTTTCAAATGTAATTGAAAGGCCCTGCACACACACACACACACACACAGTAGTAGTGACAACATTGTGTCAGCAGGTGGTGTAATAGCCCTTTAACTGAACCTGTTCTCCCTACACTGCAGACCACCGTGAAGGCTGTGAGTCACTGGAGTATTCAGAGGTCATAAATGATGAGGAACTCCTCTGATCCTGTTCATCAATGCTCTTCCATGTAACAGACATTATTCCTGTTAGTGTGTTGGCTCACACTCACTCAACTGATTCAACTAAACAAAGCATTTCAGAGCTTCAATCAATGTTTCCCTCCTTTTTTCTGCTTTCTAAATAATAAATATTTCTTTCCCCCGTTTAGCTTTCTATTTTCAACTCTTTTTTTAACGCTGATGTGAGGCAGACAACATGTAAACCAGCTTCTGAAAAAGCATGCATGATCTCAGTGATTGAGATGTGGGTCTGTTAGTAATAATGTATGAGTTCACACATGACATTGACATTGTAAGTTCAATATAAGCAATGAAGTTTTATGAACGGAAAGTAGGCCTACTTAAAGGAGAAGTAAGTAATATGGTCCTTTTAGCTAACTTCCGGTCAGTGACTGCAATAAGTGGTCCCCTCCCTTGTCCCTACCCAGCCCGTCTTCGTCAGATAGTCCCGCGTTGGAGAGCAGCGAGTCATCGTTCAATGGCACAGAGACCCGCCTCCAAATAGCGCTCTGTCTTCTGATTGGATAAAAATGAGAGGGCTACTCAAAATTGTATCTGTCAATTATTGCAACGCTGAATGACTGGGAGATATGAACTCTGCATACTGTTTAAGTGATTGCTGTATGAATATAGAGTGATGATTTAACACCTAAATTAACCAAAAAGTATCACTTACTTCTCCTTTAATATGCAAATTAACTGTAAAACTATTGTATATAGCCTACAAATGAACTAGCCTGGTCCTGAAAATTGAGCAAAAGTAGGTAGGCGGGCGGTGCCAGGCTACACATGAACAGACCCTGGAAGAAAATGGGATATTTTTTGTAAGTAAAGACCAAAGAACTTGTTTGTAATATTTATGTTTGTATTTTTGATGTTGTTTTATTTATTATTTGTGTATTAGGCCTACTATTTAATGCATTGATCATTTGATAATATGGTTAACTTGCCTTGTTGTTTTAAATAACAAGTTTCCTTTAATAAAGTTGGAAAAAAAACGTGTATCGGTCCGTAAATCTATAAAATCATAACATGGCTTATAGAAGGAAATGTAAAAAGAAACAGTTAAAGGTGCAATATGAAACTTTGGGTGTTTCAGCGAAGTGAACATTTTCCAAGGTCACAGTTTGGTTTACAAACATATTTCTAGTCTTACTTTTGGTTCCACATGCCTTAAAATTATTTTGTCTTGAATGATGATGATAGAATTATTATATAGGCTACTAAGAATAACATGTGTGGCCCATAGTAAGAATGTTCTGTAAACTAACTGCAGGCTCTGCAAATGTAAACGAATCCCCTTCTCCCCATAAACTGCATAGTGCACCTTTACTTGATGTAGCCTATATAGGCCTAATTGAAGTGCTATCACATACAATGAACTTAGAGGGGGGTCGGAACATGTTACATTGCACCGGTGGGAGGGGCGTTTATTGTCGGAAAATAAAATAAAGTGGCGGTAGTTAGTGCATCATGGTCTGGTTGTGTCAGTCAGACATCAAACGAGCCAGTGTCCGCGGCACGTTGTAGCCTACTGCGCATACTGATACGGATGATCAGAGCGTATACCTGCAGAATGTGTTGAGCGGCTCAGAGGCACATCCTCCGCACTGAACACGCCCTTATAGGAAAGGTAGACACACGCACACACATATTCGCAAACACACATACTCACACACACTCTGTCTGATCAGTCAAGAGGAGCCGAACGCGCTGCTTTACCTGGGGGGGAAAACAACAGCCCCAATGCTCCAGCACGGGCTCCCAACAGCAGCAGCAGCAGCAGCAGCAGCGGAGCCAGGCTACCAGATGAACTCAGGACGAGTGGAGTCCCGCAGACTGTGGTTTGTACCTAGGAGGAGCGCGGTTATTGTCCCCGTGTGCAGCGCGGAACACCTGGCCGCCCCGTGGGACTTGCTCTAGAGGAATACTAAGCGGGTTGGTTGCAGCGGCATTACAAGCATTGATCCACCGGCTTAGGGGCTGAGCACCATGAGTAGGAAGACTCGGCGCTGGATTTTCCATTTTTTCTTGTGCCTTGGAATATTGTATCTAAAAATTGGGTGAGTTGTATTATTTATTTATTTTTGGATGGGTGGGATGTCAATGTTGAGAAGAGTATAGCTTATACCTGAAAAACATAGCTTAACATACCTTACTAAAGAAATGTAACAAGTCTATTAGGCTACAATACCAGGCCTACTTCAGTAAAAGTAGCCTACAAAAAGTGTCCGCTTTTAAAGTTTCACCAAGGTATTTTAGCATCAAGAGTATCATTGTGTGTGTAGGCTATAGGGCATTTGCACATTTGTTCATTAAGGATTAAATAGCCTAGGCTGTTTGTTAATTTTTATTGATTGTTTGCTGGTTATTTTTCTAATGATTCAAAGGAAGAGCAACACATTTGAGAAGCTGGAAGAACCAGGACATTATTGTAATTGTGTGAAAATGGTTTTTGATGTTTAACTTTGCATGCACATTTTATCAAATGGCACTATTTATGTGATATTTCTAGTTAAGCCTTTATATGAAGTCATTTCTCTTGTGGTGTTGTTGGCAGATAGCCTATTTGTATTTTCCTTATGTTGTTTTACAGGCCTTTTAGGCATTTTGTCTGTGAATTTGGGCTATAATACATTTTGATTGATTGATTGATAAAACAATAATAAAAAGGCCCCAGAAGTGAGGTTTTAGGGTACTATCTGACTGTTTTGCCCAGTTTATTCACTTTGCATTAGTACATCCAAAAGAAGTTATTACACACGTGATAAAATTTTTTTTTTTTTTTTTTTTTTTCATATTATAGTTCCTAGCAGAAACTGCCTCATAGTTTAAGAACACCTGCAGAATCCGATAGTAAAAAATGCCACATTCTAACCAACCTGTCGCCTCCACCGCAGCGGTCTCTCATCGGTGGTGGCACTGGGCGCGAGCATCATCTGTAATAAGATCCCGGGCCTGGCCCCCCGGCAGCGGACCATCTGTCAGAGCCGACCCGATGCCATCATAGTGATCGGAGAGGGCGTTCAGATGGGCATCAACGAGTGTCAGTTCCAGTTCAGACACGGCCGCTGGAACTGCTCGGCCCTGGGCGAGAGGACCGTGTTTGGCAAAGAGCTCAGAGTGGGTATGTAGCGCTGCACTTTGATTTGTATGCACCAAGGAAAAACTTCAAACATATTTACTTATTGCTGTATAATACTATTATTAGCCTATATATTTTTTTGTCTCATTGAATTCATTTTATTCCCATACATGGGTTCTGTGATGGCCTTAAAGTCAATTCTATCTTTGCACCTAATTATCATTGCATCATATTCCAATGGGAGTTTTAATAGCCTATCAATATTTAAATGTAATTGAACTATCTACTATGATTGTTGTTAGAGCTCCACTTCCTCACTGAGCTCTTCTTCCATAGTGCCATAGAGAAGACATTGTCTAGACATGTCAGCGTGACTTGATCATGGTAACTGTGCTCATAAGATTGTTTCTAACTAATAAAATAGTTATTACTGAGAAATAAGCTGGTTGGTATTTGAAATAGCTGCATAATAGCACAGCAACAGCCTGATAATTGTGTGTTTCCTGCACACACAAGTAGACAACACAGCATCTTTTGTTGATGCGTTGTTGTGTGTTATCTTAGTAAAGTGTATAGGCCTACTGGAAGTCGCAGAAAAAGTCCTGAAAGTCGCTACAATTTGTCCAAAAACGGCCTCCCCCCACACACACCACCACCAAACCCAAAAAAAGATAGGCATTCCTCGGAGGTATACTCGACCTCTGACACTTTGACGAATGTCTGTACGTCTGAAGCATCTGCTCTTGCTGGGAAAATAAGCCCCAGATTTGATCCTGTGTGTGTGTGTGTGTGTGTGTGTGTGTGTGTGTGTGTGTGTGTGTGTGTGTGTGTGTGTGTGTGTGTGTGTGTGTGTGTGTGTGTGTGTGTGTGTGGAATAAGGCTGGAGGGCGATTGCTCGCTCCCAAAGACAGCACAGGACTGCGGAAATAAGTGGAGAATCGCATTTAACGCTGGTGCAGTTTTTTTTTTGGCTGCTGCTGCGTTAGATATCCATTGAGTTCTCCCCTGTCTATCTAACAGCATAGATCCAGAGCTCACAGGTGTCATGTGTCATTAAGGATTAGGGCTCATGTCTTGTTTGAGCCTTTCATTCATGCCGACCGCTGCACTGTACTCCACTGCCTCATATTAGGCTATTTCATACTGCCTGAGACTATTGTTGTGGCATTAGATAAGGTATGAATCATATCATTTTTCGAGGGGTTCCTTAAGTTGGTGAAGTCTACTCCGATTGTGTGGCTAATGATCTGACATCAGGCAGCTTCTATCTGATCATTCCAGAGTGCTGTATCCTGAACACACACTATAGCCTACAAGCTCCTAGAAACATGTAGTGGAGTCAAAAGTACAGTTGTTGTTGTCTTGGAAATGCAGTGAGTGAAGTCATACGTTTTTTTTCCCCCCCAAAAAAAGCAGATGCTCATGTCAAGTAGTGATATTTCTAAAATGTTCTTAAGTTCAATCAGTACTCAAGTTAAATTGACTTTGTTAATGTCCACCATGGCTCTTTATCCACTGTCAGCTAAACCCCCCCCCCCCCCTCCCCTTATGTTCATAAAATACTTTTCCCCCAAAAGCGTCAAGTTCAGACAAGTACTTAGTTCTAGGTTTACAAAATTACCTCCAGGTTCTGCAGCTTTTTTGGCAGGGGACCGTTTTTCTTCCTTTTTTTTCTAGATGGAGTGATGGTAGACCATTGCTCCAGGGAAGAGCTACACTCTTTATGCATATCAGCACAAAACAAGCTCATTTTAAGCATTGCAGAATCACAAATTTTGCCCAAATTTAAAGGAGAATTCCAGGTTCGAGGCTGCCCCGCACTGAGCCTGCCTGAGTCCATTGTTTTCTTTCAGCAGACTGGAACACTGATACCTGACAGAATACATCAATCTGGGATTGGCGTTGGCAGTGATGCAGCGATGTACAGTATTTTGGCATTGGGAACCAAGTTTTTCTACTTGAAGTAACTCAGCCAGGGTTCTGACTGTAAAGGCACATCAGAGCTGCTTTAACATTTCAGCTTTACATATTTGATGCCAGGATGCTTCTGTGTTTTAAGGTTCTGCACGTTGACATGTCTGATTTTTTCGTCCAAATCAGTGAATATCTCCTCACAATCTGCTACATGTCCATACTGGGGGGAGAAAAATCCATTGTTAATACACACTCTGTAAATGGGTATTTTGCTAGCTACGGTGGTTCAATCCGAGACCCCTTGTTTGCATACAAGTACACACGCATATTAACACCAGAGTCCCCCCCCCCCCCAGCACACACACAGGTAGCGGGGTTGTGAGGGGATATTCACGGATTTTGACAAAAAAATATTTAGACAACGAGCATTCTCCGGAATCAGTGACTCCACCTTTAAATGTCTGTTTAAAATGTTTGAATGGCGGTCAAATTGACGATTATGACTTTATTGAAGCATTTTTTCTGCAACTAATGATCATTTTTTGGATACTCTCCACTTGAACTATCTGTATTTTAATTTAAAAAAGGCAGTTGACCTGAAGCACTGAGATTTATGGAGTGGAAAATCCATCCATTTAGGGAGGCTGTGCATGCCTCTCAGGTTCACCTCTGCAGGGTGGATCCCGAGAGTGACGGCGGCTGGGACAAGGGCCAAAAAAAGATGCCTTAACATTTTACGTTTCTGGTCTCAAAGTTTAATTTACTTCAATGACACTCTTAGATTGGCAGAGTGGTCGGGCTGCTGCGGCTTTTTTACTCACGGCTCGTCATAAGTATGGTTACTAGTGTCCTCAAGCAGTGGCTGTTCTCCTGTTCCTCTCCACACTGCAGCTCCGTTATACTTTGGGCCAGATTCAGATTATCCCGAGGTTTATCTGTGTTGAGAGAGTTTGATGAATGAATTGGACTTGGCGCAGGCTCACGTATTTTTATGATGTGGTTTGAGGGCAGCTATGCCAGGTATGTAAGGAGGAGGCTTGACAGTGCCTGAAATAGTGAACCCTGTTGAGGGGCTATTGTGATTAACAAATGTATTTTTCTTTTTAATCACCTGCAGGCAGTAAGGAGGCAGCGTTCACCTATGCTATCATCGCGGCCGGGGTGGCCCACGCAGTCACCGCTGCCTGCACCCAGGGCAGCCTGAGTGGCTGCAGCTGTGACAAGGAGAAGCAGGGCTTCTACAACCAGGAGGAGGGCTGGAGGTGGGGCGGCTGCTCAGCAGACGTGCTCTTCGGCCTGGGCTTCTCCAAGGTCTTTGTGGACGCACGGGAGATCAAGCAGAACGCCAGGACTCTCATGAATTTACACAACAACGAAGTGGGACGCAAGGTATGTTTGTGTTATTCTCTAGTCTAATGGTTTTCATTTACTGGTTCTTTGACAGAAAAAAATGAAAATCCACTTTTTTCCATTAAACACTAAAGGCTAGTTTCCACTGAGCTGTGCAATTTTGTTCGGTGCAGCTTGGCAGCCATTTATTTGGGTTTCCACTGTCAAGAGTTGGAGTTTTTTGTCAACCTTACATTGGGATATGAAGCCGTTCTTAAGGTTCCAAAAGGGTGGAGCTACACAATGCAGTCCGTTGATTGGTCTACAGTCATCATTTCCGTTAGAGAGACCTGTGAAGTCACCTCTGCAAGAGAAGAGTATTGTTTTTAGAGAACAAATTCGACTCCCAGCTATAATAAACATGTTTATTGTGTGGCGTTTTTCCTATTCATTGACTTTATCAGCCGGCTACACTGTGTCCTACTGCTACGATGTCATGTTTGTTACGTAGCTGCCGCAGCCAGCTCAGTTTTGCAGGCCCAACCCTTATACTGTATATACTCTGACCGCGGCTATCGACATCCGGCATAAACCATCCTTACCAAGTAAGGGTGTGATGGCAGTGGAAATACAAGCCCAACCTAGGGTGACCGTGCTCTGACGAACAGAACTGTGCTGCTTAGTTGAAACAAGGCATATGACTTAACCATGGGGACAAAGTGAAACAAATCCATAGTGATTAAGCCTCTACAGTTAGGGCAAACCCTAGAGATGGTTGCTTTCTGTCACAGGGCTGACACTAGGGGTGCACTGATCGAACAATTTCTCTTCTGATTGAACAATTACCATTCAAACACCAGAAGGATGTTTTTTTGGGTCAAATCACGGCCGAGACCTGATCTGGTGACGCACATAGTAAGGGAAAAACATTCACACCTACAGTCCAGTCAGTGTTTTCTGTTCAGGGCTAAACACTGGGCAGCTAAATCAGGCAGCATTAAATGCTGTGTAGTAGTGAAGGGCTGATGTTGAACATGGGACTTCAAGTATATGAGACTGTCTGTTGCGACACAGATGCTGCTGTAGCTTCAGGTGATATAAAAGCTGAGTGTGTTAGACTATTCTGAAATGTGTTAACTGTCATCCGAAAATAATTATTCATAAGAAAGCGTCACAAATACAGGACATTCTTGTCTATGGCCGAGACAACTTTGAATCGTGTTATCTTCTTATTTTTCTGTTCACTGATCCATATTCTCATTTGTTACGTTGGCTTCCAATTTTTTCGACACTAGTCTTCTTGACTTGGCACAAGAACTTATTTCAATGCAACTTTGTCTACCTTGTTGATTTACTCACAACTCATGAGTTATTATAAAAAAATTATTGACAGTATAATCGGCTGATATTTATACCACCATAGACGATGTATCGTGATTTATTGGGAGACTGTGGGATTGGCAGTCGAATTGGACCCTCCGATTGAATTGTTGCATAGTCGGCTATTCCCGTTCACCTGTTGTCTGGTCAGTGATTTAGACCAGGGAGATTACATCAGATCTGTCAAATTGCTGAGATTAGACCACTACAACAACCAGAAACATCTATAACTGGTATCAAAGTAATCGAAAAGGACGGACATATGAGAATAGACATACATGCACAGATGTATAGAAGATATCCTATCATTCAACCCTGCTTAGTTTGTAAAAATGGAAATTATTTTACTTTATTTTCTTACTCTGTCAATGTGGCCTATGAGGCATTGATTAGCTGTTGGGTCGGATTTCGGTAGTGTTATGTGACCACAGTCCCTTGTTAAAATTACACAGTGAGAGAGTACAAGTGAGAGTTCATGCACGGCTAAAAATAAAGTCAAATCAGGAGCCACTGAGGACAACATGTGTTCAGATCCTACACGAATAACAAGAGATAGCCTAAGATTCACCGTGAGGCGGACCCAGGACCCAGGAACCAGACTCTGATGTTGTTTATAGCAGTGGACAGATGCAGGGAGCCAAATGACAGATCAATAGAAACTGCACTACTATCTACTTAATGGCCCCACAAGAAAAGACATCTATCGGGAAAAAGGCCACAGCAGACACAGGATAGATCAGTGGAAGGCTGAGGTAAGCTTCTAAAAATAAGTGCGCTAAAAAAGTTTCTCCAGTTGAAAGGTTACTTAAACAGGTCTGCAGTTCAAGTGTCCTGAACATTCAATTAAGTGGAAGTAGATTGATAGTACAGATTATTTTGAAAACATTCTAACAGCCGTCTAGCTGAAACAATACTCTTTAGAAGTGGAAGTGGTAGGCGTACGCTGGCTGAGAGGTAATGGCTCTCCATTTTGTCTCATTATCTCTTGAGGAGAGCATGTGTCAATATGGTTTGAAGGTCACCCATTCTGAAAGTGCACTTTTATATGTTTCAACATTAGTATGGGTCCCCGATGTGTCAAGAGACTCACAAAGAAATATCCCCTTATGATGTCCCCCCATTACCAACCTATCTTAGCACTGCCTCTAAATCATAGATAGTATATAATATGGATGTAGTATCCGTGCTGACCTCAGTTATTCACACGGCATCCAATAATCCTGGTTTATGCGCGTTGCCATCTTGGGAGATTTTTACTCCGCCTCACGTCGGGGGGAGGGAGATACGCCCATCTAGCTGACGTGTACCTCCGAGGCAAAGTGAGGGACAACGGGCGGAGAGCTGTCACTCAAGAGATTGCGCCAATACATTTTAACCTCCAAAAGAATAAAAACTAGCCTGCTAGAAAAAAATTCACCCCCCTCAGTGTTGTCATGGAGATATGAACTAAACATACAGACTAGAATGGTTTTGTGGACCAGGCTGTAAATTAGCCTGGCTCCGCCCGCCCGCCTACTTCCGGCCAAATTTCATTTTCCCTTCAGTAGTCAGTCTGGGTGTGCAGTGCATTTTCCCAGTTCTCCGGAGAATCTACAATCGTCCAATCAGCGAACAGAGCGAGTGGCTGAGAACGATGACGTCGAAGTCGCGCTCCAGTTTCAGTTGAATGCTGCGTTCCTTTATACTCGGAAGAAGGAGATTTCCGACTTGGTAGTTCCGAGTTCCGACCCGTCTGTGTTCCAGTGCATCTGCTCGCGAAAGTATGGACGCCTAAAACCTTTCTCGTCCAAATAACTAAACGTTAGGCTCTAACAAGTTACTGTTGCCAGGTACCGGTAGATTCATAGACTACAATATGTAGTGAAGTAGGACATTTCCGAGTTCCCTGTCCAACTGGAACGCACCGTCAGAAGCCGGCTCATGACACACGTGACGACCAAACGTGATGCGATTGGTTGGCTAATCCAGAGTGGCACTGGGCAGATCCAATAGTTTTAAACTTCGACAGACACCCGCCTCCAAGTGAGTGAACGTTTGCCAATTACAGCACATCCAGACCTTCTGTACAAATGAAATGAAGTACGATGGTCTGGTTGGACCAGGCTAGCTGTAAATAGGTTTAATAAGACTTTGAAAACGGCCTGTCTAACAAGTGAGTCAAAGAAAAATTGCTCAGTCTTGGTACCACCCCCAGTGGCCACCGGAAGGTACTACAATTTTGGTCACTTCCTTATTGGATGCTGGTAAAAGTCTGAGGTTTGGGGCTTGCTCTAAACTAACTGGTATTTAGATTCAAACCGGCAGTTAAGATTCAGGACCAATCAGAGCAGACTGGGATTTTGGAAGGCGGGGCTTAAAGAGACAGGCTTTAAAACGGAGCGTTTCAGACAGAGGCTAACAAGAGGATATTCAGCAATCGCAGTGTGAGAAATATAAGGGTTTTATTGGACACTAACCATGAAAACAGTTTCTAGTAGACACCCAAATTACAGTTTTTAACCTGAAAATGAGCATAAGAAAATATGAGAAAATGAACATAAAATATGAAAATACTGTATATGGCGATGCGGAAACTGTGATTTATAGATATAGATATGTCAGTTACTACAATGCCCATCCCAATGCAAGATGTTTCCCACATTTCTGTTTATCTTTGTGGAAATTCCTCAATGTGTACCACTTTATATGAGAGAAAGGATTGTGGAAATGCGTGTTGAGAGGGCTGTGCATGGACACATTAAGGAAGGAGTGTTATGTGACCGCAGTCCCTACCAAGTAAGGGAAGCTGCATGTTTGGCATCAGTCCCTATGTGATACAGTGTGTGAATCTCTTAATATACCCTTACTAAAGCGATACCTCTGTAATTATTGTAGTAAGGCTTTCATGTTAAATCTGAGATGATGTCAGTGTGTGTTTTGAGCGCCAAACCTTCAGATTTCTTGAGAAGAACAAACAATAGTGTGGAAGGTGCCACAGGAGGCTTACAGGGGGTTCTGTAAGACAAACAATGGAAGCTTGGTTGAAATCTCACTTCACTGAACTCTGTGAATTAAATGCTTGATAGGTCTCGGGGGGGGCATGACCACACTAAGCAGGATGCATCCAAGGCTTTCCACAATTACCCAAAGAGACTCCAGAGAGTCTGAGGCCGCATGGCAGTGGAATAATTAAAAAGCAGGGTGAGGCTCCTCTGATGCCAGTGAGGGTTCCCACCCGGTGAGAGAGAGAGAGAGAAGGGTTGGCTTATGTCACTCAGCCCAATGCACACAAGAGAATACGCCCGGCAGTCAGGTCTGCCAATCACACCCAAAGGTTCCACTCCAATCCTGAAAAGGTTGCCTCTGCGCAAGCGATAGCCAAAGCCAGAGGCTTTGTGTTTTTCAGGTTGTCCATTTGCCATTTTCTCGTGAGCAAAATGTCTAGTTAGTGAAAAATGAAAAACCACAAAGCGCTTTGAGGGATTTTCTTCAAACTTTGCGCACATGTCCACTCTGACTCAGGGATGAACTGATTACAATTTTAAGGTCAAAGGTCAAGGTCACTGTGACCTAATGCCTCATGGAGGCAATATCTCAAGAACGCTTTGAGGGATTTTCATCAGATTTGGCACAAACTCACACTTTGATCAGAGGATACACTGATTACATTTTGGAGTTCAAAGGTCAAGGTCACTGTGACCTCTGGTATTGTGAACGCAATATTTATTTCTATAACATTTGATGAATGTTTTGAGAGATTTTCTTTGGTGAAAGGATGGCCTAGAGGGAAAAGGTGTTCGATCCCCGGCACCGGACAGGATGGTTTTATTTATAAAACTAGTGGTGGCTGGTATGACATCTACGTTGCCCATCTCCACCATTGTGTCTTTGACCAAGACACTTAACCCCAAACTCCTCCACGGGCGACGTAATGGCTGACCCTGCGCTCTGACCCCCTCCGAAGTGTGGGAACTTAAGAGAGGATATGCGAAAAACTAATTTCGATGTACCTTGTGTAAATTGACAAATAAAGAAACTTATATAACTTTATAACTTGACTGATTTAGATGTAAGAGGGAAAGTTTACGAAGAAATCCGACGCTTGTCTTTTAGAACACTGAACAACGGAAAATCATGAAGTCAGAGAGTTTCCATGCTTGTGTACAAGTATGTTCCTTCCTTGAGAGTGTTGTTGGAGGCTCATCTTGTAAAGGAATGGCACATACATTGCTAGTAGCCATAGGGTGACACACTGTAGCAGCTCTGAGATGTCTGGAATGCTCACGTTCATTTGGAATGCTCGAAAACTTTTGTCTCAACCTGTTGAGCTATCCATGCAATATGTTAGGAGTATTTCTGTGCACCCCTGCTCATTATCGAAGGACAGGAACAAACAAACGATAAGTTGTGTGTGAAGTTAGAACTTCTTGGCTTTAATCTTTCAACAGTGCAAAACATCTTGGATCTACACAGTCTATTAGATGGAACTGCGATATATGTTTAGTTTGATATTAAAGGTCCTGTAGGAGCCACTTCCAATGTGTAAGTATGCTCCGTGTGGTTTGACTCCCGGGTGACCTGGTTGACGCGCTGTGTTGTTATTTCCCAATGTTTGTACCATGTCGCTGCGTGAAGCAATGAATGAACCAAGCGATCGTCTCCGGTTTGCAACCTGTTTATTTGCTCACCATGACACCAATTAGGCCTACTGTACATGTGAATACGGAATACGTTCGTATAGTTCCTCAGTGATAACAACAAGTGTAACAATTGAGCTTCTAGCGGTCAAAAACCGTATGCCCTTCCGGGGTCAAACAACAAACAACCCATGAAGTGACACACCTTTTATACCTGTGCCCTAGGCAATAGGGCAGTGACACCTGGTGTACAACACATGACATGACTACATATTGACACCAAAAAATGGCAGGTCCCATATTAATCCTATTATCAGGTTCAAAATTGTAACTTGGGTTTCTACTATCAATGGTGTAGTGTCCAAAAAAAACGTTTTATTTCTCACAGTGCGATTTCTGAATCTCCTCTTTTCAGCCTCTGTCTGAAACGCATCGTTTAAGAGCCTCTCTCTTTAAGCCCCGCCTTCCAAAAAGCCCAGTCTGCTCTGAATGGACCTGAATCTAACTGCTAGTTGGCTATATATCAGCCAGTTAGATTCAACTGTATCTGGGGATGTGCCTATCACAGGTGGAGGTAGTGCTAGGATAGGTTAGTAATGAGGGGGTGTGACTTCTCCCCTTATGACGTCACAAGGGGAGATACATCTGACTGAGGTTTTTAAACTCAGGTTTTCAGAAAAGTGGAGGTGGAGAAGAAGAGAAAAGGTTGTTTTTTCTCATACTTTAGGAGTCTCTAGTAGTCACACCAGGGACCCATATTAATGTTGAATTTTGCACAATAAGTGACCTTCAAAGAAGTAGACATGTGTGCATATATTCTTTAACTTTTCACACTTTTCAGTTTGAAACGTTGAAACCCTGCTTCATCAGAGCTCTTTCTCCATGTCTTAGGTTCTAGAGAAGGGCATGCGTCTGGAGTGCAAGTGTCACGGTGTGTCGGGATCCTGCACCACCAAGACGTGCTGGACCACGCTCCCCAAGTTCCGCCAGCTGGGATACATGCTCAAGGACAAGTACAACCAGGCCGTGCATGTGGAGCCGGTGCGAGCCAGCCGCAACAAGCGCCCCACCTTCCTGAAGATCAAGAAACTCCACTCCTACCGCAAGCCCATGGACAATGAGCTGGTCTACATCGAGAGGTCGCCCAACTACTGCGAGGCGGACCCGCTGACCGGCAGCATGGGAACGCAGGGTCGCCTGTGCAACAAGACGGCTCCGCAGCCCAACAGCTGCGACCTGATGTGCTGCGGCCGAGGATATAACACGCACCAGTACTCGCGCGTTTGGCAGTGCAACTGCAAGTTCCTGTGGTGCTGCTACGTCAAATGCAACACCTGCAGTGAAAGGACAGAGGTGTACACCTGTAAATAGAAATGTGTATTGGACCTGTACATAGGCGCACAGCAAGACTGGAGTGTGGGGTGAATGTGTATGTGTGTGTGTGTGCGTATGTGCGTGTGTGTGTGTGTGTTGTGTATGTCAGAAAAAGCTGTTCTCTGTGGCTGACACACAAAAGGGCAGAGTGATTGCCTTGCTATTTTGGCAATCATGAAACCGGTTCCTCGTACGTGTGGATTTAACTGATGCCAATGGACATCTGCCATGACACTGGACTCTGTTTTATCTATTTTTTTTTCATTTAAA
Source organism: Ammodytes marinus (assembly GCF_949987685.1). Lineage (NCBI taxonomy): Eukaryota > Metazoa > Chordata > Actinopteri > Uranoscopiformes > Ammodytidae > Ammodytes > Ammodytes marinus. Next base: position 32,148,300 of record NC_137233.1, read on the forward strand.
TGCCATTTCATGCCTAAGGCTTGACTTCTTTCAAGAGCATACTTTTCTATTGGCATGACTCACCACAAACAGTAACAGTTTTGTTTTTCTGCAACTAATAATTTATTCCATAAGAAAACTACTGATGATATAGAAACTTCACTGCTGGCTAAATCTGGCAATATTTTAGGTTGGTGTAGTACATGCCTGGCCTTTTAGTAAACAAATAATATTCAAGTGCACTTAAAAGCAGAAAGAATTGTTACACTTTTTTTTTTTTTTTTGACAAGACAATTACACACTGGATCTGAAAGCTGAAACGGTCAGAACTGAACTGGACTGAATGACCGGGCAGCTTATGAAGCATTAAGCCTAGCAGAGAAACATTAAACTACTGATCCTGGACTCGGTTTGATAGTATTGTTTTCTACTTGTTTCTGTCCCCTTCCCCTCACAGTTTGCTGCTAGTTGTCTGGAAAGTTATGGAGTTTGTGATTGAGCAGCCATATTGACTCCTCAAGCTATGTTGACGCCACAAGGATCAAACTCGAGCTTCCAGACATACATTCCCCCTAAAGTTGGTTGATAGAATATATTTTGTAAGAGATTATTTTTATATAATATTTTTTTAATTTATTTTCTTTATCTATGTAAGATATTTCCCCCTAGCATTTCTAACTGTTCAGTTACTGAGTTTGCTGAAAGAAAATGACCCACTGAAACACTGTTTTAAAAATGTCCCTTGTTCCTCAGCAGCAGAATATAATTATGTTATACTTAAACATGCTCTATTGTGATTTGTAATGCATTCGGAACATTATCTCACTTGCCTTGCATCCTGTAGATATAGCTACATTCCTGACATAACCTCCACGCTAGCTGCTGTTCCCTGAGCGTTAGCTTGTGTGACTCAGCGCTTTCTCTTCTACAGGGTTGCTTTCGTCTGTCTTACTAAAAATGTGAAGAGTGTTTTTGTGGTTACAATACAGACATATTTGAACTACAACTATACATATTCAAAGATAATCAAGTATCTACCACAGCAATTGCCATTTTAATGCGATCCTTGTTAGTTTAAACAAAGTTAAACAACGATTTAGTTGTTAGCATACGAAAATGCTTTTATAAAATATAACAATGCAGAAGTTGTGATTTCGATCATGAAATAGAAAAAGACCAATGATGCAATCCCAACTCGTTATACTTGACAGTTTTTGATGCGTGGTGGTTATACAAGCATTTTTCAGCTGGTACTAATAAGTAAAAGTTTGACAACAGCCCTTCAAATGAAAGGTACCTTTACCATGGAAACTACTAGTGACCATGACAGTACAGTATCACGACGGGTCGATTATAAATAGAACTGTAACATGCCTTCATTATAGGAGGTTGCATTACATAGTTATGGGTCCAGAAATCATGCAGTGTCTTCAAATATCTCTTGTTTGCTTATTATAACAAGAGTTTCTAGTCAATGCTGACTCATTACACATTTAAGTCTGTTGTTGTATATGATTTAACTGATGACCCAACTGCAAAGTGCTCTTAAATCAGTGGCTGTTTTTGACCTATATTTGATGATAAACCATATTGTCTTTTCATTCGTCTTTGGTAAATAAATGTCTCAGAAATGAACAGAAGGTCATTTTTGTATTTGATGCACATTTTTTTTAAAGTCTTATTGCTGGGATGGATGGAAGAGTGCAGGCGTGATGGAGGGTGTCAGGGCAGTGTGTGAGGCACACAGCGAGCGGTGGGAGTGCGAAGCTGCCGGTTGATGGATTACTCTGACATCTGCTTCATTCACTCCTCAACGACGTCGCCACAACAACCACACTGTGCCCCCCAAAAATGCTCCCGCGGTCCCAATCGAGAGGCCAGACTTTCCCATTAACAAAATGGTAACCATGCAAAACCCAGATAAAATTTGGATGCTATTTATTTTGTGGAAATGGCAAATGGGGACGAAAGCGGGGAGGGGTGCTTTTACAATTGCGAAGGGGATGATGTCAAGAAGGGATTTCAATCCGAAGCAATAGAAAAGGTCTTAACTCCCCGGAATAATCGGCACAAAACATTCCTGGGCTAAACTTTGCCTTCAATAGAGTGACGCTCTGAAAAGGCAGCTGGCCAAACAGAATCGGTTAGAGTAACACCAATGGCTCTGTCACTGAGAACCCAACAACATTATCCCAGTATCTCACACTGCACTGGCTGCTCTCAAATAATGTGGCTTCCAACTCATTTCGTCATCATGAAATACTCTCAATCACAGATGGGAGAACTGATAGCTAAATATGCCTTTCAGCTCTTATGTTATCATCTAATAATATAGTCATAGCTATTTCTATATCTGTTACATTTGTTGCACGTCCCAATAAGGCATCTTCTCATAAAGGCTTCATGTTGATTTCATTTAGAAATGCTGTACACTGTCGTTCTGTCATAGGCAATTATGTAGCACAACATTTGTTCTGAAAAATATCTGGCTCGTGGAGGTCAAAAATGTATTCTTGAGTTTTGCAGATTCATATAGTGTTATACAATAAAACTCTTCACCATTCAATATTATAATGAAAATCAGCTGAATTTGGCCCAATGGTTTCCAAGTATCACTGCAATTGTTCTTTCATCCTCATAGTACTTTCTGAAGTGCCATGTTATCTTACCTTGGTACAACTAACATTATTTCTGATTAATGAATTGGTAAAATCCCAACATAAAATTACAATATAATGACAATTATAACACCTCAACATAGGAGCATGAAGCATTACTAAGTAGCCTTCATCATGGAGCACCAGCACTGAGAGTTTATTATGCTTGCCTATGGATCCAGAGTCTATTAAAGATCCACAAGGTGGCGGTTTATTGGCCTATATCTAATGGATATCTGCTGACCTGGCGTAGTCAAATGATAGTGAGACTTACGATTAAGTCGCAGTGCGGAAATCTCACTTGTATGATGAGCATATAGACTGTAAAAAGGACGGTGACTCTGTAAACTAGCCCGGAAGCTACTGCTAATTACAATCTCAGTTACATTCATCCACACCAGCTCATATTACCTGTCAATGTAGCTGTCAACAGATCATGCATTGATGTGATAGTCCAAAATGTTCGATGGTCAGTCTAATTCAAATTGGCTGCGTTTGCTGGATCTGCTTCATCTCTTTGTTTGTTGCTGAAGCTGCCTCTTACATCCTCCAAACTGAAAAAAGCTGAAATATATACTGTATTCATGCAGAGCCTTACTTCTTTTCAGATCAGATCAGCGTCTTCTTGCCTGAGAAGCTGAATGTTTGGTCTTCCATAGCAAATTAACACTGGGAGCCTGCACCTAGCGTGGCTTGTGCAGGTAGAGATTGTGACAGAGCGTTGGTTATCGAAGACGGGGGCTGAAGGGGGTGCTGCTTAATAACTATCATTAAAGCGGTATCTATACCTAGAGAGTGAGGCCCAATCAGGGTCCAGGTAAATATCTTCTCTGACAAACAATGACGTTGTAGCTGAGGTATGAGCTGGAAATCAGGTACACATACTTCTGGAAAACCAAAGGGGTGTGATGTAGCTTTTAATTGAAGGATTCATAAATCAAACATTTCATATTGCATGCTTAATGTACGATAAATAATAATTGCTTTAAGACATGGTTGAGCACTGAATGGCGTCTTATTTGTTGGTTAAATAAGTCCATGGTTGGTACATGCCAGATAATGATATACAGTAGTATATTGCCTAGAGCTGAATCAAAGCAAATGCCATTAGATTGTTTTTTAAGGTGCTCTGCATACATTCTTGCACAGCTTAAGGCAATTTAGGTGTCTTCTTTAAAGGTTAGGTTCACCAAAAAAAAAAAAAAACATTTGACACCTACAGTACCTCTCGTGGCAGATGTTTTGTTTTATTTGATCACCTATTCAGATTTGAGTTGGAGTTGAATTGAAATACAACATTTAGGAAACTAAGGTGAGCTGGGAAGAAAAACAGCAGGCATTGTTGGCAGATTCGATTCATGCCAAAAACAGAGTTGCAAACCTCCCATTGGTCCATAGTTATTTTTTTTCTTTTTTCAGGAGATTGTGTTTATACCCATCCAAACTATTTTTTTAAGAGAGAGAAAGATGTATGGAGTAAGAGGACAGAGAGAGGGAGGGGTATAGAGCAGGGGCGTTTCTAGGCTTCTGAGACATCCGGGGCTTAGCGCAAGAGGGAATAGGATAGTGCGCACGCGAAGCGCGCACGGCAATTTTTTTTGCTTACTTTATTGCGCATGCACATTTTTTTCAGAATGCTTTACCTAAATAAACAAAATAGTCAGTTTATTATAGCTTTAAATAGCTACCTGACTGCTGCTTATCCCCAGACATCTAAAGTTCTATTCAAGTTATTTCAGAGTAAAATGAATACTAGTGAGACAGACCTTACATTACCCATATCAGAGGTGTCAAACTCATTTTCACAAAGGGCCACTCTATGATGAAATGATAATCACACTAAGGGCCGACATGGAGTTTACTGACATGCCTTCTTTTTAATCCAAAAAGTAAAAACAACATACCTATGAATATATTACAACCTGCGTACAGGGTCATAGGCTAGGTTTCTTTTCAACATTTTGGGGGACTAATTATAGGTGGGGGGTATAGGGGTGCCCCCCCAGAAATTGTTGAGCGTCGAACACTTAATTTCCTGTATTCTGGTGGATTTTTATTCATCTATCTGTGCCTTTTCTGCATAATTTTATAGTGGAAATATTTTTTTTTCTGTGAAGGAAAGACAACATTCAGGTTCCTAAAGAATCAGCTATAATAGAATAATGCAGTAAGGCTCTAAGGCATCGTGCATTTTCCAAAACTTATTTACTTCGAAACTGCAAATTCAAAACACATCACATGTTTAGGGTATTTTTTTTTAGGAATCATGACTCAGCACCAGTGTTAACTATATATGACGCTTAACATTGGTAATGAAATGACAGCCACCATTGGAAATGAAAAGGGTGGGCAGCTAGCTAGTTAGCTAAATTGTAACTTAAGGCAAAAGTTGGAAACAAATCATGTTAGCATTCATCCTTAGACACTTGACACAATCAATCATCAATAGGAGCATGCTCTTTAGCCTCATAGATTGGCCTATTTACAGCCCACAGAAAACTGACATATTTTCTTCAATGCAAGTTCATCAATTCATGGCTTAAAATCTTGAGCAGTAGAACAGAAATTCCTAGCAGTAAACTACGCAAGAGTCCTAACCAATGGGAGCATGTGCGACGTGCGGATATGGCACAGGCTCTGCATGCAGCAAAATATAATTAAAAAAAAAATTATAACTTTTTTTTTTTTTACAAAAAATATTCGGGCTAATCAAATTAGATCCGGGGCTTTAGCCCTGAATAAAACAGCCCAGTGACGCCACTGGTATAGAGGACGGGGAGAACAAGATAGAGAAGGGGGACAGGGGAGGAAAAAGAGGGAGGAAAGGAGAAGAGTAGAAGAGTAGAGGTAGGAATTACAGGAGAGGTAGGGACAAATAGCATTACAAGTATAAATTCAAATAAAAGTGATTTAAATTAGATTTAAATTGAAGGGGAAAAATCTATTTCTGTTTTTTTTTGTTTCTTTGTTCTTTTTACTTCTGATACTTAAGTACATTGTAATACCTGACATGTGCTCTTGATACTCATGAAGATTTAATCTAAGCTACTTTAAGACTTTTACTCAAGTGATTTTACTTACAGGTGACTTTAACTTTTATCAGAGTCGTTTTCCCCGCAAAATATCTTTACTTTTATTCAAGTATAGTATGTTCTTTATACACCACTGGGCTTACCCAACCCCTATCTAGTGTCCTGAATGACATCCATTTTCCCACTTGTTATGATTTCATTGCTAATCTAACCTGAACGAAGGTGTCACAATGAGGACGCGATGCTCACGTGATATTCGTGAGAAAAACACATTACGCTAAAACAACATAGCACTCTGTATTTAAAGGATTATATATGTGTCTAATGTTGCAGTCACGCCAACTACTTGCCTTCATTTTTCCATCCGAAGCTCCAACACAGATGTAGGCCTATGCGTGGAGCGGGGAATGAGATCTCGTCATGCAAGCTGTGCTTTGGTTACGCACCGAGACATAGAGCCTATGCAGGAGGTCCCAGGGCCCGCCTTTGTTTCCTATGTTGATTGACAGGCAGCTTAATCCCACATATGCCAAAGGATATAACATCTAGATGCACTTAATTACACTTTTTTCTGCCTCTCTCCTGTAGGCCTTTCTTTCTACCACGTGTGTGGCGTCATCTGTGTATCTGAAATTACACTCACACGTATATGAAACAAAAACGATTACAAGTGATTCGGTTGCTTGTGTTAGCTTGCACTTTGTACCAGTTTAGGTATAAGAGTATCACACTGTCATTAGACTGTTTAAAGTGCTGGGGGAAACTAAATTATGAGTTGTCCCTGCAAAAGGTTTACATCAGGCACTACACCCTACCTGCTACCTGTTTGACTGTAAAAAATGTGTGAAGAATGCATTTAATGACACATGTGCAGTGCACCGTATGAAGCGTTGCACTACTGCACATGATGGGAGGTATGCGCCGGTAGCCACGCATTACAGACATGAAAAAAAAGAAGAAGAAAAGCAACGAAGCGTGCATCGAATACACAGACTACTTCCTGCTTCACGCCCAGCCGGCTATCATCACCCCCCCCCCCCCTTACCCCCAATTAAAAGGATGTAAAAAGTTCTTGAAGCATATAGAGCCATTAAATGACGGGAAGAAATAAACGGTGATGTCTAAAGCCTGGAGCAGAGTAGTAGTGTAAAGTGAAAGCATTCAAATCCCATATCCTGTCTTAGTTTTTACTGCATGAACTGCTCTGATTAATTATGGCAGCAATCTTTCTTTATGGGGAGGGTGAGGGGGGGGGGGGGGGGGGAAGCAGGTATACGCTTCAAGTGACGCATAAATTCCTGTGTAGAATTTGCTCCTTCTTTCGATGGTTTCATCACCTCGCTCCATTCACAGTTGATTTAGGCCCAGGAATGTTGGTGGATCATTCCCGCAGCAGCAGCAGAATACGGGCAGCTGGGGGGGGGGGGATCTACAAGTAAGTTGTGACATTCGTTTTGCTAAAATACGTTTGAGTAATGAACCGCCGCGATGACAGACTAATGCTATATCAATAAATCCCCAAAACAATTCTCTCCGCTCTTTCTCTCTTCAAATGCTCTGCACGATGAATGAGAAAAGCCTTTATGGGAAAACTCCTGTTGCACAATCGCGGCGCACAGCATTCAAGCTACAATAGCGATAGTGACGTTTCTCTGTCGACCCATGTTGCTGATGAGGATGCGCATAAAGGAAAAAAGTAGGCTATACTTTGTTTACTTAAAGTAAGTAAGTGGTTACGAGGAACTTATAAGTCTAATTTTTCCTCTGATGATCATAAATGACCTGTGACAGCAAATAATACCATCAGTGCAAAGAAAGCTGTTTTTATATAGTTTTTATTAATGCCTTTGGTCTGGTCACACACCCAGTCCGATGTACGGCTTGAGCATGCAGGCTCTATGGTCACATATTCGTATGGGTCGCAGATTTCAGTGTAGCGCAGCAACACGATTTGAGTAGTCCATCCCTCCAGATAAGGGAAGGGGAGACTTGTTTTGACACCATAGTGGCTGATTCTGGGGCAGGACCATCAAAGAAAATTCAATGAAGAACAACTAAAAGCTAAAAGGGAGAGTGATAGACGGGCGAAAACGAGAGTTATCCTTGGTCAGGCTTTCACCAGGTCGAGAGGATTACGGGATCGTAAAAGCTTCAATACCGGCCCTGAATTGATACCTCTTCCTACTAGACAGGTTCTTTATATGTCAATTTCATTCGATGTTTAAGCAATATCACACTTGTGGTCGCAATGTTGTCGCTTTATATCATCGCTGCTGTGATTCGGTCGTAGGTACGAGTGCTGAAGACAAACACAGCAGCGCTGATATAAAGCGACAACATTGCGACCTCGAGTGTGATACTGCTTTTATACAGCAGTTTTACAACTTACATTCATAAGTTAAATAAAAAATTGATCTTTGATCATTTTAGAATGTATTTGCTTCTGTCATCACAAATAGTCGGAGCGGAGGGCGTTGCCAAGCAACATGTATACAAGTTAACGGAGTGAACTAGTCCTGCAGTGTTTACTCCTAAGTGAATGAACGGTACTAAAACAAAGTTGACTTTGCTTCATAATCATCAAATGACCATTACTTACCTGTAATAGTCAATATTTACAAAAACATAAACACATTACCTCATCGTGATCCAACCTGCCGTCTCTCGTTCATTCGCTCTCTGTGAAGGCACTGAATCTTTCGGCTAGTGTACCACTCACCACTCTCACGTAGCAAAAAAGATTACACGCCCTCAACACTTTCAACATGGACATGGACTATATTTTGTCATAATCACTTGACGCTGGCACCGGCCATGCTGGAAAAGAGCTTTACGACAGCTGCCGTTGTAAAAATAGGAAACCTACCACTTTGGTCCAAAGGGGCCGCTATAGTTTACAAAGTTCCTCGTAGCACCTTTAAAGGTCACATAGGGGAGAATGCCCTGAGTTGTGCCTAGAAAACAGTGGAAGAAATTGGAAATGTGACCACTTATTTAAGAAGAGCCATCCATTTGACTCATCCTGCAAAGAAGGGAGACACAAGGAATAAGATATAAGCACATTTAAGCTAAAAAAAAACTGTGTTTTGCCTTTAAAAGTAACATTTCCATGATCAATGTTTTTTGATTATTGTGTCTGAACAATTATAGACAAGTTTGACAACATTGACACATGTTTTAGTGCTTTAGTATGCTACACTTTGAGTCTATACAGTTAGCACGATATCAGCCCTTAACTGCTGCATCATGCTAATTATCCAAAATTCTGGGGTTGGGGTGATTTGTGCCAAAGGGCCTAGGTGAGTTATAAGTAAGCAAAATGTATTTATAAAAGCACATTTATAACAGTTTGCACTGTCCAAAGTGCTGTACATAGTGCAGTCAGTAGGTAAACAATGAAGGTAAAATAACAATAACAAAAATAAAAGACATTAAGCCCAGACATCCACATATAAAAAAAGATAGTAGTGCAGAGGTAAGATAGTTAATGGGGAGGAAAAGCCAGGGTGTACATATGGGTTTTGAGCCTTGATTTAAAGGCAGAAATGGAGGAGGAATCACATCTGTCAGGTGGCAGTTGGTTCCACAAGCACGGAGCAGCTAGTGCAAAGTACATTTCTGAGAGTTGTCCCATTGGCATGGCTGTATATTTTGGTCACCAAAAATAAATTGATCGTCTACAGTAGCTCAGAAGAGACTGACATCTCCATTCCACTTAACGACACCACTGACAAGAGTTCAGATGGCCAGAAAGATGATGATGGTGACTTTGTCATTGTGAGCTTTGCAGGTAAAACCATCTAGATCTGCTAGGCCTTATTTGAGAAAAGTGACCTTCAATCTTTGTAAAATATTTACCTTAAATAAACCTTAAATAAGTAATTGTCTTATGGATTTGTCTTGCATTACAGTTTATGAGATATATATCAATGGCACAATTTACCCCATGGTATTCTCTCTTGTGGCACAACTTACACCACACCGGGGGCAAGTTGTGCCACAAGACAACTTTTTTTCCGAAAGCTATATTTCTTAAGCAGTTTATTCCAGATTCAAAGTTTGTATTGCCAGGGATGCACAACATCCTGAAATATATGTAAATATTTGAGTTGGAGACATAACTGTAAAGTAAAAGTAAAATCACTTTGAGTAAAAAGTGGCACATCTCACCCCACTCTCCCCTATTATGCTTGTATTCAGAAACTGTTTTCATGGTGTGGTGTCCAAAGTAAACCCTTTATATTTCTCACAGTGCCATTGCTGAATTTCCTCTTTTCAGCTTCTGTTTGAAACGCCCTGTTTAAGTGCCTTTCTCTTTAAGCCACGCCTTCCAAAATGTCTTCTCTGATATGCCCTAAAGCTAACTGCTGGTTTGAATCTAACTGCCAGTTACATTCAGGGGGATCTAGAGTTGTGCTTTTCAAAGATGGAGGTAGTGCTAAGTTAGGATGGTAATGTGGGGGTGTGGGCGTGGCTTCTCCCCTTATGACATCATTACAATTGATATACGTACATTGCCCATTATAAGAACATTGATTAAAGATGCTTTATGTCAAGTTTACAAAAAACATAATTCTAGAAGTTCTTGAACTTGATGGTGATTCATTCTAGTGGTTATTATGGAAGCAGCAGTTTGGTTCAGAATCAAGTGTTTCATTTACCAGACGCAGACTCCAGACCAGCCTCGGTTACAAGTGATCAGACTCCTAATCAGGCCCGGTTCTAGAAAGTCAGACTTGGGGGGGCCCGTAGAAATTTTGGGGGGGCACACTGGGCAGGGAGACCGAAGATGCGAGCGCGCGCAGAGCGCGCGAGCCGAAATTTTTTGCCCTCGTAAGATCTCTGCGTCTGCTTTTTGGCACATTTACTGTGAATTGTGTAGAACACAATATGCAAATAAACGTTGAGTGTTGCTGTGTGGGAAATTTGATTATTGCATGTTTTTTTTCTCCAAAATGTTTATGAATAACATATAATATACATTATATACAACATAATGTGTATATATATAAAATAAATGATTGTGATGTAAGTGTTTTATTGGCTAATTTTATTTGATGCCTCAAATGGTGAATTAAATAGGCCTACTTCCTATTAGTCAATGCATTGTGTGTCTGAATGTGTTCTCAACAGGATAATGCAGAACTGATTTAAAAAAAAATACACTTGGTTAACAGCAGCCAACAGTAGCCAGCTAATCTATATTTTACAGTAGGCAATTTAAATCATGTGTGTGTTTGTGTGTCCAACAGGACAAATGCAGAACAGATTTTTTGGGGTTTTTTTGATTTAGTTAACAGCATTCAACAGCAGCCAGCTGATCAATATTAATTTAACAGTAGGCTATTTCAATCATATATATGTGTGTGTGGACCCAATTAATTTTATTTGACATTTTCTTGGACAGCGAACGAAATTTTCCGTCCGATAGTGGGTCGGGAAAAAACCCAGACCCACTATCGAAAAAAAAAAAAAAAAAAAAAAAAAATCTCAAATTTTGGTTGGGGGGGCACAGCTCACATTTGGGAGGGCACGGCCCCCCCTGGCCCCTGGCTACCGCCGGCCCTGCTCCTAATACCTGCCAGGCCTCTACGGACTTGTCCCCTTCGTCCTGAGAACCATGGAGCAGGAAAGGAAACCCGAGCTTTGTTTTTCTCACAGTTCTGGGTGTGCTTACACTTATACCTGCGCGTTATCTTTACCTCCAATCAGCTGTCTGTTTTCACGTACAGTATATGCACTGCTTCGGGTTAGGAAACTATTCTGCTTCGCATTCATCAAGCCACGTATCTTTATGAGTTTCATGAGGAATTACCCAGATAAGACGGAGCTCATATTGTAAATGTGCACGACTCTGGAGTTTGCACCAAAACTTCTCAAGCTTCTGTGATACAGCTCTTACAGTCACAGTGGAAATAATCAACTCATTTTCTAAAGTTGAATGCAGCTGAAAACTATTATTATTTTACCATTCAGAACCCTCATAGAAAAGCCCTTTGATTTGACAGCTTTAAAGGTTCACAGCAAGGTCACTACAATTGTTCAGACTTTTTTTTTTAACAGTGGAAACTAGGAGTTTAGGGACAAATATGATGACTGCAAAGGGTTAGTATATGCGCTGGCAAGGGTTGGATTGTGAGTTATCGCTTGTGTTGCTTTAAAACAACAAGTTTTAACAAGTGACAAGACATGGGCTCTAAGGGGGGGGGGGGGGGGGGGCTTTCTTCTTTTGTGCCAAATGTCATGCTGTGGAAGCCAAGGCAGCCCTGACTACTCGTTTTGTCTGTGAACATTATGCAGATCCTTTTAGTAGGTCTGTGTGTGTGTGTGTGTGTGTGTGTGTGTGTGTGTGTGTGTGTGTGTGTGTGTGTGTGTGTGTGTGTGTGTGTGTGTGTGTGTGTGTGTGTGTGTGGTGTGTGTGTGTGTGACATAATAAAAAAGCCAGATTGCATGTCAGCTGTCAAGGGAATGACACTGCAGAGGAAAACAATAGCAACAACAATGTTACTGTACCTGTGGCTTTGGTGACCTTTCATCTGGCTCCTGCCTCTGATGTTCAGACGAAGTCTGGCACAGGTAGAAAGGGGAGACAGACATCAAAACCCTCTGAAGATCTACAATGCAATTATGTCCCTTTTTTCCAAGTTGAAAGAGATTCCCCTTGTAGTTTTGTATGGGCCTCTATCCCTAAAGCCTGCGACTATACCTGTGTGATGGCTCTACTGCGTGTTATTGTTCAAAGAGCAATTATAGAAATCTTTTAAGGAGAGTGTAGGAAGCAGAGGCACTCTCACTATTTAACCCTCTGGTATCTTTAGGGTCATTTTTTTCTCCAAAAGAGTAATTTTCCACTTTTGAATTGGCAATGTGTTTTTTTAAATGTATTTGAATAACGAACAGTGACATCATGTAATCGGCATTTAAGAGGTTAAAGCCCCAACTGATTAAATAGCTGGTCGTTTTGATCAGGACTGAAGTTGATTAAAGGATTTAACCCTCAAAATATTTGTATATAATAATTTCATGAAACTATTTGGAAGTGGACATTTTTGCCCATAATGGCCTTAAAGAGTAGTACAGTAAAGTGCTACCATATGTTTAACTCACCAATGGATAGGAATAACAATTTGAATTCTAAACAATGGAAGTCTAATGTTCAGTTTCAGGGCTTGGAAGTATACTTGTTATGCAGCAGGACGGTGAAGTGAGGGTGTGGGGTCGGGATAATGATTGTATGTCTGGCTTTCAAGCAGATCAGTGCAGCTTGTATTACAATAAAACCACTATCTTTGCCTGATCTTAAAGCAAAAGATTTAAAGACATTTGCTGCATTATCTGACATCAACGTTTTTTTTTGTGTTTTGTTTTTAGAATAAAGGGGGCATTCAAATAGCAGTAGAGGCTGGCAGATATAATTTGTCACTCACAGCCAATAGTCTGTAGTCGATGAAGGGTTCTAATGAAGAACCTTGCTATAAGCAGATGAACTCTCAAAAAAGCTTCGATGAAAGCCAGGTGTTGTCTCACATGCAGCGTTGACAGAAGGCCTCAACGACATCTAAGGACCACATCCAATAAGAATGGATTGCGTGCGCAAATAGCTCCATGAATTGCGTCAAAAAATAATGCACTAAAGGATTGTGCTTAATAAAGCATATTAAATAAACCTGAGCTCATATTAAATAAACCTGACTCAAGATCTTTGGGGACAGGGCCTTTTGTGCGTCTGCCCCCACTCTGTGGAATCTGCTCCCCCTCCATATCCGCTGTGCCACTTCAGTGGAGTCCTTCAAGAAGCTCCTGAAGGCACACCTCTTCTCAGAGGCCTATGACCTCTAACCCGCCCCCACCCCCCTGTGTACACAAACACTGTACTTCCCCCCCTTTTTTGTGAAGTGACCTTGGATACCTTGAAAGGCGCTATATAAATTCAAATTATTATTATTATTATTATTATGAGCTCCATCATAACTGTTTTTTCCTATATAAGTACAACCCAATCCCTGAAGATTCCCCCCAAATATGACTCAATATCAATAAATTAAATGTAATTCAAAGCTCACGAGTGTTGAAGAGTATAAAAAGATTGCACAACTTTAGTACACAAGGTTCATACACGGTATTTGCTCCACTGAAACGGCCTGTTGCAATTAGCGCTGGCCTTTGAGGATAAGTTGCTATTTGCAACGAGGCCTATTTGCATAGGAATGGAGCACTTTTGCACTGGATTTAGAATAATACATTTAATACATTTTAATGGGCCAGGTGCACCGTCGCCGCTGTCTGCTCCACAGGGCAGTTTGGGTGCAGTCTCCACACATTTCCCCCTTCGCATGTGCTCTGTGGATATAGCGCCCTTTTTTTCTCTCATTTTGCATTGCATTTTGCAATCCTTTAGTGCAGTGATTCTCAAACGGGGGGACGCAGACTCCTAGGGTACTGCAGGGGGTATGCAAGATTAAAAAATTAAATAAAAATAAGACATTTTATAAAAAATTTAAATGAATAAAATTTAAACATAGGCCTATTAAATTAATTAAATAAAATAATACGAATTTGAACTGCACTGAGTGGGGAACAAGTTGCGCTATTAAATGATAACTGGACCGAACTAAATGACGTCAATTTCAGGAGGGGTATGTTTTGATGGGGTCCACTTCAACAAACAGCAACCCTCCCCAGGAATTGTGTTTTTTTTTGCGGTGAGAAACTAGCTAACAGCTGGATGAAACCATCTCACCTCCAGAGACATCTCAGCACCAAAAATCAGTGTCTTGTTGGTGATCCACTTTTTTCTTCAGGAGAAAACTTGCTTAATTCCGATCATCGCAGGAAACAATGCGAAAAGTCACTACATCATTTGAGAACCTGTACTTTTCAGCAAGAGCTTGCCTGAGAAAACAACGAGCTGAAACTGCACGAGTGTCTGCTTTTTTTGGAGCAAGATTCTCCCCATGCCGCCCTGTTTGAAGATAAAGGTTGGCTTGCAAAGCGGTGCTATCGGGCAGATTAATTCAGCAAAGTGAACGAGCTGAATGTGTGTCTGCAGGGCAAGGACACCCATGTTCTGAAGCTGTATGACAAGGTGGGAGGTTTCCTGAAAAAAGCTGAGTTGTGGAAACGTGCATGTGTACAGGGGGATCTCACCTGCTATTCTCAGGTGCATGCTTTTACTCTCCGGTGAAGATGTGGAAAGAGCTCCAGTCAATTCCATCATTGAGGAACATTTGGCCAACCTGATTGTTAGGTTTAAGCTCATTGGGTAAGAAACCCATTTCTTGTGTCAGAAGAAATCAGAGAAAAGCTCCCTCTCTGTCACCGGGAAGAACTCTTGGACGTGTCCTCTGACACATCTAAGACACATGACACTTTTTGGAAGGAGGGGCTTAAAGAGACAGGCACTAAAACGGAGCGTTTCAGACGGAGGCTGAAAAAGAGAGATTCAGCAATGGCAACTATACACCATGAAAACAGTTTCTAGTGGAAACCCGGATTATCATAATGACCATAATATGTGAGCTTTAATGTGGGTTATGATAAAGCAACATTGTCAATCGCTGTGGCTCTGCACCTGGTGAATTCAAAAAAGGTTAAACAAACGTGAAATCTAAGCATATGTTTGCCTATTTCTCAGAAAAAGGAAAAATAAAGGCTATTTCCTTATTTTGCGGCCCGAGATGTGCATTGTGCTTTCCCATGGCTGCCTCATGTTGCTTGTTGCTGTCCCTCCACCATCTTTGTTGATACAGCTTGAGGCCTCTTCAACAAGGGAGAGTTGATATTTATGTTGAGGCTTTCAGACTGACCATAATCAGGAGGAGCTTTTTGCCCTGGACCCAGGCAGCCTGCCACTGATACAAACCTTTTCTTCATAGCACTTTGGGGGTTAAAAATGCTTCAGACAGGTTCAGACAGCGGCTCTGAGACTTGAAACAGGTGAGGGCTTTTCCTCTTTTGTATTACACAAGCGCTGGCACTGCAGGCTACATCACCAAAAAAAAAGCTCCATTAACACGCACTTTCCACGGAATTCTCTAGATGTTCCTCTTTTTCCGATTGATTTGGAAATATGTTCCATCTCCATTTAGCCCTTGAGTGTGTTCCAGTGATAGCTAGCTGCAGGAGTGGATTGCTGCTGCCTCCTGATTGGCTGAGAGCCTAGTTCAGCATGAGGTCAGAGGTGTCTGCCGGTGTCGTCCTCCGCCCAGAAAAACACAGCTGGCCGGACCAGTGATGTCAGACCAAAGGATGATAATTAAATAACTGATGGCGACCATGGCTTTGATTGACATGGAACTAATACGGTGTAAGGACACAGAGGATGAGCTTGATGAAATGTACAATAACACTTCACTGCGGTGCATCAGCTTCACATCTCAAATGAACCTTATTGATTTGTTTCATTTAGGTAAATGTCATTTTTTTTTATCTCCGTAGTTCCCTGCTTAGCTGCGCTTCTGTCTCTTGTGGGACATATCATGCTGATTGCAACTTGAGTCATATTTTTAAAAATGTTTTATTGGTTAAGATAATGTTGCACCCGCCAACGTAATTATTTAGATCTGGGAACACATCAGGTGGTTAACAACAATCCAACGTTTTCCAAATGTCATAAGCTATCTCACACCCAATTTGAAGGTAAAAAACCCATAAAAACAATTGCAACACAAACTTTAACATTTGTACAGCAGATAGTGTAACATTGGGCTTTTAATTGCGGGTAAGAGTGAACCAAAATATTAGGCTGTCAAAACCAATACAGTGAGCCGAAAGACTAGAACACTACTGAGATGAACTGCAAGTTCAAGGGATAATTCATTTGAAACATTGATATCATGAACATACAGTATGAATATAGCAGCTTTAAACTTTAGCCTAATTGGTTTAAGGGTACACAACAAACAATCTTTCTTTTTATTTACTTTGTGATAAAAAAAAACATCCATATTCCACTTTGTGTTGGTGCTGCTAGACTAAACAAAAGTGCAATATGCAGTTGGTCTATCTCTTTTTTTTAAAGATAATTTTTAGGCATTTTCAAGCTTTATTAGTTAGTACAGCATTGCAATGGAGAGACAGAGAGAGAGGGGGGATGACCTGCAATAAAGGTCCACGGGTCAGATTTGAACCAGCTACTACTGCAACGAAGGCCGGAGCCAATATGGTACGCGCTCTATCCACTACGCCACCGGAGCGCCCAGGCCTATCTCTTTCAAGACACAGTGTCCTCATTACTCTGGATAATTCACAAAGCTCGCTGTCATCATTTTTAGTGGAGATCTCTAGAAAGCTAAAATATATTTCTTTGGTAAATGGGTGAGCCAGCCCATTCCAGTAGGCTATTGGCTACATTAGCATGTAAATATGGCGGCTTGTATTAGGGCTGCAACATTGCTTAGCCAATCAAAGGTTGTCATAAAGCTCGTCCAACAAACACACTAAAGAGGAGAAGTGCAATTTGCATATTTGTGGTCAAATAAACTGTGGTGAAAATATGAAGGTGTATTGAACTCTGAGATCCTATGTAGTAAAATGTGCAACAACTTTAGAAATCGGTTCATCCTAGCCTGAGAAAAGGCAGAAAGAGTGTTTTATGGTCTCACTGTCTACCCCACATTTTCCCATGCGTGACATCACACATGGTAAAATGTAGGGTTGGGATTAACAGGACAGCTGGGCCAAGGGAAGACTGAGGGAAGAAAAACCTCATTCATTATATTATAATAGCGATTTTATAATGAGAGAACGCCGGTTCCGTATGAGTGAAGTATTCCTTTAAGGCGAGACACGGCAGGCAAAAACATCGTTTTTTTAAGCACTGGTCAATTTTGAGATTTGTGTCTATTTAGCTTCCATAACATCTCTTCTTTCATACTAGTATGGATAAAAGGTCCAAAATATACGTTTTAGGTGTTTATTTTACTAAACTTTGACTGCTTGCGTCTGTATTTTGCTCCTAAATTCGTCAAAAGTGAGCATTCTAACGTAACATGCAGCACCGCGACCGCTGTATGAATCATAATAACCATGGTACTGTTGGAAAGCTCTGAATCTCAAGAACAACGTTATCTGATCCAAATATGGTCATTTCCTTTGTATCAGTAACCAATCGTGAAAGTGTGAGGAGGGATTCAATGCTAGGAACGCGACCTCATTGGCTAATGCACATTTCTGACGATGTGATTCGCTAAAAGGCATCACGTGATGCTAGCCGCGGTAGCTCGAAAATCACAAAATAAAATGGGAAAAACGTCGAAAATATGCCAAACCAACACAAAAAAAATACTTAATCAATTGGCTACGGACACTACATGATCGCCATTTGAAGGGGAGAAGTGTTAAAGACATGTAAATAACGCCGATCACGTCGGAGAGACACAGACTGTCAGAGGATCAGAGGGGACATGGTGGGGAGAGAGAGCGTCTGTGCCGACTCCGGAGCAGGTTGACAGACAGTGGCTAATAATAAATGAATCACGTTTAAATTAGCATGTGGATGTAAATGTTACTATGCTATGGTTTATATGTTAAGCAGTGGTAGGCCTATATGGCATTGAAGGGTGTAGGGCCTAATTCAATAAATTACTCTAGCTATCATCAGTGATTATCAGCAGAATTCACGTTTTTATCTTTAACGGCCGTTTTCTCAAAATGAGCTTTTTCCAATACTCTGCGAAAGATATCTCAACTTCTAGACCACTGACATCAACCAAACTTTCTATAATCATTCATAGCACTATTTTAAAGGTTTTTACAGAAGGATTTGTTAATATATTGTTAATTGTCTGATTTATGATACATTTTCCTCCTAAAAACATGCCTAAAATGCATTTCAAAGACATGTACATAGTATTTTTTGATTTATTAAATGAAAAAAGGCTGTATCCAAAATCTGTTGTGTAAAAACCTTAGAAACTAATATGTGCTTAAAATAAAATAGAGATTTTAACTCTGGCTTTATCCAACATCTCAAATTTTTTCTCGAAAAATGACCCAAATTTACGCATAATTGGTTAAATATTGCCATATTTGCATATTTAATATAATACTAAAGAAAAACATGTAATACAAAAAATAATTGTGTTAGTGTCAGTAATCAACTGGCAAAGTTTCGTGATGATATCTACAAGTTAAAAAAAAATCCCTATTCACCTGGGGTGTCTCGCCTTAAGAGAGAAAAATCTGATCAAATCGAAAAATATTTTGAAAAAACTGGTCCTTGATTTCTGGGCCACATGATAGGCCAAGCCTATAGCGGATGGGCCACACAATGAAGCCATCCCTCCCCCTGAAATACTGTAGCACTCTCCTGGAATGCTTAACTGGAGGGCAAGTCCCCATTCAGCAAACAATCACTGCCAGGTAATAAAAGAAGCATTTGTACGATATGTCAGCCGTGTGCGCAAGGGCTTAAAAAGCAGGGAGATGGTGTGGCAAGATAGCATTCACTGTTTTTTTTTTCTCCTGGAGGGGAAAGCTATACTATTATTACCAGTAGCCATTGACACAGCTACAGCACTTTGAAAATCAAATGTGGCAAAGGCACCGTCAGACGATACTTGTGCGATCACGGACACCATCAATTGCAGTTCCTGAGGTCCGATGATTCTCCGGTTACAGGTGAAGGTACAAACAAAAGGGCTTGTCCCCTGACAAAAGCTTTCAAATGTCTATCAGGAAAAAATTATACAGAAAAATATGGCAGTATTCACCAATGAGCGTGAATGTTTTTACAGCCACCAAATGCCTTTGGAGTTCATTTTACTAATGGGTGAAAGAAATACCATTCTATATAAAGTGTGACCAGATCTAGTGTACATGCACTTTAAATGATGTCTCAAATGTTTGATGCTACGTGCGCTCTGACCCCCTCTGAGGTGTGGTAACCTGAAAGGGGATACACGAAAAGACCAGTAGCAATGTAGCCATTAACTAGGCAAAGTTGACCTCCTAAATATCTGGGCCTAGGCACGAATGCTTTTTGCCCTACGTCACCACGTCTATATGCGCATTTGGGATTTGAAGCGTAGGCTACTTGTAGGTTATACGATTGTATGAATATTTTATCTATTTATTTGCTCTTATTAAAGCTGGGGTGGGTAACTTTTTCACTGTAATATTTGGCAAACATGTCATATTATCCATTCAGCTATATGTAGGTGAAGTGGTCTGAGAATATCTCATCACTTCCCTCTGCTCTCCCTTGCCTCTGTGTGCTGGCCCCAAAAATTGCCACCGCTCATGTACACTTTGATCAGTGCGAGGCTCAGATTCTCCGTTCTTATTGGATGTTGGGACACAAGTGGAGCGGTTGAGGTATTTGGATTCGAATTTCTATTCAAACTGCTATTTTCTCCCAAATCATATACCCCAAGCTTTAAGTGTCGAGGCCATAGCCGTTTCAAAGTCAAACAACACAGCCATCTTTTTTTTTTTTTACCATCACAGCTTCGACGGCACATGCACAGCACTGTCGTCATCCGGTTACGTCTGCCCCAGAACCCCATAGGGCTCTGGCCCTCGAATATCAGATAGAGCGATTTGACTGGCAACTCCAAATTTTCCGACATAGTTAATGAGCTTCAATGGATCATGTCCAGATCAATAGGCTGGGCAAATTGAAATGTTATTTGTATTATTTTGGTAGGAAAGTTAGCTCTTTAAAAGAAGAAGCAACCTCACCCTTAAGCAATCAGGTCTTGAAAGAATATTGGAAGAATACGTATACTGTTTAGACTGCAGAAAGCATGTCGCTGGGCATTCTGGGAGTTGGGAAGAAGGGGGGAGCACTTTTATGTTGCATTCAGGTTCCCCTAGGTCGAATATAACAATATATTGTTTTTTTGTATCCATTACATCACAATTTACTACTGAGCCCCCCCCCCCCCACATCTGGACCTTAAGTCACTTCCAGTTAACTAGTGAGCTCATCATTGTGTCAGTACAATTATGTCTTTGGCAGATCGATGGGCACATAGTCATTGTCCCAATAACAAACTCATGCTTTCCTTTTATAATTAAGTCAGACAAAGCTGTTGTGAGGCCTATGCATTGATCTCAGTGGAACAACCACATGCACTGCGTGTAAAAGCTGCACCGAGCCATGACGCAAAGAAACAGAAAAAGTTGTGCAGCAAATCAAGCTGTTTTTACATAATCAATTTCTTTTAAACCTTCTATTGGTGCTAAGTGCGCTCTGACCCCCTCTGAAGTGTGGTAACTTGAGAGGTGATATGCGAAAAGACACATTTCAATGTAGCCACTGACTAATAAAGTAACTTCACTTAAACCTGCAGTGTGCAGAATTTTGGGATTTATTTACTAGCAGATGTTGTAGAAAATAATTATAATATCAAAAAGTATGTTTAATTTAGTGTATATTAGCTGAATTTTTTTTTAGAATTATTATTTTTTTCCTTAGAAAGGGTCTCATATATGTCCATATTTCTCCATACTTTGGACCAAGGCCTTGTCACCGCCATTTTGGAAGTGTCATAGTTGGAATGTCATCAGGTGCATTGTTTAACATTTAGAATTGTTCTTGTCCTTGAAGGCCACTGTAGCTTCTATTATTATTCGAAAGGGGTGGGGTTACCCAGGGAGCATAGAGACAGTGCGGAACGCGTCATAATCGGAGGCCACGCCCATCGTGGGGGAAAACAATACACAGCGCTCCATCCACTTTAAATTGAATGACACCCGTATTCGGCAAACAAACTTAATAAAAACGTAATACGTTACTTTCTTTAAAGCCACGACTCTTGTCTGTCTATACGAGCTGTTTTTGTGAAAAATTATTGAGTAATTTTCAATATCGAGACAAAACTCTTAACTAATGTATGCTGTATGCTAGGCTAATGTTAGCCTTCTGCTGTAGGCTAACCCTCACGGACGGGAAAAACACCTCAATATTGAAAATTACTCAATTATTTTTCACAAAACAGCTCGTATGGACAGACAAGAGTCGTGGCTTTAAAGAAAGTAAAGTTTTGTGTAAAATGGATGTTTGAATAAGTTTTAATTAAGTTTGTTAGCAGAAGACGGGTCTCCTTCAATACAAAGTGAATGTAACGGTGTTCAACGGTTTCCCCCACGATGGGTCCAACCGGACAAAAACACCTCAATATTGAAAATTACTCAATTATTTTTCACAAAAACAGCTCGTATAGACAGACAAGAGTCGTGGCTTTCAAGAAAGTAACGTTTGTTTGTTAAATGGATGTTTGATTAAGTTTTAATTAAGTGTGTTTGCAGAAGACAGGTCTCCTTCAATACAAAGTGAATGGAACGCTGTTCAATGTTTTCCCCCACGATGGGCGTGGCCTATTTCATGCACTGTCTCTATGTGCATTCTAGAACTTTCTAGAACTTACTTGATGATGTCATATTACACACTGCATCTTTAACTATAAGGTGCTCCGAGGAACTTTCAGTTTGTGTTCATTCTTGCTCCCCCTTTGGACAGAAGCGGTAGTGTTTTTCCTACGCCAGCTGTAGTTCCTCTGTGAGCGTTCTCATGATAATAGCATTTTAAAAAACTATATAAAGATAGCATTCTTTGCACTGATGGTCTCGTTTGCTGTCAAATGTAATTTATGATCATCAGAGGAGAAATAAGACTGTTTCAGAAATATAAAAATGTTCCTCGTAGCACCTTTTTAATCGTTTCCTTTTTATTTCAGTGGAGCAAGAAGCCAGCTTGTGGTGGAGGCTAGATACACTAGAGCTGGTCTCTTTCTTGGCTTGTAGTGATAACAGCACTGGGACATGATTTGAAGTGACACTTTTTGTTGTGAAACAAGTTGGTGGGTAGGTTTTTGCACCCACCCTCCCCCCTTTTTCATATTGATAAGTTAAGTAATAGCTGGGAGTGCTATTTTGTCCTACATTATTTGATTAATTGCGTACATTCCTAACCATCGTCTTTTGAGGCACTTTCCAGTCATCCATTCATTTAATTATCAATAAATGAATATTTATTTTTAGAAGCACGTCTCTGTGTTCAGTCCTGGAAGCTGTGTTAGCCTTTGTATATAACTGTTGTACTGTGAAAGTAGACCTGAAATATATCCTGCGGTGGAAGTCCCCAAGTGGCTTTGTCCGGTAGTTTGAATTCAGGTGGTGAGACCTCACCTGGCGCCACCCCCTGCCACACAAACATATTCTAATCTTGTGTTCTGTAAACTAACTGCAGGCTCCGCAAATGTAAAAAAAATTAAATAAAAAAAATACCCCTCCCCTTAAACTGCAAAGTGCACCTCTAAATAGAAAATAATGTCTTTTTTTTTGTCAGATTTGTTTTGTTTTCTCCAGGTATGGTTTAAGTGTTCCATATGAATGAACGTATGCGCCCGTCGACTGCTGGAACTGTTTAAGTTAATCCTCTTAGTTATAACGCAATGTTAAACACTGACAATGAGGACCCCATAATGTGGCTATCCGGAGCAATCTCATGGTTGTGGAGATTGCTAAACAGCCTGGTGTGTTGGGTTAGGCCCCCAAAAAAGGAAGAGGCAATATTTTTTTTCAAATTGTCCTTCTTAGTGAGCAATGATAGAGCTGCCTGTCACATTTTTTATCCCTGACTACAGGGGCTCCCTTTCAGCAAAGCTCTCAGGCCCGCCATGACACACACAAGCAAACCCCTTCCGGCCTTGTTTGCATTCAAATGTGATAAAAACTAAGAGGTGACTTTTTCCCCCACAGCTGGGCAGGGGAAAAAAAACGGATTAGGTCAAAGTGACAGGCTTCTTCTTGGGGATCCTGCCTCAGTGGCTAGTCACACCGAGGAAGAAAAGAGGCCTCACTAAGCTCAGCTTTGGAAGCCAATTGAGGGGCTTTGCTATCCCTTTCACACTTCATAGTGTTCCCAATGGCAGCTAGCCAGCCATGGTGACCCGTTAACACAGACAAGGTTAGTCATTCAGCTCAATCTCCTCCCAATGCCAGGCTGCAAACCCTTCCCCGGAACCGAAGTTGGACGTCGATAAAGTGCAGTTTGATTTTAAAAGGAATATAGGCCTATCACCAGTGTATATTCGTATATTCATTATCTTTTGCTTTGCCATTTATAAAAGGCTAATGTGGAGCATGATGTATTTGCCATGGTCAAAATATGACGATTGTTCTTGAAATCAACGGACAGGTCGCAGATCATGAGGAGATTTACTGAATTTTACAAAAAGTTATTTTTGAACAACCGTAAATATACACTCACCAGCCACTTTATTAGGTACACCTTGAGAGTAATTCTTCGTGGCATAGTTGTTTTCCAGGTCTACATGCCTAAATGCATTGAGTTGCTGGAATGTGATTGGCTGATAAGTTATATGCGTTAACAAGAAATTGAACCGCTGTACCTAATCAAGTGGCTGATGAGTGAAGATGACACATTATTAACTATAAAATGATGAATTCAAATGGTCATAACTGAATCAGCACGATTGTTTAGCAAATGTATTTTCACAAAAGACAATGTTGTATTATAGATCCTTGTACAAACTTCATTTTTTTTCCTTCGATTTTCACAATACCTATTTTTAGGCAAGGGTTTATTAGTGAGACAGTTTTCTCTCCTTAATGTATGCATTCAAGTGTTTATTTTCCAATAGACCCTTACTCTATGGTTGTTGGCCCCCAGATTACTGCCCTGTTGACGGTCCCTAAAGCACAGTTTGTTTAAAGCTCAGCTCTCTGTTGACATTGGCTTAATCCACGGCAAGACACAGGATGCTTCTATTTGAAAACAAGCAAACACGCTTCCATTTACACAGTATGGGACACAAGTTCACATCGCCACATGGTCATGATTTGTCTTGCTTTTTTTCACTCACAATATAGCGTGAATACATTTTCAAACACAGAAAAGACACTATGATTTTTTAATAAGAATTTCAGGGTGCATGGAATGGAAATGTGGACCAGATTGGTATGAAAAAGGCTCTGATTAGATAATTGATGTAAAAATGGATTAATCATTGCTTCAAATTCAAATTATGTGTCTGTGCACAGAGTCTTTCCAGACATAGGTTGATACATCAGAAGGCCCAGGAACTGGGGCGCCATCTGCAGGTTCACTCTGAGGGCTGAATGACATTATTTCTAGGGCTCACTCACTATGTACTACAATGTATTCATTTACACAGTCACACCCACTAATGCACTTTTATGTATACAGGCAAGAGATACACTTAGCACATACAACCTTTTGATGACAAGACTAAAGAAAACAATGTGTGAAACAGAAAAGAAAATACTTAAAAATAGGCTATACATTATAGTCATAGAAAAAAGAAATAAAGTTAGGGTATCCCTTGAGTTGTTAAAAAGAATAAAAAGCAAAAAGATTTTTGATTGACGGTGCCAAATCATATATGACAGGTTGATTGTTTTAGTCATATACGGTTGTTAGTTCTATCAGTAAGTTATACGTATAACTGCATGTGTTATACTGATTTATTGCACTGATGACTGATTATCATTTCAATTGTGTCAATACGCCAATTATTATAATATATAATATACAGCCCCTGAAAAAGAAATAAGAGAAAATGTTCTTAAATCTTTATCTCTACATTACTTATTGAAAATGCTCGAAATGACATTGATATATATATATATATATATATATATATATATATATATATATATATATATATATATATTTATAATTTATATATGCCCCGACGTAGTTCAGTGAGTTGGTATTACATACATCAATCATGATGTCAAACCAAAGGGTAAGCCAAAAGTGAAAATGTATTGTAACTCCCTTCGGTAATTTTTAGCCAAATAGGGAATGTTTTATCACGGTGTCTTTTCAATGATGCTTTAAACAACTTACTAAACATGATATTATTAGTATTGCAGCATGTCAGGGTCATGCTACTAATGATCAGTGCTAAAAGAGCTTGTGTAAGGTTCGATCACATTGACATGGTCCTTTAACTCTTGAGTTTGGCTATGTTTTAGTGTGTGCTTATTGTCTTGTGTTCAATGGGAGGAGTTGCGATGGTTTTTTTTCATGAGCTGCAGCTCTTTGAAGAGCTTCAGACAACATATCTGAGAACAGATATCACCTCAAAGCTGAAGTGTCAAACCGCCAACCAGGCAGCTGTGTGTATCATGTGTCATCACTCACACATTACCTGTCCACACGTGAGACAGACAGACAGACAGACAGACAGACAGACACACACACACACACACACACACACACACACACACACACATACACACACACACACACACACACACACACGCACACACCCTCAAGTAATTAAACTTTTCAACTAGTTTCCACATAGATCGTTGAAAAGACAAGAAATTAAAATAGCCTATATTTCTTATCTGGAATATAGGCCAAAGCTACTGACTCCCTGTCACTCCAACAGAACAAACCAAGCCGCCTGTTTTGGTTTCAGTGAATTGTCTTTAGATATCCAAAATGTTTTTTTAAAAGCTCAACTTTAAAACTGTCCTATTTGCAATAACTCAAAGGCTCAACCTTGACAACGACACACATGCTTGTTGCATTGTTTTTGATTTATATTGGGTTAGGTCATAAAAAGTGAGAGAGAACACGTCTTAAAAAAAGTACAATATAATTATTATTTTCATTTTGGTGAAAAACATTTTGTAGTGAACCTTGACACACCTTGGGACTTGGGACACCCAGGTTGAAAGAGGAACAACCCCGAACAAGCCGAGGACGTATAGTCAATGTACTGTTAACTGGCTTGAGCTTTGGCTTCGGTAGGTCCAGTGAACAAGAAGTAAAGTTCACCGATTGGAGTTTAAAGTGGACCTTTTCGACTTTTATGACCTATAAACGTTGTTATAATGATTTATAGTCATGTTTAACCATACTAGCGTATCAAATAATTACGTACATGCATTTAGACGTATTCCCTGCTGACCGTCTGGGGTGGCTGTGCAGAGCGCTAAACACTAGGGCAGCCGGTCGAGAAATCACGTGTTCAAATCGGTTCAAATTTCCTGCCATCGTGTCGTCACGATTCTGGATTTTTCCATATTTGGTAATATCTGCCCGCATGCTGAAAGTGTTCCGGAAGGAAGGTAACCAATCACAACGGAGTGGGGTTTGCAGGAGGGGGGGGGAGGGGAGGGGGCGGAGATGGCCGAAGCACAGTGTTGACAGGGCATGCTGAATCGCCCAGATGAGAGTAAGCGTTTCCCGAAAATCTACATAGTTTTTTGTGATGTGATTCGTGTCAGGTTGCTCTATAGCAGTTTTTAACAAGAAATTAAGACCAGAAAAGTAGTATAATAGGAGATCTTTAAAGACCCAACATTGTATACAGGAAATAATAAAAGCTGTGGCTCTATTTCTACTGTCTATTTTTTTTAGAAATCATCCAGCAAATGTAGGTATTATATGTGATGTAGGTGCTATCTATGGTAAAGACGTTAGGACATTCATCTGCACATGGAAAACATAAATCTATTGTTCTTGGCACAACACTTTTAAAAAACAAGGATCTCATAATGAACCCCTCTGAGGTGTCCCATACTACATAGATCTACATAGAACCTTTTTTTACACTTCTCTCCTTTCTCAACTTTAAACTTTTAAAACTCAACCACAAATGAAAAACATATACAATCATTTACCATTTTCTCACAGATATAAGCTCTTATACACTATGTACAATATCGTTAGCCTCATATCATAATTGCCTAAATCATATTTACTCTACTCTACTTTTATTCTACATCTACTCTATTCTACATCTACTGTACTCTACATCTACTTTACCGTACTCTATAACCCTTAAAATATGACTTAGACAATTATGCTATTAGGCTAACGAAAAGTAGATGGAGTAGATGTAGAATAGAGTAGATGTAGAGTAAAAGTAGAGTAGAGTAAATATGATTTAGGCAGTTATGCTATGAGGCTAACGATATGCAGAAGCCAATAGGCTGAAAATCCTCAGGTTGAGTAAAAGAGCAATTTCTTTGTGACTTGCCCAGAGCTTGTCGGACAGGTTTTCTGCCTCTACACAGACACAGTTTCCAGGCCCTCAAGGCACAACATTCATTTGAGAGAGGCACCGTGGATGTACAGGAGCTAGCAGGCACAGCACCACATAAAGATGACAAAACATCCTCGTTTTAAACCCTAAAGCAGACAGCTGCTTCCCTCAAAACCTTACCAACATCATTATGTTAGGGTATAGCTGTTTGGTCAGGGTATCGTCGGACCATTCGTTATCTGATTGAAACCAACAAACTTTCATCAGTGGGTCATATGCTCAATCATCATTGTTTTAACTCACTATTTGATAGATAGGAACTTAAACGACAATAAACTAGATGTTGATGCGACAGATTACATCTTTAAATAAAACATTTAAATGTCTTCATAAATATATACACTCACCGGCCACTTTATGAGGTACACCTGTTCAATGGCTTATAAAAACAAAAAGCTAATCAGCCAATCACATGGCAGCAATTTAATGCATTTATGCATTTAGACGTGGTCAAGACAATGTACTGAAGTCAAACCGAGCATCAGAATGGGGAAGAAAGGGGGTTTAGGTGACTTTGAACATGGCATGGTTGATGGTGCACGGCAGGATGGATCCATACTTTCATGTTGTTAACGCCAAATTCTGAACCTGCCATCTGAATGTGGCAACTGAAATTGAGACTCATCAGACCAGGCATGATTTTTCAATCTTCTATTGTCCAATATTGGTGATCCTGTGAGAATTGTTTGCCTCATTTTCCTGTTTTTAGCTGACAGTAGTGGTACCCGGTGGGGTCTTCCGTTGCTGTAGCCCATCTGCTTCAAGGTTGGTCGTGTTTTGCGTTCAGAGATGGTATTCTGCATACCCTGGTTGTAACAAGTGGTTATTTGAGTTACTGTTGCCTTTCTATCATCTCAAACCAGTATGCCCATCCTCCACTGACCTCTGACTTCAACAAGGCATTTTATGTCCACACAAATGCCACTCACTGGATATTTTTTCTTTTTCAGACCATTCTCTGTAAACCCTAGAGATGGTTTAGAGTGAAAATCCCAGTAGATCAGCAGTTTCTGAAATACTCTTACCAGCCCTCCTGGCACCCTCAACATTGCCATGTTCAAAGTCACTTAAAACCCCTTTCTTCCCCATTCTGTTGCTCGGTTTCAACCTCAATAAGTTGTCCCGTCCAGGTCTACATGCCTAAATGCATTGAGTTGCTGACATGTGATTGGCTGATAAGTTATATGTGCAAGAAAATGAACCGCTGTACCTAATAAAGTGGCCGGTGAGTGTATATATATATAAGAAATACTGTGAAGAGAATGTCCAAGCTATGCAGTCCTGTACATTGAGTTCAAATGCATATGGTTTTACATTGGTGAGCTTTAACAGATACATTTAATGTAAGAGGGATAGTGTTTCACGTGTGCAGAGCGAGGGGATATCTCGCCAGGAGTATCTGGCCGAGCTTTTGAACTTTCAAACATTCATTAAACATTAATGCCTTGAACATAGTATGACATCTGAACAATGACAGCATTTTATAACAAATAAACTAGACTTTCTTACGTGTGTTCTGCAGAGGACAGTTATGAGAGATCAAGGTCACAGTTCTCATCTGCACCTGGTGGCTTTAATGACATAGAATTACAGGGCACATATTTTTATGCCTTCGATCATCACCTGTTTATAGCTGCACTTTAGATCAAAATGAATGACTTTATATTAAATGTGCTGAGAGAAGGAACCTTGCAGGTGAACACGCTTACAAAGGTGCTTCCAATCCTCTAATCAACAACAATGAGATGTGCCTCCACACCTGTTTTTCAAAGAAAAGCCTTAAGTATCAATGAGTCACAAAGTGAATTGTATGTGACTGGTTTTAGTCTTCAAGCAACAGTGCGTAACTTCAGTCTAACCTTTTTGAATGTTGGAAACCTCTATCTCCGACTCGATGGTAATAGATTGTGGTTGGGGTCAGAGGAAATGTTGTTAGCCAACCTCAGCATGTATTTGTTGTAGGATGATTGATACAGATTCTGAAGTGGTTGAACCACTATCTTTGAGCAGATTTTCAATGGGTGGAGCAGTTATGACTTTGAAGAAGCAGACACACTCTTGTACCATGTAATATTGTAGTAATGTAAAACACTCCTTATCACAGCTGTAAAAAGTAATACAAGGATTTGTCTATTTGCTCCGAAAGATCTGAGATTGCGAGAGAAAGCAGATTATTTTTGTTTTATTGCAAATCTTGTCAATGTGGTCTTTCCATGATAACTGATGGTCTAGCGTTGCGCCCCAGGGTCTTTAAACGAGGACACCTGCTTGATTTTTTCCTTGATGGATAACAAGAGAAATGGAATGCCAGTCAGATGGTGAGCGAAATACAATCTCTTCTGTTTTCTTAGTGTTATTCACAAGTGCATTATTGTCAGTCCACTCCACCAGTTTGTTCACGCCGAATTGGTGAAACCCAGGGTTTTCCGAGTTACTTTAACAGAGATAATAAAACAGTATGGCCACAGTACTATAGAATATATCGAATTTCCGTATCTGTACGACGATCATCGGTGTAGAACGTAAAAAGCATTGCTGAACTCACACAAGCCTGGGGGCCCCCCAAAAAAACAGGGCAGCGCAACATGTCGGCACACCCCACTCCTATGTACATCTAAATGGCTCATTCTAATGTAATAAAACAAGCTTTTATTTTCAAGCAATTATACCCTAATTTAAACATACTATGGGTATCATATTCCATTTCTACAAAGTCTGTTCTGGACCTTTAAGGATGTTTAGATACAAATATGTATTGCATTTGTAGGCATTTGCCATTGCAGTCGGGGTTCTAGTTTAGGCCGGACAGGGAGAACCTGGATGAGGTATGTGTTGGGTAATGACAGGGAGGTTGACAGCCCTTTCACAAGCACACTGAATATCTATATTCAGGAAGTCCCAACACCTGGTCCATTCTGTGCATTGTCACAGTGAGCGCATGCAGGCTGTCTCTCCTTAAATTATCATGTCTTCATAGATGTCCCCTCACTGGTCCTACCTCTATATTAAGTCATCAAGTTCTGAACCTCTCCCATGCAGGTTATTAATAGACATAATCTGGACTTAATTACAGGTTTATAACTCACCAGTAATGATAGGAAGCACCGAGGTTCCCCTTTGAAGTCAGATCCCAATCTTCTTCAAGATGGATAAGCAGCGGTCCTTGCAGATCAAGCCGATACCTTCATGTCAACAGGCCTGGGGGTCACAAAGAGGAAGGTCTGTTGATCTGTGAAACACACTATTGCTCCAGTCTGAGTAGAAGACACGTGGCCACAAGCCTGTGTACTGCAGTGGAAGTGAAACAAATACTATGTGTGTCTTTGAGGGTTTTGAGGGGTCAGTAGTTGAGGAATGCAAAGCCTTCGGCACGCAGCCTGTTTGAACAATTGCTGTGATGGACCATTACAAATGTAGGATATGAGATTTTCTATAGTTTTCAATGGAAATAAAACCTAAACATTTTTTCTAGACATTGAAAATGAAGATCAGGTTAGCTAGATTTTTCTACTGTCAGAAGTTCAAAGGTAAAGATAAGATATACAATATGAGCATGCTGATTATGAGGTGGCCGATTTTTTAACAATGTTCCCTTTATGTGTACCCCCCCCCCCCCCCCTTCCTCCCCAGACAGCTCCAGGTCAGTCTGTCAGGTGAGTTCTTTACCTGCTGAACTCTGCACCACCTCCTGTTGTAGCCAGCAGCACCGGCAGCGCTCTCTTATCCACTAAGCAAACGGTAAATTCCAGGTTCCATGCCCCGAGGCTGTGATACTTCCACCACCACACATAGCCCTAATATGTTTTTACATGGAGCTAACAGAAGAAAAAAAGGGCAGGGTTTGTTTTTTCCTTTGCTGCAGTTCATATAAAGGGAAAGGCTCATGTAGCTGGTTGTACGAATATTTCCCATACTGAAAAAATAACATTTATATAGTTTATTCTGAAGGTTTTAATTCAGCCAACTGGAATATTGCTTATCTGGCGCATTTTTCCAGCTGTTATACACAACTGCAATTGATATGTTTCTAAAACACATGTTCTGAAACAATGACTGTCTAAAGGCACCTTAACAAGATGGATAGCCTACCTCAGGTATAGGAGTGTGCAAATTTTAGGCAAATTGAGAACATTTGGTCTAAGTCTGTTTTAAAGCCCCTGAAAATTGGCTTAAAATCCAATATTTTTCTATAAACTAAAATACCCATGACTAAATATATATAAACAAAATAGCATAAAATGTGGCTGAATCATGATTGTCACAACGATGAAATCATTTCATTTCAAACACACACCTCAAGTCAATAACAAGAGCACAGTGTTTTGGGATAGCTGCAGGGATGGGGTTGGATTAACGCTCATCACAGCATGTCATATCCCTCTGGATTTCAAAGGTTATTTTGTATTTGTCATTTATGAGTCTACCATGAGTCTGTTTTTTTTTCCACTTTACTTTGGAAGAACTTCCACAAACCGTACAATACATATTCCCATAAGACCCATAAGGTTTAAACCACAATAAGTAAGTAGCATGCATTTTATTTTTATTTTTTGCTGCACTTTATCATAACTCGATACTTGAAAACTACGAAAACATTCTTACTTTGCACTTTTTGCACAAAATTTGAAAGTTTGCTAGGCAAAGAATTTAGGAATAATGGATTGGATTTATATTGCGCTTTTCAAGGCACCCAAAGCGCTAGGGTTCCGGGTTCCATTCATTCACACACAGTCATACCGGTTGTAGTAAGCTACGATAGTAGCCACAGCTGCCCTGGGCCAGACTGACGGAAGCGTGGCTGCCATTCAGCGCCTACGGCCCCTCCGACCACCACCTCAAGCATACAGCAGTCATACACATTCACACCAGGCAAGGTGGGTGAAGTGTCTTGCCCAAGGACACAACAACCATACGTCAAGGTACAGGTAGCAGTATCAAAACAAGAGAGCATTATGCCATTTGATGGCAACTTTGAAGCCAATGAGCATCAGTTTACCTGTCCTCTCAGATGGGATTCAGGAATGGAATGTCTGTTTACAGAGTTTACAATAAGGTGTTTACACATTTTTCACATTTCACTCCATTCCATTTAGACTGGTCGGGCTTTGCTAGCTGAGCCAAGTCTATGAAATTAACTTATTTTACTGAGCTTCATTGGCCTATTTATAGTGTGTGCATTACACGCACAGCAGTTAACACACACCATGGAAACGATCGCATAATATTTTCTGTGGCTCTAGAGCGGCTTTTGTTGAGTCCAAAAATAATCTCTAATGATGTCATTGTGATGTCATCAATGCTTATCAAGGTTTGGGTCTTGGAGACTACACCTTTTCCACACAAGGCTGCGTTACACATTGGTTGCATGGTTTATCAGAGCATTCTTACTTACAAATCAACTGCACATGACGGTGACAGATCCAACTTGACAGTTAATAGTTCGGAAGTGCCAAACAACCAAAAACAGATTCAGCTTTAGTAAACCAGATAACAGATACCACAGTATATCTTAACAGTTTTCAGGATAATGAAGGGCTGCTACCACAATATATAATATTTTTTTTGCGAATTTGCTTGAACTTAACTTGAAATAATGACTGCCCTACTGGACATTGACTTTAGAGTCACTCTTTTGGAACGTAAGGCAATGGGCCAGTTTACTAGCCTGGAAATCCAGACCTGTCGCTGGCAAATTTAAGTATACTCAGCCTGTTTGCCTGGACACAAACCATTGGAGCTCATTAACTATGTCGGAAAATTCGGAGCTTCCAATCAAATCGTACTATATGATAAGGGGGGGTTTATGGTGCTCTGGGGCGGACGAAACCGAATGACGACAGTGCTGTCCATGCGCCGTCGAAGTCGTGATAGTAAATAACAAAGATGGATGCGGGTACATTGTTTGAGTTTGAAACAGCTTTTGGCGTCGACACTTGACGATTTGGAAGACGGCACTCAACTCAAGTTTAATTAACCAGCTCTGATTGGTTGTAGTGCTATCAAATTATGTGCAGTGGTATTTGAAATGCACGAGTAGGAGCCGCCCCTTGAGTTGGGAAGGCCTATTGTTCGTGGCCAGACCCCATATCGTTCTAGATGTGGGTCTGGATTTCCAGGCTACCAGTTTAAAGCACTCTGCATTATAGATAGATGGATAGATGGATAGATGGATAGATGGATAGATGGATAGATGGATAGATGGATAGATGGATAGATGGATAGATGGATAGATGGATAGATAGATAGATAGATAGTATCCACCACACACGCTACCTGTTCCTCACATAAGGGGCCTTTCACATATATGTTACACATCACTGTACCGTGTGTGCAGGTTTCAATTGCTCGGAGCTGGCTGAGACCATACAGCGTAGGGTTACAGTTGTGACATATAGTTACCCGGCGTGCCACACACAATGACAGGATTCATTCAATTTCGTTACGCAGAGCTGTGTGGGAGCGAAAAGGTTCTTCTCAGTGAAAAATAGTCTCTGCCTCTGACCTTTTTAAGAGCAACATTTCATTATCTGTTTTGCCAAATCACCAGCACTGAATCATTAAACTGTCTGCAAATCCTCCAGATTCTCATAGCCCAGTTCCAGGGTGTTGCTTTTTTGTCTGATTTATTTAGCGGCCAGGGGAAGAAACACCAAGTGATGTGTTCATGTGACAGGTGATGGGGGGGAGAGAGAGAGAGAGAGAAGGCACTTGTGCTATCCTACTACCACAGACAATTAAACACATGGGCTGTTTGGAGTAGTAGAGCACACAAGCAGGTTTTACTAGTGAAGACAGCAAACCGCGCTAGAAATTCCTGAGGTGTGCACTAAGTCGGCAGTAAAAACACTCCATGTATCTATCCCAGAGCTCCCACACACAGGCAGCCCAGTGTAAAGTGGTCATGCTTCCCGACGGATCTTTCACCAGATGCTTAGTGTGTCCCACCAGTTGCTGACGGCCCCGGCCCTGGCTCTTTTGTCTGGGCTGACTCGCCGCACAACAAGAACACATTCACATTCCCCACATCCACAGGCACAGCACACTAGCACTCGGCACCGCTTGTATGGGAAAGAATACTTTATGAAGACCCCCGACACACATTTTGTCTCCCTCAATTTGTCATCCAGTTGAAAGGGTTGTTCATTAGCTGTGGATGGGAACCTATTTCCAAAATCGAGAGAGGCATCTGGCCTTTGTGGTGCGGTCGACTGCAGGCAAGAAACCCAACCGCTGAGCGCCGCGGGTCAGGCTACATTTAACCTACAGTATACCTGCTCATTTAGAAAGGGTTTTGTCTGCCGTGCATGTCGCCGGGAGCGGGTGAGTGGTAAATCACAGAGTGGGGGCTTCCTGATCTAATTCACAGGGAGTCAGAGCTCAGCACATGGGCTGAAACCTATAGTGAGTATTCCACTTTAAAGGTGGAGTCAGTGATTCTGGAGAATGCTTGTTGTTAAAATCACTTCTTTATCCAGATCTGTGCAATACACCGTTAATACACAGCCTAGGCTCTGTAGATGGGCATGTTGCTAGCAACGTTGGGCCCTTTGTTTACCTACCAGTTTACAGAGCCTATAGGGTGTGTATTAACAACAGATTTGTTTCTCAGCGCACACACATAGTACGTACTGGTAGCGGTTCACGATTTTGACAAAAAGTGATTTTGATAACAAGCGTTCTCCAGAATCGCTGACTCCACCTTTTTAAAAGGGGCAAAATGCCCTTTTTCAATTTACAAATACGTCAACAGAAACATTCTTTCTCTCAAGGCCCTTGCCCAGCTCTTCCATCATTATGATGCGCTGTCCATTACTTGGCTTTGGGAAACGTATTGGCCACGAATCCATTTGTAAAAAGACAACGCGCATTCCTGAGCTGATTTGTTACTCAAAGCAACAGCAACCCACTGGAAAGGCCAGAGAGGAATGCCCAGCTGAGAGGGAGATAGAGATAGAGATAGACATGCAGGTAGGGAGGGAAGACCAGAGAGCACATGTGCTATTCAAAATGCAACTTGCCCTGCTGCTAGATGCTACTATTATTACATGACTAGATTATCATTTCATTTTCTTGGCTATCTGTAATGTATGAAATACATATCACTGCAGATCACGTCATTCAATGGCTTTGCTATAAACGCGATGGAATAAGAAACAAAAGGCAGTTGGATGGTCAGCCCTGGTTGTGCCAGAACACACACACAACGGGCTTGGTGAAGCAGTGAACTCACAGCTGGGTTAGTTGGTGAACTGTTGCATCTGATGAGCTACCTAACACGTTAGCTAGTGGGGTGTTAGTGCTTGAAACAACTTTGGATTCCCTCGCCAAGATGCATTGAAATAAATAGATTTTGCTACAAAGTGTAGCCGTATAAAATGTTGGCGTTACCGGGCCCTGACTCAAAGTCTCCATTATGAACATCCACGTTGGTCCATCCAACACAGACCAATTTCCTGTTTCAAATGTACTCATGCAAATGGTGGAACATGCATCGATTTGAAATTTAACTGATTTGTGGAGGAATGTTCAGTACTTCACCTGAGACCCATGACAAATCACATTGACATTCCTATATTGTGATTCAAAAGACCAAAAAATGCATTCTGGGACAATGAGTAACCCTGCTTGCCATTGCTTGCTGGTTTTCCTTCGTGCATGTACACACAAGCAGCGTGATTCGTTTGTATATCGAGTGGAGTCTGGGTGGAAGTCTTTTCACATGGTAAATAAATCACCTTGAAACTGAGCTGATCTTGGCAGAGCCCAACAAGTAGCTTTGATTGAAGCCTAAAGTAATGTCGCAGTCTGTGTGTGTGTGTGTGTGTGTGTGTGTGTGTGTGTGTGTGTATGTGTGTGTGTGTGTGTGTGTGTGTGTCACAGCAGTAGCTAACAGGAGCAGACTGCATGCCACACAGTGAGACAGCCCGGGGGATCCGTCATCGGAACCATTATCCTTTGTTGTAGCCAGACCCACCTACGTCAGGCGATGAAAAGTTCAGGTTAAAGTGCACTCGGCTAAGAAAAGCTCTCGGCTCTCTCTGAAACCGCCCAAATTAATTTGGCTTTATAGGACGGAAATGTGTTGCACCAATTACATGGCTGCATGACTCACTGTGCAAGATCCCTTAAGAAGAGCTTTTTTTTTTTAAATACTTTTGTTTTCTTTTTTCAAGAGCGCACAAGTTCATGACTAACTGATTGAAGATTTTCATCCTTATAACTGATATCACAAAAAAGAACTTCCAATGAAAGGTTCAATATATCATCTGTCAAAACACTGAGTTTACTACTGTACACAATTGTATGGGACTGTACTTCTATTGTCTAATGTCCACACATACGGAAGCCCTGAGCGGTCAAAACAACTTTTCAGAAAACAAAACATACAAAAAAACCTGTTAACACTTTACAATAAGGGTACATTGATAAACTGTTCATTAATGCTTAGTTAATGCTGTTAATGGTTAGTATAACTTATTAAGCATTAACTAACAGTTAGTGCTTAGTTATTAATGGTAAGCTAATGCACGGTCAGCCATTAACTATCCTTAGTTAACTAATGCTTAGTTAAGCGTTAATTAAGCATAACAGTTAGTTACACGTAATGTTTATTAAGCATTGCCTTAGCATTTATTAACAGTTAGTTGATGATGATATTCATGTTTATTAAGCATTTAGTAAGCATTAACTAACAATGCATTAACGAACCCAAACAAACAACATTTCAGAAAACACAACATTTCAGATTAAGGAGAGGGTGGGACAACACTTCTTGCTCATGATTGGGCAGAACCAAAGTCATTTGAGTGTACTCAATGCATGTGATAAGGTGGGTTGGTGCTAGGTTTGATCAGCCAGAGGGAAGCTCTTAACACTGCTAGGATTGGTTTTTCCACTGTCAGGCAACTTGTGAGCTAAACAGTAAACTACAATGGTTAGCTACACGGACATAGCTTAGATGACCAACTGGCCAACAGTTTAGGCCTTTGGCTCTAGACATTCCATTTAGAAATGTATTTTGATGTGGGTGTAAAGTACTTCCACTTAAAAGGCTGTATGTATACTTCAAAAGTGAATTTGTATTTAAAGAAACTATAAAAGTGTATCCTAGCTACCAGGAACACAATGGTATATTGTGCAGTCTCAGCAATCGGGGAAAATCTTGTCTTTAGAATTGGTAACTTCAGCCTTTTTTCAGTACATCTGGACAAATATGAGGAACCTTTTGAGACATCTCAAGATGTACGTATGTAGCCTTTACATCAGCTATTCCATCAACATCTGCTGGGTGTATTTATTTCTTGCCTACGTCATTGTTTCATTAACACAAAGCCTTTTATTTTTCTTCCGTGATTGTCCTTAGCTACAATTGGAATCTTTACAGTATGTACTTAAAACATTTAAGTCTCTGATGACCTTTTATTCTGTAGAAATAAGGAAAATCCATCACAAAAAAATCTTTGTCTTTGTGTCATGATTTTACATCAGTCAGTCTGCTATTGGCCGCTCATTCCCTTAGCAGAGATAAGGTTATTGATTATTGATCGGAAAGGACGACAACAGGATGCAGATTCACAGTAACAAAAAGACTACAGTCAATTCCCCTCCGAGCCCTCACCACCAAACCCATGGACACGGGGAGAGGCCACCCACAAAAATGTTTATCATAACAGCTCCAATCTCCTACTGATAAGCCCCGAGCCAAGATAAATAAGAACACGTTCCTCTGCCAGCCTCCTGCTTTACTCTGTAAATACTGCAGGAGTGTGGAAGGCAGTTGGTCAACATTTCCCTCTTTCAAGTCGGCCACACCCGACCGGCCTTACAGGTCCTCTGCGGTGGGCTCGTCGCAGCCACAAGTCAAAAACCTTCCCGCTTGTAGCTTTCCACAAATCTACCTCCAGGGATCAGTTAAAGGTGGAGTCAGTGATTCTGGAGAGCACTTGCACACAGAATCAGTGAATATCTCCTCACGATCCACTACCTGTCCGCACTGTGTTTGCACTGAAAAGAAAACCTATAGTGTTAACACACAGCCAAGGCTCTGTAAACTGCTATGCAAACAAAGGGGGCCCACCGTAGCTAGCAAAATGCCCGTTTACAAAGTCAGTGAATTTCACAACAGGCGTTCTCCAGAATTGCTGACTCCACCTTTAATACACCTCCTGGGAATCTGTGGATCTGAGTGTTTGAAGCATCCGTGCCCATGTTAACCTCTAAATTCATTATCACCTCTGAGGTGTACATGTTGACCAGGTGACATGGATCCTTCAGCCCTTTCTTGTTTATCAAACAGAGAGCTTGGTCAACTATCTGCCACTTCAGAGGAGGCAAACACCGAAGGGGGGAATAAACAGCAAACACAACGTCGCGTGTCGAAAGACAACTGATGGATCGGAAGCAGAGTTGTGCTTTGTTGGCCGGTCAGGTGTCGTCTCTCCACTGACCCCATTATAAGCCCCAGCTTTCAGACAGCACACACACACACCTTCCATGTGGAACACCTAGAGACATTAACACATCAAGATTTGGAGTGACGCCGAGATCCCTAATCGACCTGTGACATATGCCACTGCGTACAGTGGTATACCATTGTGTATGCCTCGGCATGTGTGCTGCCAACTCAAACTGTCACACCACATACCCCTCACCCCCGAATAACTTTATTTAAACTTGGTTGGTGAAACAACACACTGCCAACCCAGTCGCTGTGATCTTTGGAGCGTAAACAGTGGGAAAAGAAGTCAATTCGGCCGATTGACTATAATGCCGACAAGCTGTTGCAGCCCGGGATGTACAGTGTGGATTCAGTTGTCCATTTCTAAAGATTTCCTGAGGGAAAGGCAAGAAAGTTAAGCTGGCAAAGAGAACAAGTCTAGAGACCCAATCAATTAAGTTAACCCCTTTGTGTTAAGCCTACATTAAGTTTGTTGTGACCGGCTATCTATTTATTAGTTCAGGTAGCCTACAAGCAGTGGAGCGTATGGGGGTAGTAACCTTAATTGATATTATGGTCAGAATGAACCTTCAGGATGGAAGGTAATATAAAAAGGTGTTTTAATGTAGTTATAGAAGAAACATTAGTGAATACAGTATGTCTGCAGTTATCTATAAATGAATACCAGTGATTCTGTATGTACGTGTTGTTGGCTGCTCTATACTGGATGAATGGCTTCTCCTTCAGTTAATTAAATCCCAGCAGAAATCTGAAGGCATCAGGACACACATGTTGACACATCTGCAGCCTTTGATTGGAGCGGTGCTTACGTCACTGTGTTTACCTTCATTAAATCATAAAACCACGGCAGGTTTCCCCCACAGAAAAAAACCACACACACACACACACACACACACACCTGTACACACAACAGACGCGTTGGGTTTATACCGCTGCATTCTGCCTTGTTCACCAGGGACACATGGGATGATTTATTAATTTGATTTAATTAACTATTAAAAAAAACATGGTTCTGCTCTGCTTCATCCAGACAGTAGGAATTCTCAGAGAGTCTTATTAGTATGTGTTGAGCTGTTGTTAGGTGTGTCACTGATAGGCTCAGCTGTTTGTGAGATACATTACACAAATGATATTTTTGGCTGAGAGTGTATTTTTTAAATTCACCTAAACCTCCGATCTATATTAATACCGATTCTATACATGAACCAGAATACCAGCTGATCTTTGTGATGCACCTAAGACCTATACCTATGAAGTGCTTGTGCCGGACAAGTATGGCCCATGTGTTTCTTCTTCTTCTTCCTTTAGCCGGTTTAAGTGAGCATGCTACATCTGACAGGGGGTCGCTTTTCCATTCTGAAGGTGTTAAAACACGTTAGTCTGAAAATGAACAACTCCATCTTTCAAGGGGACAACCCACACATTTTCCTCTTGATTTAAAAAATCTCCAGGCCAGCAACTCCTAGAAGTGAATTATGTATCTGCTGACTTGATCAACTGAATACACAGAGTCACAATGAACCATGCCTATCTATACTCTGCGCTGAAATCACTGGAGGTTGACATGAATTATAGTAAAACTATCACCTTGTGCTAATGATCTATCATTTAGACCACTCCTAGAGCCTAAGGCACACACCATATATTGTTCACACTGCTGCTGTCATTGATTGATATTTACACATGATAAGGGCACGGACAAAATGAGTTTCTCGTTAGGAAAAATAGGAGAAACATTCATCATTTTAGCAGTTGTTAAAACTGGTTCATAACACAAGGCTGTTAATCACGTACATGTTATATATGCACATACTTAATCTGGGTGAATAGAATAATAGTGACAATGTTTTTGTTTGGCTAGACAAACTCTTTAGTAGTCCTTTGAAGGTTTTGAAATCGTGAAAGATTGTCAAATATGTTAAGAGAGAGAGAGAGAGAGAGAGAGAGAGAGAGAGAGAGAGAGAGAGAGAGAGAGAGAGAGAGAGAGAGAGAGAGAGAGACAAAGTTGCTGTTATCATCACAGCAAACTCATCTTGTGTATGTCCTGTAAACTAAGAGCTTTTGGAAGCAGAGCAGAAGGGAATTACCACCGTTGCCTGGGGGCCTGAGACAGAGCTGATAATAGCTGTACTGCTACTCAACGTGGCATGCAGTGAGTATAATTAAAAAGCTACCTGTAGTTTCTTGCTGCCTTGAAAGAAAGAAAAAAAGTGACCTCTCAAGGGTCAAGGTGAGGATGTATCTTCCAATGTGTGTCATAAATCCATCCATGCACTGTGGATGTTTCCCATGAAATAGAGGAGGCATGTTTTTGAAGCTGAGCGATGTATGTTATAGACAATGGATGAAACCACTATGTTTAATGTGAATGGGGTGTGTATCCAAACTAGTCAGGATTTTTTTGGTCAATCTGGGAATACATTCCTTCCCACAAGCTTTATTCACCAATGTGTTTGTAAAGGTGTCTATTCTTATTAATCATCTTAAAACGTTTGAAATTCAACTCCCCTAGGAAAATCCCTGAGCGCTGCTCAAAGTTGGGGTACTTTTTAAGCCTTTATTTACCTTATAGGTGAAAAACTGAAAATGTTTACCTCTTGACTGCCTTAAGTAGCATTTTTATGCACCAAAAACCACTCCTTGGTAGAAAAAAGGCGATTTTACTTTCTGCCATAACCTAATTATGCATTTTACATCATAACTCCTGAACCAAACATGATAACACATACTAAGTGATATTCATCCCCATGTTTTCATGGTCAGGGATTACAATGATACCACATACAACATCAAAAGCTGTTCAAGTGAATAGTTATGGGGGGGATCGATGATTTTGCAAAAAATGAAATCACAACTGAGCAGCTCGGTGTTACTATAATTTTGTATGTTGCATGACTGTTGTGTATTTAGTTTTATAAACGTAACAATTTTGTTCATTAACCCAGAAGTATGATAACGTGTCTGTTAAAGAGTAGAACAATATTCAATTAGACCTTAGAAACTTGACCTGACATTTTTTTTTTTTTTTTTAAAGATTATTTTTTGGCATTTTCAAGCTTTATTAGATAGTACAGAGTTGAAATGGGGAGACGGAGAGAGAGAGGGGATGACCTGGAGTAAAGGTCCAGGATTCGAACACTGCAACGAAGGCCGGAGCCAATATGGTATGCGCTGTATCCACTACACCACCGGAGCGCCCCGACCTGAACAGTTTTTAATGTTGTATGTGGTATCATTGTAATCCCTGACCATGAAAACATGGGTGGTGA
This sequence comes from Ammodytes marinus, assembly GCF_949987685.1. Taxonomy (NCBI): domain Eukaryota; kingdom Metazoa; phylum Chordata; class Actinopteri; order Uranoscopiformes; family Ammodytidae; genus Ammodytes; species Ammodytes marinus. The sequence continues at coordinate 32,190,753 of NC_137233.1, forward strand.
ACGTCACTTGGTATGTGTTATCATGTTTGGTTCAGGAGTTATGATGTAAAATGCATAATTAGGTTATGGCGGAAAGTAAAATGTCCGTTTGTCCACCAAAGAGTGGTTTTGGTGCAAAAACAAATGCTTTTTGTCAATTCAGAATCCTGAAAAACTCCTGGTTTGACCCCTCACAAACTACTTAAGGCAGAGGTAAACATTTTCAGTTTTTCACCTATAAATAAATCCTTTAAAGTACCCTAACTCTGAGCAGCTCTCATGAATTTTCCTAGGGAAGTTGAATTTCAACTTTTTAAGATTTGTTATCAGACAAAGCCACTTTTCACTAACTGCCCGGCACCAAACAGAAGTCAAAGTTAACGCCTAGCGAGTGAGCATTACAGTGGCACATGAGACCATGATATGTAATTGATTAATTGACTACAGGTGAGAATGCTTGTTGTCAAAATCAGTGAATATCTCCTCACAATCCGCTGCCTGTATGTACTGCGTGCACACTGAGAAAAATGTGCTGTTAATACACAGCTTAGGCTCTGTAAAAGAACATGTCGATGGCTAGCGTTTGTGGGCCCACTTTGTTAACATACCATTTGTTTACATACCAGTTTACAGAGCTTAGGCTGTGTATTATCTATAGATTCCATTCAGCACACACACACACACACACACACACACACACACACGCACACGCACACGCACACGCACACACGCACACACACACACACACACACACACACACACGATATCTAGTGATTTTGTCAAAAAAGTGATTTTGACAACAAGCGTCTCTCAGAATCGCTGTCCCCACCTTTAACTATAGTATCTTCATAGAATGAAACAAGAATCCCATTTCAATAGACGAAAAAATTTCAGACCTCACCTAACCCACCATGCACCACCCAAAACCCACTCAGACTTGAACCCACGCAATGCACCCAGCCTCAACAAACACACCGCTGCTGGACAACTTCAAACAACACATGAACTCGGCTCTCAACTTCATTACCTCACATGAAAGACAAAAGTTTCATCTCTTTTCATTGGAGCCAGGAACATTTCGTTTGATGCAATGCACTGAGCTGTATATGGTACACAGAGTTCAGTGCCGGTTCTCCACATTTTCCCTCATTTGTTCCATATCGAAAAGTTTGGGAATTTTTGTGTTACAAATAATTGAGCCTACAACTGTTTCACATGAAGTCCCTATAAAGAACTGTTCATACCAGGTTCAAAAGTAATATTAATCAGTTATATGCAAAGTTTGAAATGATAGCCTAACATATAAACCCTCCTATCTTAACATAGTGTACATTAACTTAACTATATGGTTAAATGACCTTTTTTCCCCCCTTACTTTCTTTTATATAAAATAAAATGTAAAGTTATTTTTCTTTCTTTTCAGGCTTTTTGTTAAGGGCCATCCGAATGGTTTGGGCCCTTACGTAGTCAGTTTGAAATTGGAAATCAAAACATTTCGGAGCTATGGAAGGTACTTTTTTCTCACCTAGCCAAGGGGAGCAGTGCAGGGCTGTGTGAAGCAGAATAGGGGGTTTGCAAATGACACATCAAGCCACTTGAAGCAGTCAGTGGAATGCACCGTTTTGCCAATACTTTATAGCTGCAAGCTAATGTAGATTTGGATTTTCCAATTGAACTATTTGTCTGAAATAACAATTTTCCAGTTCAATAGAACAGTGGCCAAAACATTTATTTTTGCCACTTAGCTATACTGCTAGATATTGGCCTGCCTCTACTGAACACGCAGTTGAAGAGAATCGGGAGACGTAATCAAACTGTGAACTTAAAGTGATGTAATATCATAAAAAAAGTGGTTTTGGGGTTTAGTTACAGTTTAATATGAAAGTATTGATTATTGTAGCTTCACAGAAATGCCAGCATAGTTGTTTTAAGTAACATCTTAAATTGAAGAGTTCTATAAATAGGCCTTAGGATTCAAATAAGGCCCTAAATGAAAAAAAAAACTTAATTGTAATGTTACTGTTACATTAGTTTCTTTCTTCAGAATACCATATCAATGCATATAGACAGTTGTATGGTTAATGTTGCCCATGTAAAAAATAAAGTAAAAAAAAAAAAAAAAACTTGAAAGTGAACCAAACATTGAAAAGCTATACATGTCAGCCTAGTTCCCTGAAGGCCGGAAACACGTTAAGGAATGATGAATTGAGCTCTCAAGTCTTTTTTGCCCTCTCTTTTTACTGTCAGCGCCTTGGGGAAAGTCGGCGCTCGGTATGTCAAGGGAAAGTCTCTCCCTACCTCTGGTCATATATCCATGAACATAATGTATTGCCGCTCATTCCTCTTGCTTCACACGATAACCAAATCAGTTAACAGACAGGGTTTTACATGTTTGACTTGTTTCAGCATGGAATCTTCGCCGAGCACAGAGTTTTACTTTTGAAAGGGCCTGAAACTAATTGCAAATCACCTCATACTGTATACCCATCATTTGGTGCAATGCTATCGATTTTAGCTGCTTTATCGGCATCTGTGGTGCTTCAGGAAATAGTTCTGTGCCTGAATCCTTTTTTGCACTGGTCATATAAACAGGTATTTGGGAAAATCATATCATCGTACTAATCTTGCAAGATCAGAAAATGCTACTTGTTGCTCAGTAGTTAATGTAATGCTATTGTTGTGCTATAACTTACCAAAGCATGTCAACTGAAAAACATCTAGCTGTATTCTCTTTTTTTTATAGATGAATATAGAGTTTAATAGGTTTAGCTTGAATCACCTGAGAATATTCACACTGTCTATATGTTAAATGCTAATGTAATTTTTTTTAAATTTTTTTTTACAAAACTGATGACTTCTTAACAGTGCTATTATCAGTCCTTTAAACTGAACCACTTTCACATTCTCACATGTGAGGAACTGGTCAAATAATGCCCTTGCCAATCAGGGCCTGTGTTCTGACCTTAACGTTGGTCCCTTTTAGTGGAAGGCAGCGTCTGATTGATATGAATTTAACACACGTTTGATTTTGTTCTATCAGTGAATATTCCACAGGCTGCACTTTATTTGCTTTTCAAAACCGAGAAAAACTAAACTCTTATCTTTCATGTTATTCTTTTGAAAAAAAATCGCATTTATCAATCTGTGTTAACCTTTCCACATATACTGTGTAATTAAAAAAGGAACAGTGGGAGCAATTATGATTAAAAAAAAAAGGGAATTTCCGATAACGGGCCCCTCCAAGAATAATACTGTCACTTGAAATAGCCTTTACATCATGATTGCAGTCTCGACAAAGAAGAATTGATAAAAAAACAAAAAACATAAACAAGACGCATCATGTCACATCAGGGAAGCACTTGTCATTCCTGGGGGAGAGTATGACTAATCGTGAAGCAATTGCCAGGTATGCGTCGTGGTAAACATAAACCATGGTCTTACGCAAACAGAGGCTCTTTGATTTCGCATTGGGTTTTGTTCTTGGTGCAAAGGCCTCACAGAATGCTACAGCATGATGATAAAAGACAAACGTCCGTGTCTGTGTGATTAGAGTAGAAGATAAACAGTGTATAATCATCCAATGAAAGGTACCAGTTAAAGGTGGAGTCAGCGATTCTGGAGAATGCTTGTTGTCTAAATCACTTTTTTGTCAGAATCAGTGAATGTCTCCTCACAATCCGCTGTCCATACTGTGTGTGCGCCGAACAAAATCCAGTGTTAATTCACATTCTAGGCTCTGTAAACTATTATGTAAAACAAATGGTATCTAAACAACGTGGGCCTAGGCTGTTTATTAACCCTGGATTTCTTTTCAGCGCAAAAACAGTAAGTACAGGTAGCAGATCATAGATATAGATATATTCACTGATTTTGCCAAAAAAGCGATTTCGACAACAAGCGTGCTCCAGAATCACTGACTCCACCTTTATTTGGATGTTGCTATTACAGAGGGAGTTCTCTGCTTTTGGAAGAAACACATCCCTATCTACTGTATCCATGGAAAAGCTGACTGATGATTTCACACAGAGTCTAGCATGATAACCATCCACTAATAACTTGGACTGACACCATTTTTTTTTTTACAGTGGGAATGGCCCATTTCGAATAGGATTGAATTGAACACAACAGTTCTATGGAAGCCGTTGGTGAATTAGCGGAGGAAGCCCCCCGTGAGAAGAATGGGAGTGTGCGTCGGTGCTCCCATGTGCCGGAATGGAAAATGTAGGCATGTGTTTGATGTGCTGACGCTCAGACAGGGTTACGCAAGTGTATTGTGCAAGTGAACATTCTTCCAACAACATACAAACTGTGTCTGTGGGATTGGTTCAGGTCTGCTGCCCTCTGTTGTCAACCTGCAGCGCACCTCAAGGAAATTTAAGGAACACTTCCCAAGCTGATAACACATGCATGACTTCAGCCATGTCAATAACATTGTAATGTTATGGTTGATGAAGTGACTGCTGCATGGTGTAAAAGATTTACATTTGAATTGATGTCGACGACTTCAACCGGATTCATTTGAATATATTCAACTGAAACAAAAACTTCATACAGACATTTTGAGATCAAATAGAAGGAAAAGACTTTGGCCCAATCCCAGGATTCTAATATTGTGCACAATGGGGCATGGGGGGCTTTCCAATGGAACTAAACCATTGGGAATATGATAAGCTCTACATGGAATTATCCTACTGTGTAAGAGAAAGTATCTGTTGTAAAACATTAAATAAAAAATTGATTTGATGCCTGTATTACGACAAAAACTAAAGTAACATATTCAGCAAGACAATAGAAACAGAGAGGATGACAATGGTACATAATGCAAATGACTGCCTGTTATGAGTTGAAAACCGTTTTAAGGAGGTACAAATCATAAATGTGGAGTGAGGAGTTTAGCATTTGAAATATGGATTAAACTTTCATTTCCATACGTTTTATTACAAGTGAGCCGAACAAATGTCATACTTCAAACTTATGACACTATCTGAATTTATGATAACTTACGAAATGATGAGAAGTTACCTAGAAATGAAAGGCGATATGATTATGATATGATTTGAAGGCCATACCTAGACAATACTAAATATAAAGTAGTGACCCTATATTGCTATATATTATTAAAAGATTGCAAAACCTGCTATATTCCGCTCATTATCGATATCACACTGACATTTAACCCAAAAGGACAGTTAATCAGGTTAAGGTGAGACACTGCAACTGAACAGGGAAGACTTTTTAACTGAAAGATATCCTGATGAAACTTTGCCAGTTCATGACTTACATTAAAATGACACATTTTTGTATTACAGTTTTTCAGAAATGTTTGAATACATTTTGCCTTATCTACCTAATTATGCGTACATTTGCTTCTCTTTAAAAAAAAACAAATAGCTAGATGTTTGATAAAGAGATGTTTCATTTTTTTAGTATCACATATAGGCTAAGTGTCCAATGTTTTTTTTCCATTACATTTCAAAATAATAAATGTTTCATATAGCAGCCGGCTGGTGTGTGGTTCAGAATGTATTCCCTACAAGAGGATCAAGTCTGCGGTACCAACAGCAGAGAAGCCAACAGTACCCGCAAATGGAAAACATACCCTGCGTTCCAAATCACATACTTTTTCTTTTTACTACACTGCATACTAAAGTACAGAAGAGGGCAACAGGAGAGAAAAAAAAATCAGATAAGTAAGATTTTTTTTTCATTATGTCCAGAAAGGTTAAGACGAATACTCTAAAATGCTATTGGAGTTACTGGGGCATTCATACTACAATTGACGTACATGTATTGGGACATCCTCAATCTTTTTCTGGCATACTAACTAGTAGGGATGTATGGGGATTGGAACGCAGGGCTGGTATCAGAAGCTCTGCACTGAGCCATGGAAGCGCCAGACAGACAGTGAACAAACAGGATTACAACATGCTCCATTTTACCTATAGTAGTAGCCTCAGTAGGGGATATATACTTTATCTAGGTAGGCTACTGGTTAACATTTAGTCAGAAGCAAGCTGAGTAAAACACCTTGCAATCTGGAGCTGTTTGAAGTCAAAATCTGCTGAATTTCTCTGCAGCACAGTGCTTAAAGCTGGGGGCCTACCAGTGGGAGCCTACAAGCTCCACTTCCCTCCATTCAAGATCAAAGGCGGTCGGCCTCAATGCTCAACATCAGGGTCACTGATCACTTTCATTTCACTGACTATAAGCTCTGATGTCTTCTCACTGATGTCTCTCTCTGTGAAGGCTGCCTCCATTCTACAATTAAATAGCTTTAAATTAGCTGGAACCATTGAAAAAAAGGGGATAACTCATGACTGGTGGGTGCATAACCATTGAAAAACTCAATATCGCTCAAAGTCGGACTTCTGAAACACACTGTCTAAAATATCCTTGGGGGTTGAAAGTGTGTGTGTCCTCCCCTCTGCGACAGGATGTGGTGAAAACCTGTCAGCGTTTAGGCGTTAGCTCAATAGTGTTAGCAGAGGTCTGCTTGTTCTCATGGTGGTAACATGCACCAATGGCGGCACCTCATCACATCTAGTATATTTAGTGGCCTTGATAACCCCTTTGAAGTTGAGACAGATAATCACAGCTCACACCCTAACATGTGTGGGATGCCACCTCAATAGCCGGATGTGTTTGGGCTTCAGCAGAGAGGAAAGAGGACACCCAGCCAGTGCAGACCAGTGTCACTGCTAGCTGTTTTCCTGAACCAAATAATCCATTCACACAAAACACAGTAGACCATTAGGAAAAAGTTTGTCTTCTTGAGATCATTTTAAGTTGTGAATACATTTCAGTTTATACTTTAATTAATTCATCTTTAATTGAAGTCATTTTTGTTTCATGTTTGTGGTTTTGTAATATTGATTAAAAAAAAAGATCTTGGCATATCAAGCAAAACCATTCCAGTTGACAGTTCACATTGCATGACGCACTGACCGGACAGCCACGGTGATCTCTGTTCAAACACACCACAGAAACAAGCGCTGAGCAGCAGCAATGGAGACAGAAGACAAACAGTGGAGTATTACCCCTTGAAACATGAAAGCACATCAGAAGTCTGTGCAGGAAAGGTTATCAAGGTGTTGAACAAGCCTCATCATGGAACTCTTAACCATTTCGGGCACCTTCAACGTTCAAATAAACTGCATAAGCAAGCAGAAGCTGCACTGCGGATTTTGTTTTGGCAATGTGTGTATCACATTAGTTAGTTGCTGGATGAGAAGACAACAGAGACTTAAAGCTGCTCTTATCACTATTTTTGCATCCACAATGGATTGAATGAGTGTAATGTGACATGGTTTACTCGTAGTACCAAACCCAAGGACAATTACAACCCAACTTTACAGTTCCTCAGCTGTGCAGAGCAGTTTAGCTTTTCTCTTCTTCACCAACTATGTTTCCAGGACGGAAACAAAGCTCTAGTAGACACACTGTAGGCCTAACCTACCTGCCAAGCATCACGGAGCAGACAAGATTTACATTGCCGTTACTTTGTCACCCTATTGTCCTCTGAAGCCTTGTATCGGTCAGACTGTGGTGTTTATTTTCATGGTGACCTGTGACCATACTTTCCATTTGAGAGACTATCTGTTGGGATGTATTAATAGGCTGAGGTAGCAAAGCACACACACACTTTCCGGGTGGGAATGTTGGAGGGTGTAACACACACTAAATGTTCCTTGTGGAACATTGGAATAGTCGATAATAGCGATTCAGATAAGGACTGCTCTGACTGATTGTGAAGCAGTTCATTTTGAAACGAACATCTAAATGAAATGTTGCCACAACTCATCAATTAAATTAAATGATTTAAATGTCCTTCTGTCTTATGAAAAACACCTCTATTTGCATTGATGTTGATAGGTGAAAAAGCAATACATTTTCATTGTCTTTAATAGAGTGGTGTATAAGGGGTTGCGGCCTTGGTCTGTTTGCGCTTCCACCAGTAGATGGGGATATAGGCTCACTATTAAATCCAAATGGAGACGAGCATCAGTGGGTAGCATAGATGAGGACACAACCACACTGCCAGATGGATACCAGTCCACTTACTTGACATGTTTACACTCAAAGATACTCATCCCGGTGTCAATGGGCAGTTTCTGAAAGGAAACTTTGCTGCGAAGAAGATGACATGCAGCTTCTCAGCCAATGCCATTGACTAGGCCCACAAGCAGATTATTTCCACTGTGAAGGGTGCCGGTGGTATTGTAGGCCTTACGGAGAACCCTGGTTGGAGAATTGTAGGCCTCCATTAAGAAGAGGAAGGAGACTGACAGCTGGCACCATGAGCAGACCAAACCTGAACTGATGCCATTTGCACGCACTGTTTAATCACTAACTGGTGCCATAACAGACATGGTCAACTAGCCCATCTAAGATCCCATTAATATGAACAACCTCCCTCTATTCAGCCAACCTCCAGTCTGAGAGGAGTCCAGGTCCCAACAGCACTCATCCCTGAAATGAGTGACTGTTCCCTGTTCTCTAAGCTGTATATTCTATTGCAGATGAGTGACGGAAGTCTGGATGACTTCTATGAGCATGAAAACCAGTCCACCAGCATTGTTGCAAATGGTCAAGTTGAGAACTGGCACCAAGTCAGACTTGGTGGGCCATTGAGAGGGTCCGATTCCTTCACAAAAAACATATCCAAACCCACAGTACAGGTCATCATCCTTAGTGGGGCTTCTCTCATGAACATGCTATGCCCTGGTGCTGCTAATAAATGTTCTGATTATATACAGAAAGTGTTCTCACCATATGACGTGTGGGATGAATATTTCCCTAAAAGTCTTGAGGCCAGAACACACAGCAGGAGAGGGAAGCGTGTTAGTAAACGCGATGAGCCATCCAGTGCCATTCTTGAAAACTGGACAAAGTGTTGCACTGAACTATTTCCTTCCTGGCAACTGGGGTGACAGCCCTCAACACTGAAAAACACCCTACTGCAAAAGGCCAGGTGTCAATACGCACAGTTGAGACGGATGTACCATTACTGGCAGTGACAGCAGCCAAATCCCTTAACAGAAATGAGATCGATGTGTAGCCTGACCAGTATTCCAAGCATTTACTGGTTGTGACACCGTCATCTTTTGGTGGCATGGACTAGAAGACAGGGTGGGATACATGGAGGAGCTTTGATGACATCAAGAGGCCCTTCTGTGTCTTGGCTGACTCCATAGACAACTGGATGAAGCAGGCACGCAAGCAGCTCTTCAACCAGAAAGGTACAACATTCTACATACACTACAGTGAGACCAAACAAAGATTACAGAGAGTGATTGTAGAAATACATTACTACAAATATTTCTGCCCTTACAGTTATATTCTAACAGATCTTGCACAAGTCTTATATTATTGTGTTTTCGCTAATTATTTGATCTAATTAATCTAATCTATTTTTAATCAGTTAGTGTAAATATAGGTGTGTAGTTTATAAGCGTTGTTTAAAAGTTAAATTGGAGGATAATGATCTGCTATTTGACCATCTTTTCCTGGTGTTGATATACGTGTTATGATGCTTTGCTTCGTACTAATACATCTGTTAAAGCCTCTCTAAAGACTATAAAAGTTGGCAGTTAGACCATCAGGCCCGAGAGGGTTATCTCATTTTAGGTTCATAACTGCTTTGTCTAATCAGCATCACATTCTTCCTGGAATCCACTTTCAATGTTGGGAATAACATCTTTCATTTCATTCAGGAAAAGGTCTGAATCTGTCATAGAAAAGGATGGGCTATATAGGTTTTGATAGAAATAACTGATTTAAATTGCAATTGATTGTGGACAATGCTGTTTTCAAAATCACTGTCAAAATCAGTGAATATCTCCTCGAGATCTGCTACCTGTTCCGTAAGCCTAGGCCTACTGCATTTGCACTGAAAAAAAATCCAGTTTTAAGATAGCCTAAAAAGTATAGGCTATATAATAATTTTAATTCCTGGCATTTCCAACAGCACCTGAATGCATCTAAACAGCATAATAATGGCTGGAGAACGCCACATGGTGGCGCAATTTACAAAGGCAAATGAACTACAAAGAAGTCAAACTTAACAGATATAACTGTATTCAAAATGGTGGAGAATTAGTTTTTAGCAGTGGCGACTGGTCATTAGGGGCAAAGCCCTACCTACTCCCACAAGAAAAATAAATAAATATATATAAATAAAAAAAAGTTCTGCGCTTTTAGTTCATTTTTAGCCGACCCTTTGTGTTTCTGCCATGTCCATGGTCTCTGCAGTAAGACTACGGCAGCCGTATGAGCCAGTCAGATTTGGTCCGAAGGGCTAAGGGGCAAGATCGCCTTTCGCCCATGAGCGTAATGCAATGTGTATTGCACTTGAAAAACTGCGAATGCGCGTGCTCATAGTATTTCTCTGTTAAAGTGGACGGAGATTATTTTACCTCAACAGGCGTTGCCCCTCCGGCATTGGAAAGGACATATATGGTTCATTCCACTAATACTGTGACAGTAGTGCCGGGAAAAGTCTAGTCCGTAGCCCGAAGAAGAGAAGGACGGAGAAGGATAACTTTGCTAACACAAAGAGGTCAGAGGCACACAAACAAAAACAAGTTGACAACATGAATGAAGTAGACCATTTTTGGAGCACAGGTTTTGATCGTTCAAGATCCAGTCCTCATTCAAGTGTACTGTGTAGGTTATGCCACGCAAGAGAAACGATAATAGTCAGCTATCACCTCAACATGAAGGAAAACTCCACCTTGAAATTTCTGTATCTGGCTGTCAGAGGCCAAAGACTGTAGCGGCACATTGAATTTTCTCCTGTCTATTTTTTAGTAAAGATGAAGGGAGCAATCCTTTCCTTCTTTGGCTAAAATGTGAAAGTGCACATTGATGTGAACAACTCATTTTGTGTTTATAAAATCGCCAGAATGCGAGAAACAGTGTCTTTGAAGCTCAAATTTTTCCTGATCCCCTTTTTTGTTGTGAGCCCCACCAGTTTTTTACACCTAGAAACACCACTGGTTTTTAGTATTAGTATTATTTAAGATAGATATGACATGTAAACTTATCCACTAACAAAGTAGGCGAGCTATAACAAATGTCACAACAATATCAGTCTGGCTACATGTGTAAATAAGATTTGAAAGAAAAAGAGGGTCCGTGTAATTATCACTGAATGTGCAGTATAATGCTAAAGCATTTCTTGGGGAGGAACTAAAGCCCTTGGTCTCCCGGCAGCATGATGACGTCATCCTGCTGACACGGAGGATGTGGTCCTTCAAAGCTGCAGATCTATTTTTAGCTCCAACCTCAAGGGCCGGACAGACAAACAGGGAGGGCATACTGTCACTCACACCACCTGCCACACGATCCGTGTTGGTTGCGCAAGAACGAGAGAAAGAATTTGTGTGTAGCCTAGGCCTAGCCTACAGCTGGTTTGACTTTCATCATGAGTGACAACTTCCAGATAATTCTGTTTAGGTTTACAAATGCCTTTATGCCCATGAATGAGGCCTCTGTATAATAAATAGGTGGAGAGTTAAAGAAGGGAGTGAAAGTGTTTGTGTCTTTTTTGGGCAGGGCAGTAATAGCTTGTAGGCCTACTGCAAACAAAAACGTCCTCTTCAGTACCTCATCCAATCATGTGGGGAGGATGTTTGAACTTCAACTTCACCAATTGTATACATGAAGGTCAATTGACTCATCATCAGCTATGGGGAAAACTACTCATGTGTTTTTGTAGCTGCAGAGGGAGCTTTGTTAAGTCTTCAGAAAAATAGATGATCAGGTGCCGTTATGCTTGAAAAAGGTAACATTGACTTTGATACGGGAAACCAGGGTTCAATTCCCAATTAGGACTGGACAAGTCAGGTGAGGGTCCTAGGCCAAACCCTAAAAGATAATGACCTACGTTCAGTTGTAAGTCGCTTTGGATAAAAGTGCAAAGTGTCTGTGCCGGTAATATGGTTTTCAGACTGCAGAAAGTAAAGCCATAGAAGAGAAAAAGGTGTATTTCTTTGACCTACCCAGTCTGTCAGCGCCAGAGACCAACACATGGCATCATGTGATAAAGTACAAACAATCAGAAGCAGCTCAGTTTTTTTTTACATTATATCGCTTTATTTCGCGTTCTCAACATTGTCACAGTACTAGTCTTACATTTATGGTCTACTTAGAAACAGAATGCATAATAAAATAAGAGCACCCCCTCCCTTCCCCCCCTTTGACTTCAAAAGTGAGTGTGAGAGGAACAGGAGTGTCTCAGGAACCAAGTCAGGAGCCAGTGAACTGTGTAACAGTTGGCCGTTTGGTCTCTCTACATCCTATGATAATACAGTCCTGTCCCGAGGCGGACTGAAGCAGTTGATGATTATGTTAGAATATCAGAGCAGGGAGCGGGAACGCAGCTTCAATGTAACTGCAGACATTGAGTGGTATAATAATAATAATAATAATCATTTACAAACTATTTACATATGGTTCCTTATTCATTACTACCGACCCCACCCCCTTGTACTTCCTTTGGAACCCTTCTTCATCAAGGTACATTAGATGGGTTGTCTTTCTATTTACACTCAGCAGTACACACTAGCTTTGTCTTAGTACTGTACAGAGGGGAAAAAGGAGGTGAAATGCACGCCACAGGGAGGACTTTTAAGATGAAAAGAAGACACACTATAGTGGACCGGAAATGATGATCTAAATGTAAACAAGCATCAGTCAGAGAAATCGAAGCTACATTGAAGGTTTTAGGGGTCTAGCGAAGCCCACTGCTTTATAGAACAACAACATTGAAAAGAAAAGAAAAAGACAAGAACAAAAGAAACGGTAGGCATCAATGGCATGCAACAAAAGCACCTCACACGGAAATCTGGACCAGGTTTTAAAACAGATCGGTTGTCTGAGGGAGCTACACTGAAAAATACTCTGATTCGACATAACTCCAACTGTCAATATGTTATGAAGCTGTGCCATTGTTCAGTAACAACTAGTCAGTCAGCGAGTCAGACTTTGGTGTCAGAGGTTGTGAATGGTCAACTGTTGGGCGGGGCTGTGGTGGTCCCATTCCCTATCCATTCGGTATAAAACTGATTTAAAAATGGAAAGACCATGCAGTAATGGCACATTTCTGACTCAGTAAAATCGAACTATGCTGGATTAAAACATCATCATTAGATTTGACAAGCCTAGAGTCACATATAGCATTTGAGTTGTTGCCATCAGTGCATAAAGCCTACAGAGATCATGAGATATTTTAGAAAATGGTACCACTGTCTAATAAGGCACCCTTTTTACAGCATTTACAGGTTATGACTAAAAGCTTCATTATATGGTTACACTGATTTTTGACTTAACTCTTTGACTTAAATGTGCAGTGTGTGAATATTAAGTGGCATCTAGTGGTGAGATTCCAAATTGCAACGCTCCCTTAGGAACCCCTCCCTTTTGAATAATTATAGAAGCTACGAGGACAAGAAGCTAGTTACTAAAGATGGCTTCATCCACCACCGCCTCAAGTCTTTCCACAATAGCGAATGATGAGGTGAAGATGTATTTAGTTATTTATTCTATAGTACTTCTTCTTGGTCTTCTAAAAGGTGCATTTCCTCAGGACGCCCACTATATATAAAAACACTGTATGGCCGTTTAAGTATTTCCATTCTGTGCTATACTGTAGAAACATGGCGGTGCAACATGGTGGTTTATAAAATAAACTAGTTTTATTTTCAAGCGTTTACCCACTAATTGAAGCATACTTAGAAATATTATATTCCATTTTTACCAAGTCTGTTCTGAAAAATGGCAATCAATTCTACACACTGCACCATAAATAAAGTTAACTGTCAGTAAAACTTAATTATTAGTCAATGAATTACGATACACCTTATAAACCATTTATATTTGGGGGCGTATTACAAAGTGGTACCTTGAACTTCTTCAAGGAAAGAAGTAGCCTATTGAATAATGCTGATTTCTACTGGACATCACCTGGCAACAGTTACGTGTGAGCCATCGACAGAGACAGATGATAAAAGGGTTCCATTCATTATAGTCATAAACCTGTCACTTATCCTTCTCATTTCCAGATTGACGGAGTGTGTGCTCTCTCCCCTGCTCTCCCTTTCCTCTCACAGCCTAGGGCCTGTGTAAACGTGCATGTTTTTATCTATGGTTGCCCCCCTTACAAAGGCCTTCCCTTTGTTTACATACCCTAGGCTGTGTATGAACACACAGCCTACTTTGTCTACATGTCCTAGGACACTACTATGTACTGTATGTGGATCAGGAAAAACAGATACAGGTTTGGTTATCCTCTGCGGTGACACAAATACATAGTCGACTTTAGTTAGCTGTAATTGAATAAGTCGAAACTATTCTACCATTCATATTGGAACAACTGTCAACTGTTAACACTGATATAGTTTGGGAAATACACAATAAGTTAGAAAATAGCCTCCAAATACATTGTTACATGCAATTATTTTGTATCTTTGACATTCGTTATCAGCGTGGAAGGTCCAGTCCCCTCCAACATCCATGTGGATACTTGCACTTCACTGAAACATTGAGGAGGAAATAACAAACGGACATTCAAGGGGGGAAGAAAGACAAAACTAACAAAACTAGCAAACATGAACAACCACCAGATTGCATTGCTCTTGGACAGAAATCAGGAAATACATATTGCACATACAAGATAAAAAAAAAATCCATCTCATTGTCTATAAGCAGATAGACTTCTCTGCTGCCACTGATATCAACTTAACAAGTGCTGTGTCCAACACTTCTGAACAGAAACTATGCTCCATCACACACCAGCCAGCCCCCTGCTTCCTCCGCTTTACACACACACACACACACACACACACGCACGCACGCGCACGCACACACACGCACACACGATGGCTCGGAGGTATTCAAGCAGCCATCCCATAATATGTCAGAAAGATGATTGATATAAAAACTGCTTTTTGTGAGAGTGCTACTACCACCATCACAGAATGATAATTCTTTTCCTGGTAGTATGGTGTCCATGTAGGTCTGCAGGGGGTATCCCTGTTGGAGAGACGCACAGTCAAACCAAAGAGGGACAGAGGCAAACACTCAGCCAGCTGAGAGCTTTTCCTCGTCGGCAGAGTCATGTTTCCCTGCTTGCTATACAGAGTGCACAGACTCAGGGTTCCATTTAAATACGCACAGAGAAATCCACTGGGGTCGCAGTACCACCACATAGGCTATAAAGGACATTTTGTATTGTTCATCGGACTCTAAAAAAATAGTTTAAAGAAATAAAATGCTGAAAGGACAAGCAGCCGGTTAGGGAAGGGCGGACATTCCTTTTTCTGCCAGCGCAGGAGAGAGACGACTCCCAACCAGAGTTAGTATAGTGTGCAGTGGATGGGACTGTTCACGCAGGTCGGCACTGGCCTTCAACAGAGTGCTAACTCAAAGGCAGCCACACACAGAAGTGTTTCAGTGTACTGAATTGCCTAACTATTGAAAAGCGTTTGATTGTGTTCTTAACAGTGAAACTACGCCACCTTATGTATGTGCGAGTATAATACTGAGAGATTTAATTGATGTGTTGGATCTGTAATAAGAATAATTATAGCAATAACAGTTGATACTATTACTTTACAAAATACTATGCATAATATACATATAGCATTTTTTTTTGTGTGACTAAATTAGTAAATGCTTCCAATACTTGGCACATTTATAATTGCTAACAGAGATATCACAGTGTACCGTGAGCTAACGCTACATTAAATACTCATACAGCTACTGCTGAGGATGACCGTCTGTTCAGCCAAACCACACACACGTTTGACACATTAAAACTATAGTGCGTAACTTTTTCCTATAAAACTTGGTTACATTCAAGCCAAAAGTGTCTCTGTATCTCTCAGTATGGCAGCGTTTACAAACTGTTGTTGCCCCCCCCCCCCTCGACACTGGTGCATTAGCTCATAAAAAATCCCATGAGGCGCAGAAGAAATGTTTCAGATTACGATTCTAATGCTAAGAAACCTGGACGTAGAGCAGAAGGTATAACATCTATGCGTGAACACCGAAGGCTTAACTCATCTCGATGATGATGACAGTGTTGTTGTAACTACTCAGAATTTCCACATGGGGGCGACGGAAGTTACGCACTATAGCTTTAAATTCAAGATTACTATTGACTGCTTCTGTAAAATACTAGTAAGCAATATATTTTGTCGACTTTCCTTTAATTTACTGAAGAGAAACAGTAGTTGTGGTCTTTGTGCATGCTCTTGTGTCGTCACATGTCGCTCTTTGAAGCGGGCAAACATTAGACTTGTGACCTGAAATGAACGGAAAGGTGAAACTGAAGGTGTTCACGTGTTCATATCCGCACCCAGTGAGAGAGAGAGAGAGAGAGTGAGAGAAACACTGAAGAAGGGGAGGCATAGGGATCTCCTCTGGCTTCCCATCCCCATCCCCAGACCAAAGAAACCAAAACAAACAACGCTGCACAGTGAGACAGTCATGTCGGGGGCAAAAAGAGCCTTGGGAGTTCAATTCAGTTCAGTTCAGTCAAAGAGGACCCACGTGTGTGTGCAAGCTCTTCAGACCACCGTGCTGATGCCGCTGTGCTTGGGCTTGGTGCTGCCGGCGCCGGGGGCCTGGAGGGTGGAGGCGGAGGTTGGTGCTTGGGGCAGTGTGCCTTTGTGGTGGGGGGGCCCTTGAGCGGGGTGGGCAGAGTGTGCAGAGTGTGGCTGCTGCGTGGCGTGGCTCCCATGAGCGTGCTGCTGGTGCGGGTGAGGCTGTGAGTGGGTAGGGGGGGTGGGCTGATGGTAGGCCTGGTGCTGGGTCGCGTGCTGCTGCAGGTGTGCGGGCGGGTGGTAGTGGTGGTGGTGGTGGTAAGGCGGAGGGTTCTGGAGGCAGAACTGGGCGTGTTGGTTTGTGTCGGTCTCTGCGCGGGCCGTGTGGTGCAGGTTGGATGGGTGCGGGGTGTGGGAGATGAGTGTGGGGCCGGGGCTTGGGGACTTGAGCCGCCGCGTGCCAAACAGCGAGCCCAGCAGAGAGGAGGAGTTGGGCAGGGACGACTGGCCGCTGCTGTGACGCGACGGGCAGTCCCGGCCGGAGGGGGTCCGCCGCCGCATGTGGGGGCTGCTAATGATGGAGCCCTGCAATAGAGAGAGGACAGGTCAGAAGTTAGGGCCATGGGGGAGAGAGAAAAAAAAAAGAAATGAGAGGAGAGGAGGACGTTTTTTTTGTCATTATGCAGTTGGAGACTAAAGTGGAAATGTCGATGATAAAGCGGAAATACAATTTTGAGAATAAAGACGAAATACAATGTGGAGAAGAAACTCCACAGCTTAAGACTGCGGTAAAGTTGACAGATTCAAACGTTTGATATTAATAACTCGTTAACAAAACACAAACGATGCATACCGTCGTATAGGGCAGACAATGGGCTACAAACTCATTATTGCCAAAGCGAGACGTCCTCTAAGCTCCACTCATAACATTGCTCTTTATGTGCAGTGGGCTGTGAGACGAGCACAGGGAGGGTCTACAAATGGCCACACTGAAGATACAACTATTTAGTACCTTTTCTTTTGGTCAGAGTTGAGAGGATGGCCTGGTTTCACCTACAATTAGGTTGTGGCAAAAATGCATCATTTGTCTTTTAATAAATGTAGCTTTGCTTAAGAGCTATTGATCCGGCAGGTTCAAATCTGTCAACATCTTTCCAGCTTGACCACTATATTTGCCGGTCAGTTTATCCCCGACATTGTAATTCGTCTTTATTATTCTCAAAATTGTATTTAGTCTTTTTCACGAAAACTTAAAAGTATTTCCACTTTATTCACTGTGCATTATAGAAAAAAATATATAAAATTTTTTCCACCTTTGACCCTACTACTCTTCAGTATGTTAACAGCAGGACAAACTAATAAAAAGGTGTATCACCCCACTGGGTTTTCAGTCTGTGAGTGCAGGCTTGTCAAAATCTTGACTGTATGGCCAGCTAACAGCTGATCTAAAATCTAACACAATTACTTGTGTTGCATTGTGGAAAAGCTTCTCCCTGACTTTATTCCAGTTGGTTGCTTTTGTTTGTCTATCCATACTAACACTTCACGGTCGTCTCTCTCTCTCTCTCTAAATGGTCTGGAGTCTGGAGGCTCAGCTGGCTGTCATGAGCAGACAAACAGCCTCTAAGTCCTCATCATACTCTCTCTTTCTCTGACTTCTGTGAGTTCATGTTACTGTTATATATCTGCTTCCCAAGGTTACGGTACCCTATTCACTTTCGGAGCCTATATACTATAGAACAATCTAAAGATGCAGCCCGAATACCGTTCACACATAAGTATGCAGTGCCGTTTTCAGCTGGCACGTTCAGGTTGACTGTCAACACACTGCTGAATAAAGTGATGTATTTAGATTTTTTTTAACTTCCCACTGAGCAAGACACACATTAAACACCTGATAAAAAGGGCAGAGTAACATAATCATGACAAGGTTAATACAGAACAATCAAACCAAGGTTTATGTTAAAGACAGTAAGCATACATTTAAAAGCCATGCATCACATGCAAACTTAACTATTTACCAATGACTCTGCAGATCCAAAAGAAAGTGTCACAGTTTTGAGGTGGAAGTGCTTATGTGTTTTCATAAACTGTTGTTAACTAAACTAATGAGAGCCAGCCTGATAATGGCACTGATTTGTTAAAGGAACCCATAAGCGAAAAGACAAATCTGTTGATATATGGTATCATATTGGATGTCAACATGGAGCTCATGTTATTGATATTTGCCCTCTGTGTGGGTGCTGAGGGCAGAAATATAATTTTAAACTAAGTTGATAAAGGAACAGGTCTCAAAGGGAAAATGACACAGGGACCTGTGTCCCATAGCACATGCCTAACTATTTCAACTCTTTAAACAGCTAACGACTTATTTAATTTAAAGTTTACTAACTTTAAATAAGCCCAATTTCTAAATAACCTACAGCTGTTTCAGATGTGTTGATTTAAAAATCAGTGGGACTTGTTGGTTTTGTTATTTTTATTGGATTCTTTGACAATATGAAACATGTAGGGGAGAGTGGGGTGAGTTGTGCCAGGGGGGAAGTAGTGCCACCCCTTGTTGCTAGAAAACCATAGAAGAAATTGGTCATGTGACCACATGTTTTTGAAGAGCCATCCATTTGACTCATCCTGTAAAGAAGGGAGACACATGGAATGAGAGGTAAGCACATTTAAGCTAAAATAAACAGTGTTTTTACTTTCAAAGTAAAATTTCTATGATAAAGCTTTTTTTTATTATTGTGTCTGAACAATTATAGACACGTTTGAAAACATTTGACACATGTTTTAGTGCCTTTGTATGCTACACTATGAGTCTATACAGTTAGCACGATGTTAGCCCTAAACTGCTGCATCATTATAGTTTTTCCAAAATGCTGGGGTTGGGGTGATTTGTGCCAAAGGGCCTGGGGTCAGTTGTGCCAGTGGTATGGCTGTATACGCTAGTCACCAAAAATAAGGTGATACAGTAGCTAAGAAGACTCTGACATCTCCATTCCACTTAACAAAACCACCGATGAGAGTTTAGATGGCCAGAATGATGATGGTGGAGACTTTGTCATTGTGAGCTTTGCAGGTAAAACCACCTAGACCTGCTAGGCCTTGTGTATATAATCGTAGTTTAACATCTGTACTTCCATGCGTATATTCTTTCTTTCTGCAGTACATTAGTTTTGGCAAATCAAACATAAAGGGGAGGAATTGCTTAAGAAGATCTGAGGTCAAAGACAGAAAGCGGTTGCGAGTCAGTCACTTCAAACTGTGTGAGCATGCAGTAGATGGAACGGACAAAGCACAGCCAGGTTCCCTTCCAGAGTGAAAGAGAAAGGGACACAATTCAGAGGATGGGCTTCAAATCAGTCGGGTTGAGGATGACTCGGAGCATCAACACAGAGTAGCCATAATAATATGAGTCAGGAGTGTTATTAGATGTGTCATGCTGTGTAGTGTACATCAAGGGTTATGTCTGCAGCCACGGCGCATCATTCCGGTTCAGCCCAGTTCATGCACAGTGACCAATGTGCTTATGACAAAAAACACCACCGAAACAGAATTAAAAACTCAAACTACAACAAAACTACAAAGACAAAAAAACAACAAAAAAAAACAACAGTCTTGTGTGTTCAGAGTGAACATCATAAAGTCAGAGGACAGCTCGGCAGCAGCAGGTGGCGTCCTACTTACTTCCATATTGCTGTCTAGTGATCCTGCACTGCTGCGTCTCCCACGCTTGCCTGCCCAGGACATGTAACATGACAGATTAGACACGCCAGCGGGTAAACACGGGAAGGTGCACATATCGCTTCTGTTAAGTTAATAACGGTGGTGCTAGTGGTGGGAGGGGCAGCTAGCACCCTATAAAGGTGGCAAGAGCAGCACACGACTAGCTAGCAGCAGTCAGTATAGCAGAAGGGAGGGCGAATAAGGACTAAAGGAAAGTGGATAAGCAAGTCACTGCTACAACTCCTTAAAGTTAGCCTCTGGGATGACAAAACGTTTCTACACAGCAGCTTGATGGACACCTGGCAGGACACCTTTCCATCAGAAGGACACCTGTAATCTGGCTGCATTAAAGGGGTACTCCTCTAATTAAGCATTTCATGTCCATGAAGTTGGAAGACTCACAAAGGACAATTTAAAAAATATATGTTTAAAATCAAAGCAGCAGAGGCTAACATATCCAGAATTTAAGTTTAGAGTATGAGTCACGATCCAAAAACACTGGGTGCTACATTTCCCATAATATAAACCAGTTACTGTATATATTTTTATTAAACCTTTCCATGTCTGTAAATGTATGATCATACAACCTGTAACTCCACACACCATGCCTCCAGTTTCAAACGGAAGATTTCTGCTAAGAAGCTAGAGCCCATGCCAAGATTACCCTGATGACATCACAATGACATCATCAGGGTTTCTTGGACATGACAATACTCCAGAGTTTCAGTAGCACTCCCCATGACTTGTAAACGGACCTTCTGTAAACCTTAAGTTCCATATAGTACCTATAGTACCTAGTGCGTAACTTCTGTTTCTTTAATTACAACATTAATTACAACTTCACTGTTGTCCCATCTACATGAGGTAAGCCTTCGGTGATAGACACTTTATTTTTTGGATTTGAATCCTTCTGCTGTACGTACAGATATTTTCTTGGCAGTAGAATCAATTCCTGTCCACCTGTCCACATCAGGCTGTAAACAATGGCATACTGAGAAATACAGAGAGATCTGTGTAGCTGTTAGGCGTTATCAACTTTGTGTCAACTCGTGGCAATGGCTTGAATGTAATGGACATTCATTCATATGGAGAAGTTACGCACTAGAGCTTTAAAGGTAGAGGAAGCTGTTTCTGTGCTGCATAAACTGCTCCTGACATTTTGACCTCCAAAATCCAGTACAGGGTGTAGTCTCAAGCACACTGATCCAACAACAAACAGCACAATGCACTAGCAGTTACTATAGGTAGCTTCACTTGTCAGAACCTGGCATTGAGGCCACTGAGTGTTTGTGTGCCGGGCAGCTCTGTGATTCACTACAACTCCCTGCCTGAATCAGCCACAGCACATTCATTCTGCTTACGGCTAAGACGCTCAAATTGATCACAGTGACCTACATAGCCCGACAGTGACGCAGGATTATTAGCTGATAGCCTGGACTAAATCACACCTGGGCCCATTAGCAAACACACTCATCTCTATTCCTTTGCTTCACTGGCTTTCATGGCTCAGGCGCTGTGTTCACTGATAGACTCTCTATTGACGGGTCAGTTGCATTGCAGTGGCTACCAGCCAAGTCAATACTGTAGTGTACAGGAAAACAGGAACTCATCTATGTCCAAGTTTCCAAATAAATGAATACATATCTGAAAGAAGTGAATAGTATCATGCCAGGACCCAGCTTGGGTAAGTACTCTACATGGTCTAGCAGAGCTACAACACAAGAGCTAGTATGTTAGCATTGTAAGCCCTGTTATTACCTGCATCCGAGAGGTCGCGTAGGGAGCTGCTGAGGGCGCTCCTCTTCAAACCTTCACCGATGGCGTAGCTGTCGTCCAGGCTCACTCGGCTCAGGTTGCCGTTGCCCGTGTCCTTCTTTAAACCTGAACTCTGGGACAAGCTGGGTCTCACCACCCCCTTCTGTTTCTCCAGCTCAGCTGTGCATGAGACACACAGTATGCAGAATTAACAGTAGTCCAGACACCCCCCTCCTTTGTCATTTTTTGACACTGATGATGACACTTGTTTGCTGTTACAGTTCATTTATAATCATCAGAGTTAAAGATGAGACTATTTCATGAACATGTAAAAGTGCCTCTTAGTCTTGTTTAATGGATATTTGTTGAGGATAAATATCTAGAGAAAATCATGATTCATTTGCATTACATTCTATCCGGTACTTCTCCATCTCTTGGACCTCAGCGATGGATTCTCGCAGATCGTCGGTGAACTTTTTGCGGTCCTGAGGGTTAGGTGCGTTGAAGTTGATGAGGACTTTGATGTCGGCTCCGGGAATGGCCGAAGTCAGACGGACTCCATTGGGATAATCTAAAGAGTGAAAATAGCGAGACTTTAAATTTTAGTATACATAACTCAGGGCTATTTCAATAACAGACAACACTTCTGCTACCATTAAGGTTTTAGTGTGCGTCAAATGCCTCTTGATCATCAAAAACTGTCGGGGTTAGGGTTAGTCGTTCCCATTTGTACAATTTATCACTTGTGGTCCCACTCTAGGACAACAGGACCTCATCCTGCGTTGGATTGTGTCCTAAACAGCACTAAACAAAATGAGTTTGTTTGAAGCAAACTGACACGCATTTAGAAAAAAGCTTACACAAAATCACTTACATTGATTCTCAAAAAGCATCACTTGCATTCCATAAAGTGAGAAGGACTGCCGAAAGCTGTATGTCACAGAGTTCTTCTTCTTTTGGAAAATTTTAGTAACCTATGGAAAAAAGCATAGAATATACTGCAGTTTAATCTTGTCATTGGAATGCCAAAGTAAGTCTTAAATGCGCTCAAAGATTCATATCTGCCGTACCACAAGAAGGTCATTGAAGAGGAAGATTTCCCTTTGGTGAAGGCCCAACTTTTGTGGTTTGTTGGGGTCGGGCACTTCAAAAAGTCTGCAGTAACACACCAGTCTCCGGTGGGGTAGGGACAGCACCTGCACACAAATGCAAATACATATTGCACAAGATACAAAAAAATACATCTCACACACACACACACACACACACACACACACACACACACACACACACACACACACACACACACACACACACACACACACACACACACACACACACACACACACACACACACACACACACACACACACACACACACACACACACACACACACACACACACACACACACAGTACAGCACCATTCTACAGTTGGTCTTGTGTTGCCTCACAGAAAGCTTTCAAGGTACCATCTGACAACAATATATCTTTTTATACATTCCATGGATTCATTTGTTCCATAAGGCTGCAGGCTATTTTTAAATATACTTTGCCCCAAGAATGTGACAGAAAGAATAATACTTACACAGCCCAGACCGTGGTGTAACGAGCCAATCTATGGAGTGAGAGATACATGCAAAAGTCATCTCATGATTTGTCAAAAAAAGATATGTTCGAATAATGTTCAGCAAGAAATATGAACTACATTTCAAATCCAAAAAAATTATTTTATGGGTCACAGATCATCTTTTTGTCCCAACTTTATTTGAATATGTTGTGTTCATGTTTTTCTACTGGTTTGTGAAAATAGTTTGATAAAAAGGGCATCAATTGACCAAAAGGAAGGGTGGGGTTTAAAAGCTATGGTGCTTAACTTCTGTTGCCCCCATAAGGAATTGCAAATTCTGTGATCCCACATGGATTTGATACAATCTGCTGTACGTCAAAGTGGTCTTTTCGTGGCTGGCACCAAGCCCAAAATATACTGTGTATTCCAATAAGTTGGCATGAAAGTCTACTCTGGCGCTAAAGTATCGAGTCCAACAGTGTAAAAAAAAAAATCTGTAGAAGAATTCTCTTTCATCCAGTTCTTTTTTAGAGGGCATTGGCAATAAATAGACTAGTGCTCTCTGACAGAAGTACATTGGGTAATTTGGGTAATTTGGTCCTGCTTGCCACTGCTACATTCGGCTCTTCAATGGAGGGGGAAGATAAAAGTGGTAAGTTGTACTGTACGTGCAGCAGCCCAAGGGCAAACTGAAACTTACCGGCTTTTTTCCAACAATGAGTTTTTCCACTTTCTGAACCTGGGACACATGATCTTCATTAGTCTTGAGTTCGCGCTTGCGGATCCTCTCATATATCCCTACCAGCATCTCTCTGGGGATGTCCTCCCCGTCATCCACTCCTGTCAAGAGGACCAGAGGGAGGAGAAGAGAAGGATTAGTGATTAGTTCCCAGATTTATGAGAGCTGATGAACCTTTCAATTAACTTACATTCTGCCATGCTACGCACATTTGAGTATGAGTATCCCCCCCCTTCCCCCCCCCCCCCCCGCAAGCATGCACACACACACACACACACACACACACACAGCCAATAGATGGAGAAATTTGTTAGCCACACCCCAAAGCCACTGCTAATAGCCTCAAAAGACAAGGGCAACAATTAAAAGTGCTTTGCCTCAAAAAGCAGAGCTTTTATTGGCCACAACCTTATTGGCACAGTCTTTAATCAAAGTAAAATGCATGCGTAAAAACTCAATAGCAGCATCCAAAGGTATCACGTTGCTTTGGTGACAGTAAGCTTGACGAGGTGCAGAAAGGGAGAGCAAAGTACCTCGAAGGTTCTTAACAAAGTCCTCTAGCTTCATCTTCCTCTCAGGCTTGACGTTGGGACTGTACATATCTGTGTTGAGGAGGATGATAGCAAAGGCCAGGATGAAGATGGTGTCGGGGTTCCTGAACTGTCGCACCACACCGGGGTTGCAGATGCAATAGCGTTGGCTGTGAAGAGACACAGAAACTTTAAAAAGGTCAGATATATTTTGCTAATTTCAAGTTCAAAATAGTAATTTGGGTTCATACTAGAAACAACTAGCTTTCATTGCGTAGTGTCCAAAAATCGTTTTATATTTCTCAGAGTGCCATTGTTGAATCTCCTCTGTTTAGTCTGTTTTAGAGTCCTTCCAAAAGCCCAGTCTGCTCTGACTGGCCCTAGGGTGAGGTCTGGGGGGTGCTTATCACAGGTGGAGGTAGTGCTAGGTTAGTTTGGTAATGAGGGGGGATGTGGTCTCTCCCCTTCATCATGAGGGGGGAAAAAAATCTTAACAGTGTTGTTGAACATAGGTTTTCTGAAAAGATGGAGGTGGAGCCAAAGAGAGAGGATGGTTCTTGTCACACTTTGGGAGTCTGTAGTCACACCAGGGACCTGTATACATGTTAATATAATAAGTGACCTTAAACGTCGAACTTAACTGACCTGAATTGATCTTTTCAGAGATAACAAACCCTATTTCCTTGATATTACTTTTGACATTTGTAATTATTTGGTCAAAGTTGTAATGACCGATGGGACATTTGTATTATTGTTTCTGCTATGACAGAACCCCATCTTTCGGCAGAAGATTTGGTGTCAGAGTCACCATTGAAAGGGTTACCGATACTATCTGGAGTGGGGCTGCTGCAGGCAGATCAGTTATCATTATCTCTCCAAAGTAAAAGTGACTGCAGTGTCTACTGAGGTCCAGTTATCCTTGCTCTGTGCTGATGAAAGCTCACTCTCTGTGGGTATGAGAGCGCCTTCCTTGAGGGTTGGGGGAAATAAATGAGGCACAAACAACATGAGCAGCCCTGGAGGGAGGTTTTCCTCAACTTTTTGAAATTCTTTTTTATTCTTTTTTTTCTCTAAATCACTGTCAGGAATGATCTGAGGAAAGTCCGGATTTAAAATGGCCTTGCACTGCTGCACTCCTGCTCGTATGCCCGAGAGAATATTAAAGGGAGAATGTGACTCATTGATGTCACTTCTCTTTTAGAGGGTAATGGTGTTTTTGAAATGGTGCATACCAGCTTATCCTTGCTTTTGCTATTCATGATTCCTGCACGCTGTTGTGCTGCTGGTAAACAGCACACATGCAATGAACCCAGTAATGATCCTCCTGTCAAATACGTTGGCAGTCCTTGTTGTGAAATAACGACTGCCTCGTTTCCACTGAGCAGCACAGTTTGGTTGGCATGACACGGTGACCCTAGGTTTGGCTTGTGTTTTCACTGCTAACAATACCCCTTACTTGGAAGGCGGGGTTATGCCGCACGGCGATAGCCTCGGTCAGAGTAGATACAGTCTAGGGGTCAGAGCTGTTGGACAGCGCTGGCTACGGCAGCTACATAACTATGGTGACATCGTAGCAGTGCGACACAGTGTAGCCCACTGATTAATTTGAATGAAGAGGAACAATGCCACACAATAAACATGTTTATCTAAAGACTCTTCACTCTTGCAGAGGTGAGGTGATTACAGACAACTGCTTAACTCTCGCACAAAATAACCTGTCGACCAAACAACGGACTGCAGTGTGTAGCCCCACCCTTATGGGACCCTTTGGGATGGTTTGCTACCTTAAAGGGTGACAAAAATAGGTGCAGAGACTGACCTTTTATCAACTTTTGAAAGTGGAAACGCAAATAAATGTGTTTTGAGCGGCAAAATAAACTGAGCCGCACCACTCAGTAGCAGTGAGACTTGAGCTGGTTTGGGAGATGAAACCCTGTCATGCGTTGGATCCCTATCCTTTTAAGTGTGTTTCTTACCTGTAGGCCTCTATCAAGCGCTCAACCTTCTGAGCTTCTCCCTGTACTCGGATGTGTGCCTGGAACTTCCTCAGTGCCTCGTCCAGCTCCAGAGCTGAGAAGTCCATTTCATCCACCACACAGCTGGTGAAAATCACACGTGGAAAAGCGGTAGGGAAAATGATCAGTTTGGATGGTATAATTGGAGTAATTTAGGCATGCTGCTTGGGATTCAGTGGTGTATAACTGCCTTTAATCAGTGGATCTGCATTAATCAGCAACAGAGACAGACGAGTGGAGTTCCATGCTGAATATCACTTTCAATATATGAGAGAGCTGCAGCTGTTGCTAAAAATCATTTCAGTGAAGAACTCTACAACAAGCTCAACATCACACACACATTTGACATATGTTCATCTGTATTTCCAACGAGTTGCCCATTTACACAAGTAGACAGAAAACCACATTACGTCAGAGTTGGGCTTCTGGCACCATTGTTGGTAAAATGTTCCATTCATTGAATCGACTTGCCACTAACTTATTCTGTCTGGTTTTGTGTGGGACAAGTAGTGTGCAGTGGATGTATTTAGAGCTGCTGCCTTCTGCTGGAAATAAGGTCAATGAAAGCAGTGTGCTACTAAACTAAAGCAGCAACAGTAAGTTGTACGCCAAAGCTCCAAAGGGCTGAGGAGGATAATCGCAAAAAAACGTAATAATTCTTTGTGGTTAGGTCACTAAAAGCAACCACTTTCAAATTAGTCAGTTTTTTTTCCTGCTACTAATAATAGTTAGAGCAACTTTAAAGGTCCGAAATTCTTGAGAAACCTGCAGTGAATAGCTCCTCATGACGTGACTGTCTGCACTGTGTGTGTGTGTGCTAAAAAAGAAATATGATGTTCATCCGGTGGGGCCCACTGTATCTAGCAACATGTCCGTTTACAGAGCCTAAACTGTGTAATGTACACACATTACGGACAGTTAGCTGAACGTGACATTTACTGATTTTTAACAGCAAGTGATTTTGACAGCAAGCGTTCTCCAGAGTCCACCTTTAATGAAGGCGGTTAACATGTAACGGAGTATATTTTTCCATTGTGACATTGAAACCTCTACTTGAATAAAGGACGTGATAACTTTCTCTTCTCCTTACTGAAGTGAGGAATGTGACTCCTCCAAATCCCTGACAACTGGATATTTTGCATGTCAGGATTTATAGACTTTTCTCAAGGAGCCCTTCAGATATGCCTGTCTGACTGACTGAGACTGACACACCTTTCCTGGTCCTTATCCTCCACTGAATCTCAATGATAGAGCAAGTGTGCTTCAAGTGTTTTTCAGATAGGTTCTCCCCGGTATAAAGCATAGTGGAGGCGCTATTTGAATGATGCAAAAAATCCCGACAGGAAGATAAGAGATCTTCACTGCCTCCCTTCCCTTTTGAAAGGACTGAAGGATATATAAACGGTGTCTCTATGTTTATCTGAGCATCATAGCAATTTCCTCCGTGGGTTCGATTTCAGTTTATTTCCTGGATGTAACTTGAGTCATTACATAATACTAAATGTTCATATAAAAAAGCAACTGTTTTTTTTAAAGAAACTTGATTGATGTTTACAGGATGGAGACAACATGATCCATCCACGCACACACGCAGATGTTTCAAAGAGCACACAGACATTACACGCTGCAAACTCACTCGAGGACATCTCTGTTGAACTGTTTTTGCCGGTTACCCAGGAACTCTCCAATCATCTGCCTACTCAAGCCTTTCCTTTGGAGCAGGAAGTGGGCCACACCCACTGGAGTGTCTGGAACAAAGTTTCTCTCTATCAGATACTGGATGCCCTTTTCTGGCTTCCTGGAGACACAGGAGAGAGAGAGAGAGAGAGAGAGAGAGAGAGAGAGAGAGAGAGAGAGAGAGAGAGAGAGAGAAAAAATAAATGGTGAGGACACAATCCTAATCTGTGATTATCCCACTGCACTACGGCCAATGGCCAAATGTGTGTCAGATGAGGGACAGGATTTTGGAAGGCAGGGAGGAGGGTAGTGGACAGAGACGGGCCAGGAGTGCAGTGGAGGGAGATACGTTGCTCTTTGATTTGGATCAAACATTATTAAAAGGAAATTAATGGTTGGCTCTAAAAGACACCATATCGGAAATTATTATCTATGATTAAATGGCATCACACAGGCCTAGATGAATGTGCCTCATGCTCTGCATACAGAGGAGCAGGATGAGTTCCAGACTCATTTGGACCTTAAGTAGAATAGACAGATAGTTGTGTTTTAAGTAACAGCGCTGCATATTTAACATTCCTTAGAATACAGTTTCATTTTGGGTTCTTAAACAAAACACATTATCTAAAGCCTTTTTGTGAGCAGTACAGTTCGGTTTAGAACGGTACAGCATGCAATTACTTGCATTTCCACTTTCAAAAGATGGGAAGAGTACCAAAAGAAGCATACCATACAGCATCGTCACCCTGTCTTTGGAGTACGAACCGTCCAAAAGGGTCCTAAAAGAGTCTCAAAAGGGTGGAGCTACACACTGCAGTCCGTCAACTGGTCAACAGAGTTGACACTTCCATGCAAGAGATAAACTGCCATGTGTAATCACCTCGGAAAGAGCATTTAGTGAAAAATGTTGGCGCGCAGCGCTGTGTTGAGCTCATTATCTTAATTGAATGTAATGGTGGGCTACACTGTGTCCTGCTGCCAGGCTGTCCTTTTGGTTCTGTACTTGTGGCTTTCGCTGTACGGCCTACTAAGTTAGCTTACTGTTGGAATTGGAAACGTAAGCCAGATGTAGGGTTACTGTTCCATACCAAACCATACCGTATCAAACAGAACTGTACTGCTCAGTGGAAACAAGGCATATATGATAACTAATGGACTGGATCTAATCCACATAACCATTGCTGTCCCTCATTATGTACAATCCCCTCCAAAAGTATTGGAACGGTGAGGCCAATTCCTTTATTTTTGCTGTAGACTGGAAACATTTGAGGTTGACACCAAAATATGAATATGAGACAATAGATCAACATTTCAGCTTTCAATTCCTGGTATTTACATCCGGATCTGATGAGAAGATAGCTTTTTTGTAAAGGAACACCACATTTTTAGGTGAGCAAAAGTATTGGAACAGATAGACCTAAAATAAATTAAAATTAATAAGACTTAATATTTTGTCACAAATCCTTCACTTGCAATAACTGCATCAAGCCTGTGACCCATTGACATCACAAACCTTTTGCATTCTTCTTTTGTGATGCTTTTCCAGGCCTTTACCGCAGCCTCATTCAGTTGCTGTTTGTTTTGGGGGGTTACTCCCTTCGGTCTCCTCTTAAGCAGGTAAAATGCATGCTCTATAGCGTTTAAGTCTGGAGATTGACTTGGCCAGTCTAAAACCTTCCATTTCTTTCCCCTGATGAACTCCTTTGTTGTTTTTGCAGTTTTTTTGGATCATTATCTTGCTGCATGATGGAGGTTCTTCCAATCTCCAGACTTAAATCCTGCTAAAGAGGAGTAACCCCCCAAAATAAACAGCAACTGAAAGAGGCTGTGGTGAAAGCCTGGAAAAGCATCACAAAAGAAGAATGCAAAAGTTTGGTGATGTCAATGGGTCACAGGCTTGATGCAGTTATTGCAAGAGAAGAATTTGCAATTATTAAGTTGTATTCACTTTAATTTATTTTATGTCTATCTGTTCTAATACTTTTGCTCACCTAAAAATGTGGTGTTCCTTTAAAAATAATTCTATCTTATGTGTTGTGTATCAGATCCAGATGTACGGTAAATACCTGGAAATGAAAGCTGAAATGTTGATCTCTTGTCTCATATTCATATTTTGGTGTCAAACCCAAATGTTTTCAGTCTACAGCAAAAATAAAGGAATTGGCCTCACTGTTCCAATACCTTTGTAGGGGACTGTATGTAATATGCATCAGATTGTGTCTGGGTCTTGGTGAATGGATCTTGTTTAGGCTAGTGAAGTGTACATACTTGTTAAAGAGGTTTAAGCCAATACGGTAGTGCCTCTTGCGCATGATGTCGTTGCTGAATGCAGGCGAGTCCCAGCTGTTGCGAGTCTCTTTGTGGTAGGTCTGCTTGCTGAGTGTCTGCTCCCTCAGGCTGTCCCTGGACGAGGACTCGGAGCTGCAGTTGATGGTGTCGTTGGAGTTGGATGTGCTGTTGATGCTGTCGTTGTCACCGTCGGAGAAATCAGACTCCGACTTGCTCTGCCGGTTGGCCGTGCCGTTGATGGCCAGGTGGGCCTCCAGTTGTCTCGGCCGATGGCGGGTGGCCTCCTCTTCCCTGGGAGGCCCCCGGGGCGGCAGGCTGTGGATGATCTGCTTGGGGCTGTTCTGCTGGTTGCTGAGGGTCCGTTCGTAGGCGTTCTGTCTCTTCAAAGAGCTGCGGTCAGACCGGTCGCTCAGCTCCACAGAGCTGTCGCTAGGAGGCTCGATGGTCAGTAAAGGTAGATGGTCTACCCGCAAGCGCTGCTCTTGACATTCCAGAGACGGTGTGCTGCGGCAGCTGGTGTCCGTGTCTCCCTTATCGTCCTTAGAGTGAGCGAGTGACCAGTAGTCCTGTGAGGAGTTGAGGGAACGCAGACGCAAGTCAGATTCTGTGCTGGAGGGCCGGTCTACAGATTGAGTCAGGGGCAGTGGTGGTGACAGTTCCTCTTCGTCGATGTAAAGGGTGACGTCACTATAAGATGCTCTCATCTCATCCAGTTTGCGGTGTTCTGAAGTGGTGTGGGAGGGCTTGACCTGGCTGCTGACTGGCTCCCTGTCCATATCCTGGTGGCCTCTCCCCAGCTCCGACGGCTTGTCGTCTCCATGCAGACTGCGACAGTTCAGAGCATCATCTATGGACTCGGCTAGAGACTTGACCTGCCTGGAGAAGGCATCTTCTAGTTCGGTGATAGCATCCGTGAAGTCGCTCTGTGTGGTTGGGGTCTTGGCCTGCATGCCCATCTCCCCGCCGTGCTCCGACTGAACCAGCGAACCAATTTTGGTGCCGTCATCTGTTAGTGAGACCTGCTTTCCCTCAAAGTAGGAGCTGTGGACTTTTTCAGGTCCTTCAAAGGAAAACTGCATTCTCATATTGGATAGGACAATCCTTCTGGACATACGGTTCTCAGACATAGAACTTCTAAGACGCTCAAAGTTCTTGTTCATCTGGTACTGGCGGAAGGCTGTCTGGATTGTGCGGGCTGCATGCCGGGTTATGAAACGGCCACCATATTTACGCTCTAGCATCTCCACCTGCAGGAAGAGAAGGAAATATGTTAAAAGTGATACCATTCTCTTTGGTATCACACACATTCACACTTTGAAGGTTTTAAATGGTGGCTATAATATATATTGGGAATGGTAAATCCTGACCTTCAAAATAGTAGTATGACATTATAATTTAAACTCGAGATCCACTGGATTTTCTAACTCTTTGAACCACATCTCAAACTATTTACCAAGACTTTTCTACAATGTCAAAGAGACGGCGGAGCTAGTTCATTGTGTCAACCTAGTTTGGAACTTTCGTCAAGTCGTATTTCATACATCATGTTATGAGGCCTGCGCAAGATAAAAGAAAAAGCTAGTTAAAGCACCTTGTTTTAAGATTAGTTTGTCAAACTGACTCTAAAAACTTTAAAGTGTGCTCCAAAGCATCTGTTATCAGCCTCATGTCAGTTATGATTCCAGAAAGGCAACTAGATGTAAATATCAGAAATCATCCATAGAATGTTTAAGCATAATCCACTTTTCTGGTTTCCGTCAATATTTGTTATATACAGTATTCCAAGCAATCATAGTTTTACATAAGTATGACTAAATATTCTACTTCCAGAAGAACTCCTGAAGTTGATCACTGCAATACATTCATCACTATCACAGCCACTCATTGTGTGAGGCAGCAATGAGCAACCTACAAACATTGAATTTTTTAAAGAAAATACAGAATAAATCTTCATGAAAAAATATTTTGTCTGGCGTACCACTTAAAACAACTCTCTTTCTAGAAAACATTCTCTGGCTACAACAGTAAGACTGTTACCTTAAAAGATGGATTTGACAGATTGATGCATGATGTTGCTGTCCTATCCCTTTTTGTCAAGGCTTAAAAGACGATGACGACATTTAAAAATTCATGGAATTTAGGTTTTATTTGACTAGAATAGACCCCCCTGGGAAGATGGATTACGTTGCATTGTCATGGGAACTCAGTTCAACCGATAAAATGGAAATGGCCCCAATAATGATGAGGAATTGCTCTTGGAAGAAGTACAAAAAGTATACCGGTATATAAGGAAAATTATGATCATAGCTGGGTACTTATTACAGAAGATGGCCTATAATATAAATTGATTCATTGCCGGTGCTGCAGTGTCTCAATATATTTAATTAAAAGAAGGATGAACATCACTATACTTAAAAGGAATCAGCTTGGCATTTATTACATAGTGTACACTTAACTGAAATGACTAAGAAATAGACCATTACTACAAAAGTGATAACATAAAATTAGGGCTGTGCTGCATTTTACTTCTGACCCAGTGTGAGGGGCCAAGTGGGCCAGTGTGGAATCAAACATGCCATAAAGAGCACGGACCATAACAGTGAGGCTCCATCCACCAGGCTATAACTTCAACTGCTTACTGAGTAGTGTTCATCCCACACAGACATGGCTGATTTGGCCAGAAGTCCCAAACCAGAACACTATTATATGACTGAGATTTGACCACCAGCTTCAGCTTGTAGGAGAAAAGGTAATACAACACCCTTCAGATGATGTAATATGTACACACATAAAATGAAGTGTGCTAGATTATTAACTCTACACTTTAATACTTTGGCAGTTCTTTCTTAATAAATAATTCAGAAAAGCATTTTTATTCCATTTTGACCAGTTACGTCATTGTCCAACAGGTGCATTGTCACCTTGAGGTCTTCATGGCTCCACTCCTTTCACAGTAGACTACCATTGTATTACTGTGGGTCTCAGGTATGTGTGTCGCTATGTCAAATTCTCAAAAAGGCTCAACTCTTATGTTGGAAGGATTTTGTTTTCTTTGGACTGACTGAATGTGCAGGAGAAATGACCCTTATTGCTCCTTTGTGTTTCAACTTTTCATGAGTAGGTGGAGCATCTGTCCCTTGTTGGGTTTGTCGGGGTTGAGCCCACTTTGGATTGGATCCAAACTGTCCATTAGCCATTTCTGGATCCTATTCCAACATTTTGGACTTGTGAACATTTTGACTTTGCAACTCTTGGCAACTTGGCAAATAAGGAAAATATGTTTTTTGTCTCCCCCAGTTCAGTTAACCTCATACATATTGTCTTTATGGCTTGATACACAGGCTGTAAACAAGACACGTTAAGTTACGAAACCGATTTGATCATGAACATGTATCCACTTAATAATGAAGGGAGTGAAAAACTCAAAAATCTCAAGACATCAAACATGAACGGACTATGTAACTTCTTAGGGAAACACAATTAAGTATTTAGGCCCACTTGGACTCTCTCAGATTTGAAATGAAACTGATTCCTTTCCTGGTACTAAATAGCTGCTACCACCCATGTGTTTATATCATACATACATGTTTGAATCTCCTCAATGGATTTACAGCGCTAACACTCATCAGAAGATGTTTTCCATCATTTCACTTTAGCAACTTGTTCCTGTCTTTTAGGCGCTGACCCATATGGATTATTTTACGATAAATGATAGGACGGACGGACGGAAAAAATAGGTGGGTGTGTTAGCAAGCAACATATTAAGTAAAGTCACTGGAAACCCATCATTTCTAAGTAAAACCAAGACACTGCACTTTAACATTGGCGTCTATCGGCCAACTGTTGGCTGATGATGATTATCCTAGGCTATAATGGTCAGATCAAGTTGGCCGGCAGATGAACCTGGTCGGGGGATCTACTGTCTCTGTGTCCCCTCCCCCCTCCACCCTCTCACCTGCTTGTCCTGTAGGTCTGATGAGAGCTCATAGCTCTCGGAGAGCGAGCGGGAGCGCTTGATGGCCTCCTCCTCGGCCTGCTTGCGGAGGATGGACTGGGAGTGCTGGAGCTTGGGTCTGCGGGGCCGCTGGTGGCCTGGCAGGAAGATGTGTCCGTAGAGCTGGCTGCTGTCCAGCCCACCTCCACTACTGTGGGTCACAGGGACGCAACTGTAGCCACCACTGCTGGGGTCCAAAGAGGCACCCACCTCACTGCCCGGAGCATCACCTTCCACACTGAAACACAAGAACACACACACACACACACACAGAGCACAGACACGGTTAGTTTAGCTGAGTCATCGTCCTGAAGGAGGCAGGCACTGCTTTGTGTTAAAGAAAGGAGCATGTGACAGATGGGAAAATTGAACTTTGAGACTGCTGCTGGCGGGGTATAAATATGAGTGAGAGAATTTATAGCAGCAGTCTGAATGTTACTGGTCTTCTTTACATATTCCCTTCCCACTGCAGGACATACCTCAAGTCATGCCCAGCAGCTGTAAGACTGTGCACCACTGAAGCTCCATAGGAAGAAATGAAACGTCTAGGATTAGATAATAAACACTGAAATCACTATGATGTTATTAAAGCATATAAAGCATGGACTTGTTCAATAAGATCACTAAGGATCTTTGTCTGCTAATCACATACTGCACTGGACAAACCCCGGCAGTGTTGAACACATACATACGACCTTACAAAGCCAGGCTGCAGCAGATACATGTCAACCAAAGATCTGTTATCTTCCTCCACACCTCTTAGACTGTCTGGATTTGTTGTGAGGGCTACAGTGGTGGCATGGACCAAGTGTAATCACTACAACTAAGAACAAAATAAAACATAGCCTTATTTGAATGAAGTTTTTTTTCTTAGAACAGAGGCAAATACCAACACAAAAAGACTATAATGCATGATGTATTCAGGCATTTGAATTACATGTATTAGCAATCAAAGCAACAACATCATACTGTAGCTGTGTGAATGGTGTAATAAATTGCCCGGATCACTTCTAAAAATAACACCTCACACAGAAACACCATGGGCCTTCTACATTGCAACTCCCAATGAGGTAAGAGATCATAAAAAAGAGTATTCCGGTGACTTATCATTGAACCTCACCCTTATTAAAACATTGGACCAAAACAACTCTGACGACACATTCATCAGGGTTGGACAAGACAGTATACAAGTGTAGTAAAACTTCTCATGACCAGTAAGCTGACCTTTCTGTCTAAAACCACTGGAGTGTTCTTTGTGCAATGAATGGCGAGGGAATAAACATATTGTACTCCCGTCATGGATCGGTTGTATACAGCCAGTAGTTTACAATGCCACTATCAACAAGCAGAAAGCAATAAACCCACGTTACAAAGTGCAGGCCTATGTTCACCTCTGTGCAATCGGGGACCTTAACAGCACCGTCAACCAGTGGTTTAAGATAGGAACAACGTCTCCAATTCAACCAATCAAAGCCAAGGGGTGCGTTGACACTATTATAAAGCTATGGTCCCAAACAGGTCATTTTCTCAAACCATTTCTGGTGAGAATTTGAGCTTTTCTACCTTGAAAAGCCTTTACTGTTTGGCTAAATACAATCAACATAATTTCTTTAGTTTGTCATCGGCCGATGGATGAAGTGGAACAAGGACGCTCCATTCTAGAGGCGTCTATCACTGCACAACCTTCTGTCTATGTCCACAAGGAGCTCAAAGAAGTAACGTAATGTAACTTTATTTGAAAAGGGACAATGTACACAAGAAACATTAACCTTATTTAGAGCAAGGAGAGATGCATTGTACCAGGTTTTAGAAAACTGCTATTTTCCACCTGTAGTCCCTGGGCAGGTAAGAACAATAAAAAGTACTAAACTAAACCAGACACAATAATATCTAGACATGGGATTAAACATTAAAGGATATACTATACAATAATATAAATACATATTAGCCAATATTGTAAGGAAGCCACTACCTAGGGTTAGCCATTCAAATGACTGTCCCTACAAGAAAAACAAAAGCTTTTTTCTCTTTTCCAAAGCCTAACATAACCTCTACTAAAACCACTAAGGATCTGGAGTATCCGTGTGAATTATGATGTTTTTTTTAGCAGTCAATAGGACAAGTGAAACTTCTATATTTTGTTGAGGAAATCGATAGCGCATGTCTGAAACAGGAGGCTATTAGCTTCCCCTAGCCGCTGTTCACTACCAAATACATCAGGCAAGTAACACCCCATGGAACCACCATGAACACTTTTTTGGGGCAGCAACAGATGAGCTCCAGCTCAAACAGCGCGCCATGTTTTACCGTAATACATAACTTGAACGAAAACGGTGTGTGACATGGACTTCAACGTTGCCCTTTTCTTCAACATGAATTAACATTAACCAAGTATACTCTTGGTGCCTAAGAGTATCATTAGCTTAGCATAGAATTAGCTGCATCAGATCAGAAAACTTAAAAATAACTTTTTATAATGGTTTTCACTGGAATTGGAAAGCACTGACATTCACTACACTCATATGAGTTATATTGCAAGGCCAACAGAACCATCTGATTATTTTTTTTCATTTAATCTGGCAGACGCGTTGCCCTCCAGTCAAGTCACTGAGTTGGATAACATCTCTCATTAAAGCCTTGTCCCTCTGAGCTGGACACTCCATGCTCATTACAACACAAACCTCTCTGCGTATCTATTCTCCCTCTCATGCACCCTCAACACATTTTTAAATTCTCAAACGACTAAATCTAATCAGACAGAAAGTCCTTTAATTAGACTGAAGGGGTGGGCTGTAATATGTCTGCTCCAGCAGAGGATTTCAAAATTGGAAATATCCATTTGTTTAGACAGAAGAGAGGCTTTAGCACGCTTGAAATGTGGCACTCAGCTTGGAACAAGGTTGAGGCAGACGCTTGTAGGACTGAAAGCAACGATGATTGCACTCGAAGCATCTTTATATATTCAGTTAGCTGCTTTTGCTGCATTAAGAGTTACTGAACAAGATGTCCTCCTCGCACACAAAGAGCCTGTAATGTGTTGTCAACAAACCAGGAAGGGACTTGTCCAGGACAATCATGCTCACATAATATTAAAGACACTTTTCAATATGCATTAAGCCACTCATCTTCCCGCTGCCCGCCGAGTTTGAGTCAAAGCATTACTGATCCTATGTTTTTGGACCAGGGGAAAATATAATTTACTTTAGTAGTACCTGAATTTTACGGTTTGTGCCAAGCATTGGTCCATTCTCATTAAAATAAATAGCCTTCCCTCTCAAAAACCCAATTTTGAGCAGAGGCAAAGTGGATTAAAAGGAAGAGATAAATGAGAGTCCAAAGGTCTTTCAATATATCGAGAGAGGGAACCTCATTTTGACCAAAGAGGAGTCACCCTCACAGACAATGAACTTGCCCTCGACTGATGCAATGTCATGTCAACATCCATTTTAAGATTTCCAAAGTAAAGACCAAAATGACCCAAACTGCTTACCAGTCACTCACACACTGTAAACACAACAGTGTTAATTAGGGCAGTGGTTCCCAAACTGTGTGCCGCGGCACACTGGTGTGCCGTGAGGCAAGTCCAAGTGTGCCGTGGGATTTTGTGACAACCATAGCCTACTGCAATATAGTATACAACTATACAAAAATAATTATTTTAATTTACTATATACTACTTTGAATGCACTCATTCCATAATACAGTGTCAAACTCTTTATCTAAAAACTATTTAAAAAATCCTCAAAGAGGATCCCACATTTCGCTGTTCGCGCAGTTGCGCAGGTGGGAATTTAATTTAGACTGTGACACATCAAAGGCAGTAGGTCAACACAACATTAAAACATAAACAAGAGGGAAAATGGAGCGCTTTCTCGTGCGGAGCAAACCACCAACCACCAGTGCAGAGACTGCCGAGTCCGACAACCCACCGAAAGAAAAGAGGAAAAAAACTGTCAGCCGACAGTATCATGAAAGTTACCTGTCTTATGGCTTCAGTTGGACCGGGGATGTCAAC
Source organism: Ammodytes marinus (assembly GCF_949987685.1). Lineage (NCBI taxonomy): Eukaryota > Metazoa > Chordata > Actinopteri > Uranoscopiformes > Ammodytidae > Ammodytes > Ammodytes marinus. Next base: position 32,229,585 of record NC_137233.1, read on the forward strand.
ATTCCTCAGCCGGAGTGCGTCCTCTGTCGGGAGAAGTTAGCTAATGCTAATATGGTTCCAAGCAAGCTGAAGAGGCACTTGGAAACCAAACATCCCTTCCACGCTGAGAGAAACCTGGCCTATTTCAAAAGAGCGCGGGATCTGAACCAGAGGCAGCAAGACCGTTTGTTGGATTGCGTGAAAGTGTCTGAAAAGGCAATGGAGGCTAGTTACATGCTAGCGGAGCTTATTGCAAAGCAAAAGAAGCCTCACACAATAGCGGAGACACTCATCCTCCCTGCTTGCAAAATAATTGCAGGTGTCATGCTGGGTCCAGATGCCGCAAATGAGCTATCCAAGGTGCCGGCATCTGATAACACAATCAAAAGAAGAATAGATGACATGTCAGAAGACATTGAACAACATTTAACAGAGAAACTGCAGGCGAGCGGCAGATTTTCTCTTCAAATAGATGAATCGACCGACATAAGTGGGGCTGCCCAGCTCCTGGCAAACGTCAGGTATGTTGACGGTGACTCTATTAAAGAGACTTTTTTCTTCTGTAAAGAAATGGCAAGCCATACAACGGGAGAAGAAATATTCAAGGTAACTGATAACTACTTAAAAGAAAACAATCTGTGCTGGAGTATGTGCGTCAGTCTGTGCACGGATGGTGCGGCATGCATGACGGGGAGAGTGAGAGGCTTTATTGCAAAGGTAAAAGCACAAAATCCACAGATAGTGACCAACCACTGCATTTTGCACCGAGAGGCATTAGTTGCCAAAACCATGCCCCCGGAGTTGACTGAGGTGCTGAATCAGGCTGTGCAGATGGTGAATTACATCAAATCAAGGCCCCTGAAATCTCGCCTTTTCTCCCAGCTGTGCGCTGAGATGGGAGCCGACCACCAAAGCCTGATCCTCCACACAGAGGTACGATGGCTGTCTCGGGGGAAAGTCTTATCCCGTTTTTACGAGCTTCGGGAAGAGCTTTTGGAATTTTCACGTGAACACGCTGTCCCACATAAGGACAGGCTCGCGGATGAGAGCTGGTGCGCCAGGCTGGCTTACCTTGCAGACATATTTGGGCATCTCAACGAGTTAAACGCAAAGCTTCAGGGCAGGAATGAAAACATTTTATCATCCACAGACAAGATTCGGGGCTTTATGGGCAAACTGACCCTGTGGCGCGAGGCTTTGGAACAGGGCTCCATGAACATGTTCCCGCTGGCATCAGCTGCGCCACAGGCAGCCAGTGAGCGCGCTATATATGCCGAACACCTTCAGACCTTAAAAGAGAGGTTTGAGCGCTATTTTCCACGTGTGGCGGACATCGAGGACAATGACTGGATCCGAGACCCATTCAACCAGGAGTCCGAGTCCTCAACCGAGAAGCTCACTATGAAGGAGAGAGAGGAGAGCGCAGAGCTCCGTGCGGACCGCACGCTGAAACTGAAATTTAGTGAGCTCACACTCGATCAGTTTTGGTTGGTTTGTGCATCAGAATATCCAACCATCTCCCACCACGCTATCGACCAACTTCTTCATTTCCCCACCACCTACCTGTGTGAGTTGGCGTTCTCCACTCTTGTTTACATGAAGAACAAGACCAGGTCACGGCTCTCTGTTGAGCAGGACTTGCGAGTGGCCCTCTCCTCCGTGCCACCAAGGATTAAAAAAATCTGTGCGCCCCGACAGGCACATGTGTCCCACTGATTTGTTAGTAGGCAGAATATTTACAAAAAAAGCCTGATTCTAAATGTTACAGTTATAATTTGTGGGTCAGATTCAGGACCATGCAGCTTTCTCATGGACAGTTCTCTGCTGAATTTCTGTTTCCTTTGCCTCACCTGTCTGGTTGAAATGGGTGTGTTTGATTAAGCCCAATTTGATAAAGTTTAAATATTTTTGTGAAGTATTTTGTTAATAAATATTTCATGAGTAGAATAGTTGTCTTTGTCACATCTTGTTTGAAATAATTATAAACTTAACAGATAAACAGATGATATTAGTGATAACACGTGTTATAAGGCTATTTTGCACAATAGGTGTGCCTTGAAATTTTTATTTGTCCTTTGGTGTGCCTTGGGCACAAAAAGTTTGGGAACCACTGAATTAGGGGGCCAAGCCCGAGTAGGGCTGGGACCGCGTTTTGCAGAGCAACGCGGTTCCCAAGCCCAAGCCCTGCGGGGCAGGGAACCCTATTGTTCTTGTAGAGATTATTAGGGGGCCAAGCCCGAGTAGGGCTGGGACCGCGTTTTGCAGAGCAACGCGGTTCCCAAGCCCTGCGGGGCAGGGAACCCTATTGTTCTTGTAGGGATTATTATTAGGGGGCCAAGCCCGAGTAGGGCTGGGACCGCGTTTTGCAGAGCAACGCGGTTCCCAAGCCCTGCGGGGCAGGGAACCCTATTGTTTTTGTTGGGCCTTTTATTATTATTCTTTGGACTTACGTAAAACTGGTGCTGCAGCCCAAACCGTAAAGGGTTGGGACATGCCACTTGCAGGGCTTATCCAGGTCCATGCCTGGTACGCAGACAAAAAAATTCAGACATGCCGGCCACTAGGTGGCGCTACAACAAAGGAAAAGGCGTTTTGGGCTATAACTTCCGCACCGAAAGTCCGACAGTCAAAAACTTTATATCCTCAGATGCCCACAAGTCAGCTGCATCTTTTGAGATAGGCCACGCCCATTTGCGTATATATATATTTTTCGCTATATCGCAAAAACTGTGTCAGTTACCAAAACATACTCCTCCTACAGTTCTCGCCCGATTTGGACGAAACCAAAAGCATTATGCTCTACTGACTGCCACAAGCAAAAGTTGGTCAAATAATCTTTCTACGACCATCGGAAGACCAAACGGTAGCGCTTTAAAGATTTGCGAAAATCCCTTAAAAAAAAAAAAAAAAGGGATTTTCTTGAAACTCAAGGGAGACTATCATGGGGCATACCTGAGTCTATGGCAAAAATATGGGCAAGAAATTCCTATGTGGGCCGGACTTATTAAAAAAAATAGTTTTTCAATTTTTTTGCCTGTTTTCGCCATTTTCTAAGTCTTTCGGCGGGAAAATGGGAAAATTCAAAAAAGTGTCTTTACAATGGAGAGTTTGACAATTTGATTTTGCTATAACTCCCCAACCGAACATCGCACATTCAAAAACTTGACATCCACTTGTTTGGTACATTGAGCTGCATCTTTCTATCTAACGTAGTTTTGCGAATGTCATCCATAGGGGGCGCCAAAACCACAAAAAGCAAAGAAAACGCGTTTGGGGCTATAACTCCCACACCGAACATCGCACATTCAAAAACTTTACATCTCCGGATTCCGTGCAGCGAGGGGCCGGCGCCGCGGACGACGGCGCCCGATCCCGAGTCGCGTGGGAGGCTTGGCCCCCGTTCACAACTGCTTGCAGTTCTAGTTAGGGGGCCAAGCCCGAGTAGGGCTGGGACCGCGTTTTGCAGAGCAACGCGGTTCCCAAGCCCTGCGGGGCAGGGAACCCTATTGTTCTTGTAGGGATTATGCTTATTATTATTTGGCGTCGTCTAGAACTGGTGCTGCAGGCCAAACCGTAAAGGGTTGGGACATGCCACTTGCAGGGCTCATCCAGGTCCGTGCCTGGTACGCAGACAAAAAAATTCAGACATCCCGGCCACTAGGTGGCGCTACAACAAAGGAAAAGGCGTTTTGGGCTATAACTTCCGCACCGAAAGTCCGACAGTCAAAAACTTTATATCCACAGATGCCCACAAGTCAGCTGCATCTTTTGAGATAGGCCACGCCCATTTGCGTATATATACATTTTTCGCCACATCGCAAAAACTGTTTCAGTCACCAAAACATACTCCTCCTACAGTTTTCGCCCGATTTGGACGAAACCAAAAGCATTATGCCCTCCTAACTCCCACGAGCAATAGTTGGTCAATTAGTTTTTCTACGACCATCGGAAGACCAAACGGTAGCGCTTTAAAAATTTGCGAAAATCCGTAAAAAAAAAAAAAAAGAGGGATTTTCTTGAAACTCAAGGGAGACTATCATGGGGCATACTTGAGTCTATCGAAGAAATATGGGCAAGAAATTCCTTTGTGGGCCGGACTTATTAAAAAAAAGAGTTTTTCAATTTTTTTGCCTGTTTTCGCCATTTCCTAAGTCTTTAGGCGGGAAAATGGGAAAATTCAAAAAAGTGTCTTTACAATGGAGAGGTTGAGAATTTGATTTTGCTATAACTCCCCAACCAAACATCGCACATTCAAAAACTTGACATCCACTTGTTCGGTACATTGAGCCGCATCTTTCTATCCAACGTAATTTTGCGAATGTCATCCATAGGGGGTGCCAAAACCACAAAAAGCAAAGAAAACGCGTTTGGGGCTATAACTTCCACACCGAACATCCCACAGTCAAACACTTTATATCCACAGATGCCCACAAGTCAGCTGCATCTTTTGAGATAGGCCACGCCCATTTGCATATGGGATTTTCTTTCGCTACATCGCAAAAACTGTGTCAGTCACCAAAACACACTCCTCCTACAGTTTTTGTCCGATTTCGACGAAACCAAAAGCATTATGCTCTACCGACTACCACGAGCAAATGTTGTGGAAATAATTTTTCTACGACCATTGGAAGACCAAACGGTAGCGCTTTGAAGATTTGCACATTAGCTACCTTTTACCAAACTGCTCCTAAATCCAAAACGATTTATCCTATTAACACCAAACTTCACACATGTGTTTGTCCTATGGTTCTCAGGCTGGTTCTACTTTTTCCTTAAATTGCTCCAAAAGGGGGCGCCAAAAACACACTTGAGCATCTTTCTCTGCCATTATTTTTGCCTTTTGGTCTATAACTCCCACACCGAACATCGCACATTCAAAAACTTTACATCTCCGGATTCCGTGAAGCGAGGGGCCGGCGCCGCGGACGACGACGCCCGATCCCGAGTCGCGTGGGAGGCTTGGCCCCCGTTCACAACTGCTTGCAGTTCTAGTTCCTATTATTATTATTTTTCTCCGCGTAAAAGTGGTGCTGCAGCCCAAACCGTAAAGGGTTGGGACATGCCACTTCCAGGGCATATTCAGGTCCGTACCCCGTACGCAGACAAAAAAATTCAGACATCCCGGCCAGTAGGTGGCGCTACAACAAAGGAAAAGGCGTTTTGGGCTATAACTTCCGCACCGAAAGTCCGACAGTCAAAAACTTTATATCCACAGATGCCCACAAGTCAGCTGCATCTTTTGAGATAGGCCACGCCCATTTGCGATAGGATAAATTTTTTGCTACGTCGCAAAAACTGTGTCAGTCACCAAAACATACTCCTCCTACAGTTTTTGCCCGATTTGGACGAAACCAAAAGCATTATGCTTTACCAACTCCCACGAGCAAAAGTGGGTCAAATAGTTTTTCTACGACCATTGGAAGACCAAACGGTAGCGCTTTAAAGATTCGCGAAAATTCCTTAAAAAAAAAAAAAAAGGGGATTTTCTTGAAACTGAAGGGAGACTATCATGGGGCATACCTGAGCCTATGGCGAAAATATGGGCAAGAAATTCCTATGTGGGCCGGACTTATTAAAAAAAAGAATTTTTCAATTTTTTTGCCTGTTTTCGCCATTTTCTAAGTCTTTAGGCGGGAAAATGGGAAAATTCAAAAAAGTCTCTTTACAATGGAGAGGTTGACAATTTGATTTTGCTATAACTCCCCAACCGAACATCGCACATTCAAAAACTTGACATCCACTTGTTTGGTACATTGAGCTGCATCTTTCTATCTAACGTAGTTTTGCGAATGCCATCCATAGGGGGCGCCAAAACCAGAAAAAGTAAAGAAAACGCGTTTGGGGCTATAACTCCCACACCGAACATCGCACATTCAAAAACTTTACATCTCCGGATTCCGTGAAGCGAGGGGCCGGCGCCGCGGACGACAACGCCCGATCCCGAGTCGCGTGGGAGGCTTGGCCCCCGTTCACAACTGCTTGCAGTTCTAGTTCCTATTATTATTATTCTCCGCGAGAAAGTGGTGCTGCAGCCCAAACCGTAAATGGTTGGGACATGCCACTTGCATGGCGTATCCAGGTCCATCCAAGGAACGCAGACAAAAAAATTCAGACATCCCGGCCACTAGGTGGCGCTACAACAAAGGAAAACTCGTTTTGGGCTATAACTTCTGCACCGAAAGTCCGACAGTCGAAAACTTCACATCCACAGATGCCCACAAGTCAGTTGCATCTTTTGAGATAGGCCACGCCCATTTGCGTATATATACATTTTTCGCTACATCGTAAAAACTGTATCGGTCACCAACACATACTCCTCCTACAGTTTTTGCCCAATTTGGACGAAACCAAAAGCATTATGCTCTACTGACTCCCACGAGCAAAAGTTGGTCAAATAATTTTTCTACGACCATCGGAAGACCAAATGGTAGCGCTTTAAAGATTCGCGCAAATCCGTAAAAAAAAAAAAAAAAAAAAGGGATTTTCTTGAAACTCAAGGGAGACTATCATGGGGCATACCTGAGCCTATGGCAAAAATATGGGCAAGAAATTCAGATGTGGGCCGGACTTAATAAAAAAAAGAGTTTTTCAATTTTTTTGCCTGTTTTCGCCATTTTCTAAGTCTTTAGGCGGGAAAATGGGAAAATTCAAAAAAGTGTCTTTACAATGGAGAGGTTGACAATTTGATTTTGCTATAACTCCCCAACCGAACATCGCACATTCAAAAACTTGACATCCACTTGTTCGGTACATTGAGCCGCATCTTTCTATCTCACGTAATTTTGCGAATGTCATCCATAGGGGGCGCCAAAACCACAAAAGGCAAAGAAAACGCGTTTGGGGCTATAACTTCCACACCGAACATCCCACAGTCAAACACTTTATATCCACAGATGCCCACAAGTCAGCTGCATCTTTTGAGATAGGCCACGCCCATTTGCATATGGGATTTTCTTTCGCTACATCGCAAAAACTGTGTCAGTCACCAAAACACACTCCTCCTACAGTTTTTGTCCGATTTCGACAAAACCAAAAGCATTATGCTCTACCGACTCCCACGAGCAAATGTTGTGTAAAGAATTTTTCTACGACCATCGGAAGACCAAACGGTAGCGCTTTAAAGATTTGCCTATTAGCTACCTTTTACCAAACTGCTTTTAAATCCAAAACGATTTATCCTATTAACACCAAACTTCACACATGTGTTTGTCCTATGGTTCTCAGGCTGGTTCTACTTTTTCCTTAAATTGCTCCAAAAGGGGGCGCCAAAAACACACTTGAGCATCTTTCTCTGCCATTATTTTTGCCTTTTGGTCTATAACTCCCAAACCAAACATCCCACATTTAAAAACTTTACATCCCCGGATTCCGTGAAGCGAGGGGCCGGCGCCGCGGACGACGACGCCCGATCCCGAGTCGCGTGGGAGGCTTGGCCCCCGTTCACAACTGCTTGCAGTTCTAGTTCAAATAGATTCACAGGGGCATTCTATCAATCAATGTCTATGTTTCTATCTCTGCTACATGTCAAATCTTTCTATCTCAAGGTCCTGTAAAACAATTCCAATGAAGCTTCACTTGTGTCCGTATATTTGCTTGAATGATATGGTGCTGGTTAAAGTCACTGGAAGGATATTTGGCCCAATCAAAAAAAAAAAAAAGTGACATATCCAAATCTAGAAACCAAATGCAAAAATAAAATAAAATAAAATTTTTATAAAATAAAAAATTAATGCCAGCCCATTATGAACAAAGCTCACCAATGCAATCTTTGTGCCATTGTCATCCATGGTGGATCTCCAAGGCCATCCAGAAAACTTGTCCAGAACCACAGTAGACATTATACAGTACAACTGTTTTCACATGCTGTGCAAGGACTCTGTGAGAGCTAAATCAACGTTGACATGTAAAAAATCAGTAGGGTGCACCTTTAAATCTTAAACAATCAACCTTCTCTTTGCCATGTCGAGACTGCCATCAAATAAATGTGCCAGATGCCGTTTTTCAAACTTCCCATGAGCAAGGGATTACAATCGCATAAAAAGGTGTGCGGCGCCTCACCTTCCCTATTGCGTTTGAATAAGTAAGTTATTCAATTCAAAAGCCCCACAACGGATTGCTCGCATCCCATGGTGGTGCATAAATTGCTGGCTGATAGAATTTTAATGACTTGTTTATAGTGGAGGGCAAGCGATGGATTCACTGGAGGAGGTGGGTGATGTGAGGACAGGCTCTTGTGTCAACCCCTCTCCTGGAGACACCGTGCTCTGTGCCAATGAGTGGCTCCTTCAAGAGGAACCTCGTCTCGCTGTGTCACTCCGCAGGGATGAATTAATTACTCCGAACTGCCACTCACACAACGAGAAAGAAACACGCGCGCACACACACACACACACACACACACACACACACACACACACACACACACACACACACACACACACACACACACACACACACACACACACACACACACACACACACACACACACACACACACACACACACACACACACACACACACACACACACACACACACACACACACACACACACACACACACCCTCTTCTGCTTTTCTTTGCCATGATCGGTATCCAAACTGACTGTCTCGCTTGTAATTCACAAGTGAGCCACTCTTGCAATCAGTTAAAGTTGCTTATTAAAGCTGGAGTCAGCGATTCTGGAGACTGCTTGTTGTCAACACTTCTTTTTGTCAAAATCTGTGAATATCTCCTCACGGGGCCACTACCTGTCCGTACTATGTGTGCCCTGAAAAAGTATACAGTGTTAAAATACAGCCTAGGCGCTGTAAACGGGGTATGTTGCTGCCTGATCGCTAGGAAATATTCACCGATTTTGAACAAGCATTCTTCAGACTGGCTGACTGACTCCCCCTTTAAGTTGGAGGTCACTTGATGAAGAGCAGTAAAATATGACTCAGCTGTATTCGCTGGCTTGGCACGCACAAGGACAATCAAACCACTGGCATCATCAATGAAGCACAAACCTCTGCCGCATCACTGTATTCACCATTAGTGACACATGCAACCTGCATCAGGGGAACATTTCGAACCAAATACCAGTGAAAGTACCGTCATCAACTATTAAAAGTATTACGCACAGCACCAGCACACACACACACACACACACACACACACACACACACACACACACACACACACACACACACACACACACACACTAGTAAGGGCTTACCAGCTGTCTGATGCCAGCTCCAGTAAGGACTGAGTCCTGTCAGAAGCACACTGTAGACACCACATGTTGCCTTCTGAGTCCCTACACCACCAGAGCCATCAGCACCTAGCTCTCTGGAACTCCATCCCCGCTGGGCTAAATCTAAAGCTTTGGTAGCCTAACCGCACAGCTCCACTCATGGGATACCTCTGTTGCCTCTGGTCTCACTTCCAGAGCCTTCATGAGGAGGGGCGTCAAGCAGGAAGAGGGAGGGAATTCCTCCAGAGGAAACTGGGTCGTGTGGCAGCAGATCAGGAGGGTCTTAAGACAGGAAGGGGCAACAAGTCAGAAGTATATGGGAGAGAGAAAGAGCCAGCCCTGGGGACGATAGCATCAGTCATGGGGCTAATAATAGCAAGAGAATCTGGATGGGAAGAATGAAGCCATTGGGGGAAACCCCTGGATAAACCATTAGAGCTGCTGCTTGACTTTAGCACAGCTGTCCTCAACATTTAAAGGAATAGTTCAAATTTTTATTTTAGCTGGTTGCTTCAGTCTTGGCGACAGAAACCATTCATATTATTGTGTGAGCATTTTGTAACAAGAAATGGGCAAAGGTCACTTATCACTAGTTAGCTTAGCTAATTTCTTGGGTGTAAACAGGACGTATCTTCCAACAAACAAAGCAGAGCGAGCAACAGCTGCAAGGCCAGTGGATCTGCTGTGCTATCCTTTAAACAACCAACCAAGTTAATAGGGAATGTTTGACTCACGTCCCCCTCCCGTCCCTGAGCTGATGTTTAGGGTGACCCCCCCCCCCCGCACACACACACACACAAACACTCCTATTCCCCTGTCTCAGCCCAAAACGTGTGCAGTAAGGGGGCCTATCCATTTCCGTGTAATGACATCATTACCCAAACAACGGGCGTGTATCGAGTGGACCAAAGATGTTATCAAGCCAGCAACAGTGAACAAGGCAACCGTGCATGTGTAAAGCACCGTGATGATGCAGTTAATAGATTGAGTTTGGGGAGGGATCCGCTATGCCTTTAAGGGGCCTCGCGATGTCGTCTGAATCCGCACTGTTAACTGCTGTAAGATCTTCACTTCAGACATGCAACAAGAAGACAAACATCACTTAAAGCCTCTTTATAATGTCAAAATATTATTACAGTTCACATAATGAGTGAGAATGAAGAGGAATATGGTGCAGAATGGTCTCTCTTATGGCCCGTTATACAGAGCATAATCAAAAGGAGCAAAATATCTCCCATATGGCCAAGGTTCATGTAAAGTGTAGCAAGGAGAAATATTGAGAATGCAGAGTTCATTATAAAAAAGGGAGATATAGGATGATATCTACTAGGACAAAATGTGGACAAAAATTCCCTGACCCACCCATTCCGGAAGTAGAACTCTGGGAGATCTCGACTTGTGCCAGAAAAATATGAGTGATGCATGAAAGGTGAAATTGCTATTAAGACTTGATAGCTGGCCCAATCAATGAGTTCAGGTGAAAGTAGGACCTCATTTTAAACACCAAAACCAGCCCCAGCACTACCTAAAGCCAGCCAGCATGCTTTCCATGTGCATTTATCCCCACTGTGAAGCTTAAGGTAAAGCTGCAGCAGTTAACACCCACTACATCTGTTTGAATGCAGAGAGGATATACATAGTTGCAAACAGCTGCCTTTTATGAGGCCTTGGGTTATTTTTGTCCTTTGTGTCTCTCGTCTCTTATCTTGACAGCGAATAGCCAGACCGTACACTATAGTTGGAAGGGATGTGATGCATTTTTTAAGCCACAGATGAGTTTGAGTCTGCGCCATTTGCTGAAGGGGCTCGTAGACTCAGTGACATACTTTAAATGAATTCAAGGTGTGGTAGTCCCATCACGCTGATAAAATAAAATAGAAGTTGAAATTGGGAGCTCTAGGTGGCTCCAAAATGGTAAAGGAAAAGTTAACCGTTAGAAATCATTATAGTTGTTTCATTGGCGTACTGTATCACCTCAGTTAAAACCTACATTCATTTCTGGCGGATGGGCCGTTGGGTACGGGGCGGGCACTTGACACAATAAGTGACCATCTACATATTGGTTTCACCTCCATTCCTCACCAAAGTCAATGTTGCCATGGCACCTGTCAAAGTATTCTGATGGTATATGTACTTATTTGTTGGAAAAATGAAAGGTTCAGTATGCGGAATGGTCAGTTTAGCTAACTTCCTGTCAGTGACTGCAGTTAGCAGTTGCTTTCAGTCCATTCATGTCAATGGGTCAATGACTAGTCTATAGCAGTGTGCATTGTCATCTCCAAAAGTGTATTTTCTCATGCAACCACATTAACAGTTAGCAAGCAGTCACAACAGCACTCCAGGGCCCTAGCTTCAAGCAATCAAAATATCAAACCAAGAGATTACAGAGCAGTGGTTACCAGCCTTTTTGTCGTGCTAACTCAAGTACCTCACCAACATTTGATTGAACCATTAACACACTACTCACTTAGCTATTTAACTGTTTATTCATTACCCTTAGCTTAACATCTGTATCAACAACTTTACATCAGGTTCCACTTATGACCTTTGCAGATGTGTGTGTAGAATAGAAAAACACATGAAGAAACCAGACTGGGCTGTACATGACAAGAATACCTAAAAAGATCACTTGAGTTATGTATACTGTCAATATGACCTTTTACGATAGGACAGTTTTAGTGAAATATTGCCCTCCTTTTTACTACAGTCAGATTACTCGTGTCCATGACGATGCCCTGTTGGTTAGATGCTTCCCTAATGTGTTTATTATCCGTCTATCACACCTTAAAAAAGCCGCTGAGAATTCATAAAACAGCTGGTCCTTCAAGAATAGATCAATAATCCTGTGTGTCTGCTTTCACAGTGAGTTTGCAGACAGATAACTCAACACCAGACGGTTTCTTTTTAAGGGCTTAAGTTACAGACACACCTGTCACATGGCCTGTCTGGACTCAAACGTGGAAGCCGTCCTTGTATTAATCCCTAGATCAGATGCAGCTCAGCAGCAGGCCAAACAAGAGGGTGTCACAGCTCCGGTCAAACTATTACCGTCAGTTAAAGGTCACCTATGATGCAAAAAGCACTTTTCCATGGTTTTTCAACATTAGTATAGGTTGTGTCTAGAGACTCCCAAAGTATGAGAAAAAACAACTCTTTCTCATTTTCTCAAAATCCATCTTTCTAAAACTTTTTTTTTTTTTTTAAAGAGACAGGCTCTAAAAGAGAGCGTTTCATACACGGGCTGAAAAGAGGACATTCAGCAATGGCACTGAGAAAATTTGAAAGGGCTTTTTGGACACCCAGTTGCTGGTGGAAACCCAAATTATAATTTTGAACCTGAAAATTAGATACTATGTCACCTTTAAGATTTGACTCTCCTCCTAACAAATCCCTCCATCTACAATTTCCAATCCTCCTACATTCGGGGCCGTAATGATACATTTCACGTATTGCCTGAGACGGGTTTTCATCCGGCAGGGCCAAAAATAGACTCATTGACAGACACTGCATTTTCTGCTCCGCTTGGTAAGTAAATTGACCAGACTGTGTGAGCAGGGGGTTGCTGGAGACAAATGTGTCTGTGCGTCAACCTCCCCCAGATGCTACGGTCTGCAGGCTGAAAACAACAGCAGCGCTGATTAGAAACACACTGAGATTCACCACACAGAGGCACCGGGGCAAGACACTTCCAACAGGGAGCTCTGGTGAATAAGTAGTTACATGCTACCAAATGACACAGAGGCTGCACCATGTGCTTGTACTGTTCACCCCACATGATAGGACACAATCAGCCTTCAACCCACACAGTATAGTGCAGTCAGTATAGAAAACGTTCCATGAAAAACATTCACCATGGTTCAATTTCACTTGTGAGAGGAGTTTCTGCTTTTCTTTGTTTTCTATAGTATAATTGCACATTAAAAATCATTGGGAGTTAGACAGTTAGTCAAACAAAACAGGAACACTGAATGTCAATACTGATGTCTTGCTGTGAAGTTGTGAGGGCTTTTTTTCACTATTTAAGAAGCAAATTGTACATCTGCCGATCATCCAGCATTTCCAAAGCACCACCTCCTGCCCAGCATCCAACTGTGGGCTCTGTCTCTAGGAGAAGTTATTGTTGTCCACTCCCCACTCCCTTCTAGGGATGGTAGGATGGCCTAGAGGAATGATGGCAGACCAGTAACCATGAGGTCTCTGGTTGGATCCCCGGCACCAGACAGAAACACTTTTCCACAGTATGTGAAATACACACATTTTTATGGACCTGTTGTTGTCTTCTGCATTATGTCCAGGAAATACGTGCATCCTGTTACATGAACACATAACTGTGGATGTGCAATTCAAAAGTTTACTGTGGAGTTTTCTGTTGAATAAAGAAAAATGCCAAAATGTTAGGTTACCGTTCAATGTTACTCATCAAAATGCATAGTGTGTAACCTTGATGTCTGAAAACCATGATGAATGCATTCCTGCACCCTGACTAAAACACTATATTTATTTAAATATTTCATGTTCCTTCTCCTTGCCAGCATGCCTCTGCATATGTATGTGCATTAATGCCACCTGTAATAAATCAGTGGAATACAGTGTATCAACTGGCAGGAGTTTGTATCGCATCACACGCATGCACGGGCATGTGCCACCTTGTGTGGTTGCCCCGGACGCACTAAAGTGACCTAGGCAAAGCATAAACAGCTCCATATATTAGACTATATTTAATCTGATCCTTTTTACAATGCTACTCACCCTATTATGACTTAAAGGCATGCTATATTCACAATTAATTAGTACAGGCATGGATGCTGTTTTCCTGTACCCTACGCCATCTTGGAGCAAAAACTGTCGCCTGTTTTCACAAGTACTGACTGTATATAGGGCACACCAAACCCATGACAGCACATTTATAACTATGTCCTCTTGCAAGTATCATGTCCTGTTTACAGACACTCGGAAATAAGTTCACTTTGATACAAAAACAAAGGTGCATCACTCTCTCTCTCTCACACACACACACACCAGCATGGCCCAGGCCTGGCCCGGCAGGCTGATTGTGTCTCTGGCTGTCCCACTCTGAAGCTGTTTGGCTCCACTTCAGCCCCGTAATCCCTGAGCTCAAACCCACCCACGTGTGGCCCTCAGAGGCAGGCGGTGGTGGCCCTGCCCTCTCAGCCCCAAGCCTCTCAACCAGAGAGAGTGGGGATTAACTCAACCAACCGCTGGCTCCCATGATGCACACGCATGTTGCTACCAGCCAGTGTAGAATACATAGAAGAAGACACAGAACACATTGGTTCCTTAAAGGCAAGTTAATAACCGCATGCATGCATCTATACATTTGTCGACCATTAGTGCACACACACACACACACACACACACACACACACACACACACACACACACACACACACACACACACACACACACACACACACACACACACACACACACACACACACACACTCGAAGTAAGCTGCAGAGTCCAGCAGCTAGCAGATGTAGACACAGTTTGATAGTATGTTGATGACCATATGGCACTGAAATCTGTTCAATGTTTATGCCATGCTGTGGTGTGGTAGCCATTTAGGCCGTAGTGCTGTTATTCAGCTTATCTCTGCTAATCCTCCCGCTATAACTCTTCCTCCATCCTGTTCCTGAGCGGCCTATTGGCTCTAGTGTCCAACCAACACCATTAGGACACAGTTTATTTATATAGCACAATTGAGCACAATTCAGACACAAGGCAATTCAAAGTGCTTTACAGGGGGAACACAATACATCGACATTTGACACTAGAACAGGCAAACACAGGCAAACAAATTGCCAAAGCGAATAAAATAAATAGATAAATAATGGCAAAAATATATCATTGCAGTAGCATTTTGTATTTCTGGTTCTGTACACAGTTCACTGCTGCATGAAAGAAGCTTTTTAAATAAAGAGGATTCTGCTAATGCAATGTAATCACTTGTGGTGCACTGTGATCTCATCAGGCTATAGATTTTAGGCGCAATGGTCAGTTTTAAGCAAAAAAACTATGTGTTATCAACTCTCCTCTTTCAGTTTAACTTGCCCCATCTTTTCATTTCTCCTCTGTTGTGTGTTTTGACTTCACACATCAATGTAGGTTTTGTTTCAACATTGGTGGGGAGAGGGGGGCATATCAATTTTGTTTGCATCAATTCATTTCCAGCACACTGGTGTATTTGTATGCACCAATGTGTGCCCCTTTTCTGTATACATTTATGGTGGAAATGTCTTTATTTAAGGAGACAAACAGGAGAACATTCAGGTACCCGCTGACACACATGTAATGGAATATAATGCAGTAAGGCTCTAAGTTATTCAAATATCTATTCTCCTGTATTGTTCAAAGCTTTCTTCGCACATTGAAAACACAGCACATCATTTTGTGGCATGTTTTTTATAAGAAATCATGTGCATTTCAACAACAAATCTATTTAGAGTATGAGACCCTGTTAAAGCCCTATAGGCTCCAAAAATGCCATGACAATCACAAGAATTTTTCCTGAGGGGGCCATATCCATTAACCCCCCCCCCCACCCCACCCCACCCACTCCCTAAAATCTACGCCTATGTGGCCAGTGTCAAGCCAATCTCAAACAGACCCTGCGTTCCGAATCGCATACTTTCTACTATTTAGTATGATCGAAAAAATATTATATGTCCCGATTCTTGTGGCCAGATTTAGGATGGTTAGAAAGACCCGGATGTCTACTACAACCGGCCAAGATTTTTAGTGTTGAAAACAGCATCCTATTTGGGCGATTCTGAGCCATAATCCAGTGCGAACCTGAAGTGACGTCACATCAACGGGAGCCTCCATATGAAAACAAACGGGGATGCGACGGATATTAAAGCAAGAGGCAAGATCAAAACGCAATGTTATGCAGAAAAAAATAAGTAAAAGTCCCAATAGTATACCTACTGCATCCTGACTAGATTATTTTTAATGTCGGATGTAGTATGTAGAGTAGAAAAAATAAAGAGTAAGCGATTCGGAACGCAGGGACAGTCTAAGCACACTCTGCCAGGCTGCTCTTCTGTGGAACACTGAAATGTTTATGTATACTAATGAAGCAGCATCAGCTCATCCACCAGCGCCTCAGGTCTACGTCACTGCGAGCCTCTCATCTGCTTCCACTTCAAACCAAAAACATGTCAGGATCTGTTACGTGTGTGTGAGGGCCAGGGGCACGTCTCAACAGCACTTGACAATGTGTGTTTGTAAATCTAGGCTTCTGATTCACTCACTGTTTATCTGGTATCACTTTGGTATGCCATTGTTTGGGAGTCTTTTTATGGACATAATCACCAGTTAGTTGGACTTCCTGAGCAAGCTGGTGCTGCTGATGACGCAGAATCACATATCTATGGAGGACATCTTAAAAATGCTTCCCGTCTTGAATCATTCGGATAGCATCATGGGATAGCGTCGTCGGGCTAGCTTAGATTGTCTAGCATATAAGCACTGTAGATCGGAATTGAGCAAACAATGATGTGGAGTACAACTGCAGAACGGTAAGCCAACTTATATGAAAGTGAAAACAAATGGTTAAAATGATTATTCATTATGCTTATGCCCTGCTTATTCCTATTCACACTATACGAGTGATTTATTTCCATGTTGGGTGGAGAACTTTGATGCTGCCAAGGCTTAGTTTTATCAAACATTCCATACACTTCTGCAGAAACTGTGCCCCTCTGTTCCAACTTTTTTCACTTTCACTTTCCCTTTTTTTTTTTTTTGTTGTTACAATCTGCACATTTACACCCTCTAGAGGTGAAATTAAATGGACGTTTTCAAAGCTCATTTGCTTAACCACTGGATGTACAAGTCAATAATGAATGAACCCGTTCAGATCCCCTGACCATTCCAATTAAAATAACTTTTCCAGGATTCTTACACAGAGAAGAAAAGGGAAATTCGAGAGGTTGCAATAATATATATTCCAACATTGCATCCAAAAGCTACAACAAGTCAACAACTTCAACACGTTTTACTGCTGTAATAACAGAATAGGGTAAAAATAAATAAAAAAAAAGACTCTGGACTGACCGCCTGTGTTTTTGTAAATCAATAGTTATGTGAATATTGGTAAAATAATATAACGTATATGCAAAGTGCTTGAAACCATCCCTTAAGTTATGATAAAAGTTATCCATTGATAAAAAAATATGAAACTCAAGTTTTTGTTTAGGAAAAGTTCTTTAAAGGTCCCATATTATGCTAAATGCACTTTTTAAATGTGTTCCAACATATCCATGCGTCCACGGTGTGCCTAGAGACTGCCAAAATATTAAAGAAAATAACAATCTCTCCTTTTCTCACTCTCCCCTTTTCTGAAACCCCCACCCCTCCCCCCAAAAACACTCCAGTCAGAATTATCCCCTTTTCTGACCTCACAAACCGTAAAGCCAGAAGCTTCCACTGTGCAGCCCACACCCCTATTTTTTATTGGTCCACGGCCCTGACAGACAGAGGGCGAGGCGTATCTGGCTTCGCTTCCGGACAGGGGGCGGGGAGAGCTCAAAGATTGTATATTTACGAGGGGACCTGCAACTCTTTTTTAAAAAATAGGCCATTGTGAGATTAGCTGAACATCAGCATAGTACAATAAATTATCTGAAAGTTTTTTTCAGCAAACAATTAAAGAAAAACGTATTAGGGACCACTAAGACCATATAATATGGTGTATAATAGAACCGAAAAGTGTATAATATGGGAGCTTTAAAGACAATGTATATACAATTTAATATTGGTTGGTGTCTCGTGTAGGTTTTCCTTGTTCATTCCTATGGACGGAAAAATAACATTATACATTTTATTTGATTTCTTATGATCTAAGGGCAGTTAATGTAGCAATCAAGAGCCTAGGCCTAGGCTGTGTATCTACACCGGAATTGTTCTTCAGCACACACAGTAGCTGATCGTGAGGAAATATTCACTGATTTTGACAAAAAGTGATTTTGACAAAAGTTTTTGAGGAATCACTGACTCCAACTTTAAGTAGTCCTTAAATTCCACTGACTGTAATTACAAAACATCCTACCAGCTGTATGATGGACAGACTGGGGTATAAAGAGAGAAATGAAGGAAGGCTTCCCCACCTCCCTCTTTCTTCCCCTGCTCTCCTCCTTTACTGTAAGTCTCTTCCTGGCTATCCATTGCTCATCACTGGCAGCGAGTGGGCAGTCACTGCTGCTGCCAAAGTGACTGATGGGCAGGACCCTTCGGCCGTCCACTGTATGAGCAGGAGCATCAGGGCAAAACTGATGCAGTGTGAGATGCTATGGCTGAGCTCATGACAGGCTATGGATCTGCCTGCCGCCCCTGCAGCTTTCAAGGGCATTTTGTCCAAGTGAGCTCAAAAGGATGGGTGAGCCTGGGAGAACAGCTCTACATCATATGCTGCCAGGCAAAGGGACGACTCAAGAAATTAAAGGGGAGGGGGGGAGGGGGGAGTAGGCATCTATTATAACACATGGGGAAGGCCAAACCCATCTGGTTCACGCCTAACAGTTCCTCAACATATCAGAGACATGATAGGTAATATAAATCAAAATAAGACATGCCATTTTGTGCTATTGTGTTAGTTTCTCTTTCGATACTTATGCATACATGATGACCAATAAGAAACAGTTTCAAATGTCATCATTGTTTTATTTTTAAAAACAACAGTGAGAATAAGTTAAATTAAAAAAAAAATATTCTGATACATGTGTCATACAGCAGAAGCCCTAAGTAGTTTGAGAAAAAAAAAATAGGTACTGTTTTTTTCTTCCAAATGCAGTTAAGTATCTATTTAATTCTATTCTATTTACTTTTTCCAGTATACTGGTACACCATGCAAGACTGTGGAGCACAGTGGCTACATCTGCAGTGAATCAGTGACACGATGGGCACCAGAGATGCCAGAGATATAAAAACAACTGAATCATCCCACAGGATTGCAGTGAGGATGACAGAGATATGAACCTACCTTCATTTCACAGAAGCTTGAGTGAAGTATAGGTGTACTCCAGGTTTGACTCCTAACTTAACTTGACTGGAAAAATTTAAATTCCAGGATAATTTTCCAACATGAGGTGAGGAGCGAACGCCTCTCTCTCCAGAAGAGCACAGATCTAGTTTGAGTTGATGTGGCTATAGTAAGCAGCACCACCACCCTGCCTGGTATACCTCTGCAAGCTCCTGTCCCCTTCTTCCTTGCCTGTAGAACACACACTAGGGCTATTGAAGTACAGGCAGCACCTCTGTCTACTCGCTGGCTATGGACGCTGTTGATGTTGGCATACGGGCCAACGTTCTCTTCTCTCTCCTGCACGTCCCCCCCCCCTGCCCTAACGCTGAAGCTTTCACCTCTGCCAAGGAGAGCTGTGACGGCTGTAATGGAAGAAAGGTTGTGTGCTGGCGGTCTGTTCCTGCCTGTCAGGGGAAGGGAGTGGCAGCCTGGTGTGAAACACTTGATTACCCTGGATGATTGGGGGATTATTTCTGGCTTCCAATTGCAAACCTTCCTAAAACTGAAACTCTATGCTGCCTTGTTTCCTGTAATGAGTCCAGTTGTTTATCAGTTTGACTGCCCTTCATCTGACTACAAGTACTTTGTTTAATTGCACACAGCACGTAACAGCTCTCCCCTGTTCCCGTCAACTGACACCGCGGGTGAACCCCCCAAAGACATGGGGAAGTAGTTGAGTGTGGGACACTCCCACTGAGTTCTCGTGAAGAAGCAAATATAGCTCAGCGGTCATGGGACAATGAGCGTCTGAGAGACTCAAAATGGTCTGAGAGGCTGAATGGAGTTTTCCATGTTTAAATCTAATTACAAATACATCAATAAGTAATAGAATGAGGCCCACAAGGAAATGGTTCCTCCATCTTGAATGCCCTAAAAGCACTGAGACAGAGGAAGACAAGGCACTTTTTCTCAGTTTTAACAGCTGGTTACTAGCATGAAGTGTGCTACAAGTAACACACTACCTGACCCTTATATTTGCTCAAAACTACACTACTATTACTTTTAATAATATAAGGTACATATCGTTATATGAATTGGTCAATGGCCTACAGTATGTGTAATTTGAAAGTTGTAGCTTATAGTGACAACAAACATGTTTCTATTTTACAGCACATTTAATGTACGGCCAATTTCCACAGCGTGTATCAACATCATTAGTAAAAGCAGGCAGTTGAAACACAGTCAGTGGAGACACACTGTACACAAACGGCCTAGCACAAAATGCTAAACAGACAAGGTTAGTCACTAGCTACTGAAGAAAGTCCCACATCTAGCAGCTAAAGAGACAGATAATTTTTCTCAGGATTTGGTGGCCAAAAAAGAGCTAAAAGAATAGTGAATACAGGATTTATCGCAATGGTGGCATGATCCATGACTTTAAATGAAGCTAATGCTCTTTCATGTCTGCTAGATAGATAGATAGATAGATAGATAGATAGATAGATAGATAGATAGATAGATAGATAGATAGATAGATAGATAGATAGATAGATAGATAGATAGATAGATAGATAGATAGATAGATAGATAGATAGATAGATAGATAGATAGATAGATAGATAGATAGATAGATAGATAGATAGATAGATAGGCGATATAAATGTTATGAGGTGCATATGTCGAATGAAGGAATAAAAAAAATGCCCCAAAGTGAACTTCAGCCGAAGAAATGTTCACTCTTACTGTACAGTATTTGCCCTGATGGATTACCAGGAGAGAGTTTACAAGCCATTACACAATCCACTGACGCATTAAAATGAATGCTGAGGCCTGATCATGACTCCCATTCCCTTATACTCCAAAAAGATGAATCCACCATATGTTAAAAGTAATCTGCATAATTTACCTATCAAAGAATTGCTGATGCAGGCTGGAAATGGAAAAACTCAAACCGTTGCTTTGCGACATCAAATTGTTATTGCTAATCCAAGCAAATGCCACATTTGCAAATAGCATCTTTGTTGCCAATTGTATTCTGTCCAGTGGGTCCTATCTCACAGAGCTGTCAATATAGCTCGGGATGAGCAACAGAGAGCATACTTCATGCATACCAACATATACACTGCCAGTAAGGCTGACTGAGGTAAAGTTAGCTATTGTTAAGACATTCAAGACAGTACTTGCTGAATAGGAAGATTTAAGAGGAATCTGTTGGCAAAGCATTGTCCACTAAAACTGCTTACTGTGTGTCTTAGTATATCCTCAGTACTTAGATCTTGTGATGAAGGGACCTCTGGTTGACTCTTCCTGCTCATTGAGATCCATTTTCCTTCCCTTGAAGACTTCCTCTTCAGATGTGACCTATGCTAACCTTTTGAACCAGAAGGCTAACTCCTGCCTATATCTCCAGACAGAAGGGGCCCCTCCTGCTCCACAGTCACAGTAGGACTGGGTATTGGCAAGTGCTTCAAAATACGATACGCATCACGATACATGGGTCACCACATGATATTTCCTGATACATCGCGATACGATAACTATATGCGATATCTTGCGATATTACACATAGGTCACTACAATGTAAAAAGAGTTCAAATACAAGTTGCTGTGTATGTTCTGCGTGGTCTTAATACATCACATTGAGTCAAAACTATTTCAATCAACACATTATTTCAAGTTCAAAACCCATGCCACTAGCCGTACTGCAACGTCTACAGGAGCAGAGGTTGTAGTTCACAACCCTTAACCCTAAACTTAAAAAACTGGAATATTCTTTTCAAAACATACGATACAGTTATCACCAAAATAAATATCACAATATATTTAGCAATTTCTTTTAGCCCAGCCCCGATGTGTAAACAACTTGTTCCAAAAAGAACCTTCACAACAGGACAAACCTGAGCAGAGACACAGGGTGGTGTTCAGACATGTAGGTCACACGCTCTTATCTCTAGTTGAGAGTGTTCTATCCCAGCAGTGTCTACTAGAACGTTTACTATTGTTCTGTGTTTTAATTTAGTTTGAATGTTTGCTTTTCTATTTGATGTTTTGGATGTAATGTATTTTTACTTATTTTACTCCACAGCACTTCGGTCCGCCTCGGCTGGTATACATGTGCTATATAAATAATAAATAAAGTTGACTTGACACTGGTGTTATTCAAATTAAACATTACCAGGAAGGAAAGCAAAAGGTGTGTCTGCTGCTTTTCCAAGGAAATGCATGCTAAACACTTCTGCTCACTTTTGCCTGACAACGACTCTCATGAGTATAAGATGGATGGCAGGATATACCACAGCATGCGCCTTATCTGTAAATGCAGCCGTGTTAACCTGTTTGATCCGTGTGTCAGGGCGGTTAGTAACCCTGAAGGACTTTTATTATACAGCCTCAGCACAGTCGGAAGGATCGCTTTCATTTATTCCTGGGAAGAACACTAAAAAACTCAGCAACTTTTACATTCCTGTAAAATATGATTTGGGCACTCAGCAGAAGTTACTTCCCCCCGAAGCTAAAAACAAATATGGCTGTTGTGAAAAGGAAAGCATTGGCAATTGTTTTTTAAGGAGGAGAAGGTTAACAGTACGATATATCAAAAGGAACAGGGAGAACATATTTGGTGTACTCCATTCAAGACATTATTTAGCAGAAACTACTTTTGAGGGGTTAACAATTAAACCAATTGTCAGCAGTTTTTTTTTAGCAAGGCCCCATAGGTCCTTACCAGATACAGTATACAGTATGTCAACCTGAACTCAACAGTAGGAGATGGACGAAAATGGACTGGGAAGCACTGATGATTACTCTACCTCTCTGGCTTTTGTTTGTCATCCAGACTTCAACAGAGGGAATTCTCCTCAGGTAATGTTTTTTTTATTTTTTTTTTTTTATTTTTTTTTACAGAAGACCTACAGGAAATCTTGTGTCCTGAGGGAATACATGCGGCGACTGACTCTCTGCCAACTGAACAGCCTGACACGACCTGTTAAAACTAATCTCTAGGTAGGGCCACTCCTCCCTACTTTGTCTCCCTTCCCTTCCCCGAGGGCACATGTACAACTTCATAACACCACGTTGTTTTCTATCATTGGAAAAGAGATTATTTAGCTAGAGTGGAACCTTACTGACCCGGAACTATAAAAATGGGTCATGCACGATTCAATTGAATTCCAAATACGGATGTAATAGAAAATAACAAACAAAAGATTTTTAACAAGCTTTAGTATTTGCATGTGGTGAATCTAGACAACCTGGGAAAGCATTTTAAGCTTATTGAGTGTTCTTATCTGAACTTGGCCCAGCATGGTTAAAGGTGAAGTAAGCAATTTATTTATGTTAATATAACTTAAATCACTCTTTATTCATACAGTGATAACTTATATAGTGTGCGCGTTTCATAAAGCCGATCTCTCAGTCACTCGCTCTGCATGTAATCGTCAAATAAACTTTTCGGGGATCCCACTACTGATAACCAATCAGAAGAGAGAACGCTACAAACTGGGACCCGTCTCATTGCCGGTGCACATGCAGAGCGACAGATGGGTGAATGTGTATGCGCCTACAATGGCGGAGCAGGTAATAATCCTTCCCAATGTCTGTTTTGATGGTTTTTATAATGTTTCATTAATGTGGTGACGTGGGGACGAGGGAGGGGACCGCTAACTGCAGTCACTGACAGGAGGTTAGCTAAACTGACCATTCCGCTTACTGAACCTTTGACCCACGAACCTGGTGCGTAGAATAGAACATTCTCTCAGGACACCTGTGGGAGTTCTAAATCAACCACTTCATCCAGAGGTACATCTTGGGTTCATCCCTTCTCTTCACATTCCAGTGCTTGGAAGCGCATCATCAGAACCTCTTGAAGTGTTTTCCCTTTGGTAGGAACACATGGAAAAAGTCAGCCGCCAAGCCCACAATCACCATGGGCCATCTGGCTACAAACGCAGGCCTTAAACCGCAAGTGGAAAAAAAAAACACACAGCTCCCAACTTGATCCTAATAACATGTGCTCCACATCTCTGTGTCTCTATGTAAGGTACTCTAGGCAATGCCTTTTAGAAAAGACCCTTTGAAAGGACAGGGGATATTTCACTGTTAAACGATGAGAAAATATAACCCAACTTAGAAATGTGCTTTGTCTTTTTTTGTCAACGATGGAGAGATGACTGTAAATCCAGGGGAAAGAGAGATTGGGTTGGAGATTGACATGGTCCTCCTCAGCTCAAGCACCTGTTTATTGAATAGATGTTTCTAGTTGCACTTTGTTCATATCTATCTATGTGCACAATAGGAACCAGGGTAAACCCATCCCATCCCATATGGACTTACTTCACAAACACACAATCAGAGGTTAAAAAATATGTCAGCAATGCTCTGCAGATGCAAAATTACAGATAAAAAATGTGGAATAGGTACATTTGAATGGATTACTCTTCTAAGTTGCCCCGACGATAACAGTAAAAGCTTGAATTAAAAAAAAAAGGATCCCTAGAGCAGAAATCAGCTTAATGGTCACCGCAGCCAATAACAAAGCTATAACAAAGAATACTCTCTTGTATACTGCTTTCGCCGGCTTGAATGAGCCATAGTTCACTTGTAACTGCAGCCTTTTCGTAACAGTAAAACTAAAACGACATGACACACCATCGGTCACAATGTACTGTGTCTCTAGATCGCCTGATATGTGTGCTGCTGACAGTAATTGTGGTAATAATTAAAAGAGACAGAACGCGCACCAGCAGAATAATCCCCTGTAGCTTTTCCCTGCCACATGTTAGCGCCGGGTCTTATAGCAACTTGTTGACACCAATCCCAGAGACCCAGTGGGCCAATGCTAGCCAATGCATAAACAGATTGTAATCTGAATTGCACACTAGCGGATCCACGCAGCAGCATATCACTGGGCAGAGTGAGGCTAAATGATCACCCTCACATCCGCTTCATTTAATGAAGTTTATGTGGCCTAGTGAAAGATGTACACAGTGTTGAAGATTTCTGAAATAATTTCGGGGTGGAACTGTTTGGTGTAACTGAGCGCCAACATCCTCACACTATACTTCATCATTGAGTAGTTGTAGGCATTATTGACAGGGCCAAAATAGTTCACTTGTTAACCAAGGGTTTTTTTAAGAATATCGACAAAGAATGTGGTGGATTTGGTAAATAAGATTGAAATTACAATATATCACATGCACAGCTTTTATCCAAAGTGACTTACTGTAGGTAGGAAGTTAGTAGGGCTGCAACTAACGATTATTTTGATAATCTGTCGATTATTTTCTCGATTAATCGATTATTAATAGATTAGTGTTTTGGTCCGTAAAATGTCAGAAAATGGTGAAAAATTTGGTTAAATTTTCCAAAGCCCATGTTGACGTCCTCAAATGTTTTGTTATGTCCAAAACACACAGATATTTCAGTTTACTGTCATAATAGGGTTAAAGAAACCAGAAAATATTTACATTTGAGAAGCTGAAATCGGAGAATTTGGACATTTTTTATAAAAAAATTACTCAAAACGATTATCAAAATAGTTGCCGATTATTTTAGTAATCAATTAATATTCGATCCGTCGATTAATCATTGCAGCTCTAGAAGTTAGCATTAAGGGTCTTGCCAAAAGATCCCCACAGGAGACAAAATAGAAAGGCTCATGGGTAGACAGTAGTCGATGTTCACATCTGATAGCAGCCATTACTCATGCTAGCAAAACTTAGCATGACAAAATATTTTTCTACACATCCAAAGAGTTCTACAAAAAATATATGAGAGCCGGATAATCCACCTACACTTGGCTGAGGCCTATTGAAATAAGTAATTATTCCAGCAGCCTGATTGTTCATTTTCAGTCTACGATGAGCCATGTCAATCTAATTCTTCCAACACAATGACGCGGATGAGTCAGTGTCATAGACTTAGATATATGTCACATTTAACCGGTCAAAACCATGGTCCTGCTCCTGGAGTTGTCTTGCTTTGTAAATGCAATGGACTTGACTTATATAGCGCTTTTTAGTGCTTTACATTTCTCACCACATTCATACACACACTTATACACCGATGGCAGTAGCTGCCATGCAAGGCGCCCTCTGAACCATCAGGAGCAATGTGGGGTTCAGTGTCTTGCCCAGGAACACTTCGACATTTGGCAGGTAGGCGGGGGATCGAACCTCCGACCCTGCACTCCAGAGGCGACCTACCAACCCACCTCGCCACTGCCGCCCTTTGATAATGAATGAGGGGCCAGCAGCAGAGCCAGCCCGTCTCTTTACCTGCCGCCTCTGAAATGGAAACGCGACATGACTCATCACACACAGCTTGTCCTAGCCTTTTCTGGCTTCCTCTGAACGCTGCTCCCTTGAATAACTCCTCTGATGGGCCCATGATTTATTTAACAGATGCTGATTTCTCTGGCATTACAATAGCCCCAAATGCTTCAGTGTGCACTTGATTGGTGGAAGGGGGCTGCTCCGGCAAAGAATTGGGATTTGTCATCCCCTCTGAACACCTTTTTGCATCGTCAGTTTTGTTTTGCTGAGGTATGGCCGAGTTGCAGATCCAAAGCAGGCAGTACATTTTTAGGAAAATATTAAGACGAGAAAACCAATTCCTTTCTTTTTTCATGACAGCAGCTGTGATATACGGAATCTCAAATCATCAAAAAGAAATACGTTTAGTAAACTACCCTTCTTGAAGTGTAAAACAACGGCTCAGCCTATTTTAATTCACGACCACAAAGGATTTTGTTATTGTAGAATGATCTGATAGCAAGCAGCTTAATGCTGCATAATCTAACCAACCTGAGAATCCTGCCTCTGAGGACATCTAAACCAAGAACCCCCAAAAAAAACACATCCGGCCTCGGAGATGGAATTATATCCAACTAAGATCACACATAATCCTGTGCCACAGGGCCGGAGCCCCAAGCTCATTATTGATGAACTAATGTGCGCTTCGCTAAAACCTATTAATCCATGTTAAGATAGGCACAATGATGAGGAGAAACGTCGTAAAGTCGGAGGAGAGACTGCTAGTGGCCCTCCATCTCATTTGCAGTAATGGAGAGAGTGTTGCACTAGAAGAGCCTGTCCACTTTGCAAGGGGGGAATGCTGTCTAGGTCAGCATAGAGAGCGGGCTTGATGTAATGAACTATTCTTGGGTCTGTTTATAGGGATCGATAGAGATTCATCACACGGTCGTCCTGTGCTAAGCTAAACAGGCCAATGACTCAGGATGCAGCAAGAAAATGAGCCCACAAATAAAGCCAGTCTACGAAGCTGTATGGAGGACACCATACCACAGCATCTGCATGACCGCATAGGAGAGGGTGCGGAGCCACTAAAAAAAGGACAACAACAACAACAACAACAACAACAACAGTCCAGGCACTGTGTGAGAAGCGGAATGTCCCTTCAAGTCCTAGTTGAGTGGGGCTGAGCCGTGGGTGTCCTCCAACACAAACATCAGCTGCTATGACATCAGACTGTACAGGGGAGGGTCTTGTAAGGGGGGTGTGGGTGGGGAGGGTATGGGACATGCCAGTGCAGCTGCTGCAGTCATCTCTGCCAGACACCTGCCTGGGCCAGCGGGTGTAAACAAGAGTATATATGTTGGCCCGCACTGAGCACTTTCTTCTCATATTCTCTACCTCACACAGGAAACGTGCACACACACACAAACGCGCACACACACACACACAAATGTGCACGCACGCACACACACAGACACACACACACACACACACACACACCAAAAGCAGACTATGAAAGACATTATAAAATATAAGTAAAAAGAGCAGACACATGAGAAGTGAAAGCAGCAGCCCTACCGGCAGAGAGGGACTCAGTGAGCGGCCCGGGAAACAGTCGACACTGGCGGCAGGGAAGCGAGGGACCATCCTCTCCAACACATTCACCACCGGCTACACACAGAGAGAGAGAGAGAGAGACGGCTTGGGCCCTCCTGTGCTCTGAGCCTCTCTCTCTCCACCTCTGTCACTCTCTGACACACTCTCTGGGCCCCTCCCCTCTTCACTCTCTCCCTCCCTCTCCCTCTCACTCTCACTCTCCCTCTCCCTCTCCCTCTCCACCTCCCTCTCGGTGGAGTTGTATGTCCAGCACGATTCCAACCTTGGCGAGTCCTTGCTTGTGTTGGCAGTGCTGCAAGGTCATGGTTTGATTGTGCACCCAATCCCCTACAGTAAGGTCACATTCACGTCAGCCTTGTTTAGTGCGCTAAATCCCGGGAGCGCTTAACCCCCTTTGGGGCGGTCTGTTTTGGTTGGTTTGAACGCAGTCCCAGGCCTCTAGTGTGAACCAAATAACCGTCTGCTTTAAAGGGGCAATCTCAGGTGACGATGTAGGCTATGGTATGGATATTGCGAGAGATTTGCCTCTTTACCCACCTAACTGTCTGACCAATAATTGAACGACATTTCCGTGCACGTGATCTTTGTTTACATTTCATAGTGGTATTGAATTTATCCATTGTAAATGCAATCCATCTGAAAAACTAAACTTGCCCTGCGTTCCAATCCCTATACTTCCATACTATATGCCCGAAAAAGATTTAGGATGTCCCAATACAATCAATTGTAGTATGCTGAAAATACATAAATGCCCCACTAACTCCAACAGCATTTTAGCAGTATTTGTCTTCATTCTTGACATTTCTCGACATAATGAAAAAAAAATCATCCTCATCTGATTTTCTTTTCTCTCCTGTGGCCCTCAAACTCATCTGTACTTTAGTGTAGTAAAAAGGAAAAGTATGTGATTTGGAACGCAGGGAATGTATCAAAGTCACATCTGGTGTGCAACAAGGAAGCGGACTATGAGGTGTGAACACAATATAAGAGACACAATGCAATCAGTGTGTGCTGGTTTTTGATCACTCGTGTGAGAGGTTCATTCATTTCAACTATCATCTTTTTTCCTGCCGTGGGTAAGGATGTGATAATTAACCAGATGAGATGCTTTGAGTTGGCTTGCAGAAAAAAAAAAAAAATCCAGACTTCTTTGGTAGCGGGAAATAAATAGGAAGGCATAGTGGGACGAAGAAGCAGCAGTGCAGACAACATCTACCAGGCTTCTGAGAAAAGGCTTACTGTCAGTTTTTCTGCACATAACTTAATAACAATACAGATTGAATCTTTATTGAATTCTAGATTTGACCACAAATGGGAGAGATTGTAATGGTTTGATAGAATTTCCAAAAAGATGGCAGACTTGAAAAATAAACCATTTCATATTGAATATCTTCTACAAGCAGCTGTCCGAGTTAAGCTGTCTCACATTTTTATGAATTGAATACACTTCTTATTTATGGGGCGGCTGTGGCGAAGCGGGTAGGGCGGTCGGCCACTGGAGTGCAGGTTCGGTGGTTCGATCCCCCGCCTCATGCCAAAGTGTCAATGGGCAAGACATTGAACCCCAAATTGCTCCCGATAGTTAGCTTGCGTGGTAGCTGCTGCTATCGGTGTATGAATGTGTGTCTGATTGGGTGAATGTGTACAAAACAATGTAAAGCGCTTTGAGTCCGTGAAAAACCAGGGAAAGACACTATATAAGTGCAGTCCATTTACCATAGCAGGAGACTTACGGCCTCCACACACATCCTACCTCTACTGCGCGTCTGCGTCTGACTTTTTGTCACTGACCGTGTAATCAACCTAGAGTGGCCACACATCCAACATCAGACGCACTGCAGACAGCCGTCTGAGGCACTCAGGTGTACACCATTAGTGGAGCAAACAAGACTATCGAGCCCTTGTTGAAGAGGTTGTCTCGGTACGCTTCTTAACAATCACTGGTGTGGTTCTTTTATGGTGAAAAAAACGTGACTGGTCTTAGTCTGCAGAAAGAAGCACTGCGTAAGAAACGTAGCGAGCTACACTATGCATTATGGGAGAAGAAAAAACATCTAGTTCCTGTCATTTCTTTCTGTAGTTTTTCCCCCATGGAAATGCTCACCAATTCTAAAATATCTGATGTGAACCAAGGAAGCGAACTAAGCATACTATCAGCTGTGAAACCACAACCAGGACTCTGCCTGGACAACACAGCAGTTTAGTATAGAGATGACTACATACAGTGGGTGTTAGGCAAATTTGCCCATATGATGCCTTACTGTATTTGAGTGTTTTCTAACCCCTCCCCCTCCTCCTCTTTGGGAATCACATTCATGCGCTAAAAACTACTGACTGTTAGGCCGAACAAGAACTGCAGTTTTCAATGTTGGAGTCAGATTCTTTTGAGGCCCACCTTGACCTCAGCCTCAATAAGACGCTTTGTGGTGGAGTGATGACTGACTCAGTCACATATGCAAAATGTTACATTTTGAACAAAGCATCAACTGAATCCCTGTTATCTCAGAGTTCAAATGAATTGAACGCGAAACGTGAAAAAATTGCCTCAATTTGGTACCAAATTGCATAATAATACTAAGCTGATACCTAGGTTCGAGAAAGAGAAATACGTTTTAACTTTGGTTTCAGACTGAAATTCATCAACAGCTTTTGGATGGATTGCCATTAAAGCCTTGACCAACTACTACAACAACAAAACATTGATATGGAGGACTAGGGGAGAACGGGGTTGGTAGGCACACTTTTTACTCTAGTGTGAATTGCCAAAACATCTTTCAATAGTCATTCCTACATTACATTTAAGCTTAAGGTGTTGGCTTGAAATGTGTATCCCACTTATTTTCCAACTTATTGTAATAAAAAATAAATTAATCATCAAAGACACCCTGACACATTGTGACAACTAACCCCATCAAGGGGTCCGTTATCACACACTATGGGGTTGTTTGTCATAATGTTATCTTAATGGGAAAGAAGGCAAGAAGGCAGAACTACATTTGCAAGTTGACTAATATACCTGCATAATTTAATGCATCTAAACACAAAATGAGCAAGGAAGACAAACAGGGAACCCATATTAAGACCAACCTATGTAATATAGAACAAAACAAATAGGTCTAACAATTATAGCCTACTCAACTAGGCTACACACATTCACTATCTGAGTAACAGTGATGGCAAATGTAGGGTCTGCTCACTCCATCTAAGCAGAGCGTGTGTGCCCACTGGTTGCTATCCTCTTCATCTGATGAAGACTCCTCCTCCTGCCTTTAGCTCTTCTGTTTCTTCTTCCCCAGCTGGCGTGGAGTGCACTGGGTTGCAGTAACCTTGGCAGCTGGTCTAGATTGGGATGCAGTGGGTCGTTTTGATTTTGTTGCCCTTTTTTTCTCTTGCATGCTAGCTGCCTTTTCTTGCTCTATTCTCTCCTTCTCTGGGGTGTCAGTGAGGATACAGCTTGACATTTTATTTCGTTATTGGGTTCCTTTCCTGGCTGCAGCCTTTGGATAACATGTGACAACCAACCCCCCAAAACAATGTGACGACCAACCCCAACTGGAATTTCTTGCTAGCATCAAGGCTTACAACCATCCAAGAACTAGTTAGCTAGCTAACAACAATCTCAACTATAGCTTTCCCTTCACACTTTTTAAGGGAAACAAGTGTTTTTTTTGAATAAACCCATTGTGTAAAAGCTTAGAAGAAAAATACTGAGAAGCTAAATATTTCCAATTTGACATGAAAATCACAAAAAGTCCTCTCACCTCAAATTCAGCTGTCTAACTCCAAGGAGGACTACGTAGGTGAACTCTGATCCCAATTCTGGATATTTCGAAACCAAAATTTCACAGACAGCACCTTTTGTTGTCGAGATATAACGATCGTGACAACCAACCCATGTGACATATAACCCCCGTTCTCTCCTATAGGTCTCCCCCAACAAAAAAGTTATGTTGTGATTTTATATTTTGTCTAAAACGATCAAAACCGGCTGAGGAACAAGCAGATGATAAAACACACAGCACCGGGACCTGACAATACAACGGTGAAGAAACCTCACGAGAAGCAGTAGAAGACTTACTGTTGCGACAGTTTACAGCTGGCATGGAGCGGCATTAATATCCTGAGTGAGCCTCTCTGTCCACCTGGGAGGAGGTTTGCCAGGGGTCGTGCCCTCTTCTAACCCTCGCCACGACAACTGATGTGTTGGCACGGCAGTTGGCGGTATCAAGATTGGACAAATGAAGATGGACTGATGGGAGAGAGTGGCGACCGGTTGCTGTGCTCTATAGAAGTGGGCCGGTTGGGATTACTGGTAATGGGATTTCCCCTCTAACGGTCCTTCTGGCACGTGGTGTTCCCGTTTAGCTCAAGTTCAGCTTTGGCTATAAAAGCATCGCAGTGGTTTAAAGCTTTCCTTTGCCGGTCCCCTGTGCTGTCAATGTTATCCCTATAGCAGGCTGTTTAGATCAGTTGTTGAAAGTCTATTTCTCAGTCAGATTCAGAGGATTTCACATCTTGCCAACAGAGTGAGAATACCTAGAAGTTAGATTATTTTATGCAGACAAAAGTTGTAAACAAGGAAATTATGTTTTATTATCCTTTAACAAAAGAAGGTTTTTCCAGTGATTTAACATTGTTCTTCTTTCATACAGTATCAAACAGCAGAGGTAGAGTAATCAGCCTGTTCATTTGGGTTCTGACACAATCACACATGTTAACCCATGAAGAACTTCATGAAGGCTTCCATGGATTGTAGTTTTACAAGGGCTGTCAAACGATTAATCACAGGGTAGCTGTGCATTATTATGAATTATTCCGATTAATCGGCATTCGAAATTAATGACAAAATGGTGGATATATATATACATTTAACATTTGTTTTTTTAAATCATGGCAAATCCAAATGATAGTGCTAATACTGAAAAATAAAATTAAATCGAACGTAAATATACCACACCATAATTGATCATTAGTGTGCCGCTGCGCATTGCCATTGTGCCCAGTAGCCTACAGATCCTGGGTCAGCCATAATGATGGAATGACGACAACTGCAGAGCGGGTGGTATATAATGGGCGGGTCATTCTGCACATGCGTTAAAAAACTGAATTCCAGTAATGAATCACCCTGCGTTAACACGTTCATTTTGACAGCCCTAGGTTTTACATAGTGGGCGCGGTTGTTTTGCCGTGATGTCACTTATAAGCATTATCTCAGACTTGACATCCGTACATGTAAAATTGGTGGACTGCACCTTTACAATTGAAATGCTGGAGCAGTGCTATTGAACGACTTGACTCGACATTGGATACAAATGTTGCCTTTGACACTAAACAAGAATGAATGAGTTCTGTAACCTTCCTGACCATCTCTAAGTTTACTATCTAAAACAACCGTTTATACTTTAAAAGGGGACCACCAGCCTGATCTGAAAGCACAGAGCAGCTGCCGGATGATGAGAAGAGTTTTTAGCTCTGACCATTTAAATTAAAATGTGTTCAACAACAGTGGCTCTGAACCCTGCAGCCGTTGCTGGCGGCCTTGGGTTGATAGGGGTTGAAACAGCTTGCTCAATAGCATCTCAATGGATATTGTGGTTGGGTATCATCACCAAAAAACTCCTGTAAAGTCTCTGACATTTTTATTTATAACTTCTACCCTTAATAAAGCTAATAAGGAAGAGGAGAGCGTCCATTATATCTCCTCTATACCACTTCTGCCTACCTTTATCTCTCCTCAACATCAAGTTCAATAAAGCACACATTGTCTAGCTTCCATGGGGCAGAGGTATACAGTAAGTGGCACATAGTTGTTGGGGCTGGGCTGGAGACTGAGAGAGATAACAATAGCTGGAGGCTTGTCATACTGTAATGACACTAATGAGGATTCTCCCTAAGCCTCTGAAAGCAGGACAAGCTTGTGACATCATCACAGGGATCAGCGGAAGGGTTTTACACATCGCAACTTGCAGCAGTGTGTGTGTGTGTGTGTGTGTGTGTGTGTGTGTGTGTGTGTGTGTGTGTGTGTGTGTGTGTGTGTGTGTGTGTGTGTGTGTGTGTGTGTGTGTGTGTGTGTGTGTGTGTGTGTGTGAAGGTGTTAATGCTGTGCAGACAAAACAAAGCCAGACTGAGCCAGAGGAAAGGCAAGGGAAGCCTTTGGACATTTAACATCTAATTCAGCTCGTTTTGTTAAGTGAACATTTTAAATGGTTAAGTTAAAGGTCACATATTCTGCTTATTTTCAGGTTTAAAAATTGTAATGACTGTTTCTACTCAAAACTGTTTTCATGGTGTAGTGTCCAAGAAACCCTTTATATATTTGGCCTCTCAAACATCTCTTTAAGCCCCGCCTTCCAAAAAGCCCAGTCTGCTCTGATTGGCCCCTGGGGGGATCTGTAGGTGTGCTCATCACAGGTGGAGGTAGTGCTAGGTTAGGATTGGGTTGGTAAAGAAAGGGAGTGGCTTCTCCCATTATGATGTCATAAGGGGAGACACATCTGCCTGGGGTTTTTGGATCAAAGGTTTTCAGAAAGGTGGAGATGAGGAAAAAGAGAGAGGGGTTGTTCATTCTCATACTTTGGGAGTCTGAGGTCACACCAGGGGCGAACCACATTATTGTCGAAAAACCTTGAAAAAGTGCATTTTGCATTATAGGTGACCTTAAAGAAAGGAATATAATTATATTAGAACAACTAATACATACATTAAGGAAAATTGTTTTTTTGAGTTCCTTCCTTTTTTTAAATGGTGGTTATAACTTTTCAGCAGAAAGACATTTCCCAAAACATTCCCTGCATTCCAATCCCCATACTTCCTGTTTAGTATGCCAGAGAAAGATTTAGGCTGTCCCAATACATGTACGTCAATTGTAATATGCTGAAAATGCATAAATGCCCCACTAACTCCAATAGCATTTTGCAGTATTTGTCTTTATTCTTGACATTCCTTGACAGAATAAAAAAAAAACTTCCTTATCTGATTTTTTCTCTCTGGGCCTAAAACACTTCTGTACTTTAGTATGTAGTGTAGTAAAAATAAAAAGTATGTGATTTGGAATGCAGGGACCCTCTCAGTAAAACAACAAAACATTCCTCCCTGTGGTATATTTCCTTTTTCCTACAGAGATTTCTGAGACTGCATCCATTCCTGCTTGAACGGTAGCTATCACCGCTACAGTTTGGCATAGCATTACGGCTGCAAATTCATCCCCAGGGTGCCGTTCATGTCGGCCTCCGATATACAACACACTCACACAACATCTAAATCCATATATCAGACGGTGGTTAATAAGTCAGTGTGAGGAAAGAGAGAAGCTCCCAGTTGGCCCTTGTTTGTGTTCTAGAAGTTGTAAAGCAACTTTGATTTAAAAGGGGGAAAGAGATTAGAGGCCTGTGCAGTCAGCTGAGGGAGGATTCTTTCACAGCTTATAGGTGTTCTTCTCAGGCTTTATAGAATAGACACTGGAGATTATTTTAGAAGGAAAAAGGAGTTAGAAGTAGAAAAAGACAATGCCAATAAAGACACACTAGGTTGCGTAAGGAGGCTAAAGAGCCCGGTGGGTCAGAAGTACTATGTTACTGCAAGGGCATGATTAACATCAAGGCTTGGGGGCCATATGCAATACAATTGTATGCATTACGATACAAAGTACTCTGGTAGGCATGATATCGAAAGATTTACAGATGACTATGCGTGATGATATTATTCAAACAAAAAGACTGTAGTGCATCTAGCAAACTCTATTATAGATCTTAATTTCTGATCAGTCTTTATCAATAAAAGGGAATCATATCATTTTCAGGGTTATGGTTAATAATGCAGATTAAGGCCTCATTCCTCCAAAAAAAATCCTTTACTCATAATGTTACTTGTTACATTTTTATATCATTTAAAAAAAGCATTCACTTTTTCATGTTTAAAAAAAAACTTGTTCCCTTGACTACAAGACTGACATGGACACATTGTTACTTTAACATTAACATGGAGATAATAATACATTTCAGAGATGCAAAAAAACTAACAGAATCAAACATATGGGATATAATAATGGGAATATCTGAGATGAACACAGCTACATGGAACAGAAGGATTTATAATGCGAGCTGGGCAGATGAAGGAATGGCCTAATAGAGACACTGCCTTCGGAGGTATAGGAGACTTATTGCACTGCATGTTTCAACTGATTGAAGTCAGATTAACGACCACAACAAGCGGAGAAACTCCCTTGAGGCCCCTTAAAGCTGCGTTAATTGGAAGTGGTCATTTCATTGTGATATTCTTTGATAATATGGGCATGTGCACAGTAGTACTACAGCCCAAATATTAACTGACATAATAAGGGCCTTGAGTCGGACATCTTGTGCCTCGTTTCCACCGAGTAGAGCGGGTCGGGTCGGTGCAAGCCGACAGACAGTGAGCGAACAGCGCTGGCTGCGGCAGCAACGTGACATCGTAAGAGTGGGACACAGTGTAGCCTTTATAGGTCCTTGAGTGTAGCCCACTGATTAATTTAATGACGAGGAAAAACACCACACAATAAACAGTGCTGCACTCATATCTTTCGCCAAAACACAAGACTCTCTTCACTCTTGCCGAGGTGACTACACGCGGCGGAAATTATTATTTTGACCAATCAACGGACGGCAGTGTATAGCTCCACCTTTTCGGCACCCTTTCAGGCGGCTGGTACCCCAACGGAGGAGTACCGAAAATAGGAGCGGCTTAGAGCGGTTAGGCGAGCTTATATCCGTATACTACCCAACTTTTGGCAAATGGAAAGCCAAAATAACCGGACCAAACCGCTCCGACCCGATCTGCTCTACTCGGTGGAAACAAGGCATTGGATAAAGGGTTCCCGTGTCAGAATCTAGTTTGGAGATTGTCTTTATTTCATACTACACTTGACTACAATGCATTACGGCGCAATCACCTTACCGTTACCACAAACAAGTTGCACAAAAAATGAAAAGGGAGAGCAATGCAGCAAAGCTACTGTAATGATAAGGAAGGATAAGGAACTCCAATGCTTTGTACAAATACTTTAGTCAACCCCCACTCACTTTTGAGACAATCATTTTTACGATTTCTTCTAACTACCTCATTAACCTTTTTGTAAAGCACGTCAGACACAAATCCGTTTTGGAACAATACAATTTACAGAGTGTGTTTATTTCTGCCCCCAAGCTATTTATTCTGGCTATGCGACTGATTGACTACATGTGTAATTAACCCGGATGAACAACACAATTGGCAGATTGGTTATGCAGTCGTTTATTATTTTTGCCTCTCTTTTCTTTTCAGTAAATAGTTCAGCATACTTTTGCATACTTAATAGCTTTTCTTTTACGCTTTTTGGAATGTGTTAAATTCTCCCTCTCTCTAGGTAGATGGATAGATGGATAGATGGATGGATGGATGGATGGATGGATGGATGGATAGATGGATAGAGCTCATATATAAATTATTTATTACTCAATAATCAGAATAGTGAGAGTGTAAAATAAATCGAAAGTAACAATTTCTCTCTTGTAATATCTTGCTACAGTCATATAGGTTCTGTGCAGTGATGATATGTGGCCAGCAGAGGGCGTCCTCATTCCAGTCTTTAGGCCCAAGGAGCATGAAGAACGCTCTGATATTCAGAGGGAAACACTATGATCCAAAAGTAATTATGCAAAAAAAAAGAAAAGGCAGATA
This sequence comes from Ammodytes marinus, assembly GCF_949987685.1. Classification (NCBI taxonomy): domain Eukaryota; kingdom Metazoa; phylum Chordata; class Actinopteri; order Uranoscopiformes; family Ammodytidae; genus Ammodytes; species Ammodytes marinus. The sequence continues at coordinate 32,267,346 of NC_137233.1, forward strand.
TTTGGCACATCTTACTCTTATGTGCATCTCCTAACAAAAAAAAAGAACACCTGACACCTCCCTTCACTTCACACATGTCTTTGCTCCTTGGGCCAATTGGACATATTGGCTGATGATGCAAAATCCCCCGGCATGTGCTTCTAATTATAATTGGGGTGAAGAGGCTTGCATTTAGATGAGGCGGACATTCTCTCTCTCTCTCTCTCTCTCTCTCTCTCTCACCCTCTCTTGACCAATGCATTGTCTCCTGTAATTCTGAAGCCCTGTCTTTCTTTTCTTCTCCCACCAATTAAGGAGCGGGCGGCCCGGTGAGTGAGTGAGTGAGGGGGAGGAGAGAGAGAGAGGACTGGGCCATCTCCATCAGCCTGCTAACCACTCGGGGGAGCTCATTAGAGCAGCCCCCGTCGCTGGCCAGAGGCTTGCTGTGGTGTTGGCACTTACTTCTGACAGCGCGTCACTGTGCCAACGCCTTCTAATGCCTTTAAGAGGAAAAGAAAAAAGAGCCGGTGTGAAGGAATGAATACTGGCACCTTCTTCTGACAGCCTGTCACTACACTCCGCTTCAACTGTGCAACGTAAACCTACTACGAGTTAATGCATCCAGATGTAACGTGTAACTGCTGCTCTAAAAACAGCTCATGAAAAAAGCTTTCTAAGGCTTCCTGGATCTACCTATTCAATCAAGGTTCTTTGTACAAAGTGTAAAGCACACAAACACACACATACAACACACACAACACACACACATAAAACACACACACACACACCAGGTGAGTGTAATTCCTCCGGCACTGACAGAGTTATAAAGGAACGCTTCCTCAGAAGAAGACTTCTGTGCACATTCAGGCACCAGCTCTACCACAGCAGCCACAATCTCAAAGCAGATCCTTGGCAGATCAATCTTCCTCAATAGAGATGGGACCAATTTCATCCAATATCAGTGCCGGGTGCCGATATGGCTGTAATTCACTTCTGGAATATACTGTAGGACCACCGTCAATGATCCACAAACTGATCCACAATCAGGTGACTGATCAGGTTAATGGAGGTCTCTTTTCCAACACATTGTTTAGGATCAATGTTGCTGTTGTCTCTGGACTGTTAATGTGCAGTCTGCGGTTCTGGGGAATGTTTGTTGTCAAAATCATAATGAATATGAATATCTCCTCACGATACGCTACCTGTCCGTACAGTATGTGCGCTGAAAATCCTGTGTAAAGAGCCTATAGGCAATCACCAAATATTTTCACAGGTGAGCTGACAATTGTGCTTCCTGGAGGGTGAATAGCCCTTAGGTCGGATACAGTCCCATCTGCAAAAGGAATGTCACTTTTAAGTTGGAAACAAATCTGGATTTTCTATTGTCTGTAGCTCGTCAATGGGGCTTCAATCAGAGGAGCAATGGTCACATTAAAAATATGTATATGTTATTGAACTGCTAAATCACTATGCAAATATGAATGTACCAGCAAGTAACAATGCTTAAAGGTTCAGTAAGCGGAATGGTCAGTTTAGCTAAGTTCCTGTCAGTGACTGCAGTCAGCAGTCCCCTCCCTCGTCCCCACTTCACCATATTAATGGTCTTCAAGCAGCGAGTTATCTAGCATCATCTCAGATAAGTAAGTGTGATAAAACATGATAAAAACCATCAAAACAGACATTGGGAAGGATTATTACCTGCTCCGCCATTGTAGGCGCATATACGTTCACCCATATGTCACTCTGCGCTTGTACCAGCAGTGAGACGGGTGCCGGTTTGTAGCGTTCTCTCTTCTGATTGGATATCAGTTTTGGGATCCCCAAAAAGGTTATTTGCCGATTACATGCAGAGCGGGTGACTGAGAGATCGGCTTTATGAAACACGCACACTATTTAAGTGATCACTGTATGAATAAAGAGCGATTTAACACTTATATTAACATAAATAAATCGCTTACTTCACCTTTAATATAGTTATACTAGTTTAATATAGTTCACTACTCCCCAACACCGCACATCACATGCATATGGCAGCCCTATTCCCCCTTCAGGATGAGGTGTGTGCTTGTAGCCGTGCCAGGGCTGGCTGACTGGCTGGCTGGCTGATTGGCTAGCTGACTGGCTGGCTGGCTGTAGCATGATGTGGAGAGAGCTGTCATGTTATGGTGCTGCCTACACTACTGAGAGACGCCCTGGTGGATAGCTGTGTGTTGGAACAGGGGTCCACTGAGTCACCGCGCCACCAGAAGACAGATGTGTGTGTGCACAGGCAGAGCTGGATGTAATGAGTGTTTACCGTCATGTGACAGAGAGATGTCGGCCACATATTGCTGTTGAGCTGCACACTGCACACTGCCACCTCACAGAGCCAGGCATGACACATATCACATAGGGGATGCTTCTATTATAACCTGGGTAAACCTCAACCCTATTCAATTCATGACAATAAAAACTGTCCTCACCAAAATAAATCCCATTAGGTTAAGTGCTTGTTGTCAAAATCACTTTTTGTCAGTATCAGTGAATATCTTCTCATTTTTAAATCACCCGTCTGTACTTTGTGCGCTGAAAATAAATAGTTTTAATGCCTAGCCTCGGCTCTGTAAAAGGCTGTGTTGCTAGCTACGTGGGTCCCTTTGTTTACATCTCTTTTGTTTACATATCCGTTTACAGAGCCTAGGATGTGTGTTACCACTGGATTTCTTTTCAGTACAGGTAGTAGGATCGTGAGGAGATATTCAATGATTGTGACAACAGGTTTTCTCCGAATTGTTGACTTTTAAATGCTGAGCTCTACGAAAATAGCAACATTGTTAAACGGGGGCAAGCACACACAAGCAAAGGTGATTGATAACATTATCATCCTCATAGGTTGTAAACATCTGACATCAAAGCTTAACTTTGACCTGCCATACTTGCCGTAGCTGTGCAATGAAAGTTATAGATACTTGAATTCCACTGTCTATTTTGAGCATCCATATGAAAAGGTACAATGATCTGGCAACACTGCTTGTATTTCTAGACAATGGCCAAACATGGCCTCTACTTTCAGCATCATTAATGAGTTTTTTGTTTTGTCTGATGTGACAGTAATTGGGAACATCTTGGTCGGACAAAGCAAGTCATTAGAAGATGTCCGCTTTGGGTTTCCGGGAAATTAATCTGGAAAAACCGGCAGGTCTTCTCAGAATCCAAGGAGACCCTCCTGTTCATGTGGAGGGAAACATATTCCATCCCTGCGTTCCAATCCCCATACTTCCCATCTATTTAGTATGCCAGAAAAAGACTTAGGATGTCCAAAAACATCAATTGTAGTACGCTGAAAATACATAAATGCCCCACAAACTCCAATAGCATTTTGGAGTATTCGTCTTTATTCTTGACATTTCTCGACATAATGAAAAACAATCTTCAATCTTCCTTATCTGATTTTTTCTCTCCTGTCTGTGGCCCTAAAACTCTTCTGTACTTTAGTATGTAGAGTAGTAAAAAGAAAGAATATGTGAATTGAAACGCAGGGCATCTGCAGGGCAACAAAACAACGCTGTGACTATATAGCATATCCTGGTAGTTGTAGATAACCGGTCCTTGCTATGTTTTACAACACCAAGTACGATATAAAGCAAAGGTGTTATTTTGTTTGAAAATATATGAAATAATAAAAACTAACACCAATATGGATAATGATGCACCATTTCAATTGGGTTTACTGTGGACAAACAAGATAGAAAATGTCATATCTCTTTGCTCTACCATCTTTATTTGGGTTTGCTTAGTCGAGGTTATGAAAATATTCTGGAAATACCTTCAGAATATTAAAACAATTTGAGATAATAAAAAAAAGGCATACTAAGATATATTAATTTGATCATATTTTATGAAACTTAGATGCGTATAGCTCCGTGGCTATGTAATGCAAACAAACATGAGAGGCACAAAGGCTGGGGCTGCAACACCAAAAAAAAAAAGACTTAAAAAAAAAGATCAAAATAAATCCGAACTTCCTTCAATGTTTCGCACTCACCTCTCAGTTAGGGGGTCATCTTCCCACTCTAAAATGGCTGCCATATTTCTCTCTTAACAAGACACAGAACCAAACCATAACCAAGCAGAACAGCTGGTGTTTGTTGACAACACATTTCACACAGCACACGTCAGACTTCAGCACGGATTAAGTCCTGTGCATCACTGCACAGAAGCAGTGACAACATGGCTTCCATTGGGCCTGGACCAAAAAGGATGAGCTTGTACATTCAGATATTTAAACATATTATAGCCTGCCATGCCACACAAAAACACGAGAAAAGATAGCTTTTTGACCACTATTTGAACAATACCTCTACACCTCCGAAGCATTTGTTAATATTAAAAGGTGTCTTTGGTGAAAAAAATAGGCTCAGGCAGGCACCGACATTCATGATAACTTTCTTTTTCAAACTGTGAACAATTGTGAGAGGCTGCAAAAGCTGAGTAATAAATCACTGAGAACTGGATGGATCTGACAAAAATGAATTGTTTTGACGGAGACAGTCTTTTTTTTTTTTTTTTTTAAAGGGAACTGATATTGAGACAATATTTCTAGCTGCACAACTTTGTCTTGTCATTGTGACAGAGGGGGGATGAGATGAAAGCTGCTGCCGGAGAGGAGAGGAGAAAAACAAAACCTTGTGTTTTGCAGCTCTGGGAGGAATTGATGTTTTCATGGCAAAAGACAAAAGAGACAAGGAGTCGGGGTGAAGTCGTGCTAAGATACTGCAACAAAAATATATAACAGTCAGCCCAGCGGAAGAAAAATATGTAAATGACAAATGCCTTTATGTGTCCCTGATGTAAGTCCATTATCATCTGGCTTGTGTGGGATAATCTGCTATGAATATCTAGTAGGGCCTTGTGTCATCAAATACTGTCATCTGAGCAATCCATCAAACAGACACCTGGGTACATCAACCCTTCTTGCAGAATTTTGCCATCTTTACAATTCACGACAACAACAACAACTGCGCTCGCCAAGTTAAATCACATCAAGTTAAAGGTGGAGTCAGTGGTTCTTTAGAACGCCTGTTGTCGAAATCACTTTTTTTTTGTGAAAGGATCAACGAATATCTACGCATTTCAGTTACCTGTCTGTGGTGTGTGGGAGCTGAAAAGGAAAACAATGTGAAAACACAGCCTAGGCTTTGTAAAATGGCCATGCTGCTAGCTACGTGGGTCCCTTTGTTTCATCTAAACATGTCCGTTTGCAGAGACTAGGCTGTGTATTAACACTGGATTTATTTTCAGCACGCACAAATCAGTAGTGCATTATTGATAACAGTGTCACCTTAAGAAACAAATGCAACCGCAAAATGGCCAATATAAACATGCAAACGCACACACACACACATACACACACACTTATGAAAACATCCCGCACAATTATCTGAACCTGGATCACACAGCTATTCAAACAGAACTATATATACGTATATGCACACACGGGCCAGTTCTCCAGTGACTTGTATATCCCTCGCCCACAGAGTGCCATTAAAAGCTAATCAGATGTTAAAAGGCTTTTCATTAGTGGCCAGAAGAAGACAGATTGGTGTGTGGGGACCACTGGCTGTGCTGCAGCGCTGGCCCAGTAATTACCAGTGGTCTACCACCTGCCCCCCCCCCTCCCCTACCCCCCCAATCTCACTGCCATCTCCTCCCACTGCTCATAATAAAAAGCTTTACTCACAGCTGAGTAACCAAATCTACTGCTTCAATTCTGCTTATTGGTGTCAATAAGCCTTTTATCTCTCTCTGTTTCTACACAGGTAGTATTTGAATCACTGTGACACGTAAAGTGTCACGTGGTAAAGAGGGCATATCGCCAGTCAAATCCTGTTTCACATACAGTAAATGGTAAATGGACTTGACATATATAGCGCTTTTTAGCCGATTTTCTCAGCCCCAAAGCGCTTTACATTTCTTACCACATTCACCCATTCATACACTCAAACACTGATGGCAGTAGCTGTGGATGCGTTCAAGAGCTTCACACGGTTTTACAGTCTGCGACTTGACCACTACTGGTTCGGTCTTAAAAGGTGGAGTCAGCGATTCTGGAGAATGCTTGTTGTCGAAACAATTTTTTGTAAAAATAAATCTGTTAAATATCTCCTCATGATCCCCTAAAAACCTGCAAGGCCTCTTTTGACCACTTACTATTTCTTCACTATTGAGACTAAAGGTGTCCGCTAGTTCACTTGCTTTGGTCCAGACCAAAATATTTTGTTTGGTGTGGTCCACTTTCATATTGCCCCTTTTGCAAGTGAACCAGCATTAAGAAGCAAAACCACGCGTGATCTGAGGCCATTCATTCATTGGACAGACATTCTGGGGTGGAGAGAATCAGGAAGAACGAAGTAAAAACTGCGAAATATATAATTGATATAATATGGGGTTAAAAATAATAAAACGGCCTACATCTAGCCTATAAATAAAGAAGAAAAAAAATATTGCTGTTTCATTTGGTTATAATATGAAGCCCTATGACAATGCCATGTTATGTGGCTTGTAGCCTACGATGTGAAACATAATTTTTACTGTATTTTTGCTGTTGGACGTGCGGCTCGTGAGAAGAATAGGCTGATGCCTACCCTCAGCTGATTAAGCTGTGTATCAGCTGGGTCGGCGCAGTTCAGCTCCAAACTGACACGGGGATAGTATTGACGGTCCCGTTCATGGGAAGCAAAATAAAAACACACACTTCTTGCGCAGCGTGAACCTGTTGGCACTGTGCGAGAGACGCTCCCCTCTCCTTCATCTGATCGCTGAACACATTCAGCATTTTTACGCGTCCTCTCGATCAAAGGTAATATATTGTTCTGGGCTCCCGGTCAAACCACAACTTATCGTCCTAACAATGGCGACAACAACACTTTCCCATAATGTGAAGCTGACGGCTATTTATTAAAAAAGCACAGGCACAGTGCTTCCTGCATTCGGGTCGGATCGAGTCCGGACAAATTCACACCACAAACGAACTGCAGCAGAGTGCGTTTGGAAACGCACCGAGACTACCTCTTCAGCTGGGTCTCGGAGCGTTTGTTTGGTCCGCCCCCGAGTGCGATTGCTGTATTCACACCTGCCTGAAAGATGCGCACCGAAGGCGGAAGTGCACCTGAGTTTGTTTCAACCGAACTAAATATGGCATGTGTGAATACACCTTTAGTGTATGTACAATGCATACACACTAACACATTGTTAGTGGTGTTATTTGTAACTGGATGACTACATTCTGGGTCACAGAAGCACGCACACACACATACACGCGCACACACACACACACAGCCGACTCCCTCCCATCCCCTAAATCTCCTCTGCATTAATGATGACGTCGGTAATAAAGGAAAGTGTTTAACGGGGATGAATTGCAAATGGGCAGGAATTGATTGGACCCTTCTCTCGTTATAATTGATTGAAGACTTCAGCCACGGATAATAAAAGAGGGGGAAGAGAGGGGGAGAGGAAGATAATTATGTTTGGGGAGACGGAGTAAAGGCTAGTACAGCCTAGAGATATAAGGAGTAACTCTGGGACATAATAAGGTCAAAAGGTGGGATCACAGCTGCTCTAATTTGCTCTAACTGTTGTTAAATAAAGAACATTATTACGGGCCACTGCTAAATGCTGTGCTCTGATTGGTCTATTACGGCACTCTACGGTCTGTTATTTCTCGACAATGGCAATACAGATGAAAAATAGCCTTCTGGCTAATTCTGGCATTTTTAACCCATGTATGATCATGTGTTTTATTAATTTGCACTGTCCACCTTCTGAATTGAATTGAACCTCCGTTAAGGATTACTTCATGTCATATCAATCCGCTGACAGACGTGACTTCAAACAGTTAGGGCTTCTACTCCTAAACAATGGAACACTTTTTCAACGTGCCTTTGAATGTATGTGGAGAGAGCAGGGAACACAGGAGACATGGTCGATATCTGAAAAGACTCCAGTCAAGACAACGTGAGTTTGACCACAGAGTTACCGACCCTGTCACAGGCCTGCTGCTTTTTGCACCGTAGGCAATAAAAACTTAAAAATCAATTAATAAAAACTTTAAATAATTTTGCTTCATTCATTTATTCACTTAGTAGCCGTGTAATAAGCATACCATAATCACCGATATGGTGCCTTATTAAAAAGCTTACTCACAAGCCTGTGTAAACAACAATTACAATGGAGCTGTCAGCTAAACCGAGAGCTGATGGTATTCTAAACTTACAGCACCCACTCCGAGTCAATAACATGCAACATCAACAAGCCTTTTCCTCCAGCAGTGGGAACAGTAATGTTTGTATACTGTCATACACTGCTGCTGCTCCTGGCTCTTATAAATCAATGGTAGAAACTAAAACCATTAGTAAATAATGCCAGGGATGGATATTTTCCCAGAATGCAATGCCACAGGGGATGGGGCGGGGTAGCAGGAGGTTTTTCCAGACACGAACCATTAGCCCCCCATTGATAAGCCGTGGGGGCTGCACATCATTAACACTGTTGTGATATTAACTTAGCTGCTGGTATTGAAGTAAAGAGCCCTTAAACAAACCCTTCATCATGGGAGTCATGTTTAAAGTATGTCCATTTCATCTTTAATAAGAACACAGTGTTGCAAAGCATACAACACGGTTTAGATTGAAAATGAAAGACAGAGCCTTTTCCAAATAATTTTAAATGAGAAAAAACAAACATCTTGGCTTTTGACTTGCATGTGGTTTGGGGCAATAATTCGAGTTGAGCAAGGAATTGCAAACGGTATGTGAGCGGCCAGATGTTGGCAGCGGTGCATACCCTTTACCATGTGAAGCTAATGATGAAAACCCTCACGCACATTGCATTTCAGTGGGCATTTGTGGGGTTAGTTATGCATACGTACAGCCACAATCTGGCTGTAGTGTTATACCTCCAGCTGCTAGGTGGATTTTAGCAATCTTTTCTCAATGTATCAAGGTGAAGGCGGAACCATTCCTGAGGAGAATATAATGGACTTTCTGATGTCATACTGGGAGAAGCTTGTTAGACAGGTTATGGTGAATATGGCAAACTATGGCTTTGATTTTGTAAGTGGTAGCAGGTGACACAATGCATTTATCAGAGTCATGCTACATTCACATGAAACCAGGGCAAAGGTGAGACACTTTAGATGGCAGGGGACAACTGAGGACCAGCACTGGAAAAAAAAAAGCATGGAAATATGTCGCTATGGTGATATAGTATTGTTTACAAGGAAATAAATGTGATGTATTCAATACAATTATGTTGTCAACTATTTTGTCAATATTCCAATATAATAATTGTGTCACCAGGAAGGCTACTTGAATGTTGTCTTTACCCATTACAGAAATAAAGACATTTCTTCCGTAATTGATGCAGAAAATTCTCAGATTGGCGCATCAAAAATAACCAGAATGCATGAAATGAAGTGTTTGAAGCATGATTTTGTAGGGGAAAATGTTGTGTACAAGAAGACACCAAGACCACCCACTCATTTGTCCCCCCCCCCCCAATGCTGAATTGAATCCTAAACCCATGGCTGCCAGGGCCAGTCCAGAGGTACACTACCCCTCTCGGACAACTGACAGCCTGCAGGTCCAAGCCTTATAGCTGGCTGAGGTAAAGTGAACCGCGCTCAGGGCCACTGTGACTATTAATGTTGAATGAGCCTCGGCCTCATTGAATTGCATGAGAGATGGAGGGGGGGGGGGGGGACCCCAGGTGGCGGCTGCCTGGGGCCACTGTCCGATCATTATTGACCGGGCCATGGGTCACCACTGATGCTATAGGACTGGGCCAATTATAGCAGCCTACAGTGATTAAAAAGGACTCACATGTCATTGTAGATCAGGCAGATGCTGCTCCCGAAAGTTATTATGGTGACATTTATTCATCGTTATGGCAAATTTAAATCCATTACAAATCCATCCAAGCATGTACAGAGGGCAATAACACTGAAATGATAGCTCTGTCTGACTCAAACATTATGGCATAATCTACTGATCCTGCAGTACTGAAATTTGACTCCAAACTCCATATTAGTATTGAGTGTATACACATGCACAAAAAAGGCATGAGATTCATATATACTCAAATGTACTGTAACACACTATGACTCTGCTTGAAAAGAGAGTGGAATCCGATTACAGCTAAAATGAAGACACTGTGACATTGAAAATATTTATAAAAGTTGATTAAAATACTGGAATACAGTCAACCCAACCTAAAAGCACCTTCTGCAAAGCTTACAGTATGCTCCTGGTGTTTTGAAATACATACATAGAATGGGTCTATACAAAGCCAAAACAGACACTGCTGTATCTCTTAGCAAATGTAACCCTGCGTTCCAAATCAAATACTTTTTCTTTATACTACACTACCTACTGAAGTACAGAAGAGTATTAGGTCCACGGGAGAGAAATAAAAATCAGATAAGGAAGATTTTTTTTCATAATGTCGAGAAATGTCAAGAATAAAGAGGAATACTCCAACATGCTATTGGAGTTAGTGGGGCATCTGGGTATTTTCAGCATACTACAAATGACCTGTATGTATTGGGACATCCTAAATCTTTTTTCTGGCTTACAAAATAGTATGGAAGTCTGGGGTTTGGAATGCAGGGTAACTTTTCCGTAAATGCCTATTGACCTGCTGTGTCCGTCATTCAAGGTATTTTTTTTTTTTTACATAACTAGACCAGGTCTTTGGACAAGTCAAATCAGGATGAAAAGGATTCCTTACATGCTAAAAGAGCAAAAGTGTGAAATTGTACTGAGGGATGGGCAGCTGGGATAAAAGTGACCTTGTATAATCGGTTGAACACAGATGCCAGACGGCTCACTGATGATAGATGTGCCGACACGGAGCATGGGAAAACACAGCATGCTCTTTTCTCAACACAGGATGAAAACATCATTCACATGTTTTCAGGGCAGATCTAATAATATCCGTATGTACTTGCGTGGCCGTGTACAAGCGGACCGCCGAACGATTAAGGCCCACACTCACCGTGCGTCCCCTCGGCTGCTCCGCTTCTGTGCTGTGTTCCAAAGCTTCTCTCTGCTTTGTGTCTGTGTGCCTCAGGTGTGCTACAGCTAAAAGACTGCTGCCAATATTTTCCAGCCACATAGGAAGGGGTCCAGTCCACTTACTGCTCTGTTTCTGTTTACAAAAAGGCACACTGTCCCTTTAAATGACTTCACTTTTAAAGTGAGCATGCCTTGCCGGAAATGAAGGTGAGCCCCTTCTTTGTCACACGCACAAGTACATGTGACTGTGTACGCACCAGGCTTGTATATACTCTGCCACCTCCGATATGGTGCCTTGTGCTGGGCTGGTCAGGAACCTGTTGTAGGGCTGGAACAATCATGGAGAATTTCTTTACGATTTTCTTCTCTCCAGTTCATTAAAACTGTACTTCCTCTCGTCTGGGAGAACATAGAACGCAGACAAACAAAGACATGTAGGTCCTCTCCAACTGGCAAACCTTCAACTCCAAATCCCTGAATTAAATAAATAATACCCTGCTCCTTTGGCTTGCATGTAGAAAGCCAGCCAGATCAGATTCCTCTGGCCTTCTACTGTTTCACCGGCAAACCTTTCTTTAAAAAGGGCCCTGCTAACAACATTACAGTGTGCTAAGAGTTCAAACAGAGCAGGGACCATGCAGTCTCTGCTGTGTGAAAACCAGCCCTTTAAAAGTTCATTTATTACAAAAGAGCTCCAGCCAAGCGGGTTAAAAACAGATAGAAACACACACACACACACACATACACACACACACACACACACACACACACACACACACACACACACACACACACACACACACACACACACACACACACACACATACACACCAAACACGGTTGGTATGTGGTGAAGTGTTATAGTGGGGAGAGAAAGAGAAGCAGGGTCAGAGGAGAGCAAGACCTGCACGTGAGAATAAGTATGACTCCCGTCTCCAGGAATGTACTGCAGTCAGACAGACACTATATGCTGGGGGATGAGTGCTATCAAAGGGCCAATCTGTCAGTCTCAACAATAACACTGGGAATAGGCCTTGGGTGTGTAATGCAGACAGAGAACAGTATGGAGCCCTGCTTCCTACACAACTGCCTATGTGATACAGGGTCTGCCATGGCACACATGACATTTTCTTTTCTTTTTTTAAAGATAATTTTTTTGTCATCTTTTTACGCTTTAATGACAGTGTGGAGAGACAGAGATGGAATGGGGCAGAGATGGGAATTACATGCAGGGAGCCGGATTGGAACCCACTCAAATATCTTGAGGAGATATTTCTCTACATGTATGTGCTCTCCTCACTGGTTTAAAACAATCAGAACCTGAATCTGGTGGCAATAAAAGGGTCTTATTATTACGTGGCCAGAGAGACGCCAACGCAAGTAATATCTGATCAAAGTGTGGACCCACACAGCCCTCTGAATCACCACAGCCCTATGAATCACTGCAGACATCTGACTCACAGGCCAAATCTCTCATTCCTTCAACTAATCTGGAGGTATTACCAATATTGAAGAAAGCTAAAGCTACAGTGCATAACTTCTGTCATCTCCCCCTCACCATGAGCAATTCTGAGTTATTACAACAACACTGTCGACGCATCTATGCGAGGTACACTTCCGGAATCGCGCATGGATTTTATACCTTCTGCTGTACGTCCAGGTTATTTCTAAGCAGTAGAATCAACAACTGAAACATTTTGTGGTCACTTCTTATGCCAGTTTTTAAGCGCTGCCATACTGAGAAATACAAAGAGAGTTTTATAGGGCCGCTAAGTTTAATCAACTCAGTTGGCAATGGCTTGTATGTTACTGTCATTCATTATATGAAAAATTTTCCGCACTATTGCTTTAACCAATCAAGGAGCTTTGTCAGTTTAATATAGATAGGTTTGTCATATTCCTATAGAAAGCTACCTAGCTTCAGCCTGAGATACGTTTGGCTGTATGGATGGCTGCATATCTGCATAGCTTGATACGTCTCTCAATACAAATTGTCGAGGGCAGAAAATATATAATAATAATTTTTAAAAAGAAGACCATGTCAGGCTGAATGAATGTCAAATGAAACGTCAATACATGGTGACTGTAGCCAGGTTGAAAGGGGCTTTAAATGAGAAAGTACACTTTAAATACTGCGAATAATCAATCATTGTATACCAGCTGGATCAAATGACTAGCTTCTTTTAGCTGTTAGGAGCTTTTTTTTGCCTCTTCTGGATCATTCATTTTTATTTTATTTTGCTGAAAACTCTCCGCAAACTCTCATTAACATTGTTTCCAGCCACAGAAAGCAAAAGCTATTTTAACTGCAACAGTTCTGATAAATGCACTGTACACTTCATGCCTTGCACCACAGCCAGGACGGGGACTGCCCATAATTCCGACGTCCAATTTTTGTCCGACAGCCAAATATTCTGACGTACAGTATTTCTCATGGAACCGTTGGCCATCGCGGTGAAGTTAGTTTTAGGTTGGATATTTGATAGACATTCACCAGCGACCTCTTCTTAGGCCTACTGTATATACGTGTGCTGATGAATGTCTGTCGAATAACCAACTTAAAACTAACTTCACTGCCGTCGGACTATTGAGCTATCGGCATAATTCCCGGTCAGATTCATGACCTGGCACCAGAGAGGTCAGACATACAGTAGCTATTGGTTAGCTTGTGATAGCATCATCAGCTACGTTTAGCGAACACCAAAACAGAAGGAGAAGGATAGTAAACACTGAAGTTACGGTTCTTAGATAGATGTGAAAATGTGTCTCCATGTCTGCTGAATTTGTAAATAGGCAACTAGCTAATCAAAATAACATCACAAGGACCACAATCACCCCTGTTGTGTGTGCAGATTTTTCCCAAATGAATGAAACAAATGTAATTAATGCTGCTTTAACTCCTCCTGTTGCCATAGTAACTCCTGTACAGTGATTCAAATGTAGTTAATTAGGGTCATTTAAGCTAGCTTTTTAAAAGTACCACACATTTGACTTGAGTTAGGCCTATGAGTGACTCATGTGGTCATTCTTAACAGAGGCAGACAGGAGGGACTCCACGCACAAGAGGGAAAAACCATGCAAACCTGTGTGGCGTTAGTGAGAAATCAGCAAAGATGGAAAAAGTCCGATGGCCAAGTTACACAAGAGACAGTCTGTGTGAGCTGTGCACTGTACACAACTTAAACAACACTGGATTGGCTGATATAGGGAGGAACATTTCTGTATTAAAACATGAACTCCGAAAGCTGTGGCAACTTAGGCTGACCCACGGAGACTAGAATTACAGACTGAAGGAGTTTATGAATGGTGATTGGCTACTGCTGACTCAGGCTGCTTCCCGGGCCACAATGGCCACTAATTTTAGCCTTGCTGTGGCGAGATCACATTAATGCTTGAACCCGTCCTCCCTTACTTTATCTGTCATGGGCCGTTTTCACAGTATTCTGTTCTCAACAGCACAGACAGAGCAGTTTGTTATTGAAAACCACATGGAAAAATGTGTTGTGAGTACCCCTACAAAACACCATCTCTGTCTACTGTAGCATTGATGTCCCTGTATGGATAACAATTTTACTTGTCATTTCAACTACAGCTTTTACCAATGATTATCTTAGTTGATCAAGAGAAATTCTATAAAATATAAAAGTATTTAAAATAAATAAAATAATGGTTTAGGTTAGAGTACAGAAAGTTATATGATGAACATGAGATGAAAGCGGACACTTACACTGCATATTTTCCCTTCCAAAATACGGAATACACCTAACTCTTTAGGACACTTAAACTTCTTCTAACAACACAAGCGGAACATTTGCTTGGAGTTGGTCAAAACAAGTAGACATACACACAACCGATGACCAGCGGTCTTAAGATGGGTCACAAGCCAAAAATAACTTGTACCAGTGCCTGGCGTTTATTAAGCTTATGTCATTACCCCTATATTATATAATTATACGTTGAATACCTGATGTATAATGGTTAGTTGGACAGAAGAAGCAGTCTGAAGACATTAACTTGAGAAGTTGTGATAAGTCGTCACTTTTTCTGCCATTTTCTGAAGTACACTTAACAATCAACCAATGATTTGAAGAAGTACAGCTGCAATAAAAACTCATTAATAGTATTTTTTCCAGATTGAATCTCGACTCATAACCATACTAACAATCTGCATCGCGGCTGCCAAACAAACAAGCAACGTCCCCTGACAGCAGACCATAAATAAACACTGATGGACCCCTACCTTATCGTCCGCACTGAAATGCAATACTTCCACATTAGATTCCACATGCCCCTGACATCGCCAGGCCGCTACCGTGAGAATTGGTGGTGCTATGTTCTCTGATATAGGAGAGGAGATCCACAAAGGTTTTTTGGGCAACAGTCTTGAGGCATGAGAAGAGGAGCAACAGCAGCAGCGGTGGCCCTCCTACAAGCATCCACCCAATGCCACTCCTTCCCTCTCCTCCTTTCACACAACCACAAAACATTTACTAGTCTTGAGGAAGAAAATGACTAATTCTTCCTCCTTGGAGGGTTCAGGTTACTTCAGCCACTGCTCCGTTTTTTCCAGTTCCCCTTTATTTTTTCCCCCCAGTCTGTTACTCAGCCCTTGTAAAAGTAGACACACACAAGTTGTTCTTGTCTTTAGATTTAGAGCAGACCACAGACCTATCAAGCATTACCAAGTAAGGCCAGCTGCTGCTAAAGTGGACCAGACGTGCGGCGAAAAATCCCTTCCTTGCTTCCGTGTATGACACTATAGCGCATGTTTGCATTCCTCTAGCCGGCTGCTGCCCCCTTTCCTCACTATATCCTATATACACTTATACCGCAGCCATTGCAATTCACCCTGATTCATCTCTGTGGCTCTGCAAAAGGAGGTTGAATATCATTTGTTCTCATTGTAACCAGTCCTGCAATGTCACGTCTCACCTATTTTTTCCCATGGCAGACTCTCAATAGAAAGGTGTATTACCCCCGAAGGGTGTGCAAAACACTGTGGGTGGATGCAGCAGCAGGCTTTGGATAATGCTAGCTATAGGCTTTCTTTGATGTGTTACCTATCAGAAGTGAGTCAGCACATAGGAATGCAAAGTAAAAGGTTCAGTTCAAGTTGAGAAATTTGAAAGATGTGATGCGTGAAAAAAAAAATATATGTTGGATTTGAACAGCTGCACAGCCTGGAGATCTTTTTTTTACTTTTTAAGCTTCAGTGAAAGGAGCAGAGGAGCTGTATATGACGCAGCAAAAATAAAGTCTGATGCCCTGCACAGCCCATGTGAGACTCTGTGGGGCGTGTGCTTCATTAGCAGGCAGCCCCTCTGTGATGCCTAAAGCGGTGGAACCACAGATGTCTGATTGGACCTTAGGGCTGATTGGCTGTCAGGATCCCCCAGTCAACGTTACTGCACACACCACATACAGCCCCGGAAAAAAATTAAGAGGCCAGTCTGGATTTTTCTTGAATCTTTATCTCTACATTACTTATTAAAAATGCTCTAAATGACAATATTTTTATAGTGAATTTGGTAGAAACGTTGTCAGTAGTTTATATTATAAAATCAAAATGTTAATTTTACTCAAACATATGCCTCGAAAGAGTAAAACAAGAGACACTGAATATTTGGAGTGGTCTCTTAATTTTTTCACAGAGCTGTATAAGACTCAAATTGAGCTCATCAGTGCTAAACTACATATAAGCAGCATTCCTAAAGTATGACTGAGGATGTTGAATTAAAAACGGATACATCAAACTAACTGGACAAGACCCGAAAAAGTTGAAAGACGTTTTTTGATTCATGCTAAATAGAACAACCGCCACTAGCTACAGTTATAGTGTATGACGGTCTCAATTGGTTTTCATAAGTCACTTAATTAGTTCAGTTTAGCACATACCATCCACAGGGTAAGTGTCCATGTGAGTGACTGTTGTTACTTCATGTTGCTTCAATTAACATAAAATCACATCTGTGCTTCCTCAGTCCCTATGTTATGGTCATCATAGTAAAAGTAAAGCATACCAAATGCTCCAAACAAACCTGAGCTGCATGTAAAGGATACTGCTGACGCATAGTAATGCAAATCTTAGAGTGACCATGTGAGAAGTTTGCCTTTGTTATTTTAGACGTTTAAGAATAGCAAAGTATTTTCACTCCCCTGTTGGCCTATGGCCTTCCTCAACAAACAGCTGCTAAACATTTCTATCTCTATCTGTCCTTCATTCCTGTCGTCTGCATGTCTGTCACTTTCTGCCCCCCTCCCCCCCCCCCCCCACACACACTCTCATAGCAGGGTCAGGACCACTTTGTGTGTGTCACATATATACTGTACAATTCTCTGTTGCCAATAGTTGAACCCTTTGACTCCAGTCTCAATTTCACAAATACAGAGGAGAAAACAAGATCAAACGCAGGCGGACCATGTCGGACATAATTAACTCTTACAAACTAATGTACAAGAGAGCATCAGTACCATGGCTCCAGATCTGATTTACAGTGACTGGCTGCTCCGGGACTGGACACATCCACAGCAGATGAATTTGACAAGGCCTTCAGACTTTGATGTTTCCATTTCACGCAATGAAGGAAATCACAGAGAGAGAGTGGCTGATAGCAAAGGGACCGCTGCTATAGGCAAGTTTCAGACCGAGCCCCCCGGTAGCAATCGGTGTGGAAGAGAGGCTGGCAGAATATGATTAATACATAAACAGGCCGTAAATGAATGTAAACGTCACTCTATTTAAAGCTAAAGTGCGTAACTTGGTCATCTGAATTAATGTTGGTTACATTCAAGCCATCGTCAAATGAGTTGACACAAATGTTATTGAGCCTTCACATAACTCTCTGTGTTTCTCAGTATGGCACCGTATGTTAAATCCACTGGGATTAGTCTGACAAAGACCAGAGACCTACATGCTTCAAGCACTTAGAAAAGCCCTAGGATGTCCTGCATATTGGGGCCTCAGCACACACTCCCTCCTGTCCTTAATGAGCGAGGAATATTTAAAACAACCAACTATTTACTATATGCTATTAAGATCTTAGTTTGGGGAACTAAAATGCACAAAGGCCTCTCCACTTTAACGTGCAATTATTCCGTCAAGAATGCAGTGGCGGAGTGCGGTCAGGTCTGGGCAGGGGAGAAGTGGAATGGAGTCAGAACGGTGTGAATGATGAAGTGGTGTGGAGGTGCATAGTGGGGGCCGTCTGCTGGCTGATGTAGTGCCCTGTTTGGACAGTTTGATGTGGGGCCAGTGACCCACGACGGCAGCACACAGAGGGTAGCGCTTCATCCAAGAGTTTTTCACCTGGCTGCCTTTAACTTCCAGCCTTAGATACGGCAACACACATCACAGCTTTCTCCTCACGCCCCGTCAACACCACAGCCCTTTACCATTGACCCCGCCTATTAACACACAGGTACATCCATTAGCGGACAAACACTGGCGCTTGACATATTATCAATTGGGGTCACTGATCTAAAAGGGATTTGTTAAGGCACATAGGAGCTATTTCTTTTTACAAATGAAACAAAACCTTGTATCTTAAATCTAGTGGTGTCTCTACAGCCACGCTGGCAGCTCTGTCAGGCTTTGGTGCTTCTTCATGCTCACAATAACAATGCTTCTCACTCCGTTCACATCACCTCTTTACATTTTAATAATGTATACTCATATTTGTTTACATGCCTATTAGACACCACTGGAGGAAAGTGAGATTTGCTCTGTCATTTTAGTGCACATCTCAATATGCAGCATTCTACCATATCCAGTGGAATAGCCCAAACACTCCTGTATTATGAGCAGGTCTGTTCCTTTGTGTACTGACCCCGCCGGGCACCCAACTGAAGCTGATTACTGTCTGGATCCCAACAAACAAGTCATAGAGCCCCAAAGCATGAACACTTTCCAGTCCCTCAACCATACTCACCCTGCGTTCCAATTCACATACTTTTTCTTTTTACTACACTACATACTAAAGTACAGAATAGTTTTAGGGTCACAGGACAGAAAAAAAAACAGATGAGGACGATTTTCATTATGTCGAGAAATGTCATGAATAAAGATGAATACTCCAAAATGCTATTGGAGGTAATGGGGCATTTTTTCAGTATACTGCAATTGACTTGCATGTATTGGGACATCCTAAATCTTTTTGTGTCATACTAAATAGTAGGGAAGTATGGGGATTGGCACAGAGGGTCAGAAACACAACACAGAGTTTGCTTCATGAGCAAGCTTAATGAGATGGGTCAACACCATCCAATCTCTTGACTGGTATTTAAATGGGAAACACAGGAGCGTGGTGAGAGCGTGTGGAGGGGAGGGGAGGGGGGGGGGGGGGGGGGCGTTTGTGTCTACAGCCCCTTTAGAGACAGTGTGTGTGAAAGGCAAGGTGAGGGGATGTGGACCACTCATGAATAAATATGGCCTGGAGGTTGTGTGACAATTCATTTTTTCAGAGATGCTCTATTTCCATATCACTTATTCATTTCTTTTGATTACCATTCTCCGAAGCAGACCAAGAGTTTGCTCACTTGGACTGACCCCTCATTACACAGAGAAACTGAGACGGAAGCATAGATTCAGGAAAAAAAATTGTTAAAAATAGCTCCTTTTGTCTGTGTCACTGTCCTACACTGCAAATCTCATTGAATGTTTTCAATGTTGTTGTGCACTGGTTTATTAATCCCCCCCCCCTCGCCCCCTTATCATGCAAGCTATAGCATCCGCTACCCGGCGATATGGCGAGAATAGGATAAAGAAAAATCTATCGACTGTTCAGCTAGCTCCGATAGCTTCCCCTGTTGTTAATAGTGATACTATGTCATCAACAAACGCAAACCAAAGTTTCAGACAAATGCAGAGTCTTATTTTAGTCTTGACAGTCACAGAGACTGCAATTGGATACAGTTCATTCATTTGTGTTAACAACTTTTTGAAACCTTTTTCGAAATGTACTTATTTTGCAAATATGAACATTCAAATGAATCACAAGTCAATTGATAGTCAGCATGGCCGATCAATTTAGTACCAACATATCGTGATTGTCGCTAGCATTGCATAGCAGTATGTTGACTATCCCATGCTGACTGAACTGACCTCTGATGTGTAAAAACCTTTGTGCCACTTTCAGTTACAGATACGGATCTAGTGTTTCACATATACTGGTACATCAGCAAGCATAAAGCATTAACAAATGTCGTGCAAACTAAAAAACAGTTCCATGATCACATCTCCGGAGTTGAACTGTGAACACACTGTGAATAAGGCAACACAGACATAGGAGCGTTGTTGGACTTCAGGGCACGTGTCGCCTCATGCTGCCCATCCAATAACTATGAGTGGGGCCACACACACAGTACAATAGACTGAACTCTGCGCTAGTGATGTCAGGGGCAAACCACAACAATAGCGCTTCCATTCAGACCAGTTGACCTCACTGACACGTGGGCCTCATGCCCCATTTCAGCCCCTCTCAATGTATAGGAGCCACAGAAAGGCAAAGGGGTGAGAAGGTGCTGACAATTCATTATAACTCATGTCTGGCTCAGATTTGACACCTTAAGAGAGCAGGAGAAGCATAATCAGACAACCCTATCATCAGACAAAGTGCTACCTAATGGTCTGTTCCTCTAGACAAATATTGGAAATAGTAATACACATGGTCTTACCCTTTATAGAAACTGGAGTGCAGAGGCTGGAGACAGAGGAACTGCCAGTAATCCAAACAAAACGCTTTGAACTTCAACATGTCGCCGGGCCCGTTACAAAGGAACTTAGATTAAAAATGTCATTATGTACGCGTGGTCCATAGGAAAAACAAATTAATAGCTGGTTTTAAAATGAGCAGGCTTACATTAAGGAAGAACAAAAAAGGGACAAATCCTGCACAGTTTTAGACTGTAGTAGGGCAACAAAACTGACAGCACCCTCACACATGGTACACGGTCCCGTCTCAGCATCCGCTTGTGTGTATGTGTGGTGGGCCACGTGGAGAGAATGGAGGCTGAACCTGCATCCCTCGGATGCTTTTCATAAAAATGCTGAGACAATCCTGTCCTGCTGTACTCCCAGTGTGTCCAAGCCTCTAAGTGCCTTGATAGAGACGTCAGCCAAAACAATACAATGTCTTCTCCTGGAGTTGTTAAGGCAAAAAAAAGAAGGTTTGTCCCAACACAAGCCCTCTGTCGGGGGGGGGGGGGAGAAACACCTCCTCCTTGTCCCACACACCCTCACTCCCAGTCAGTCAATAGCAGAGGAGGGTGTCCCCCGTCTCCATCACCGGTCCTTTCCTTTTAGGTTTGAGTTACAGCTGCTCCTATTGTCTATGCCGACTCCCTGACGAGGCTTCTGACTCTGCATGCGCCTCAGCCTGCTGGGGCCCAACAAAGCACACAAAGGCCTCCCCCTCGGCAGGCCGTATCAATTAGGGCTTTATCAGATGCTGCACACACACACACACCCCACTCTGCCCAGCCAAGGGACGCTCACTCACACAGCAGCTAATCAGCAGCGGCACAGAGGGGGCGACGATGGGGCCTTTACGAGGGCCAAGCACACACACACATAAACACACACACACACACACACACACAGATACATAAACACACTAACACACACACACATAAACACACTAACAGACAGACAGACACACACACACACACATAAACACACTAACAGACAGACACACACACAGATACATAAACACACTAACACACGCAAAGCCCGGGCTGGTTACCAGGACAACCTTAAACACAGCAATAGAAGACACTGGTGAGACCCTTGATATTACTCCTGCTGATTGGGAGAGAGCTCAGGGTCAGGCTCAGGAGGACACACCGGTGAATATGAATGTTGGTGCAGTGCAATCAGTCACATGAATATTAAGAAATCCTTTTTACATTTCATAAGGCAATACTCTGAACCATAAATCTCAACTTCTAAAACCATTTACATCAACTAAACCTTCCATAATCATTCCTAGTACTATTCTGTAGATTCTTACTAAAGGATGTGTGCGTATGTTGTTAATTGTCTGATTTATGATACATGATGTCGCTCTTAAAAACATGCCATGAATGCATTTTTTTTAGACCTGTCAGGTACATATTATTTTTTAAATTTATAAAATAAGGAAAGGCTGTATCGATAATCTGTTCTTTAAAAGCGTTGGACACTTATATGTTGTAACAATGAAATACAGATTTCATGTCTGCCTTTATCCAATATCTAGATTTTGTTTTTTCCAAAAGAGATGTATGCACAAGATATGATGTTGCCAAATTTGCATATATATACAAACATTTCTGAATAAATTAACATAGAAGAAAGTATTGTTTTAATGTCAGTAATCAACTTGCAAAGCTTCACGATGATACAGTATCAATACGTTCAACATTTTACCCAATTCACCTGCAGTGCCTGGCCTTTAGTCGGGAGCCCCGTCCACAGACCCTGATTGTGAAACGTGTAAACATATTGCTGCATTAAGTAACACACAGAGGAGTACAGATGCATGGATGAATTAATGATGAATATAGAAACACGGATCTGACTGCACGTGTCCCAAAGTACAAAATCCTTGCAACAAATCCTAGCGTTCACATAACATGCAGCTTTTACACAGGGTTTTAAATGAAAACAAGAGGAGAAACAATGCCTTTGGGCCAGACTATTTCTGGGATTGCTGTCAGTACAGCAAAAAGGATAGAATCAGTGGGTTCAAAAGGAAGAAGAGTCCATTCAGCTGAAATGTGTGAATCAATTTGAACTTTACCAATGCTAAAAACATACAACTATACCTTATCACAACCAAGTGCCATGGTCACTCTCAGTTTAAAATTGGAAGTATTGTCCCTACAATGACGATTCATCTGTCAGTAACATCCTTAGCAGAGACAGAGGCTCCTGCGTTTGGAGCAGGCCGGATTGGGGGAGCTGTGCAAAGCGATACGGTAATTATTCAGCCTGGCACACAGGCCTTTGAAGTGAGAACAGACAGCATTTTGTAATAGGCTGTGCATCATGAAAACAGCTGAAGGAACGTTACAGTATTGAACAACACAGTGTGGGAGGAGGATGCTTGCAGACCAACACACAAAAACACCATCTCATTCTATGTCATATCACTGACTCAGGCAATTGGAGTTCTAGAGTAATGACATCTAAAACGACATAGTGTCAATACCAGCATAGGATTATTCAATTCATGATGTGCTGCAGGTTCTCCCTCCAGTGAATTAGTACTTCACTTCCATTCAAGGGATAGTTTTTTTAAGTGGGGTTATAAGAGGTACTTAAGCATATGAAGCCTTTTACCTCGCAGAGATGGCGGTCAGCGCAGTCATTTTGAGGAGTTAAGGGGAGATGTCGCTGTAGCAGAAGTCAGCCTTGTACAGTTTTTCCAGACAACGGAAAAATATTTTCCGCCATATATATATATATATATATATATATATATATATATATATATATATATATATATATATATAAATGCTTACCTAAGAAATAATGATCTGTTCAATTGTACACTACATTTAGGATTGTTTCACTGCTGATGGACTGATACACTGCACTAGCCCACGTTGACATAGTAATACATGGCCGACCTACCCATGATAAAAGTGAACAAATAAAAGGCTATCTGCTCGGCTATCAGTAGTGAAAACATATTTAATTTAGTGAAAAATTTAACAGATATCAAGTTTTTAAGGTAACCATTTATATATGCGGCGAAAAAAAACTGTTTTGGCTGGTCCCTTCTGCAACAGTACAATGCTGACATCTGCTACAGCAATGTCTCCCCCAAAACTTTTTTAAAATGACTGTGCTGACCACCATCTCCAGCGAACCTCATATAAACCCACTTCAAGACTACTGGATTATCCCTTTAAGGTGAGGGGTTTACAAGTGCTAGATATAAAACATTTAAGTCAGCACCACAGGCAAATATACCCTGACCTTAAGTCCAAAGTAAATACAATGGGTGAAAGTTAAGTCAATGTAGACAATCTGCTGTTGCAGTGGCATCTCACTTTCACACCCCTCAATTGATCTCTTAAGTATAAATAAAGGTTAAATTAAATTAGATTCAATAAACCGCTGTAATAAATGTATAGCATTTAACTTTGAGTTTTTTTTTTACAAATCCGTTCAAAAATACATTTTGATTTTCAAACAATGGGGCAGAGGACCATAAACAACAATGTGGTGAGCGTCCGCCTGGCATATATACCATGCTAACTTGTTACTTCCTTTCCTAGACAATATTTTATACTTGATGGTTCCTGCTGGGATTAATGAGTTACTACACACACTTTCACAAACAGACTGCTGAGGCCAGGCAGCAGCAGTGCGTTAATGTTACTTTATCATAACCAATGACTGGCTAATAACTTCCACATTTACACAGACATCCTTCAACAGTCGGAGAGGTTCACTACTGATCGTGACAAACCTAAACATCTCTGCCTCCATTGTCGGTGTGAAAATATTCCGTTTCACTCTGACAGCACGGTATTCGAGGGTAGTGCTTGAAGTGCTATACACATGAAGCAGCCACCCTGGTTCGTCAAAATATGCCAAACTCCAAAGACCCAATTCCCCTAATCTTACACATCTCATTACATCCTTTCTGACATAACAATTCCCAGATCTTTCTCACTTCATACCCATTAATTTGTAACATAGGTTTCCTAATAATTGTATTCTCCAAGCACATGCTAAAATAACACCAATGCCATCATCAGGTTTTTTTCCCCCCCAAATTTGGAAAGCTACACATCTAACATCCAACTCTTTCCACAGTCTGTTCTCTGTAATAATACACTTAACTTGCAGTAAGAAGGATCCCTTTTGAAGGCTTTCTCAACACAGATTGCTGCATAATGATGTAAACGTATTGAATTTTACGAAGCAGTTAAGGATGCCGTAGTAAAAGGTAATTCCCTTTTCATTTCATTTAGTGTCCCATGAGGACAGGTTATGGACTGGGGCCACACATGTTCCTCTAGCCTTATTAAGGACCAGCGTAAACACTTTGCTTTGTCTCAGTGACAATGTGAGTGAGGGGGGGCGGGGGGGCATCCCAGTCAGGGAGGGAGGCAGGACATTATGGAGCAGACGCTGGAGCCAAATGGGAGACCATCTATCATGCGTTTCTCTAGAGATAGATCCAGATGTCCTCCAGGCCTGATGTCCTCTTCTCCCAGGGTAGAACAAAGAGAAATCAGATGTCCCAAATAGTCATTGCTTTCTACTGTTTCAAAGTTGGATGTAGTGATTCTGGAGACGGTTGTTGTCGAAAACCCCAACTTTTGGTCAAAATCAGTCCATATCCCTTCATGATCTGCTAGCTGTCAGTGCTGTGTTTGCACTGAAAATAAAATCTGGTGTTAATACACAGCCTCGACTCGGTAAACAGGCATGTTGCTAGCTACTGCGGGCCCCTTTGTTCACATATTGTTTACATGACCAGTTTACAGAGCCTAGGCTGTGTAACAATACCAGATTTTTTTTCCCCAGTGCAGGGACAGGTAGCGGATCGTGAGGAAATCTCCACTGATATTGACAACCATCTTTCTCCAGAATCGCTGACTCCACATTTACGTTCTACTGTTTGAGCCCCGTTTTTGGAATCCCCATCAAGGATTCAATCAGAAAAGCTGTTGGTGAAATAAAAAATTTGGCTGACACATAGTGAACTCCTATAATCACTCGTAATGCACAGTAGTAGTCGAGGATTTAAGTCGGAGATGTTTTGTGGACTCTACCAGCCAGGTGCAGATTTTCCAGTACCCAGCTGTGTACTGAAGCTAATAAATGAGCTTGAGGGAAGCGTTATGGTAATAACTGCAGAATCCATTTGGCACCTTGGGAGGGACGAGCCATTCACTCCAGCTGAGCCTAGCTTTAAATAACAAGATGTAACTGGCTTTAACTGGCTTTAGGACCGGGAATCAGCACAACCAAATGTACAACTACCACAAACTTCCAAACAGCACTTTGACAGGGCTATTCATTTTGTAAGATTGACTAACACTACCAGGAAACACTAGGTGTTAACAGTTGCTTGACAATAGATTAACTAACTAGATGAACATTTTCTCTGAATATCCTCATGGGGATTGTTCTTTTTATAAAAGGTAGAGTTAGGGATTCTGGAGAACACTTATCACATATTCACATTTGGTCAAAATCAGTGAATATCTCCTCACGATCTTCTACTTGTACATATTGTGTGTGTGCTGAAAAGTCATATGTTACTACACAGCCTAGGCTCTGTAAACGGGCATGTTGCTAGCTATAGTGGGCCCCCTTTGTTTAAATACCAGTTTACAGAGCCTAGGCTATGTATAAACTCCATTTTGTTTTTTACTGGGCAGACCCAGTACGGACAAGTCTTGGATTGTGAGGAGTTTTTCATTGATTTTGAATAAAAGTGTTCTGCAGAGTCACTGACTCATTTTTTACTTATTGTGCAAAATGCAGTTATTCGTGTTCTTTCTCATGTTCTTTCCACATTAATATGGGTCCCCAGTGTGACTGGAGACTGGAATTACCCATAAAACAAAGCTAACATGCTACTGCAGCCATCTTTCTACAAGCATTCCTGGTTAGCACGTTGCTGATGGGCAGTTGCCGTATGCTCATGTGAAGAAGGTTCAGAGAGAGAGGAAGTCTTCAAATTGGAATTATTTGCTGTATTTACTTTTTACTCCTTGTCCACAGAACAATATGAACATTGCACGCCTAATGTTATTCTCCCCAACGCCATGCAATTACACGCTATTTCCTTCCCACTGATTATTAGAAAAATACAGTGGTTTGTATTTTCTCCAGGAAAACCAGCTGAGACAACAATCCTGTGCCAGCAGCAGCCACATTATATTCTGCTGATTCAGTTGGCAGAACAGATCCCATTTTCTTGTTTATCCTCATGGAAATATATCAGTTTACCATGTGATTGACTCAACATATTCCGGTCTCAGCATGCTGCTAAAAATTTGCATGATACTATCAAGATAAGAGTTTGATGCCTGGCTCCCTCTGGATCGAAGGCAGAGCTTTATAGTGATGATCGAAAGACAAGACACATTGGTGCCATCACGCGAGGGTGGCACCCATAGGCGGATTATGAGACGGTTGGCATGGGCACATACATGTCACAGCCTCCCCAACCCCTCCCACGTAAGAGCAAGAGCCACAGAATCAAAGAAATCTTCCGGGTCATTTGGATTCTTCATGATTTATTCCTGCTTGGTTTGAATTGCCGTCTTCATTCTGCATCTCTTGTTGGTCATGGTGTGTCTTTGGTTAGTTTTGTGTGAGCGTTGAGTCTCTTTGTAGTTGTTCGATTGACTTCCCAACGAGAAATGTTACCAGCAACTTCCCACACAGCCTCTGGAGAATGGGCTCTCTCTGGACCCTTTAGGCCCTGCTCAGTAATCCATCCATGGTGGCACCTCACCCTTGACCTGCTCTCCTCAGAGTTCATTAAAAGGCCTTGCCCTCCTGCTATACGTCCAGTCATAAAGAGGTATATGTTCCCTGCCACACTGCTGTGCCTATGCTCTGTTAATTCCCCCACTAAGAATAAGGCTCTCTCCATCAGCAGAGATGGCGGCGAGTGATAAACGGCCAGCGCTGCTCTTATCATCACCCCTACACTTGGGCTCAGGAAACCAATAAGGAAACCAATAAAGATGGCCCGTGGCGACCCATGCTCGGCACTAACAGCCCCCAGGGGCCTGCTGTTACCCGGGGGGACCGCCCGGCCGTGTAATTGCAGCCCATTGTGAGGCCATGAGGAGCCAGCTGAGGTCTGGAGCGGGAGTGATGAGTGGAAAGAGGAGCAGGTCCTATACATGGATGTCTTTACCTGGCTCACATTAAACACTAATGGATGCCTATCTCTCACAGCTTCAGGCTCATGGGTTGAAGACCTATCTGGCTGAAAAAAAAGCTCTATAGGTTATACCTCCAATAACCTTTATCGTGTCTAGTTACTCTTGGTCAAAAAGACAATGCATGTCACATACTGATAGATGCAAACTGTCACACAGAAAAAGGAACATCCCATGGGGTGTAGAAGGTATAATTCCATATAGACAATGTCTCAATCCAAATTTTGGTAACAGCTAGGCTAATTATTATTTTCATAACATGATCAATTGAAATAGTATCGATTAAATTATAACATTTCTAGGAAAATAAACTGGAGGAAATTACATTGCCCCATTGTGCCGGGAACTATTAGTTATGATGGAGAGTCAATTTATTTCTTTAAATTAGTGAATGGACCAACAACACATTGTGAATGGCTGTGGTGCCTTTCTGTCCACCGGTCAGCAGCTTTTCTCCCAGATGCTGCTTATCTCCCATCAACCACTGCAAGCCTCCAACTCATCTGGCCCTGAGGATTAACGTTAGTAAAGCCTTACAGCTGTGCTCCCTCTAGTGGACTCCTACCCTAAAGACTTAACAGTGGTGAGGAAACACTGGGGCAGAGGTGAGGTCACACTTGAAAGTGTTCTTCAGCTAATGTGAGCCTCTCGGAGAGGTTGGTGCTATATAACTGTTATAAAGGGTTGAGGCTTTACTCTTTTTTAACAAGAATGCTCCTTACATTAAAGGTGCACTATGCAGTTTCAGAGGAGGCGGATTTGTTTACATTTGGTCTACAAAAACATATTTTCTCAACATGTCGTTCTTAGTAGCATAAATCTATCATCAAAAAAAAAAAATATATTTTGGAGGCCCCTGGAACCAAAATGTTGTTCTAGAATATGTTTGTAAACCAAACTGTGGGCCCTGCTCCTGTAAACAACAACAGTGACTTTTCAAGAAGCTTTCTAACTTCAAACAGTTTTCCAGGGATCCAATCTTCCTTTGAGGAAAGTTTGTGTACTCAGTTATGAGAATATGTGTTTAAAAATATCCACTTCTCTGACACACCCAAAGATAGATAATGGACCTTTAATGATGGAATGATCCCGCAACTATAGCTCTAGCTGTTAGTTTAATGTAGTAGCGGAGTAAAAAGTACTATAATTTCCTTTAAAAATAAGTCATATTCTATGGCAGCGTTACATGTGTTTAAGCGCAATCTTTGAGTTACATGTACTATTATTATATTTCATGCTGTGCACACCAGATTGTTACAGTGTGAAGGGGACGACAAGTAGCTGAAAAAGAATCGCAAAATTCCGTCTATCCTTTAGCATATGTCACAGTTTCCATTGCCTGTCTTTGAAGTCCTTTTGAGTGGCAAGTCTGTTAGGGGACGCCACAAAACAACATGATGGTGAGGCAACATGTCAGCGGATCCACACTGTTCCTCTTATCGGTTGACACTGTACCTTACACATGCAGCCTTCAATAGCGTGGAGAAAATCAAGTTATGTTGGTTGATGTAGGAATAGGGAATGTAACAAAATATCCATTAGGGGGACATTTTTCAAAATATACTGTATACTGTATATCTTAGATGCTAATGCCTTATCAATAGCGTCTTGGAACAAAGCAGACAATATTGCATATTTATGCCCTGACCTGGCCCAGTGATGTCCTGCAGACACAAATAACTTCAAACTGATTGAGAAGGCAATACACTTGAGGGTTATTCACAACCGACTGTGTTTATTAAAAAAAAATACAAGTAGGGGAACATTTAATTTTTTATTCCATATTTCTTAGGTTTAATTATATCATCTCTAACCCCAAAAGTGTAACTTCCACTGGATTCAAAATCCAATTTGTATCCGTTCTCAACTTTTTCAGTCTTGTGTGAGTGTGATTCACTCACTTAGATCTCATTAAACAGTGTCCTCTAGCTGTCCAGCTGACATAATCCACATGGGTAAAGCTCTGTGTTGATTCAAATGAGGACTTCTTCATCTAGGTTGCCTTTATTTACAACCTCACAGCAGCAAGCCTTAAGGCACTGGCACCATCCACACATAGACACAAGAGGCACATATATAGTTCTGTTTGTTCTACAGTGTGTGTGTGTGTGTGCGTGTGTGCGTGTGTGTGTATGTGCACATGTGCACATAGTCCTCAATAGTGTGCGTGCTCTGTGAATCTCATCAATCAAGTCAATCTCAAAAAATATGCTTGAGTTAAACATCCAATCTCAAATAAGGCACACATTTAGAATGCCGAAAATACCACATTTTGTACAAACATTATATGGATGATGAACAAATGTAGGCAAACGGCATTAAATAGTTTCCCCTTTACGTCAACTCTTTATGTGTAGTAGGCTAACTGTGTGTTATTGGGTTTTTAAGGGTTAGCTGTCCACGTGATGTCACTACTCTTCAGGAGAAACACACATATCGGTCTGAGCAAGTCAAATAGTTGCTTGTTCTCACATTTCACTCAGATTTCTGGCATTTCTTTAAAGTGAAACGTTTTTTTTTTTACACAGGCCATGGCTTTGGATCAGGTTCACAGAAAAGTGCTCCACACCGCAACG
Organism: Ammodytes marinus; assembly: GCF_949987685.1. Taxonomy (NCBI): domain Eukaryota; kingdom Metazoa; phylum Chordata; class Actinopteri; order Uranoscopiformes; family Ammodytidae; genus Ammodytes; species Ammodytes marinus. The sequence goes on from NC_137233.1 coordinate 32,297,860, forward strand.
TTAAAGCAGCTCCGAGTAACATTTAAAGGCCTACTTCACCGGTTTGAATATGAAGGTGTATTGAATTCTGAGATCCTATGTAGTATAAATGTGCGAGAAAAATTGAAATCGGTTCATCCTAGCCTGAGAAAAGGCAGAAAGAGTGTTTTTTTAACCCTACATTTCTCTTTCTCGTGACATCACAGAAAGAGAAATATAGGGTTAAAAAAAAACTTACTTTGTAAATATTACTGTGATGTCTTTTACTGTGTCTTTTACTGTGACATCACAGTAATATTTACAAAGTACGTTTTTTTTAACCCTATATTTCTATTTCTGTGATGTCACGAGAAAGAGAAATATAGGGTTAAAAAAAACACTCTTTCTGCCTTTTCTCAGGCTAGGATGAACCGATTTCAATTTTTGTTGCACATTTATACTACATAGGATCTCAGAATTCAATACACCTTCATATTCAAACCGGTGAAGTAGGCCTTTAAATATCTTTTAAACAGCCTCCTGTTTCCTCACATAATCATAAATTACCTTTAACAGCAAACGAGACCATCAGTGCAAAGAAAGACGTTTTTATATAGTTTTTATTACTGCATTTGGTCTGGTCGCACACCCAGTCCGATTTTCGGTTCGCTCGTGCAGGCTCTATGGTCACATATCCGTATTGGTCGCAGATTTCAGTGTGGCACAACAACGCGATTTGAGAAGCCTATCCCTCCAGGTGAGGGAAGGGGAGCGGGAGCCTTGTTTGAGACAGTTGTCTGTCGTCATAATGACTGATACGTTCTGACCCTGGTCAGAACGCAGGGTCAGCCATTGCTGCGTCCTTAGAGCAGTTTGGGCTCAAGGACACAATGGTAGAGATGGTGGGCACAGTAGATGTAATACCAGCCACCACTAGTTTTACTACCAACACCCTCCTGTCCGGTGCCGGGGATCCAACCAGAGACCTCATGGTAACTGGTCGGCCACCTTTCGTCAAACAGAACGGACACGTAGCAGATAGTGGGGAGACATTCTCCAAAAATTGCTGACTCCACCTTTACATGATTGAGTAAACTTTAGTCAAATTCTCTTTTCAGTACAACTATACATTATGCTTTACATGACATCTAGCATTATGCATCGGGACTGTTTCTATCAAACACCAGAGAGATGATACCGCATGACATCATTTGAAGCAGACAGCGGCAGTGGCGCAGTGGGTAGGGAGATCATCCTCTGGAGTGCAGGGTCGGAGGTTCGATTCCACGCCTACCTGCCACATGAGACACTGAACCCCAAATTGCTCCCGATGGTTCAGAGGGCGCCTTGCATGGCAGCTACTGCCATCGGTGTTTGAGTGTGTGTGTGAATGGGTGAATGAGGTAAGAATGTAAGGCGCTTTGGATCTGAGAAAATCGGCTAAAAAGCGCTATATAAGTCAAGTCCATTTACCAGACAGCCTGGAATGTGAACTAGAATATACAGCAAAGCCAATCACTTTATCCACTGCCATGCAAACACAGCAGTGTCAACAGAGACCGGATCACTCTAATTATAAGGTGTCTCTTCTTCAGGTATTGTTAGTGTATTTAGCACTGTGGATATGGCTGCATTCAGATACATGTGAAAGTGTGGCCGCCTTTGATCTCTGATACTCAGCCTTGCTCTGCAGTGCTGCCATGAAGAGACTTTTTACAATTAGATCAATTCAACATAAACAGTTTTGGCAGAACAGCCCAATAGAAGGCCCCCGCTCTATGTATGGCTCCTTCACACACACACACACACACACACACACACACACACACACACACACACACACACACACACACACGCTGGCAAACACTTATACGAGGTTACTTTTAATTAGCTGCAATGTCTCAACTTTTTTATGTACCCTTTGACAACTTCCAGCTGTAATTACTAGTGCCTACTAAACACAGGCCGTGCCCCGCGTGTGCTGCTCAGCTCTTATATCACGTTGGCCCAACAAATATACACCGCTGCATACTAAATTCACAAAGCCCCCCCCCCCCCCCCCCATACAACACACTTAGGCTAAACCGGCAGTGCTAATTGAGGCTATGTTTAGCTCCTCTAAGGCTCTTTGTAGCCTGAAAATAACAGTGAGAGAGCAACCTGGAGAATGACAGCATTAAAAGATTCCATCACCAAATGATTTAGTCATTGTTCTCAACATCTTTTAAAGCAATGCACAGAGGGCTGTTTGACACATTGCCGCGGTCATATTTCAAAGAATGTAGTGTTAGTGAGGCATTAAACTTTAACCAGGAGAACCGCTCCCTAAATATTTAAGAGGCCCATTCATTGTAGATTCAGGTGGGGAGACACCTCTAGCTATAGATGTACCTTTGTGAACAGTAGATTGGGAACAACATCCAACGCTCCTGTCATCTGACAAAGTCCTATCAAGCAATCCAGAACACATTGGTGGCAGCTCTCTCTGGTTTATTTGCTATTGCCGACATTAGAAGTGATATACAGTACGAGGCCTTATTAAGCTGTTGTATATGCACGGACAGTTAAGACGGATAGTAAGATAAATAGTAGTCCCATATCATACCACTTGGCCCACAATTCACTCTGACAGCATAGTTTCTCAATCATTTACAGCCATTTGGATCTAACTGTTCTCTGAAGAGTCCTTACACATTCATTACTCAATACTTTGTCTGGAAACATGTTGCCCAAGCTGTACACAGATACAAGTTAACAACTAGTGGTGGAAAAGATAGAACATCTAGAGGGTAAATAAACATATATTATTCACAGGAGTTGATGGGGGGTGGGGGGGGGCAAACAGAGCCAACAGGAGAATGAATAATGGACTAAGATTTGTTGTGTTGGCTGGGAACAGGACTATAAGCGAATACTAATCTTGCAAGGTGTCTGGCCGTGAGTAGCAATTACAAAGCAATGGACACGCAGCAAAGGAAAAGCAGAGAAGGATTTATAGAGTCAGCGAACTGTCGGTAACAGAGTGAATTTTGCAAGTCATTTGCTAACATATCAAATCCTGGTTTTTGCTAGACCAGGTTAGCCTTGTAGCATCACATTGACATTAACCTGTTTCATTTGAAGCAGGAGAAATGTGTGATCCCTTCTTTCAGAAATGTCACCATCAGTTCAAATATCTACTGTTCCCGTACTGCTTTTTCAGAGGGAACATTTTTATTTGTTTTACTTTATCATATTCAATTAGCTGCTGTTAGCTTGTTAGGTTCAAATTCCACATTACACAGGTCCACTTTTACAATGTTACTCATCATTTCTTCTTGTCTTTCTTTTTCTCCCTTCTCCTTGCTGTCCCTTCTATCCCTCTATAAGCACACTGTACTTTGACAGCTTGGTGTGTGTGTGTGTGTGTGTGTGTGTGTGTGTGTGTGTGCGTGTGTGCGTGTGTGTGTGTGTGTGTGCGTGCGTGCGTGCGTGCGTGTGTGTGTGTGTGGCATATTAGATTTTACTGCCAAGACGCCTTTGCTTTTTACTTCAAAGCGCCTCAGTGTGTAGATGTAGACACTGTTTTAGATGATGGATAGCAGTAGCTCCCACCGCCTGGGAATCCATCGTCCCCAAAGAAAAGTCAGATGAATGGGCTGAAAGCAACAGAGAGGCCAAACACTGCCATGATCAAGTTAATATCTTACACACAGTGACTTTAAGTGAAAAAAAAAATCAATACAATGCTTTTTGCTTGTAATGGACATTCACACTGTGGTACTGTTACAAAGAGTCTGCAGTACAGTGAGACCTACTTCACCTGTGATAATATGAAGGTGTATTGAACTCTGAGATCCCATGTAGTATAAATGTGCAAACATTTTAGAAATCGGTTCATCCTAGCCTGAGAAAAGGCAGAAAGAGTGTTGTATGGTCTCACTGTCTAAAACCGTACATTTTCCAATGTGTGACATCATACATGGGAAAATGTATGGTTAGGATTAACAGGACAGCTGGGCCAAGGGAAGACTGAGGAAAGACTGAGGGAAGAAAAACCTAATTCATTATATTATAATAGTGATTTTATAATGATAGAACAATGGTTCCGTATGGGTGAAGTATTCCTTTAAGGTCCTTGTCATAAGCATTGGTTAATACAGGGGTTCTCAAACATTTGATAGCTGAGTGCCAATTTAGGAACCCAACATTGGACCGGGGGCCGCCGAATGGCCACACTGTAAATAATTTCCCTGTGAAATAACAGTAAAATGCTGGCAGCAGAGACGCCAGCATTTTACTGTTTTTTTTACAGTGTGTTACTGTAAAAATATTTTACGGCTTATTACTGTAAACATATATACAGTATGTTTCTGTTTTTTTACAGTAAGATACTGGCAGCAGAGACGCCAGCAAGTTACTGTAATTCTACAGTATTCATGCTGTTGAATATTTTACAGTCTATTACTGTATAACATATATACAGTATGTTTCTGTTTTTTATTTATTTACAGTAAGATACTGGCAGCAGAGACGCCAGCTAGTTACTGTAATTCTACAGTATTCATACTGTTGAATATTTTACAGTCTATTACTGTATAACATATATACAGTATGTTTCTGTTTTTTATTTATTTACAGTAAGATACTGGCAGCAGAGACGCCAGCTAGTTACTGTAATTCTACAGTATTCATACTGTTGAATATTTTACAGTCCATTACAGTCAAAGTGAAATGCAGTATTTTACATTCTGATTAGAGGGTTGCCAACAGATTATTTAAAATTCTAAATGTTTGCTGTAGACAAATATAATTGAATACAATAACTCAATTTAGCAATTTAGAATATATTGTATATCAATCTTCTTAGACCTTTATTGTCTGTGGGCTCAGGACATGATATGCATATGATGCATCATTATTGATCCAAATAACCAACAAACTACTAAAACAGTATATACATCAAACAGATTTTTATTAAAATGGGCAAAAATGTTTTACATAAATACTCGGACAACCCAGAGTAACAAGGTAAAAGTCTAAAAAAAAATGTTGCACTGTCATTAAAGGAATTTCTAGGGTTAGGGTTTTTGGCTCACTGTCCAGCTGTGTACGCATTTTTCATATAGAAATGGGCAAAGGTCTCTCATCTAGGTTAGCTTAGCTCAAACACTGGTAGTCAAGAGAGAGAGCAAGTCAAAAGATAAACTTTACAACATCACTAAACGCTCCTGTGTGCTTGTTGGGACTTGTTTATTTACTAAGTTATGTTGCGCTGTATACTTTCACGTTATGTAATTTAAAAAAAGACATACATGCTGTAAATAAACCAGGAAGTGCCTGTGAAGGTCACGTATGAATTTGATTCTAAATGGACATAACGTGTAAAAATATAGAACGCAACATAAAGTGGTAAATAAACATGTCCCAACAAGCACACAGGATGGTTTGGTGAGGTTGATAAGTTTATCTTTTTACTAGGGCTGTCAAAATTATTGCGTTAACGCAGAGTGATTAATTTCTGGAATTAACGTGTTATTTTTTTTTATCGCAATTAACGCATGTGCAGAATGATCCGCCCCGTGCATCCCACCGGCTCTGTACTACAGTCACTCTAAGTTGTGGCTGACCCAGGATCAGTAGCTGCGCGCAGCCAAACATAACAGCACGCTAGCCCATGCCGTGTTTTAAACTGCTAACGGTCACGTCTGTGTCGGGGGCATAGATAGTTTATAAAATCAACTGCCACGGGTGACAGTTGATGTCGGGAGCAACAGGAGGAGAAACATTGTCCGCTCTGTTCAGAGCCCGCGAGGACACAAACGTCTGCAGTTTTCAGAGGTGTGTGTGAGTAGACAACATAACGTCGGCTTCCTGGTACAAATGAACAGTCCCCTACGACGTGTTCGCGCGTACAAACGTACGTAAACACACACACACACAAACACACACACACAAACACACACACACACACACACACACACACACACACACCAGGGATGGAAATTAACACCCGCCACACGCCAAATGCGGGTAGATTTGCGTGCTGGCGTGTAAATTGTGTCACTTCACCCGCCACTGTGTCGGGTAATACTTTCCAGTCAGGTCCGATCTAATTTGCATATTTAATACATTCGTCATGAACATGATGACAGGGCGCTACACAGTTCAACAGTTTCTTTTTGCCTTTCTAGTCGAACTGAACTACGGCGCGATCCGCTCCGCTAGGAAATACTATCTGCGAGTTAACGTGTGGAGGCATAAGTCGACAAATCAATCGACTTACTTTGCCCCCTTTTTTTCTTCCCACAGCAGAGGTTGAGGTGCTGAAAATAAAGTGAAAACTGCGCTTTTCCTTTAAGCAGCAGAGCTGCCGCCGTTGTTACAGTATTTGCATCAAAGCCCTAATGGTAATACAAATGAGATGCTTTATTTAAACGCTGTCCGTGCTTAGAGGTGATTTTAATTGTGTCGGCTGAAACAGAAACTAACGGAGGGATTCGGCTCACATACAGTCCCTTGAGTCGCGCAGTCAGTTTGCCGACATGGCTTTGTATTTAAGGCTCGAGACATACAATCAGATCGCATACAAACAGGGAAGCCTTTCCCATCGATATCGCTAACGGGGAGAATATCCCCGGTTATTATTTGAGCCTCAAACCACAGAGTTCTTCCCCGTGCGGTGGCTCGCGCACTCACTAGTGATCTCACGGTGAAACGCTGCTTTGCTCGGACGAAGGCATCGTGTGTTTCTAGATGATTTAACGTCATAGTCTCAGACGAGCGTTTAACATTATGCTGCATCTTTTGCACTGCACTGTTTTTTATCAACAGTGAAAACATGGTCCCACAGCGGACTCTTATGTGTAGCTGATTACTTCATGCACGCACCTTGCAGAAGTGACGCTCCTGCAGCGCGCTCACGACCAGACGTGACACGGTGACATCTCCCATTAATAAAACGGCATAACTCCCTGATTTTCAGATTTCTATTTTTAAATTCGACTTGAGCGCAAGTGGAAAACCGGTCAATGTGTCGACACATTCACATCCCTAATGCATATGGAGAAAGTGATAAACAATATCAACATTTCATATCATTAACTAAAAATAAAAAATAAATCTAAAGGTAACTTCAATACTGTATTATAATTATTGACTAAATGATGAAAAAAAGGTGTCTGCAGGGCCAGTGAAAATATACAAGGGGCCAGTAAAACTCGGATCTATTGACCAAGCGGGCCAGTTGGGAAAAAAAGTTGCATTGAACCCAGAGTATGGAGTTCAATTATACAATGTTTTGAAATAAAGATGGCGTGTATTGTGTATCATATATAGTAAGAGTGTACCATTTAATTTGCAACTCAGTTCCTTGGTAGCACCTACTTACAGTACAAATGACTTCTGATGGAAAACATTTGTATGAAAAACACTTTCATTAGCTATTCTTACTATTGTATTGTTTAACATTAACGCATATATTAAAAAAGATATTGCGTATAAAAAGTGGCTGGTAAAAAAGATGAGTGGCTGGTAGATTTTTAAATCTACCTGCCACAGTGGCTGGTAGGCAAAAAAGTTAATTTCCATCCCTGACACACACACACACACACACACCGCGGACTGTAATCAAGTTGTATTCAAGAATGCACAACCTATAGATTCACAAAATAGATGCCATTATATAGCCTATATTTGCCCAAAGACATAGTAAAGAGACAGACCAATTGAATTATGGTGTGGTAGGTATATACTTTAGTTTGATTTAAATTTATTTTCAGTATTAAAACCATCATTTGGATTTTTAATTAATAACAATACTAATTTTAAATGTACATATCCACCTCCTGTCCTTTATGTTTCCGTTCATACAACAATATATAGAGAAAATTTGAATTTTTCAAGCATATTTCGAATGGTAAAATTAATCGTGATTAATCGTGATTAATCCACAGAATCCTGTGATTAATCTGATTAAAAATTTTAATCGTTTGACAGCCCTACTTTTTACCTGATCCCCTTGACTACCAGGGTTTGAGCTAAGCTAATTTGGATGAGAGACCTTTGACCATTGCTATATCAAAAACACACACACAGTTAAAGGAACAGTTTCTATCACCTTTACTTGAGCTGTAAAGTGAGGCAAAAAGCTGAATGTTTTAAATGTGGAACTATTCCTTTATGACAAATGCATAAATTAAAACCTTCCTTAAAGTATCTGCTTGTAACAATGACAATTCAATGAAAATTCTGAACAAACATGACCTCTGTTCAAACAACAGTGCTGAATACAAAGGCAGATAATCCTGAGAAAATGTCTGTTTAAACTATAAGAATCTTGCAAGGTGCATTAATGTTATCTAAAAGAAAAAACGTTTCAAATATCTACTAGGGCTTTCCCCGACTCCAAGTGCATTGGATATTTGGCCTCCTGTTAACATAAAAACGGTGCAAAACAGAGTGACCTATGGCCATTTCCAAATAAAAAAAGTAACGCACAGTTAAATGAATTCGTATCTAACACCTTTTCTTAAGTATGAGTGAGGCAAATAGCTGAAAATAATAAATGTGGAATTATTCCTTTGAGAAAAATACATAAATAGAGTGTTCATAAAAATGTCAAAGTTAAAACCTGCCTTAAAGCGATTCTTACCTTTCCTGAATTTGAGAATTACAGCACATTCAAAATATCCCGCCTTCCTCCAATGCCCCACCCCCTCATTCCCCTATTGGTCCACGTCATTCCCATCCCCGGTGTTGTTTTGAAAAAACTTTATTTACACAGGCAGACATACAACAAGTGCCCCGGAGCAAGCACGTGAGTTTTGTTTACCAAAGCAATGGATTCCGATTCAGAAGCACCGGTAAGTTATATACATAAGCCTACACATATATATTTTTCAGTTCTATGGTTGTTATGCAGTGCACTATTTACTTGCTTTATTTTTTTAGTTATCATAGGCTACATTTTTTTTGCAAACACGCTAATGTTATCTAATAAAGCGGTCTCAGCTGTTCTGTTTTCAGTGTAACGTCGGTTACGGTTTTGTCTGCTAACGGCTAGCGCGTGGTTAACTTTATTACTGTTCAAAACATTATGCTTCAATGTCGAAAGCTTGAAGCTTCTATTTCTAATGCTCCGATGCTCTATTCACCAATATGAAAGCTAGCTCCAGCTGAATACAACACTACCACTATTATTCCCGTATGACAAAAACCTATATAACCAGCAGCCAAATAATACAAAGCTATAAATACAGTGTGTTGTTGTTGTGATTTTGCTCTGCCTCACTAGGCTACATAATATTCAAACTTGGCAGAGACATTGGAAACACATTTTGCTATGCTTTTGATCTAGAATTTTAGCTTCATAAGCATAATTTCACAGAGATATGAGTTATAGTAAAACAATGAATATATGCAAAACATGTATTTTCAGAAAGTGTTCCTATGTCTCTATCTTCACCCTGATATTCTTATAAAGTAAAACATTTTCTGTCTTTGTTTTTACATGTTGGTGCTTCTAGGACGACAGTGCAGTAGATCCTGACTACAGCCTTGAAGTTTTCACAGAGGGAGATGATGATATTGAGATGATGATGATTCTCCAGGCAAAGGCACCTCAAGTAGGAGGAAGAAAGCAAGGATTGAAAGTGGAGGCAGAGGAAGCCATGGCAGGGGAATGAAAGGCAGGGGCCGTGGTTTTCCACAACGCAAAAAAAAAAAAAAATAAATCAGGCCAACAGTGTACCCTGCCCTGTGAATTATGTACATAGTACAGTCTTATTACTGTATATTTGTCATAGTTATTGACCCATATTTTTAAATTAAAAATACATGCGTTTACTCTGTTGTGTTGATTTACATCTTTGAAATTTCATTTATAGTCAATTCAAGTCAATACAGTTTAAAAATGTCAAACTGCCATTTTCTTACATCATGTTTTTCTTATGCTTTGGTTACACTATGCAGAACATCACACACGACTTATTGCTGCTCCTGCGCTTCGTTCCCACCATTACATCTGATGTGCAGAAAATCTTAATATTATAATATTTATTTTCCCTTGATGCCAGCACAGGAAGTGTATTCTTTGAATTTCAACTGAATGCTTACAGAATGCCCCTTAGTTTAATTTCTCCACGTATTCTGTATGAACTTCAGAATCAATTTGATTTTAATGTTTTAATGTTTTCTTATGTTACCGAGGGAATTCAGTGATCCCAAAGACAAATATCGTACATTATGGAAACCAATGACATAAGGCAAAACTTTGAAAATATTGCTTTAGATCCAGAGTTCTCCGGTTATCCTTCCAGACAAGACGGCAGGTTTGATGCCAGGACAAGCCCTGGTTGGTGCGGGTTGTCTTCTACTTTTGCGGGAGTGGTTCACCTTGACAGAGAGTAATAAAAATCAAAATGTAACATTGGACAAAATTGCAAAGTCAGGTTACTAGCCAGCTGAAAAGATTTAACTTTATCTTCTACCGATAATGCGTTTATGGACACTTATAATCTAACAGGTTACATACAGTATAAGGAGAAGTTATGCTCCTTCTCCAATGAGAGATGTTATTACAAAAAACAGTAGGTGTCAATCACATGTCGACTCACCACGACCTCTGCTGCGTTGAGTCTCCAATATTTGTTCCGTTAATGGTGCAGGGACACCACTGAGAGTCCCAAGTCGTCGGGGGTCATCTGGTCTCATCGTTCTTTTCCGAGGCATGCCCTTCCCTGCCGCCAACCGGTCCAACTTGCAGCGTATGATGGCACACTGGAGGTCTTTTATGTACTCATAACTCTTCTTGGCCTTCTTTATGTACAGACAGTAGCCACCGCTTTTTTGTTGAACATTTTGTGGTAGCTGACAGAGGACACAAAAAGTACTGTTACTAACAAATAAAAATGTGGTAAGTTGATATTAGATGGGTTTCACTTTATAAGGAGAATAATCAAAAGATATATAGACTATCAAGGAACAACATAGTATTATATAGTGTGTATTTTGAATTCCTCTAATAATAAATGTTCAAACAGACTTCAGACTTAAACTCATTGTCATTGTACCCTCAACAACTATGTCACACCCAGTGGTGAATAAAAATTCATTATGACATGAGGTGGTAGGCCCCGTCAGCGGTCTACTGACTTTTTAGAGTGCAGCATGAAGTGCTGTAAAATGAAAATTGAATACTCCACATGTTCCTACTTTATACTGTTACTTATATTACAGTTATAATCAAAGCATTCAGTTCTCGACCCAGTAAACAACATGCAGTGTGTCTGATTGGCATGAAGGGGGAAAGGCTCAGACTTTCTGAAAGGGAAGTGATTGACTCAACAGGTGGGGAGGGGTCAACGCATAAGACACAAGACAATAGACAAGGCGTCGCCTGTCTGGAAGCTATAGAATAAGCTTTCATTAGATTGAAAGGAGTGCTGAGTATATGGGGGGGGGGGGGGGGGGGGTGGGAGTGAAGGTGGGGTGACAATGTGCTGATGTAACACTGCATTTAGGAAATCAGAAAGAGAAGTCAGTGTTACGTAATTCTAAGTTTGGATGAGTGAATAAAATGTCTGTTCACTTTGAAAAGATGTTATTTTTAAACATTTGATAACTGTACCTTGTTTGTATTGTGTGAAGTGAGGTCTCTGGTGAGCAGCTGTGCAAAGCCTCCACTCCATGAACAGAGAAATCCTCCTCTCTACAGATGTATACCGGAAAAAAATAATGGGCATTTTTCACAACATTAGATACGTTGCTGTTGTTACCACAGCACATGAGTAGAGATGATTTATAGTGTTCTGGAAACATCAGTTACATTTCTCATGTTCTGATGGGGGTAGGGAAACTGTTTAGCATAAGCTCTAGGCTTGATTACACACCAATAACGTATCACTTTTAACAATTTACTTGTTCACGTCATCATCGCAAAACAAAAAAACATGTGTGATCCAAGTTGATGGGCAGACGATAACATTAACAAACAAGGCTTAGCGTTCTGAAATTGATTCTGCAATGGTGGACAATGCTGGCGGAGGAGGCCTCTTAAAACCACGTCTTATTGGCGTCGACGTTGTATTTCCGTAACTAAAACACAAACACACACACACACAAATATTAACGTGAGTTGGCGGGTTGTAGCAGAAAGTTAAATTATGATAAACTGTGCGTACTGAACATGGAAACAGCGACAAACACGGATATGATATCACGTAGCCTACTATGATTTACACACATGGACAGTTAGCACCCTGCTAACTGCTGCCTTCGGTGTGTGTCAATGAGCCAAAACAATTTAAAGCACACTAGTGCTGTGTGAAACGGTGAGGAAGACTGTAAGCGGAGAATATGTCTTTATTTCCCGAGCAAACTGCCTCATTAGCTGGAGCTAACGGTAGGTCCGTTAGCATTATGCTATACGTGATCCCGGTAAGTGGCTGCAACAAATGGTCAATCGTAAGGTTATATGAGGTTGTAGGTTAGGTTATGCAAAATAAAAAATACCTTTCCAGCACGAACTCCGCCACCATTTCGTCCGTTGTTAGCTCGGGCTGCTGCTTCATAAGTTCCCTCCATTTCACAAAAGCAGACCCGATGTTTATCCGAGTTTTTCCTCTTGCAGCATCAAGCTCCTTCTTTCTTGTGGCCTTTTCTGCTAAACTTGTCGTTTTTTCCTTCGGAGCGGCTGGTTCAGTACGCCGTGATCCACTTTGGTCTTCCATGTTCAGTCGCTACTCGCTACTGTCCGCCCTGCCGTAGAATCAAAACAAACCCTCTACCTGAGGACGCGCCTTGATGACGCGCGCAGAATGCGCCATACAGAAGCAGGGGAAACAGACAGGTCTGTCGGCCAATCAAATCGTTCGGTCCGAACGATTTGATTGGTTGTAGTTTTCACCTAATATTATGAGACTGAAATAATTGTTTCTTTTTATTCCTGGTGGGTCTACCATGCATTTTAGAGTGTAAAAACCTTATTTATACCATTTTAAAGTCATTTAAAATAAGTGTAAAAACCTTACAAAGGTAAGAATAGCTTTAAAGTATCTGCTTGTAACAATGTCAATTCAATGAAAATTCTGAAAAAACATGACCTCTGTTCAAACATTGGTGCTGAACACAAAGGCAGATAATCCTGAGAAAATGTCTGTTTAAACTATAATCTTGTAAGGTGCATTAACGTTATCTAAAAGAAAACCTGTTTCAAATATCTACTAGGGCTGTCCCCGACTATTTGGCCTCCCATTAACACAAAAATTGTGGAAAACAGATGAACAACTTGTGCCCATTTCTAAAAAAAAAAAAAAAAAAAAAAAAAAACGCAGTTTCAGAAACGGTTTCTGTCACCTTTTCTTGAGCCGGTGAGAGAGGCAAAAAGCTAGCTTTTTGTTCTCTTAAAAAAAATGGCTTGACCTGAAGAATCTTTGTCGGCTGCGGTGGGGCTCTGTTTTCGTTTTGCCTTTGTGAACACAATCCGAACCTGAAAACAAAAACAAACAAAAAATTTATCAAAAAGAAAGGCTACGACATGAGCTGTCAGGTCACCCCCATATATTCCCCGCTATATGGGGCCCAGTGCTGCAGCACTTAGGGATCCAAAAGGTGTGAGGTTTGCCCCAGTTTTGTTTTTATTTTAGCTTTGTTTTGTTTCTTGTGTATTTATAGCTTATTTTCTTAATAAATTTGCCTGTTATTTATTTCACTTTTTTTCTGTATTCCTTGTCTGTTTATGTGAGGGAGGGGAGAGGGGGAGGGGGGAGGGGAGAAGGGAGAGGGGAGAGGGGAGAGGGGAGAGGGGGTTGGGTGTTGTGTATGTATTGTATGTGTTTACTTATTCTGTTTTTTTTGTCCATATGTATAAAAACATAAAACCACTAAAATAAAAGTAAAAAAAAAAAAAAAATTATCAAAATATCTCTGGAATTGGGAATGTACAATAACAACGCAGAATGTGTGCTTACAAAGCGGATAATACCACAGTCTTTTGTAACTCAAAAAGTTAACAAAACGTTCTTTGTAGAAAGAGAGAGAGAGATGAGCTACAGCTCACTGACCTATATGAAGTCCCATTCGAAATCCATCAGGTTCTTCAGTAGTGTGGCGACTTTTGTGTTGACAGTGGCGGCCTTCTTTTGGACCAGCTCACCTGTCCTTTTGGATGGAACCTTCCCCTGGATGGCCTTTGTCCCTCTTTCAGGGTTTATTCCGATGAAACGCCTGAAAAGACAATAGTCTACCATTAGACACTGAATGAAAACTATTTGAAAGATTATAATATATAGATCTTGGAACTATTTTATTTGCAATTAATTGCCAATATCACTATGATTTATTGTAATTTCTATGAAAGTTTCCAGTGGAAATGAACTTGCACGCCGCCTTTTCTGTACCTGCTAAGTTGCCATACCTCCCGTGGGTCAGAAATGTACCGTTTATGTGGCAACCTTAAAAGCGTATTGTTAATGGCAACACTATTGCATACCGGCTGTTTGTTTAGTTTTGTGTTGACTGATAATATAACTTTTGTAGACGGTATTATTAAGCATTCAAGGCTCCTTTTGCAATATGGCTGACCGCCATTTTGCTAACATAGTGCGAAGATTTTGGCATCCACTTGGTTTTGCATTCTGTTATTTTACATGCTTAGGAGCAGAGGTGCTGAAAGGAAAATGATCACAAGAAAATGTTTGCATCTTCTGCAGGTACGTTCTTTTATTTTGTGAAACGTACTGTCTCTATTTAGTCACCCAGCCCTAAACACCTTTTAATGTTGGCCACTAGATATCACTGTTATCCTTCTTTTGGTATAGTTTGTCATAGTTTTTTTTAAAGTAGTTCACATTATGAAAAAAGGAGAGATAGATCGGAAGGAAGACAGGCATTTTTTATTCTCATGTGAATGGTTCATCTTTGTTTGACGTGACCCTATGGTCAACTTATTTCTTTCTAAAAATTGGTCAGCTGGCAGGAAGATTTCTGATCTGGACTGCCTGCCTGAGTTAATGTCTAAACTAATAACTAATACGATCCTATTTTGAAAAACCCAAACTATCCCTTTGAAGGGGGTCAAAAGTAATGGTTTATGGATATTTTGGTTTAAAGAATTGCATTTGTCCTTCCCCCCAAAAAATAAAAGAATACTACCGGTATTTACAATGAAAGAGAATGAATGAAAGGAGTCTCACCTCTGAATGAACTCAAGAGTACAGGCTGCCTCATCTTGATACTGAAGGTTGAACATGTAGTAGATGGCAAACACAGCAGCAAGTCCTGTCAAAAAGTTTGGTGTGGTGCCCTCAGATATGACATGGCCCTCAAAGGAGATCATCCAGCGCTCAACAGTGACTTGTCCTGTTCCCCCTGAAACTAAAAGATTGGGAAACATCAGAATGCATCTACTGTAGTCATGAATAACATCTGTAAATGCAAAGAAGTATGGCCAATCTGATATATAATATTTCAAAAAGGAAATGCACACCAATCAGTATCAGGCGAGGACTTGCAGGTAGAGAGAAGGTTGTCTCAATATCAGCTGTGGTAGCAGATGCCTGTAGAGAACAGACAGTAATCCATATCATTAATACCATTTTTTTAAAGGATGAAAATAGACAAAAACATCATTATTCCTAAGAAACACGTGAGAGTAACCTAGAGGTAAAAGAGGGGCTTGTGAACTATACTCCGTCAACCTGCTATGAAAAAATACATATGGCAATCAAAATGTAAAACACAGAAAGAAAGAGAAAACACACTCACATCTGCAAGGAGGACCAGTCCTGTTATGCTCTCTCCAAAGTGTGCCATGAGCAGCTGAACAATACGAAGTGCCATCTCAATGTCGTCAGTATGAGTGCAGACATCCTTTACATCGTTGTTAGTAGGGTTTCCCCTGAAGTATTCTGTGATGGCTCTTCCACATTCCTCCATACTGAGTTCCAACATGCGAAGCACATTAGTGTCTGTGAGTAACTCGAAATGTGCATATATGCACTTTTGAGTGAAAAGAAAAGGCCACTTGCCCTTTAATTCTTCAATGTCTGGTGGTGGAAGTGCATTTATATGACGACGTTGGAGACTGAATGTGAGCTCCATTAGATTTTTGACCTCTGCTCTCTCGACTCCAACTGCACCCTCATGTCTGTACACCTCCATCAATCTTTGCCGGTTTTGCTCCAGAGTCTCATCAGTTTCTTCTGGAGGGTGCTCTGGCTGAAATCTTGTACAACCATAAGTGTCGGTTGGCCCCCTCTTTTTTGTCGAGCCCGATCTAGAGGCACGGTGGCGCGCAAAGCTTCCTTCACGGTTCACATTCTCGATGCGGTTCTTCACCTGAATCAAAAGTGAAGTGTAGCCTCCGCCCAAAAGTGACCCGTCTGAGGTCATATCCGCAAAGCTCTTCGGGTACTGCCGAATGATATTGCGTATTACAGTGAGACACTGTGAGCGAGTTGGGTTTGCCTCACACTTTCTCATCTCATCCACAACTACCCGTACCATCTGGCGTCGGTCAAATGGCTTGGGTCTCTTGCCGTCTACAATTGCGGATCTGATTCCCTGCGGCATTTGTCCCCAAGGGACCTGGAATGTTTCTGGCCAAGACTTGAGTATTTGGGATGTTTCATTACTTGGATCACTTCCTTCCTGGCTTGAGAATGATGCAGACAGCTGTGATGATGCACTAGAACAAGGACGAAAGCCAGACGATGATGTAGATGGGGATGGAGAGTCAGCGAGTGAAAAGGCACTACTCGCTGGTGAAGTTTCAATAACCTGCTGTAGGTCCAAAGTAACTGTCTCCGTCTCTAAAAAATAAAATAAAAATAATGCTTTTTGAGCACTTTTATGTATCACTTATTCACATTTTCAGTTAGAAACTTTATTCAAACTTGTAATTGATTTACTCGTAATAATTGCAGAAATGCTTTTCAGTTCAGGACTGCGTTTTGAGCATAGTTTTGTAGATTGTGTAAATTGTTCAGCTGTTACAATGACATTCATGTATTTTAAGCACTATTTTTCAGTTACATAGACATTTGTAAATATTCTGCACTCTTTTGCAATACCTTTGACTTTTCTGCATTTTTAGCTTAACTTTGCAGTTACATTTGCATTTCTGTAATTTCAGCAGTATTTTTAAGTTACATTGTCATTTCTGCATTTTAAGCAACACATAGTTACTTTTCAGCATACATTTTCAGCAGTTTCAGCAATTTTGTCAGTTTTGTTCAGCATCCACACAAATTTTCTTTTTGAAAACATGTCTTGTTTTAATATGATATTAATACCATACAAACCATACTTTACCTTGTTTGAATGCATGAAGAAGTTTTCGAAGCTGAATCACCGGTATCAATTCAGCGATGTCTTCCGGCCGCACATAGTTAAGATCTTCTTTTGACTCCAAGCCAGAGCTCTGAAGCTTGGTAATTATTTGCCACTGGATGTCTTCTGGTAGGTTGGGCAAAGTTTTGCCAATAATGTCCTTCATTTCGTCAGTGAAGTTACTCATTCTGCAAGAAAGGCAAAGAATGGTGAAGAACTACTATCAAGGTGCCATGGAGAAGGTACCCAGGCAAGGGGTAGTAATCTAAAAGAGTATCCTGATTAATACAACAGTAGCTTGTCTTCATCAGTGTGAGGCTGTAGACACCCATTTCAGGCAGACGCATAGCTTTATATTTTTCAGCAATAAAATACACTGCTGATTCCTTATGAACCAAAACCACTTTGATTTTTCCAATAACAAGCCCCTCGTCATCATCATGGATCACAATAAATGTGTTTTTTTTATATTGTGTACCCTTCACGATGACCTCGTTGGCTACCAGAGTGTTAACAGCCTCAAAATTATAATGAGCAACTGCCCCTCTGATTTCATCATTGTAGTCACCTGAGAAAAACTGCGTCCCCTTCTCCACTGAAACCGCTGGGGGGAAAAAGGTGCCAGCACTCAAAAAGGCTTGTAGAAGCTGATGTCTCTCTGCAAGAGTAGAGCATGGATTCTTAAAGTTATGCAATTTCCTCAAGCACTGTTTGAAATATGTGTGTTTGCTCTCAAATCTTAATGTCCAAAGACGAATAAGTGGCCCAAACTGGATAATGAGCTCTGGATAATGACTGACGTAATGGTGTTTGGGCTTAAGTGGATGGTTAGGAAAGGCTTGCTTTCGGCAATGCAAATATTCATCAATCAATACTCTCAAATAGGCAATTTGGCCAGTAGAAATGGCTGGCGCACAAATGAGGTCAACAATTTCTCGAAGTTGTAACACCAACTGCCATATTTCATTGTCACCTGGATTTTCGATTTTTTCTCCAATCAGGACAGGCAATATTCTGAGAAAACACCAATTTTGCACAGCATGGCCACCAAGTTTTACTCCCTCTGGATGAACTTCACAAGGTTTGTCATTAGCATCCTTACCAAGATACTTGAACTGAGTTATTTTACGATTTAACTCAAGATAGCTAAACTGTTTATCCACCTTTATAAGATGGTTAATGTACAATGCCAGATCAGAGGACACTACACCTTCAAACAGATCATGGCCAAGGCATGGAGGTAACCCTGGCTGACATACATGAAAGTGTGTGAGCGTATTAAACACAGAGTCAAATTTAACACCTCCACTACATGAAGACTGTTCTTCACTGGTCTGGACATGATCACAGTACGACTGCTTTGTGCGAAAAGTGAACTGGATAAGAGGATCTGCATGGAATGATGTTCTGTTGATCTCGCAATATCTGCAGAAGTGTGTACTCCTGCTGAAATTCTCAACAAACCCTCCTATGTTATGTGAGCCAAGGTTGTCACCTGCAATAGCACACAAAGCTCCCTTGTAGATGACTCCATCCGACAGAGTCACACCATTTTGCTCAAGATCCTTAAGATCATTAACCAGGGAGCCCATAACCAAGTCTTGACCAAAATACTTAAAGTCCTGTTCTCTACAGAGAAGAACAAGTTGCATGTGATCAATGCTCGATCTGTTGTGTGGCATTATATCTGCGAGAGTGAGATACACTGCAAGCACCTTGTGTTTTTTCCTCCCAGATCCCAGTGGGTTGACAACCTCAAATGCATCCTGATATAGGATCAAGCTCAATGATGAGCTTTCTGTTTGGAAAAACACATTCTCTGCAATAGTTCTGCCATCCCACACATCCCGAAGAATATCTTTAGAACCCATTCGGGAGTGTACTTGCTTATATTGTTCCTGCATTGACTCACAACGGAAGAGAGATTCAATAGTTTTTTTAATAGGCACATACTGAGCAAAACACTCTTTGCCTGCCTCATTCTGACCTAAACGTATCTGAACTGGCTCAACATAATTGAAGCTGTTCTTAAATACAGTTTTTCTCTTCTGGTCAGTTTTCAATGCCTGAGTATTGCAGGCCCTAAACAGATCCTCAGTTTTCAGGATGTCGATCACATTGCATGTGTCAGCTTCAGAAACACCAAGTGTAACCAACTTCTCTTTCAGTTTGAACATCAAATGTGATTGGCTTATATTGTGTATTTCCTGAAAATCTTCAATAATTGTCTGTATGACAGAGGCTGGAAGCAACAACTTTGCTTGCAATTTCAGATAAAACAGGGCTACATTTGTCAAGAACTGAGATTCATCAGCATTTTCTGCATAAACCTCTGATAGCTCATCACCTGCATCAAGGTGTGGGTCAATCTGTACGTCAGAATGATCGTGTTGATCGTCCTGAGGGATGCCAGGATTCACAACTGAATCAACTAGATTTTCCTCAACACCATGTTTATGTTTCCTACTCATGTGTGACGTGAAGGTTGATAAAACTGTAAAGCTCTTATCACAGTCTTTATAAGGACAAGCAACTGTTTTCCCCTCCTTGATGTGAGTTTTCAAATGAGAGTAAAAGGCCTTCATATTCTCACACCTTGCACTGCAGAAGTCAACATGACATGTTAGTTCAACTACAGCACACAACCGAGGCCTAACCACACAGTTGTCTTTATGTCTATAGATGTGACTCTTAAACGTTGAAAAGTTTTGAAAAGTCCGTTTGCAATCTGGCAAAACACACTTAAAAGTAACATTTGGTAGATTTTTATGAATTCTCATGTGCCTTACATAAGCCAATGGTGTAGCACAGTTATGACAACACACCTGACAGGAAAACATTTTTGCTGACAATGAGGAAAAAATTAAGTTACCTATACAACTGCCAGCCTGTTACTCTGAATACTTCAGATCTTTAATGCCATTTCATCACACTATAATGCATAAACCAACCTATTTTAAGGATGCACGTATTGAATAATTTCCCTGATGTTTAAACGGAAGTTTTCATTTAGACTAGTCGACTTGTCTATGAGCATGAAAACACTGAGAAAACAAAGCCCATAGTAGTGTCAACTATAATGTTTAAACGTTTAAGGATACCTTAAGCCTCAAGCTGTTAATGACGTTGTATTGTGCAGCGAGCCGTAAGTAAGACTGCACATTAAGAAAACAGCCCCGGAATCGGATACACGTAATCTTCCGGGCAGAACACACAGCAATTGCTCCGTCTCCTCGAAGTGACCCAAGTAGGTGTAGCCTATGTGCTGAGAGTGTTATTTTAGGTGTGTCTTTATACAGTTTATTTTTAAACTTTAGTGATGTACTGTTTACTTACCGCCAAACTGCAGAGTCCCTCTTGTTTAAGTTCTGTTGGTTCCCAGCGCCGCGCGTAAAGCCAGTGCGTGAAGCTGCGCTATAACCTGGATGAAAAACAAAAACACGGCTGATGAACGAGCGCTCTCACAGCTGGAATTATGAGTGATACAATATTGCTGTACCTTTTTGCTGCGGTCAAGATAACCCTTTTATTTTTGCTTTGTCTCTTTGTTCTCTCTCTCCCTCTTTCAACCTGCACTTATACACACATGTGCTCTAAAACATTTAATGTTCGAGTCCACGGGCTGGGTATTTAATTAGCCTACTGACCGACTAGTATTTCCGGTGCCTACTGAGCAGCAGGCTTTTAAACGTTTAGCTGAATAGTCATGTGCATCCCTACATATCATGCAAATGCATTAAACTCAGATATGTCCACACAAGCCCAGTATAATTACTCAATGCTTTTATGTTGCCTACTCCTTGTATCAACATTAACACTAAAACCTCTAAACTAAAAAAAAACAATTGCAAAGCCAACCTTCGATCAAATCTAAAGTCAAAGAAATGAATGTATTTTATTTGAGTTTTTAAATTATTTTTACCACTGTTGTACTTGAAATTGCTGCCCTAACCATCAAGTTTGTTCAGAGTTTTTTATTTGAAGCTATTAACAAGGAGCTAAAGGCAATCCACAAGCTAGCTAGCAACAACCACTTAACTCAAAGATGCTCAGAACAGTTAGATTCAAATAAAACACACATCGGCTCTAAAATGCCCACAATATAAATGTTTGAGTAAGTCAAACTCAGTACTGATACGCAAAGTTTTACACTTACCTTTTAATTTGTAGATTGCTCACAGGATTCATGCAGATGAAGCAGGACTTGTTGTTGATATGCCAACATGCGGCTTGCAACACCAACATTTTCATAAAATACTGTAGTGTACTGTAATTTAAAACATTATCTTACTGTTTAGGGCTCATGTGCTGTTTCTCAAAATGTAACAACCCACAATGCATTGCTAGCTACAGTATAACACCGTAATACATGAATACAGTAGATTAGTGTTAAAATTTGGCCGTAAATTAACAGCAATTACTTACAGTGCAGCGTCTTTGCATTTTTAAAGTTTACATGTATTGGTCTGCATCCAATAATGTGTAATTAACACATTTTAATTAATAAATGAAGGGCTAGGTTTCATTTCAACATTGGGGGGGACACATTAAAAGCGGGGGTCTGGGTGTTGTCCCCCAGAAAAATTTGAGGTTCGAACACTTAATTTTGTGCATTTTGGTTAATTTTTATGCAGTAATTTGTGTCTTCTGTATTTATTTATGGTGGACTAGTTAAGGAAAAGACAACTAGCTCCCATTGACACACATCTAATGGAATATAAATCAGTAAGGCACTGAGGCATTCTGTATTGCATTCAAATATTTATTCTACTTTATTGTTCAAAACTTTCTGCACATTGAAAACGTATCACCTTTTGGAGTGTTTTTTTGTAGGACTCACTACTCATGATGCAGCAGCAGTGTTAACTATTATGACACTATACATTAGAAATAAACCGGGTGGGCTATCAGCAGTCAACTAGGCCAGGGGTGGCCAACCCGCGGCTCGCGAGCCGCATGCGGCTCTTTGCCCAGCTTCGTGCGGCTCTTCAGTTCATATCAAATTATTTGATTATAATTTTTTATTTTTTATACTTTTTTTTTGTGTGGGCCTATGTGTGTGCATGTTCGCAAACGTTTCATGCGGCTCTTACGTTCGTTTTACATGTTGTCTATTATTTCATTTTTTATTTTATTAATGTGTAGGCCCTATGTGTATGCCTGTTCGCAAATGTTTAATTGAGGACGCAACATAACGTTCGCAAACGTTTGGTGCGGACGCAACATAAAACTGCCCGCTCAGCTTGGAGGGAGGTTTTCCGTGAGTAAACTATTTGTGTCAAGTTCGCTCCGAAACAGAGTGGGAGAGTTCATATTTTTTGTTGAACGTTATGGCAGGCCATTCTGCCTTATATGCCAGGTGTCATTTGCGCATTTCAAGGCTTCAAATCTTCGGCGCCACTTCAGCTCTCTCCATGCTAAAAGTAGGCTAAGTCCCACAAAGCAACATGCATAGTAACAGAAAAACGCTATTTTAAATTGTTATATTTTTGTTTGTGGACTTGGTTGAACTGAGAGTGTGTGTGTGAGGCAGTGCACACAATGTTCATTGTTGAAAATGACTGCCCTGTCGTCTTTAGTACTGTAGGAGTCCAGTCCTGTCATTATCACAGGGGCGGCCTTAACGATCTGGGGGCCCGTTTCAAGTCCTAGTGTGGGGCCCCCTGTTTTTTTTTGTTTTTTTTTGTTTGTTTTTTTAAATAAATAATGCTTGTGCATGCATGTGCAAGCTCCCCGCGAAAATAAAAACGCCCCCCCCCCCCCTGAAATCTTATTGGCCACCCCAGTGCCCCCCCCCCCCCCCCCAGTTCAAATGTTATTTTTTCATTTTCATTTTATTTTTATAATTAAATTTTTTTCCTGATATGTATCCTAGTTCAGAGATGATATGTATTTTTTTTTCTTTCTTAACTTTTTTTGATAGGTAGTTGCCAAGTTCATCACACAAACACTCCAATCCACTGATATGAGATCAGTTTGCAATTTTCAATTACAAAATTAATGGTAGGACTGTGGCCACTAGAACTGGTCTCTGGTCAGCAAAGGTCTTGAAAACAGCATAAGTGTGCTTGTGACATGCGTGCCACCCATGCATGTGTATAGGCACGTGTCCCAGCAGATTTTTGAAATCTGAATAAAAAAATTAAAGTTTGTAGTTAGCGAGTGTAACATGTTCTTAGCAAGGGCAGACTTTCATAAATAAAGGTTTATTTTTTTAGCAAGATATTTGGTCAAAAGCTAGTGGTCATCCGTCCCTCTGTGCAGTTGTTAGGCATCTGGCTGCTAGCAAGTTATGTTGTCTTGCTAATTTTACTATTCATCTGAGCTGAAATAAATATTGACTTTTTCCTTTATTATCTTCGCCAGAATGCACCAGAATGCTTAGATTACATGTTAAAAACACAAAAAAATCTTCTGGGGGGGGATGCCCCCAGACCCCCCTTCAGGGGTTTAGTTTTATGACAAACATTACAATGGATACTAACATGATTTGGGCATTTGGGATTATAAATCATCTTTGAATTGGTTGTACAGCATATCACATGCTATTCATTCAGGGGTGCGATGGCCACCCCACTCTAACTCTGTGGCCCACCTTGGCCACCCCCAGTCAAAATTTCCTGGAATCGCCACTGTGTGTACCCGTGTGTACGATGTGGCTCTTTGCAGTAACACAGTAAAAAATGTGGCTCTTTGTCTCTGACTGGTTGGCCACCCCTGAACTAGGCAGATAGTTCCATGGCTATCAGCAGCTAGCTAACGTTAGCTTGTTAGCTAAACTTTAGGCAAAAGAGTTAGAAACCAGATAATGTTAGTATCCATCCTTAGACACTTGACCTAATCTAATTCACCTTGAAGGTGAGAAAGTGCATCGTATTGGGCTTGACAAGCTCACTATCTAACAACTTACATTGGGACCACTACACTGCCTGCTGCACTGCGGGAGGCTGACCAGCCGTCTGCAACGAGAGGCAGAGGCCAGCCGAACTTCGCAAGTTTAAGATAGTACGGTCCACTGTAGGGGTGTTATTATTAATAATTGGGGAATGAATATAAACAATTAGGAGGGATATTTAAGTATTTCGACCCCTGTACTGTTTTTACTGTTACGGGGGACGCATCCCCTCCGTCTGTTTCAATATATATATATTTTTTTTTAATAATTCATAATTCAATGCGGGCCGCCAGATATGTTTCCGGTGTGTTCATAATTCAGTGCGGCCCGCGGGCCGGCCGCACTTTGAGGACCACTGGGTTAATAGGTAACAAGACCCTTAATACAAGCAAATCAACAATAATTTGTGTAAATATGGCTATAACATAAAATGTTTATAGTGAGATTATAAGACTTGTATAAGCCCTAATAAGAAACTTGTTTTGCCTTAATAACATTAATAAAAGTCTTATGAGTGTATTATTGATTGAAAGTTTACCATTAGAAGCCTTATCCTTATCTTAAAAGATTTGATGGTTTTTAAAGTTTTGTAATATGTTGAAAACCTTGTTTAAGGGCAGACACTGGAACAGATGGAGGGCTTCTTTCCTCCCTTATGCAATCCACCACCCAGTCAACCGGAAAGTATGACTATTTCGTGACTCTCCAGATGTCAAATAAAATACAAAGCCCTTAACGAACATCCTGGGACAAATAGACAAGCTTTGTAGACAGGACTGTTCAGTGGAATAATATAGTGCCGATTCAGCATATTTTAGTATTTTAGCTTCACAGTCATTTAAAAAAAAAGATGTGTGCCACATGTATCATTGAGCAAACCACATTACACATTTTTTCCAGCAAAATGGAGAGTCTCTGTCTTGAAGGCATGAATAATTCCATTTTTCTTTTGCACATTCCTCATTAATACTGATCACCTTCATAAATATTAGCAGACCTCATGACGGAGACATTCATTCATCTCTTAGAAATGTTCCGGGAAAATGGTTTAGGAGTGGTTCATACATGCAGGAAAGGCTTCAGTAAAATGATCTCTGAATGCATTTCATTCTCTCACTGCTTTGTGGTTCCTGTAATAACAGCTCCAAAAAATGTGACTGTCCCTGCGTTCCAAATCGCATACTTTTGTACTATTTAGTCTGATAAAAAAAAAGATTTAGGATGTCCCGATTCTTGTGGCCAGATTTAGGATGGATAGAAAAGACCCGGATGTCTACAACATCCAGCCGAGATATTTAGTGTTGAAAACAGCATCCTATTTGGGCGATTATGACCCATAATCCAGTGCCCACCTGAAGTGACGTCACATCGACAGAGCCTCCATATTAAAACAAACGGGGATGCGATGGATATTAAGGCAAGAGGCAAGATCAAGGCGCAATCTTATGATGAAATAAATAAGTAAAAGTATGTCCCTACTGCATCCTCAAACTAGATTATTTTTATCGTCAGATGTAGTATGTAGAATAGAAAAAAAGAAAGAGTATGTGATTCGGAACGCAGGGTGTGTGTGTGTTTAGAAGACAACAAAACAACAAACAAGCTCATCACAGCGGTAATGTGTGTGTGCAAACTGGCAGACGAGCTACCGTGAGACTAGGCTACAATTGGAGGCACCAAGATGGAAAAAAAAGGTGAGATTTAACTGGCTGAGAGAAGAGGAGACACTGGTGAAAGGCTTTGAATAACAATAACATTCTAGGAATGGAAGGAGAGAAGAAAAAAAGAGAGCCTGCCTTCTTCAAACCCCTTTCTATAAATAGCTCAGCTGGTGTGACATCATCAGTGTACGCAGTGAGCAAACCCCGGCCACCTTTACTTCAGCAGAAAAGCCTGTGTGTGTGGAGTCTATTAGGAGTGGTTCATACATGCCCTACGGATGCATCTTGTTCTGGGCCGACGACATACACACATAACAGTCAGATACATGCACAGAGCAGCACACACACAACAAAAAACTATTATTAATTGTCATTTATTTTTCCAAAACCACTTCACTCCATAAACAGATAAGAAAGATCAACGCTGTATTTCAAAGCATTGCTATGTCCTCAAAATCAGGACAAGTCAGCGTTTTACACTCAGATATTAAGTTTTGTTGACCAATCCTAACTTGACATATTGACTCAACCACCACCTCATCCCCCAGCATGCAACATTCACACACAAAGTACTCACAAGTGATGGTGGCGTCTGTGATCCATGCCAGCGATGGGAACCTCCGTGTCTGGTCTGGGGGAGCAAGAGAGCAGAAAAAGCTGAGGCAAATGCTGACTAGCATGCACAGTTACAAGCTCACTCAGTGACCCACCTATTTTACACACACACACGCACACGCACACACACACACACACACACACACACACACACACACACACACACACACACACACACACACACACACACACACACACACACACACACGCACACACACAGACAGACAGACACACACACACAGACACACACAGATTAGCCCTGCTGCTCATTCAAGCTTGGTCACAGAGTAGTGAGGATGATGGCTCAAGTACAGTAGTCTCATGATGTAACCGCTGCCATACATCTCATTACCGGTATATCAAAGCACACAGTCTCTACTGCGTTTAACCTACTTAATCTACATTCATTTGCATAGGCTAGTACTGCATATCCATTAAGTCTACTCAATCCTATCCGTACGGTCAATATCTATTAGCGCCTGGAGGCACTAATGTGTTGTAAAACAAAAGGGAATGAACATACATGAACATATATTCTTCTGGGGCCAATGGTCTGTGAATACGAGGTGATCTGAAAACTCATTTTAAAGTGTTTTATTCCTTTCAGTTAGTTCATTCCTGTTATGTATTGATTCATGAGTTATTCATGAATCAAAGAGAACCCCGGTTGGACAGAGACAGTGTCACTGTGCTGCACAGTAAGTACATTTATCTTTGGGAAAAGGTTTTTTTTTATTTTCATTTGCAACTATAAAAAAAAACAACAATACATTACTTTTCATAAAATCTGTCGTGTATAGTGTCTTGTGTACGTCTACCATTGGCAGCATCTCTGCTCTCACGTGTCTGTCTGTCTGTCTGTCTGTCTTCCTGCCAGTGTTAGCACAGTGAGGGGTGTGAACCAAGCAGGGATTATCTCATTGCAAAGGGACCTACGTAACATACTCTGTAGCGGCTCACACACTGTACTACTGTATTTAAAAGGGGGGAGGGGGAGAGGGGATTGGTCGGATGGTCTCTATGGAAACCCCTGGCTGTGTTGAGGTCAGGGCCCACAGAGAGGGGGGGGGGGGGGAAAGGGAATCCAATCCTTTTCTGTGCCAACTCATCCAGAGCTGATGAATCCTCTGCAGCCTAATGGAGTGCTCCACAAATGACTGGGCAGGTACAGGGCCTTAATCACATTCAATACACTGCTGCATATAGGAGCTACTCTGTATAATACTGTTAGCATGCTGACATTAGCATTCATCATCAAGAGCTCTGCGCGTGCCCTGCAGAGTACAGCCTCTCAGACTCTTACCCAATTCCCAATACTTCCTTGCTATTTAGTATGAAAAGATTAAGGATGTCCTTATTCTTGTGGTCAGATTTAAGGATGCTAAAAATGTACCCAGATGCCCTGCTACATCCGAACAATATTTTTAGTGTTGAAATCGGCATGCTACAGTATTTAGGCGATTCTGACCCTCAATAAAAAAAATTTAAATTACGTTGCATTGATGGAGCCTCTGTAGGAAAACAACAGGGGATGCGATGGATATAAAAGCAAGAGGCAGGATCAAGGCGCAATGTTATGATGAAATAAATAAGTACATAGGTCCCAATTGTTTTGCGTACTGCTAACTAGATTATTTTTATGATCAGCTGTGGTAAGTAGAATAGAAAAAAATAAAGAGATTTGGAATGCAGCCTTAGTCTTCTCTCATCTCTTTATTTTTTCTTGGGTGGTTGTGACCCCCCAGGTGTGAAACCACTGATGCAGGTGACCCCAGCCAACCATCAGGGTCATGAGATAAGGACATGATTCTTCACTCGCTTACTATCCACCAACACTGTTTGTTGGAAATGCAGCCATGCCAGAGGTACGGTTATTTGGGGATTTAACCTGGCTACCAAATCCAGGGTTGGAGTTTACATTCATGCTATTTCCAAATGAGTTGACTCAATGAGTTGATTAAACCTATCAGCTCCACAAAACTCTCTCTGTATTTCTCAGTATGGCGGCATTTATAAACTTGTCTGCCCCCAGACACTGGCGCAGGACCTCAAGAAGTGTCCCCTACTTACCATTTTAGTTGTGGATTCTACTGATAAGAAGAAAAAAAAACAGGACGTATAACAAAAGGTAAAATCCATGCACAAACACTGAAGGCTTATCTCATGAATATGCGCCGGCAGTGTTGTTGTAATAAGTCCGAACACCGAATGGGGGGGGCAACAGAGGCTACGCACTATAGCTTTAAACAAACATATCCAGTCACATCCCTTTGTAATCCATACAACTCAGTAGAACAGAGCAGTGGCACACAGGAGCACTCATTTGCTACAACATTCAATTCACAATTAAATGTTTTTTTTTTCTTCTGCAGAGATTCAGCTTAGTAGATTTTCAGAGAGACAGGAGTTCTACCAATTTCCTTCAGCTGCCTGTTGAGAATGTTAACATCAATGTGGACAGCCACAAACAGGCCCACATGATGATAGTAACAACTACGTAGTGAAAGCACCGTCAGCTTGTGTTGATGCCTGTCTAAAGGAGAGAGAGACACTGGGGGCACCCTGCACTGGAGGTAAACAAAAAAAAGGACAAGAAAACTAAATTCAGCTGAATGACACGACAGAGCACGTCAGGCAAAGGGGATCCAGCATGTTCCTTAGTGTGCAGCGGGATGACCTTTACTCACTTCATTCGAAACGTGTCAAGCAAGCAGATGAGAAAATGTTGTTTTCCAGCAGACGGACTCACTGACATTTAATCCTTTTCTACTTAAGAAACAAACCGGAGAGATCACAGGTCCAACCATTCCCTCCCCCTACATTACAGTGTACTGTCTAGTCTTAGAGTGAATGTGACTGAGATCAGATGGGAGAAGTTTTCAGTCTGCTCCACACAGCCTCGGGAGGAAATTGTTTTTGGGGGGGGGGGGGGGGGTTGGTTGTCAGTTGGATGAATAGTACAGGGTCGGTCACTGCAACCTCCAGGGGGGGCCACCACCAGCTCATTTCTACAGTACAAACACTACACTACATTTTTAGAGACCCACACTGGACCACAGCCACACACTGACGCGGCCACACACTCTCTGCCTCGATACATCATTAGGATCACTGGTCTCTCTCTAGGGAACCAGACTAGATTAAGTGACTTTATGGTTGTCTGCAACAGATGAGATGGCAGCCTGGGGCTAAAAAGTGAATGGTGATGCCATCGTCAATATACCCTACAGCCTGGTCTGGAACTTCAGCAACAACTGCTACAATCAGACAAGAAGAAAGGTTAGAACATGCTTCAACCAGCAAACCCATGAACAATATGCCTGTGATCTTCTAGACCAAATACTCTTGACTGTGAAATATCCCAAACTTTGAATAAAGACAGCATAGTTATAGAGGCGAGACATGTCTCCCTGTCCCTCTACTGAGAGATTTCTTCACCACTCCTAATCCAATAGATAAGAATGAGCCTAGTCTGTTACGTAACAGGTTCATATGGGAGGAGAAGAGGTGCACATGTGTAGTGCTGGGATAATGTCACTTACACAATATACTTGGTCAATTTGAATGTTTTTTTTGCAGTGTATACAGACAGTAAGTATAGGCTCAGTGTTCAGTATTCTCAGCCAGAGAGAGGCAGCTGGTGAAAGCTGCAGGGTGGAAGGAGGGAGGAGTACTGCTGCTGCTGTGGCATGGACTGAAGGGCAGACATTAGGGCCCACAAGTGGAAGCTCTTTTCTGATCAGAGAAAAAAGGCCTGGGGCTCACAACAACAACAAGAACACATACACACACTGCACTACCCTGCTTGCACTTTCAGGAAGAGAGAGAAAAAAAAAGAAGCAAGATGGGTAAGAGGGCTATGAAGTGGCAATTTCAATCACAAGACTGTTCGTGATATGGCAGCTCATTGAGCGTGGGGTTCCATGTGTGACCAAAAGCCATTATGCAGATTGTTCTCAGCACCGGTTTGCTAATCACTTGTATGCAGCAGCAGCAGCAGTAAAGGACAGGAGTGAGTGAGTATAATGGACTGGAGTGTGAGTGCTGCCCGTGTGCCTCTGTGACTAGAAGGTAAAAGTTGTTCGATAGACACTCCCTGTCTCTGTGGTCACTGTCTCCCTCCTCCGGCTGTCCTGCCTCACATATATACAACAGACAGAGCCTCAAAAAAACTCCTTTAGCCTGCTTCAAATGACACTTCTATGTAAAGTTATTATGCCATGTGCACAACAATTGCAGCAGCAGTCATTGGCAATGGTATTATTCTCAAGTCCCAGGCTCCTCTCTCAGCAATGCAATATAGAACACAATGTGTAAGAGAACCACACACACAAGGGAAGAGCGTTGTGCTATACCCATGCTAAATTCAATTATATCCTGCATTCACACATATATCAGTTTACCAATGTCAACTATGTTTTCTGTTACCGTCACCATGACAACTGTATGCGTCCAAAGGGTGTCATGTGTTGCAAAACAACCAGTAAGAGGGAAAGAAGACTTTTTTTTTTTTTTTTTTTTTTTTTTAATAAGATCTATAGGACTATCCCTTTTCATAACAATTTAAAAGGAATAGTTCCATACTTTTAGGGGTTTTAAGCTTGCAACATAAACCATTCCTCTAACTGTGTTTCCATTCTCGCTAAAGGAAGTCAAAGGAATGCTTTGTGTAGCCTCGCCTTGAATACTGACAGCTGAACGTTGATAATGAAAGAAAATTTAACTATTCCTTTAACGAATCAAAGCAAGAATATAGCCTCAGGTCCTTTGGTTCAGCTAATGGTGCAGGGACAGGACAGGACAGGACAGGACAGGTTCAAGTCCCGGCTTAGACCTCTACAACTCATCAGGCTTTGGTGATTAGCGGCAAGTAGACAGCTCAACTCATCACCGACTGGCGCTGCAAAAACAATGGATGAAATGTGTAATGTGAAAGGTGTCCCTCATAATGACAGACATGGCTTTGGTTTCTCTTAGTTAGTTAGTTAGTTAGTTAGTTTTACAGGGCAATGCATAGTGAAATTCTTGTGTACAAGTGCGGCTGTCATTCAACTATATGGTGAAAGATTATAATAATGATAGGGTGGTCACTGAGTGGTGGACTAAGTGACATTGTCAGTCTGGTTTAACAGTCTGATGGCTTGGGGAAAGAAACTCCTCCTCATCCTCTCTGTGTTGGCCCTCAGCAGACGGTAGTGTCTCCCTGAAGGCAGCAGGGTAAACAGACTGTAGTTGAGGTGGCTGACATCACTAGTGATCTTTTTGGCTCTTTTCCTGCATTGTTTGATGTGAATGTCTTGCAGATTGGGGAGGCTGGTCCTGATGGTTCTCTCAGCTGAGCGGACCACCCTCCTTAGAGCCAACTGATCCTGCTTGGTGGCGCTCCCCATCCAGGTGGTGATACTCCTGCTCAGAATGCTCTCTGTGGTGCAGGTATAGAAGTTCCTGAGCACACTTACTGGCCCCCCTCTTCTGTCTTGGTGCAGTCTCACCCCTCTCACCAACCCCCCCAGGAGTAGCAGCAGCAGGTCACGGTTTGCAGTTTTCAATAGAAGAGTGAATATTTGCCAAAGTGTGCCAAATCCTCAAATGCATGCAGATGTTGCTCTATATCTTCTTTAATAAGTGTAAGTATGCCATTACTTGCTAACACCGCAACAACTTCATAGGATAATAAAAAAAATTAATGTTCTGTTTCCATTGTCGGCAAAAGTAGCAATGACTGTCTCTTTAATGAGCCAATCAAATACCTAGTGGAAAAATTCTACTTCCCTAAACAAAGGGATGGATTTTCAGTGGTGGCCTCATTCAGCAATGGTGTTTGATCTAATGAAGTCATTAAGTCCTTATTTAGTTGCCAACAAAACATGAATTCTAACACCTCCACCTGGCAGACTGATTGATTGATTGGTTGATTCATTTTATTCGACCATTTCATATATATAAAAACAGGAACAGCACTCTGTTACATTTAAAATACATAAAAAGCCAGGGATAAAAACACAAAAAAGCCCGAAGGCTTATTTCCATTGTGGTCCCTAAAAAAGACATGTAGTTCTGTCTTAAACATACAAGATTTCTGGATACTTCAGGTCCCAAACATGCAGGATCATACAGACACATGTGTTCTATTCCTTTTACTCGGACATCCCAGTCAGAACTAAGCTGTCAACTACAGCTATGATTCCTTTCAGCAGGCTGTGACCCTGCATTGTCACAGATATCATTTGATTGAATGGCTAAATGATTTTAACAATGGTGTGACTGATTAGTAAGGCTCAATAATTGTGTGTCCCGGTGAGTGAGTGTGTTTGTGTGGTCACACTCTGGAGCCAGTAAATGTTTTTGGACCAATAGAGGGCAGTGTGTTTTCACTCCAATGAGACCGGTCCCGACATGTCCCACTCTGCTCCAGAGCAAAAAGTGATAGTGTCGACACATTCCTAATCTAAAATCTACTTTAATCATGGTTCACATTAGGCCAAAGGCACACCTGAATAATTCATTTTTTCAGTCTCTCCTTGCATGGAGACCACCCACCGTCTATACACTTTATGGCTCCGAAAGCTGCTGCACTCCACTAACCTTCTGATCTCACCCCCACACATCTAAAACTCGCCAGTTATTACATTGAATTCCCCCTGGTTCACCCACAGCTAGTCTTCTCATGGACTGCTGCCTGACCTTACAGGGACAGCATGTTTGATTGGACGCAACTGACTGTGGGGTGTAATCATCAAATACCAGCATATACCTTCTTATTTTATCATTACATAACATAACTTCATATCCGAGTGAGAATCAAGCAGTGGAACAGAAGTGGTACAGCCATTGGATTGAGGAACAACACAACAGGGAAGTTGTTCGTTCCACAATCGATGAGGTTCCCTGTTTTAAAAGGTGTTGTGCTTGACATTTCACACACACACAGCAAGTCAAAACTGTTGGCTGTTAATTACAGAGCTGCTAATTGCACGGCTTAATGTAAATTACTGCTCGAGATGCATTTTAAAATGCGTGGGGAGAGAGACACCCTCTCGCTAGTTTATTAAATCATCACTGCCAGCCGAGAGATGTAAACCCCGCAGCCAAGCGTGAAAGATCAAACGAACATGAATGTGTGCCGGGGCAAACACAGCAGCAAGCGCTCACTCGCTAATAACATTAAAACATATCTAGGATACCTGCTATCAACTCCCAAAGGACTAACATATGTCGGCATGATCTAGAAAATGGAGTTGTGCATTAGGACCGACATTTCCGAACCATATGAGAACGTGAACACACACAAACACACAAGAACCCGCGCGCACACACACACACACACACACACACACAGATTATTTACTTTTGTATCCTTGGTATGGCCTTTTAGTGACATGAAGAGCTGTTCAAACCACATTTGTGTCTTTTCACCCTTGTGATTTGACACTAGATACACTTTTATACATACATATTTAATATATATATATATATATATATATACACACACACACACATATATATATATATATATATACACATATTTTATATATATATATACACATATTTTATATATATATATATATATATATATATATATATATATATATATATATATATATTATATATATATATATATATATATATATATATACACATATTTTATATATATATATATATATATATATATATATATATATAGGGGAGAACAGGGTAATCTGAGACACTTTTTACATTTGCTCCCCTCTAAGCGGGCTACAATGATTTATCACTCAAATTTACACATTTCCCATTAATTCAGGATGTTTCCTAGAAATGGGCATTAGCAGATTCCATCTTTTGAGTCTTTTTTCTGCATTTGTTTTATTGGGATCATTCATTGAATAAAGACATATTTCTTAGAGTCTATTGATGTTAAAGGTCACTCTCCTGTCCTGTCCCCCACATGTATACGTGTCAAACCATGCCCTTGCTGACACCCCTTCAACCATCAACCCCCACCTCCAGCCCACATTGTCTTTTCAAACTAGTCTCCTTGCTACCTCAAATATAATGGATTCATTAAAAGGGGGCACAGACACTGTCTCACTTTACCCCACATCATTTGTCTCACTTTACCCCACTACCACAATTTGAGAAAAAACTACCTCTCTCAGCAATTCAGGCTAATCTTCAGTTATCATCATCACATGGTTTCATGTTGGTGTGTGATAGAAGTTTTTCTACCCGAATCAATTTGATTAGGCACAACAATCGATTACGTTGACAGCAAGAACATTTACTTTTACATGCAAAAAATGTATTTTTGTGAAAAAAAACATGCTTACAACATCACCATGGCCAAGGGGATTTGAGAGGGGCTTGAAAACATATATCTCACATTACGAAAAATGTGTTTTGTGTCCAATACAGGGGGTGTCTCACATTACCCCATGTCTCACATTCCCCCGTCCTCCCCTATATGTAATTTGAGTAAAATATCAGATAAAAATGAAGATACAGTAAGGTAGATATCAAAGGTATCAGTGATTATGGAGAATGCTCGTTGTTATAAACACTTTTGGTTAAAATCTGCTACCTGTCCGTTCTGTGAGTGTACTGAAAATCCAGTGTTAATACACAGCCTCGGTTCTGTAAACTTGCATGTTGCTAGCTACAGTGGGCAGCTTTGTTTACATACCCTTAGTGTGAATTCCAGTTTACAGAGCCTAGGCTGGTATTAACACCAGAATTGTTTTGAAGAAACAATGTAATGTGATCCTTAAAGTTGCTATGAGGAGATTTCAGTTTGTTGATTAACGTGGCACCTTTGGACAAAATAGTTTTTAAAAACAGCAGCACATGCATTAGTTTAGGAATAGAGTGAAAGAGAGACCGCAGGATGCACCGCAACGAGGTAACGCATTTATTTGTGTAAATCTGAAACTAGTAGTTAAAGGTTCAGTAAACGGAATGGTCAGTTTAGCTAACTTCCTGTCAGTAACTGCAGTTAGCGGTCCCCTCCCTCGTCCCTACGTCACCACAATAATGCAATGCAGTCTTCAAACAGCGAGTTATCTAGCATCATCTCAGATCCATAAGTGTGATAAAACATGATAAAAACCATCAAAACAGACATTGGAAAGGATTTTTACCTGCTCCGCCATTGTAGGCGCATACTCATTCACCAATCTGTCGCTCTGCATGTGCACCGGCAGTGAGACGAGTGCCGGTTTGTAGCGTTCTCTCTTCTGATTGGATACCAGTTTCGGGATCCCCGAAAAGTTTATTTGCTGATTACATGCGGAGTGAGTGACTGAGAGATCGGCTTTATGAAACGTGCACACTATACAGTATAAGTGATCACTGATCATGTTAAATAAATCGCTTACTTAATCTTTAATAAGGCAATATTGAAACAGATTCTACTTTGATTTAGTAGCGTTCGGGAAACACACGTTGTTCCGGTCGGCCTTCTGAATATCGGTTTGTCTAAAAATCGGACCAGAGGAAAAGGCATTGATAATAACTAGATAGAAATAGCGTTGTTTGCGCTGATAGTCTTGTTTGCTATTACATGGTATTTATGATCATCAGAGGACAAAATGAGACCGTTTCATGAACATGTAAAAGTTACTTGTAGACGGTCTAATTCAATGCACTTAAAATTTAAATAGAATGATGTTGTGGAAGGTCTCTTGTAACTTCCATCAAATAGCCCCCTGTCCCCTCCCCCCATCTCCAGCACACTGAGCAGGAAGCTGCTGCTCTCAAGCCCTGCCAAAACACTGTGGCTATGCACACACTATGCCCACATCCTATTAATGTCATGTCACAGCCAGACAACAATGTAATGATGATTAAAATGACACTAATCGAAATACCACAAATGGCTGCCATTATCATCACAGTTAATTATCTCTCGTTCCACTGCACAGAAGAGTGTGTGACGGGGGCCGCCGCTAGCCGAGCGGACGCGCAACAGAGAAATAACCTGGGTCAAAAGAGGCATATCTGAATACTCCCCTCTGATTCTCACAGTGGGAGGTGTATCAGTGATGCATCGTTGATCTGACGCAACGTGGACATCTTAGCCTATACCTTTTTGTCTTCGGGAATATTTTGAAGGAGATGCTTACAGTTCCAAGATTCCCCTATTTACCCATACCAGAAAAAATATATATTTTGATAATTTTTTTTTGAAAAAGGTAACATTGCTGACATCTTGAAACTACTTTTAGATCTGGAAGAAAAGGTCGCTGAAAACTCGTCTGCAAAAATAAAGCAAATACTCACATAGGCTATATGTGGTCCCGAAAAACCGAGGTCAACCTTGGGTTTAATTTGGACTAAATCCGATTAAACACAGCCCGATTTTTCCAACAACAATTTTTGGGCTAGATAAAAAGTTGAGAAAACCCCCGCACATTTAGCCCAAAGAACACAACCAGCTGGTAGTGGTAATATTAACAATGTAAGCTGTAGTTCCAGGGAAGAGATATATCCTTTATTATGCAACAAGAGGAAGGGAAAAAAAGGAATGTGTTCGTAGCCATGTTGCGAATGATCTGTCAACAGATTGCATGGGGGATTCAAATTGAATAACAATTGAACAATTTTCAAGGTCAACAGCGAGAACAGCTTAATCTTCAGCGGATGTAATCCAATTTGGCCTTGCCTCCCTTGCCCCCAGGCCCTCCATGGAGTCTTGGTGAGGGAGATGGGAAGCATTATTACTCCTCCACTAACCAAGTCAAACTATCAACCCTGGCCTTGGCCCTGGGAGGGCCCCCTGCCCCCGTCATGTCATTGTGTGACAGGCATGTGGGTCCGAGAACAAAGCATGCTCTTCTCTTTCAACGCCACCATACGCTGATGAATCTGACTTCGGCCTTCACCAGCCAGATAAACAAGATGACACACATACACACACAATAAGATGCTGAACATGCCAATACCACCCTTGTACTCATTTGAGGATTGCTAGTTCCCACCTCTGAAAAAGAATGGTTGGCTGGCTGTCCCATCGTTTACCTAAGGCGAAGGCAGCTGCGCCTGAGAAAGCGACACACCACTACCCTTGTGCCGCACCACTTTCTTATTTCATATTAGGATTTTATTTATTTCTATTTTGCTGCTGACCTTTTAAAGTGAGACCATTGAGTTAATAGCTTCAAGCAACGTGACGTTGCCAGAAGGGCGACGATCTCATGAGGAAAAGTAAATGCTTGGCAAAATGCTAACGTTAGCTTAGCTGTTTGTGTATGTTCGCTATGTGGCGTTGCTGTTGCCTACGCTGACTGCATGGCTCGACATTTTTGATGATGTCTACCTGAGCTCCGCTGTGCCTTGAAGGTCACTTAAGGATTGGAATGGATTAGACTATGTTTATCTTCTACAACATATGCAATGCTAGCATGACCAGCTAACTGCCTTAGAGCAATAGTGCGTAACTTTTTCATATGAATAAATGTCGGTTACATTCAAGCTGTCGCCAAACGAATTGACACAAAGTTGATTTAGCCTATGAGCTACACAAAACTCTCGTCATACTGACAAATAGAGAGAGAATGGTGTTGAGAACATAATTTACGCACTATAGCTTTAAGCATTAATACCCTCTGCTGGAGACATTAAAAGTCTATGGGAGAGTTTTTCTAATCAAAGTCATCCAGAGTTTCCACCAATCCATGGTTGGAATGAGAAGTCTGCTTTTGTTTACTCCTAAGATAATCAAGGATTCATTGTTTCAAAGATTACAGTTCATCATTGTAACACGCATTATGCCGCTTTAGAAAAAAACTTCAAGCCTAGCAACAGTAACTAGGGGGAGGCGAGCCTATAGCAAATTTTCTTTTGTGATCGGCACCACCAGCTACATCACAATAATTGACATGCATAAAATACATGACACGCATCCAAACAATCTGTCTTTCTGAGTCCCCTGCACCAACGTGTTATAAGGAAATTCAAAAAATTCAAAAAGATCAGACAGAAAGATTGTAACGTGAGCCTTCCCTTTACGTGGGCTGAATCTTTACTCAGGCAGAAGGAGGACACGCTGTATGCAAAACTTTTACAGCTGCTGTGGATCAAAACTAAATGATTTGAGAAAAGTAGGCTAATGAATGCAGAACATTAGGAACCGTTCCCTTCTCAGAGCGTTATTCTACAGTAGATTGTTAGAGCACAGTGCTGCTCACAGTCAACCTAACACTAAATCATTTCAGTTTCTTCCTCTCTTCTGCTCAAACAGACACCCCGGTCATTGATTAATCTAGTCAGACTCAATGACTGTATGCACTGCTATACGCTGAAGAAGTGGTGTGGATCTATATTAAGACATCTGACACTCTAAGTTATCATGCATTAGCTCCTGTAAAAACGTATCGTTAAAAGATAAGGCAATCATAAATGACTACCCCTCCGAATTGCACGTTCATATGTAGGGGTAGGGGTGTCCCATTCCATCTGGCATCGAGGGGGAGGGCGAAGGGGGAGGGCTATGTGGCCCTCCAAACGGAGATATTCCAGAATGAGAAATGGGATTGGCCCCAAGACATATACATGAAAAGTACACATTGAGAACAAATTCAACCAACCAATATCTAATGCAATGCTAAACCCTAGCCTGTATATAATCATATACTGTATATTGTAGGTCCTGACCTCTACTATATACAGTCTTTATACCAAAACATGCTCACACTTGCATGTCTGGAGAGTGGCTTTTTGGCTGGGGGATCTACTGACTGTGTGTGGTTACAGTATAAGCCATAGATATACAAGCCTCTTCTGTGATAATAAGATGTACACAGACAGACAGACAGACAGATGCACACAAACACACACACACACACACACACACAGGGTGAATCACAATACAGGGGTTGCGGTCTACGAAGCCTGCATTTGAAGACCGATTGCGTCATAGCGGCGCGCAAAGGTTGTTCCATTTGCAAGGCTCCTCATATGCGGCCGAGAAATGCAGCCTTTGTTTCACGGTTTTGAAGGCTGGATCAGATGTATCCTTTGCGGCCCAACATATCCCAAGATTCATTGCGTTTTTTTCAGAGATGGCATAAAATAAAATAAAAAATAACAAAACAGCAACGTGTTGCTCCATCTTCTTAACTTTTATCTTCCTTTCTTTTTTCTTGTACTTTTTTTTCTTTTCGTCTGGTAGGCAACTTCTTTTTCTTTTTTCCTCCGTTGACAAGGCTGTTTCCGTTGGCAGCAATCAGGGTTGCTAGGCAGCACAGGAGCGGCGAGTCGTCACGCAAGGTAACGGCTTGTTGCGCAAACCGGAAATGCTCGTAAACAGAGCGAAACGGAGACCTGCGGAGACCGTCTCATTTAACAACGCTCGTTGGCCTTGGAATCGGCCTTCGAATCGGCCTTCACAGGCTATGGCCTTCATAGACCGCAAGAACGCGTCCTTCCAAGGATGCGGTCTCTGTAATGGGATACAGCTACACACACACAGCTCCTCAGCCTTGCAGCTGTGCCTGGATGCTACACCCTGCTGGACACTTCATACTTAATCCTTCTGAACCGAGTCTGCTCCAGCTCACTGCCTGTCAGGGAAATGGTTAAAGGATCTCAAAGTGCTGTTTTTTCCCTTTTTTGAGTGGAGGCCTAGTGCGTTTCAAGCGTGTTTCAAGGCTGTCATTCTATGCACTGTCGCAAAGCCTGACGACATCTTAATGCTGTGACACTCTTTCCCTCTTTCATTTGGAAAATCCTAGACGACAGGATTACGCATGTTGTTATAGAATTAAGAGTGACGTGGCAATCCAATCTTTTGGTGGCAGCGATGAATGGATCGACTTTATGCCCTGGCAGTGAGAATGACTCTAGTGCACTATAGAAATCTATCACCACATCCACCCAGCATTCAGGGCTTAAAAGTGGAGCAAATGAGAGAGCTCTGATGTTGGGAAGAGAACACCGCATTTAAAGAGAGAGAGAGAGAGAGAGCTTGTAACACTTTCAGCAGCGGTACAGCAGCCGAGTAGAACTGATGGCTTTGCTTCTCAGTTATTTTGGAGTGAACATGGACACCGGCGTTTTATCTGCCAGCCAGGTATACTGATTGTTCCTGTTGTTGCCTAAACCGACAAAGCAGTGACAACTCTGATGTATAAATCAGGTTAAGAGTTTGCACTTAAAGGCATACTAGGTCATTATGGAGAATGTTTCTTGACAAATCACTTTTTTTGTCGAAATCAGTGAATATCTTCCGACAGCCTGCTAGCGGTCCGTACTGTGTGCACGCTGACATTTTTTTTCACTCTGTAAACTGTTAACAAACATTCTCCAGCATGACCTAGTATGCCTTTAACCTGTAAAATATATATGTACACCTATAAAATACGAATATATCATCCTATTCACCAGAGAGACATCAATTTTAGATTACATTCATAAAGGGAAGTAAAGCATGTGTGAAGAGAAACAAGCCCAAAAGGCCTTACAAACAGTAAGTGTGTGACACAAGGCTTAATGTGCTGATGATCTGGGTCTTAGAGATGCAATGTGAAATAGAGATGAACATCCATTTCCTCAGTATGGATAGCGGACTCAATATTTAAGAGCAGCCCTGTTTAACTTGTGCCCCGCCAGCTTGCCTGTTCTGAACTGACCTCTCTGTCTGCAAGTGTCCACACAGCGATAAAAACTAATTTATTTGGTTTAGACATGACTCATTTTACTTGAAAAGTACAGCCTCTCCTAGACTGTTCACTTTCACCTAACCATTTAGCTAAGGTTTTTTGTCTATCCTTTTCATATGCCGCTGTCTTTATTGACTTCCATCATTATCTCGCTGTGTTTGACTCAGCTTTAGTTTCCATCTCCATCCTTGAATCACTGCCGTAAAAACACTCCTCTTCTGAAAACCATGGCTACAACTGATCAAACATCTCAAGAGAATAGGTAATGAGGGGTTGGAAATCACCCCTATCTTTTAGTATGGATTTGAGAAGAGAAGATGGGCCCATTGTTATAGCCCAAAACCTATAGGCTTCACTTCCACCTCAAGACGTTTGCAACAGTCTGACAGAAACACAGTGTTTGCATTGCACAACTTGAAAGTCAGCGCGTATTGATACACCAATGCAGCTAATGTGGACTAGCACGTACTGTATACTGCCCACAGAAGGAAACAAGGATGACATTTAAAAACAGACACACAGCAACATAAAGCCCAATCAAAGAATGGTGATGTTGCCGTTATATACCCTGCTTTAAAAAGGTGCACAGGTATACTGAACCACATCACTAATTGGTTTATTCTAACAATACAATATATGTTCACAGGAACAGAGCATACAAACAAG
Source organism: Ammodytes marinus (assembly GCF_949987685.1). Classification (NCBI taxonomy): domain Eukaryota; kingdom Metazoa; phylum Chordata; class Actinopteri; order Uranoscopiformes; family Ammodytidae; genus Ammodytes; species Ammodytes marinus. The sequence continues at coordinate 32,339,601 of NC_137233.1, forward strand.
AAAACGCTATATATTTTTTCTCCAGCTCATAGAAGCCTACATTGCAATTCAGTGCAAAGATACAGTACTTCACTGAGGCTACAGAGTGCATAGGGTTGATCCATAAGTGATTTAAACACAGACCAATATAGGAGCACTGTAACGTATGAAGAGACATTTTAACTACAGTATATATTAAAAATACAGACGTGCCATCAGGATGAGGAGAATAGAGTCATTAGATTTCCCACACAGTTATTTTCAAACCAAGCTAAATGGTCCAACAGTGACTTAAAGATCTTCTATTATACTACTTTTCTTGTCTTAATTTCTCATTAATGACTCCTATAGAGCAACCTGACACGAATCACAGCACAAACAACAATGTAGATTTTCGGGAAGCTCTTCCTCTCATCTGGGCGATTTCAGCATTCTCTGTCAACACTGGGCTTCGTCCTTCTCCGCCCCCTTGCCCCCCTCCTGCCAACCCCACTCCGTTGTGATTAGTTACCTTCCGGAAGACTTTCAGCGGTGCGTGGGCAGATTTGAGCAGGCAGGTGGGGGCATGGCAGGAGCGCGCCTGAGCACGTTGCAGCATTACCATACATGGAAAATCCAGATTGATCTATGTAGATAAATCTCGGAAATTTGAACAAGTGAATCGTGACCGGCGTTCCTAGTGTTTAGCGCTCTGCACAGACACCCCAGACGGTCAGCAGGGAATACGTCTAAATGCATGTAAGTCATTATTTGACACTTTAGACTATGTGAAACAGTCCTATCCTGTACCTGATAACAGTATGAGTGCTATCATTGCTGAAAATGACCTCTGGCTGCGGTGTAAATTAACATTCTTATCGCTCAGAAACAAACACGGACAGAGTGACATTGTTACAACGCCATACGACCTTACATGAGCACCTCACTGATATGACATTGCACTCTATAACATACGACCTTACAAGAGCACCTCACTGATATGACATTGCACTCTATAACATACGACCTTACAAGAGCACCTCACTGATTTGACATTGCACTCTATAACACTGTTGGACTCACAATAGACAATGTAAAACAAGAATCTTTTTTTTATTCAAACATTCTTCTTTCATGCATAAATTACCCACAACTGAACTCAACTCATCTAGTGCAGTTATGCTAGTAGCGGCTTAAGCCACATTCCCACCTCATTGTGTATACTTTGGTCAACTTTTTCAACATTTGTAGTGACATTCCCCAATGCCTTTAAAGACACTTTGAAGGGGCGGACATGTTTATAAGTAACATTTATAGATGTGTTAGCCACTCAAGGGGGCAGAGGAATAAGCAGTTTATTAAGATACATTAAGCTTAATCTGGAAATCTTGTTTCTGTCCACCTGAAGAATGGAAGACCAATATGTGTCCAGACTCCTGAGAGAGGGATCCCTTCTCTGTTGTTCTCCCTAAGGTTTATGACTTAATTTCTGTTCAAGTTTTTTTTTGGGGGGGGAGTTGTGCCTCAGTGGAGTGGAGGGTCTGAGGATAGTGGGTGGGGTAGTGCTGTACAGATTGTGAAGCCCACTGACACACATATTGCTATTTGTGATTATGGGCTGTATCATTCAAACTGATTTGATTCATCTTTTCCTTAGCTACAAGAGATGTGTGATCCAAAAAAAAGAAAAAAACTACAAGCTAAATGTTAATGCATTGTCAATATACAAATACAGATATGTGCAGAGCTTTTATGGATAAGGTGGATGGCTGGGGCCAACAAGTGGTAAATGGACTTGTATAGCGCTATACTGTATCTCCGTTTATCACAGACACAAAGCGCTTTACATTGTTTGTTTGTACACATTCACCCAGTCACACACACATTCATACACCGATTCATACACCGACACACACATTCATACACCGATAGCAGCAGCTACCACGCAGGGTAGGCTTAGCACTAGGGTGCACTAGGGTGCTAAGCTAACTATCGGGAGCAATTCGGGGTTCAGTGTCTTGCCCAGGGACACTTCGACATGTGGCGGGGAAACGGGGGATTGAACCTCCGACCCTGCACACCAGAGGCGAACTTCCTACCCACTTCGCCACTGCCGCCCCAAGTGAGTGTGACATGGTATTCTGTTGTCCTGACGTTAAGTGCAGATTACACCTTGCTGTGAAGTGATACATCTGTAGAGCCAGCACAGTGTAACACAGTCATCATTACCAGTGAAATGAGTCCTAATGTTCAGCTGAAGCTAATACAAGGTTTCAGCAAAGCCAAACCAAAGTCCAAAGTCTGTCTATTCAGGACAATTCTTTTTTTTTCACTGTAACATGTAAGTTTCATAGCTGGTGTTGTATCGTTCGTGCATGCGACTACCAGAATTTGACAAAGACTTAAAGGTCCCATATTATGCTAAATGCACTTTTTAAATGTGTTCTAACATATCCATGGGTCCACGGTGTGCCTAGAGACTGCCAAAATATTTTAAAAAATAACAATCTCTCCTGTTCTCACTCTCCCCTTTTCTGAAACCCCCACCCCTCCCCCCAATATACTCCAGTCAGAATTTTCCCCTTTTCTGACCTCACAAACTGGAAAGCCAGAAGCTTCCACTGTGCAGCCCACACCCCTATTTCTTATTGGTCCACGGCCCTGACAGACAGAGGGCGAGGCGTATCTGGCTTCGCTTCTGGACAGGGGGCGGGGGGCAGCTCAAAGATTGTATATTTACGAGAGGAGCTGCAGCTCTTTTTAAAAAATAGGCCATTGTGAGATTAGCTGAACATCAGCATAGTACAATAAATTATCTGAAAGTTTTTTTCAGCAAACAATTAAAGAAAAACGTATTAGGGACCACTAAGACCATATAATATGGTGTATAATAGTACCGAAAAGTGTATAATATGGGAGATTTAACCCTGGAAGACAGGAGGAGTGAGAAGAGGAGATGGGGTTATGCTCTGAATGAATTGAAGTCAGGCTGTTTATTTTGCTCACAAAGCGTCTTGTTCCAGCTAATGCAAAATGGAGGCAACTATTAAATAATAGCATTTAACAACTATACATCTCCAACATCTAATCATGTGCTTTCCTTGGCAATATCAGTGAGATATGAATTAGCATAATTCTTTCAATTGAATCAAAAGCTTATTTAATTAGCAAGCGGGAAGAATATCAGTTCAATTGGGTCTGAAGATAAATAAATGTTTAGACAGAGGCAGAGGGAATGGGTGAAAAGTGACGGAGAGAATGGCTGAATGCCAGAAAGCACAAGAAACATTCATTACCCTGCACACTATTCACTGTGTGGCCTTGTTGCGTGGCCCGCAGCCTCATTTCCATGCTGGCCTTGTCGAAATAGGCAAAACTGTATTGACAAAAGAGGAGACTTTTAGAATCCGCTATTGCATATTGTAAACTGGAGCTACATTTAACTTGCAGAACAATTGCCTTAAGTCTTCTGCTGGCTGAAAAGTTAATCGAAAATATATATACCCCAACTCCCAGAGAGAGAGAGAGAGAGAGAGAGAGAGAGAGAGAGAGAGAGAGAGAGAGAGAGAGAGAGAGAGAGAGAGAGAGAGAGAGAGAGAGAGAGAGAGAGAGAGAGAGAGAGAGAGAGAGAGAGAGAGAGAGAGAGAGAGAGAGAGAAAGAGAAAGAGAGAGTGTTGTTGATTCAGAATAATAAAATTATCAAAAAATGTCAAATAACTTATTCAGAAATTGTAAGTCGGTGTTGACATATCATGGTTGTGACACAGGACTTTCAAGATTCGGAATGTAAAATATTCTAAAACTACAACACTTATCAGAGCCTGTCTGACTCTAATGTACTCTGCAGAGGTAGAATTTGACAAGGGGTCCTTTAAAGTGACAGCTGCCCCTTATTTCGCCTGATTTTATTACATTTTACATCATGTCTGACGGTGTTGACTTTCAGTAAAGTTGTCCCACCACTTAGAATCCTTATAAAACATGAATGTGTTGTAGAAGAACTGTTTTTATTGATATGAGAGATTATTTAGTGTTGCTATTGATGAAAAAAAGCTCTCTTTAATCATTAAAGTACATTTTTAATAGGTTTTATTGCATATGAAAGATTGAAACCTTCTCTGAGGACACACTGTTTTGGACGTCGTGAGAAGATAACAAGTGTCATATATTTGACATAATAATGATAGAATTAAATTTAAGGGGATAATTGTGCTCCAGCCATTCTATTCTTCATCCCTAATAACATCTACAATTTTAAATATTTTCAGTTTGAAACATAACAGCAGTTACATATGGAAGACGGCCTTTTGTCCCGGTTCTCAAGAATCACTGATTTTATATATCTTGTCTCCAAGTACTCCCCTCTTAATTGAGACGGTACATCTCAAGGGGTAATATATACCTAATAAAGAATGTCCATGATTCATCAAACCAACTGTATAGGCTGCTGCTGTATCACCAATGGTAATGCAAACTACTGAAAGGAAAGCAATGTATGTCTATAGTGAGAGCTTTTTGGAAAATGAACGCAGCAAACATGTGATGTGGCGGCCAGTGATAGGCTGATTACAACTGCACCAGATAATGTTGACTGATGCCATGCTAGGCCACAACAGCCCCCTTTGGCAGGAACTAACCTCCAGAGTGGTGGACCAGGCACAAATCAATTGGAATATATCGCACATAAAATCACAATAATTACAAGGAAAACACACCAAAATATATAGATATAGATATTTGCTTGACCATCCAATTCGAGACACATGACTGGGGCCAAACCAAATAACCGAACTCTATAGCACTATATGACTGTGTATGCTAAAGTGTATGTGTACGACAGGCGGGGTATGTATCTGTATGTTGTTTTGCCTTAGGCGCCAAACGGGGTGAACCATCAATCTATCAATTATAGCTTTGGCGCATCCCCTTCCCTCCTCCCCGAGGGCAGCGCGAGCGAGGCACACTTTAGTGAGATCAACACCCACCCCCCCCCCCCTCTCTCTCCCATTGATCTATTGTGGGGAGACGCCGTGCGGGGCTTCTGTCTTAAAACTAATGTGTGTGTGAGCCTACTGCTGCAGCTATACAGCACATCAATATGTAGAGCCCGGGCAGCTATACTTAACACCAGTTACAAAGATATTGACCCCGTAGTCAAAACATAAAGCACACTTGTTCGTTGTCTGAAGTGCCCATACGTCTTTTGTTGGGGAAGAGAGAGTTGTTTGTGATATGTTAATATACAATGAAAAGTTCAGAGGCTCTGTGAAGACATATCAGATGTAGTAATGATGCCCACTTGAGGAGGTGAGAATCGGGGGGATGTAGCTCAGTGGGTAGGGTGGTCGACCCGCAACTGCAGGGTTGGTGGTTCCATTCCAGTCTCCCCGCCACATGTCCAAGTGTCCCTGGGCAAGATAATAAACCCTACATTTCTCCAGATAGTAAGCTTGCACCCTGTGTGGTAGCTGCTGCTATTGGTGTATGATGTGTGTTGTAAGTTGCTTTGGATAAAAGCGTCTGCTAAATAACATTTAATAATAATTAAAAAATGTTCTTAAGACCCTAGCCCAGACATACATGTTTCAGATATACACACGCAACACCATGACACCAAATGGACCTCATGATGACTACAGTTTAAAATGCCTACTGGGTTAGGTCTGTTTGGAATAGATGTGTCTTTTATGCCAACCAACATGTCTTAATGGCCATTATCTATGTGTTATTGTACTTGTGTTTGAATCACCTGTGATAATCCCCCGTGTTTCTGATTTGATTTGTAGTTGAACAATTGGGCCCCAACTCCCAGCTTTAGTCAAAGTGCCCTTGTTTGTATCAATTAACCCATCTATGTCAAGCACTCTGAAAAAGGCTTTATGCCAAAATGCATCAACGTTGAATTATTGTGATGTGAGTCTAATTAAACAAGTGAAGTGACAATAGGACAGTATGTCCTCCTTAACTTGGGAACTTGACATGTGCTAAGTTTTGTTTACTTGTTGGCAAATACCTATTGGATTTTTGGGAATGAGAATCCCCATTGTTGAAGCGCAGCCTCTTTTTTTCTCACACTCAATTCAGATGAGCCTCGTCAATCATTTTCAGGTTTTTCCCAAAACGGTGTGTGGAGGCCAAGAGTAGCAAGCGCCTGATGGTAATGTCTCAGCTATAAGGTTTGTTCATGTTTCTTTCAGTTTAGAAGCCCATTCCTCCCGCGTGCCAGGCGGTGGAGTCTTCTCTCATGAGACCCTGCTATAGGCAACAGGCTCTATCCATACTGAGTGATACTGAAGGATGTGCTGGCTGGCCCCACAGTCACTGCCCAGCTGTCTCGCATCACCCCAGCCATCATCCACTAACACGGATAGCCAAAAGGAAGATGCACTGTTCATTAACTGCTGGCTCATGCTATTATATTATTGTATTATTATTTTTATTTCCATGTACAGTATTTCATTGTGTCTGCATTTAATTGACATTATGTTGCATTCTACTCTATATTTATAAACACTTGTTATCTGCACTGTGTCCATGTACTACAGTTGTGTGTTTGTGTATTTGCTGTCTTCCCTTGTGCTTCTATTTGACATTTTCGTCTATATATTGCATTGTTGAGAGGAGCCTAAGACTGAAAGAATTCCATTGCCAATAACTGCTGCTGTAACGATTGTGCACATGGCAATACACCTTCTTGATATGGAGGCCAGCGCTGTCATTCTGAGAGACTCTTGGTGTTTGAGGTGGTAAACATGCTGCATTCAAGTTCGAGCGTCGTGAGCGTGCATGGTGAGTAAGCAAGAGAAAGCACGTGGCATTATTCCATGTTCAGAAAGAAGTTGCGCAACACGCCAAAAAAAGGAATAGATTTGCAAATGTTACGACACAACGGTTAAATCCACGCTCATGGTAATCCCATTCATTTTAATGAAACAGGAAGGATTTATAGGGTTTATATATTTGAAAGGGATTACTTTTTGTCGTCATTCTGGTGAGAGGTTGCACCTTGTACGAGAGAGCCACAAAATGTTGCCATGGTAGAAGTGGTGATTACAACCGCTGGAATGTCAAATATTTTATTTTCAACTCAGTTTTTTTAATGCACAGCGCAACATAGGGGACTGTAACTGATTGTGGGGGGCTGAAATAGAAGTGGCTTCACATCAGCGATAGTCAGAATCAAAAGGCAGGGAGGACAGAGTAAAGCAAGTCTGGGGCTTTGTAAGAAATCTAACAGTGCGTAACAAATCTAACTGTGCAAACACCCAGAACATTTGAAGCCCAAAATACAGAGGTGGCCATAGTCTTGTGTAAAAGGTCATTTTGGCAGCGGTTCGCGTTTAATGTCAGATTTCATATTCATAATCTTGTTCGGGGGGCGAGGAAAAACGAATTGGTGGCTTTACTGTATTCAGAATGTGCTGCGGTGTGTTAAATTGCTCCCATGTCAGAAAAATAACAGCCCTTCACACTGGCAACACACGCCCTTGTCATTAGGGGAGGCTCGTGCTGAACCCAGGCGCTTTTCACGTGCGGGAGGGACTGTGTGTGTGTGTGTGTGTGTGTGTGTGTGGGAGGGGGTGGAGTCAAGCAGATTCAGCGACCGATGGCACTCTTCCCTCCCTCTGATAAACAATCCATCACTAATTACTTTCAACACAAAGCACACGACAGACAGCAACATGCACAGATATGATCAAGCTCTATGACGCCACGGGTTTGTGTTCACAGGGGCTGCCAGACAGTTCAAGGCAGCAAAGCACAACCTGCCAGTGCTTTAATAGGTGGCGGCTGACCTTTCTTCCGAGCAGCATCAGTAATTCAATTAACCCTGGGATTAACTGATGAATGTATCCCCATTGATTTACCTTGATGTCTGCCGAGTCCTTTGGTTGCTCCAAAAGGCACCAACACTCTAAAACATTTAATCAAATTACATTTTCCATTAAATTGTATAAGGTTAGTTAAAAGCAAACATGTTAGGTGTATCTAAGTTAAAGCTATTATACATTGTTGTTTCTAGTGGCAGTAAATGTAGTTGCAGGTACTTCTGGACCAGAGTTTCTTTCAAAACCGAACATTATTGACTGTATGAAGTCAGTATATTGGCAGTTCTTACCTGCAGAAGGCTTTATCTCTGTGTTCTGATCCAACATTGTGACCCAGAAGTTATAAGAAGTACAGACAGAGTCTGTATCGCAATAGTCGTTGGCACTGCGCAGTGAGAGCACTCGCCCAGGCATGCATGCTGCGTTCGATTGCATGTGAAAAATCAGGAACTTCAGACATGGCAGCACACACAGCGTGCAGAATGACCTTTTCATCAATCTTGAAATTGTGGGACATAGGTAGCCTGGCATTCCCAGACCTGCCACTAGGCGCTGGCAAATTTAATTTGCTGCGCGTGTTGGTCTGGACACGCTCCGTTGAAGCTTATCAAGAAAGCCAGAAATCTGGCGGGCGCGCCAGAGCCCCTTATATGGTACTCTGGGGAGGACGTAACCGGATGACGACAGTGACGTGCATGCGACGTCGAAGCCGTGATAGTAAACATCAGAGATGGCTGTGGATATGTTGTGTGAGTTTGAGACTGCTTTGGCCTCGACCCTTAACGAAGCACTCAAATCTTTCATTAGCAAGTAAGTGGAATGTTCTGTTTTGACGGCCGACAACGGCAAACGTTTAATTTAACAGTTTAACAGTTGTTCGCTAAACGAAAGAGGCTTACGTCGCCTTGTGCATCGCTCTGATTGGTTGTAGTGCTATCCAACTGCGTGCAGTGGCATTTGAAATGCACGAGTAGGAGCCGCCCCTTGAGTTGGAAATTACTACTGATCGTCGCCAGACCCTCTAACGTTCAAGATATCAGGGTCTGGATTTCCAGGCTAGGACATAGGACCATGTCTTATACACACCATAGACTGTATATAAAAGATAAAAACAGAATTAAAAATCTAACAGATGCACAGCTACAGCGCGGGTAATACAACATAGCCCCTCTGATAATATTACTGGGCAAAGCAGCAAATACAGGCACGTTCATCAGAGGGTCATTATGCTTAATCTCCATTGTTCAGTACATTACTTCACTCAAGTCCTGCTAGGGTCAGTTTATAGAGGCAGAAAATGTACTTTTTCTATTCTGCTCTGCATTGTTGCGGTCAGAATTTGATTAATCTCATGACACAATCCCATTGTGTCTGTGCTGTGGAAGTCACTGCATTTAGTCAAGTTCTATTTAGTTGCACTCTTGCCACAAATAAAAAAAACTGCTGAAAAAATCAGTGCGTGCTGCCAGGGCTAACACATCTACCCAGGCAAACACAGATGCTCTATCTGTTTGAAATAAGGGCCTTGCTTGGTTGAACACTCATAGATTGTGACAAAACCGCCGTTACAGTGTCTGTGTAGAGATTTAAGGAGAAGACCATTGTACAGGTGCTGTAAATAGTCAATTAAAAAGACTGCAATGGATCAACATTTGTTCTGGCAGCAACTTGACAGTGCAGACACGGCTCAAGTTATGCGCAACTGATTAAGTTGGGACTTTGAGTCCAATTAATGAAGCATGTATGAAGAGAAACCTGATAGAAGGGTCAGAAGGGAAATAAACTGAACTGGAGTTCCCGGAGTGTCCAGTATCCCACTGGTTATGATGCATACCATGTAACTGTAACTGATTTTAGCAGGGGATCTAGCTGTGTTGCAAAGGGAGATCACACCTGAAAACCTATGTCATACCTGCATGTGGAAGACACTACATTTTATTTAGCTGACACTTTTAGCCAAAGCGACTTCCATTAGGTGCATTCAACCATGAAGGTACAAACTCAGAACAACAAGAATCCTGCAAGTACTATAGCTTCAAATAAACCAAACTACAAAGTGCCACATGTGAGTGCTACATGGAGATGTATCAAGCACAAATGTTCTTCTTTATTTTAGTCTGAAGTGCAGTCTGAAGAGATGTGTTTTAAGGCTGCGGCGGAAGATGTGTAAATTATCAGCTGATCTGATGTTAATGGGGAGCTCATTCCACCATTTTGGAGCCAAGACAGCAAATATGAAGACATTCTTCATATACAATACTACAATACTCTGGAAGCCCACTGCTGCTGCTACTGCTGAGGAGAAAGCCTGCAGTTTTACTTTCTCTTTCTTAACCACAGCTCTCCTTTGCCTCTGGCTAAAAGCAATGATTAATGTATGGGGAGATTGCAATCTCTAACCCAGGCAGTATTTGAAAAACCTGGAGAGGCCAATTTCCACACATTTAACAATGACCCCGAAGCACTTACCAAATTATATTGTATTGCTATGCTGATGACAAAGTAAAGGCTGTGTTAAAATAGATATCAAGGATATATATGGCCAGCTTTAGTTCCTTCACAGCTCGGCACTTTCATGGTGCCTAGGCCCAGGATTACACAGACGATAAAAACCTAGAAACCTTATCCATCAAATATTGTGTATGCTGGGTGATTGAAATTCAGTGGTCTCTGTGATTAGATTGAGTATCTTGAAACAAATACCTTTCTTCTAAGTAAAAGCACATATCTGAAACACCCTAATGTTACCTGTCACAAACAATATTACGAGGCATTGCAATGCCATGACTTTTTCTATGGAGCATTCACTGGTTCTGCTGTCAGATTTCTGAACATCTTTCAAGTGCATTTAATCCCCACTTCCACGGTAATGCATTTAACCTTTACAGCAACACAATTGCTTTGATTCTTGGAAACTGCCCCCCATCAGAGTTTTTTATATTGTTTTCAGAAACATTCTGGTGATTCTGTCCATTTAGGTCTCACACCAAACGGTAAAGTTTGAGATTTGTCAGCTGGCACTGGTAGGATGAAAAGCTAGTTGTTGACCTTAAAAAGTCTGCAGCTTCAATTGTAATGATAAAATCTGCAAAAACAATTGCAGCCGTTCTAGAGGTTATACCGGATAGATTGTTAGTACATTTTACTAGCAGTACCATGAGGTGGACACAATTCTTTTTTTTTTAACCCTAACCCTTTTTTCCTCATTGATGGATAGATTGGATGGATGGCACACAGCAGATTAAATCCTGATCACATCTGAGATACCCTGACAATTCCTTTACTGCTGGCAGGACAATATGTGCCCACTGAAGTAAAGCTCTTAAATGTAGGAAGAAGCCAATAAGGCTGTACCAAGAGCCCTGTGTGTAATGGCGGATATTTAGATATTCTGTTTATTTATCTATATTTGTGTTGTTTTGGTTCATTGTTTGCATAGTTATACTTACATAGACAAATTCATCTGTTTAGTTTTATTCAAAGTTAAGGTTGTTTTCAAGATTTTTAAGGTCAGTTTAGTCTTTTCAGTTGTATATGCAGTTTAATTTGTGTTTGCATAGCCTGAGGGAGGCTCTGTTTGGTTGACATCCTTTATTCGTTAGACATAATTTCATATTGTCTTAAGCCTTGTGTTACCTTAACTTTTGGGTTACACATTACCTTAGAGGACAAAAACATCCCCTCCCTATAAACTGCCATAAAAACATTATACAGTAATATTTTTTTCTACTTTTTGTTTTTACAAACCTTTTATCCCACTCGACCTCTTTACATATCAAATATTCATTCATTTGTAATTGCTTTGAACCCTTTACATGCAAGCTTATGTGATGACGTGAGCCATTTTTATTTAAAAAAACACAATAATCGAAACATTTCTCATATAATCGATGCAAAGTTGATTTTTTTTGAGTGGGATAATTAGACTCTAGGATATTATAATAAACAGACACAACCGGTTAAGGTATCCATATGGATCCACACTTTCCATTCATTTCTCATATTTCTTATGTTTAGGCCTGCAACTCTAAAAAATTACAAAAAAGTACAAAAATGGTTTTAGGGAGCATATTTGATCCTCAAAAAAAAACAGGAGAAAATAAATGATTGAGCTAGATAGGGTTAAAAAAGCAATTTTGGTGTCTCACGTTTTGAATTATTGCCTATTATCATCAAATTCACATATGTTTGTCACCATGAGTATGGTTTGAAAAAACTAAGTTTTTATAGTAGGGGAAGGTGGGGTGATTTGTGCATTTTGGAAGTTGCAAAACCCCTTGTTTCTAGAAAACCGTGGAAGAAATTGGAAATGTGACCACATATTTATGAAGAGCCATCCATTTGACTCATCCTGTAAAGAAGGGAGACACAAGGAATAAGATATAAGCACATTTAAGCTAAAAAAACTGTGTTTTGCCTTTCAAAGTAAAATTTCCATGATCAAGGTTTTTTGATTATTGTGTCTGAACAATTATAGACACGTTTGAAAACATTTGACACATGTTTTAGTGCTTTGGTATACTACACTTTGAGTCTATATAGTTAGCACAATGTCAACCCTAAATTGCTGCATCATGCCTATTATCCAAAATTCTGGGGATGGGGTGATTTGTGCGCAAGGGCCTGGGTGAGTTATAAGTAAGTAAGTAAGTAAAATGTATTTATAAAAGCACATTTATGACAGTTTGCACTGTCCAAAGTGCTGTACATAGTGCATTCAGTAGGTAAACAATGAAGGTAAAATAACAATAACCAAAATAAAAGACGTAAAGCCCATACATCCACATAAACACAGATAGTAGTGCAGAGGTAAGTAAGTAGTGCAGAGGTTAATGGGGAGGAAACACCAGGGTGTACATATGGGTTTTGAGCCTTGATTTAAAGGCAGAAATGTAGGGGGAATCACATTTGTCAGGTGGCAGTTGGTTCCACAAGCACGGAGCAACTAGTGCAAAGCACATTTCTGAGAGTTGTGCCAGTGGCATGGCTGTATACGCTGGTCACCAAAAGAAAGTGATTGTCTACAGTAGCTCAGAAGAGAGTGACATCTCAATTCCACTTAACGACACCACTTATGAGAGTTCAGATGGCCAGAAAGATGATGATGGTGACTTTGTGGGGTGATTTGTGCGACAAGACAACTTTTTTTCCGAAAGCTATATTTCTTAAACAGTTTATTCCAGATCCAAAGTTTTTATTGCCAGGGATGCACAACATCCTGAAATATATGTACATATTTGAGTTGGAGACATAACTGTCAAGGCCTCACTTTAAAATCACTTTGAGTAAAAAGTTGCACAAATCACCCCACCTTCCCCTATAGGATTTAATCTGAGTTGAAATTCACAAAATATAAAAAAAAGAAAAATCCCTGGCCTAAAATGTATTCAGTTAACATAAGCACAGCCAAAGTTATACACAAAACAAAGCGTTAAAAAAGTGTGAAAGGACAAAAAACGTCCCCAAGAGCAGCTAAGGGTTAAATTGTTTGCTTCAATTTAGTTAAAAAACTCCCTCATTCTGAAAAGACTCCCCCTGTGCCAGCATGGTCCCTCACTGGCATATATGCTGTTTTCTTGGCTATACTCTTGTTTGTTTACGATAATTAGACTAATGACTCCAAATGAACGTGGTAATGATTTGTTGATGCTTAAAGGGGCGACATGACGTACCTTAATGAATGTTCAGTTACAAAGCAGGTGCCACCTCTGGAAACAAGCTAATGACTTCCTTGCTTCATTGTTTGGGGGGTTTTCAAAAATAGCCACAAGTTGTATTCCAAATATAGCAACTGCAACACACACACACACACACACACACACACACACACACACACACACACACACACACACACACACACACACACACACACACACACACACACACACACACACACACACACACACACACACACACACACACACACACACACACACACACACACACACACACACACACACCAGAGTTTAGGACTGGTGGATCTCCAGCCAATCCCTCTCATGGGAGCTTGGAGGGTAATTTAGCTAATGGCTGCTTTAAAAAGGAAAACATAGCTTGTAATCAGTGCCACACTATTGTTCCAAGGATAAACATGGGTATAACCAGAGGAAAGAGAGAAGGCATTAAGAGGATTGCCTTTGTATATCTGAAGCTGCCCATTGGTGCATCGAACGCGGCTAAACAGTTATTCATTTTACATGCTGCATTTAGAGATGCTTGCTAACCACAATCAACAACAGCAAATGCCACGGTGCATTTGAACAATATCTGTCTGTCCCCGAGCATATAGCAGAAAGAAAATAACACACTAAACCTGCAGAAAAATCCAATATGCTGCTCCTGTGTTCCGAAAGCTGTGCTGAAACAGAGTATGTGGACACTCTGCGATTACATTTCACTCTCTTACCCTCCCAGATGGCCCCATAATCTCACATTACAAAACTTCCAGACAGACAGAGAAATGAAAAAGACCCTGACTTGGGGGTATAGGGTGGATGCTGCGTGTAGTTCTATACCCACCTTCAAGAATGACCAGTGCCAAGAATGACTAGAACATGCGCGAATCAAAAGGAGATCATTAACCCATAACCGATTTGGAAGAGAATGCAGGATTGCTGTGGAGAGCCTATAAAAGATATTTCTTTGGTTTTTTACAACATATGAATACGGCACTGTATACATAATAGTGGTGAAAGAGGCTTCCTCTGATACAAACTTTAATTGAATGAATGAACAGACAGCAAAGAGATATCTGTATTTATATTACACTTAAAGAAAAAGAGCAGAAGAGAGAACCAAAGTTCACAAGAAAGTGAACGCCTCCACCGAATAATCTCTTCTGTTATGAATTGCCACAAATATCAGTTTGGAGGTAATACCTCTAAAAGCCTGGCAAACTGCAGTGAAAACTAACCACTTTCAGATAACACATCTCTGTGTGATCAAAAGTGACTTCTCTGGGCTAATTCAACGTGGGTGGTGGTGGTGGGGAACAGATTATGTCAGTCAATACACTGAGCATTAAAAGTCTAGTAGGCAACCCATTGCAGGGTTTGATTTCATGGTGCTCTTTTTTTTCTATGTCATCTGGTCGGGGTTAATGAAGAGAAAGCAGGGGGATCAATGTCGCCACTGCTGCTGCTGCTGCTGCTGCTGCTGCTGCTGCTGCTGCTGCTGGCCAGCAGAAGCCTACAGCTCACTCACACAAACAGGCTCACACTTTTTTTTAGCAGTGCTGAAACCACCAGCCAAAAGAGTCTATTTCAACGCAGAGGAACTCCCAAGACGAGCGCGGGAAAAGGAAACAGGCAAGGCAAGATTTACGATCTATTTGCTGAACTGCATCTCACAATGAGAGAGAGAGAGGAAGAGGTCAGAGGAGTATGGTGACGCTTGGTGGGCTTAACTGAAAAAACAATCCGTTCAGACAGGTGGATAGTTTCAAGGGAAAAACATACACGTACACCTTATCTCTCCACTTACTTTCATCCTGCTCTGAGTGCGCTTGTGAAGTTAAGAGGGATGGCTATCAACAATTGAGCCATTCATTGGAGCGTGTATATCTTTGAACTATACAGAACAATACTTCAGTTGAGATGTTGTACAGGAAGTTAGACTGTGCCGGGTGCTGTGGTAAAACATAAAAAGTGACAAATGAGAAGGAAATAGTGAGCCCAATTATAAAGACCCTGTTCAAGTGAGAATTCATCAAACAGGCAATGTCACATTTTGAAACTGGATGAACATATTGCAAGTGAGTCCGACAAAAACGGGGACAAAAAGAATAAGTGAAAGGTTATTTCATCAACATATGCCACTACACAGCTTCTGCACAGCAAGCAACGACGGCTCAAACTGGGCTTCAAGGTCTGTATTTAGTCCAGACCCTGTTAAATGGTTTCAACTCAACCCAGCAATTTGAAATCTGGATCCAGATGAACTAAGTGATTATCGGCCAGTTTGTAATTTACAACTTTTATAAGCCCTAAGTACTGGAAAGAGGAGGGGTGCAACAGCTCTCGGATCACATGATTAGTTATAACCTATTTGAACCATTTCAATCTGCCTTCAGGGCACGTCAAACTGCGCTAACGAAAGTAGTAAATGATACTCTGTTGATGATGGACTGCAACACGGCCTCTTTGCTTCTACTGTTAGACCTCAGTGCAGCGTTTGATACTATCGACCATGACATACTCCTGAGGCGTCTACGGATTCTCTTTTTTGCATAGGAAATTTCCTTTCCTATCGAGATGACCCGGAAGTACTCGGCAGTTAGGTGATTCGAATTCTCCAAATGCTTAGGAAAGGCATAGGAAAGGAGCCTCGATTCATCCTTTAACCCTCCTTTTAGCATAGGTTACTCCGGACCAACCTATGCGAAAGGAAAGGAGATAGTGGTATCGCATAATCCTTTACTGCGGCAATATTTAAAGCATCAAGCCACCGACGGAGTTTACCGACTCTACACGAATACGAACGAGAGGTAAAACAGAAGAGAGGAGAAGAGAAGAGAGGAAGATTTAACTCGGCTAAAACAAAATAACCCCCCCCCCCCCTCCCCATAAAGATAATAAAGAACTCATAAAAGACCAACATCATAATAGTTATTTTCGTAGCACATAATTTACACCATAAGAAAATAAAATGCCAACTTCACATTTAATGAAGACTATAGGGTACTGGGGGCAGTTCATTTCAAGTGTAGCCTCTTTTTTTCACACGTGAATTGGGATTCAAGTGGCCTTAAATATTCCCCTTGGCCAAGTCCGATGTAAGTGATTCTCACTCTGTTGGCGACAACCTGATTAAATAATCAATATGAAAAGAACGCATGGATCAAACGAGCGCTTGTTGTAGTCCATTTTCGGAAAATAGTGTAGTTTCACGCTAGTGACTCACGTCAGCAATACTGGCCGTCGCGCAATGACGTCGGTTAGGAAAAGTGGAGTCGAATTCATTTGAAACAGTGCTGTCTTTTCCTATGCTCGAAAGGAAGCACCTTTCATCTCTCCTTAACCCCGATGACGTTTAGGGGTTAAGGTATAGGAAAGGAGGCTTATAGGTTAGGAGATTGGACTATTCGGACCGGTTGAAAAACCTGTTTGGTGTTACAGGAATAGCCCATGCCTGGTTTAAACCCTAACTATCCGGTAGAACTCAGAGCTACTCCTTACAACTACATTCCATCCATATTCACTGAAGTGAAATATGGAGTACCTCAAGGTTCTGTTCTTGGACCTCTGCTTTTCTCTCTGTATATACAGGTCCTTCTCATATAATTAGCATATTGTGATGAAGTTGATTATTTTCCATAATGTAATGATAATAATTGAACTTTCATATATATTAGATTCATTGCACACCAACTGAAATATTTCAGGTCTTTTGTTGTTTTAATACTGATTATTTTGGCATACAGCTCATGAAAACCCCAAATTCCTATCTCAAAAAATTAGCATATCATGAAAAGGTACTCTAAAAGAGCTCTTAACCTAATCATCTGAATCAACTAATTAACTCTAAACACCTGCAAAAGATTCCTGAGGCTTTTAAAAACTCCCAGTCTGGTTCATTACTCAAAACCGCAATCATGGGTAAGACTGCCGACCTGACTGCTGTCCAGAAGGCCATCATTGACACCCTCAAGCAAGAGGGTAAAACACAGAAATACATTTCTGAGCGAATAGGCTGTTCCCAGAGTGCTGTATCAAGGCACCTCAGTGGGAAGTCTGTGGGAAGGAAATAGTGTGGCAGAAAACGCTGCACAATCAGAAGAGGTGACCGGACCCTGAGGAGGATTGTGGAGAAGGGCCGATTCCAGACCTTGGGGGACCTGCGGAAGCAGTGGACTGAGTCTGGAGTAGAAACATCCAGAGCCACCGTGCACAGGCGTGTGCAGGAAATGGGCTACAGGTGCCGCATTCCCCAGGTCAAGCCACTTTTGAACCAGAAACAGCGGCAGAAGCGCCTGACCTGGGCTACAGAGAAGCAGCACTGGACTGTTGCTCAGTGGTCCAAAGTACTTTTTTCGGATGAAAGCAAATTTTGCACGTCATTCGGAAATCAAGGTGCCAGAGTCTGGAGGAAGACTGGGGAGAAGGAAATGCCACAATGCCTGAAGTCCAGTGTCAAGTACCCACAGTCAGTGATGGTCTGGGGTGCCATGTCAGCTGCTGGTGTTGGTCCACTGTGTTTTATCAAAGGCAGGGTCAATGCAGCTAGCTATCAGGAGATTTTGGAGCACTTCATGCTTCCATCTGCTAAAAAGCTTTATGGAGATGAAGATTTCATTTTTCAACAAGACCTGGCACCTGCTCACAGTGCCAAAACCACTGGTAAATGGTTTACTGACCATGGTATTACTGTGCTCAATTGGCCTGCCAACTCTCCTGACCTGAACCCCATAGAGAATCTGTGGGATATTGTGAAGAGGAAGTTGAGAGACACCAGACCCAACACTGTGGATGAGCTTAAGGCCGCTATCGAAGCATCCTGGGCCTCCATAACACCTCAGCAGTGCCACAGGCTGATTGCCTCCATGCCACGCCGCATTGAAGCAGTAATTTCTGCGAAAGGATTCCCGACCAAGTATTGAGTGCATAACTGAACATAATTATTTGAAGGTTGACTTTTTTGTATTAAAAACACTTTTCTTTTATTGGTCGGATGAAATATGCTAATTTTTTGAGATAGGGATTTTTGGTTTTCCTTTACTTTTTTGCCAAAATCATCAATATTAAAACAATAAAAGGCTTGAACTACTTCAGTTGTGTGTAATGAATCTAAAATATATGAAAGTCTAATGTTTATCAGTACATTACAGAAAATATTGAACTTTATCACAATATGCTAATTATATGAGAAGGACCTGTATAGCAGATAGGCCCAGTGGCGGAATTAGCCATTTTGGGGCTCCAGGCGAACAGTCATTTGGGGGACCTTGCATCTAATGTAACTTATATTGCGCATAATGATATACTCCATACAAGGGATGAACAGAAGTCACTAGTTTTTGTTCATTTAGGATCGGACTACTCAGGTATACATGTCAGAGATCTAAGATGATCCCACATCACAGGGTCAAACTGAGCCATTAACTGAACCTGACCTAAGACATGTCCGTTGCCTGGTTATAAAGTTTGTCAGAGTGGCCACAGAGAGGAAGCTTTCTCTCTGACAGGAAGTTGATGATTGCCACTAACCTGGATAAAAGTCTAGACCAATATGACTTTGCTTTCAATTAAATGTGTTGTTTTATTTTAAAAATCCACAGTGAATTACAAAATAGCCTGTGTCCACAAAGGCTATTTGAAATAAAATCTTCAACTATTTAAAAAAGAATGAGGTTATAACCCAGCTTCCTTTAAGCATGGATAGTAGTGACTGGGTGTGCAGGGGAGAGAGAAAGACAGACAGATAGAGGGATAGAGGGAAGAGATAGCTTAATTTAGCTTTTTTACTTAGAGTGATCATCACTGGCTTTAGACTGACTCCTGCTGTCGCAAGCCTATCAGCTGTTGTTCTGAACAGCTGTTTAGACACTGAGGTGAAAACGAAATTGAAACTTAACTATTGCCTGGCTGGGCTGACTTGAGGTGGAGCAGCCAAATATAGCCTAAACTAATACATATTGTAACTAAGATACAGGCAATGTGTTGTGTGATTTTCGTCAGTGACCTACAGTAGGTCTAGATTTTGCGCTCTGATCACCACTGACTGTTCTGTAAAACACGATTGCCGATAACGTGAACAGACAGCGTTTTTTTTTTTTTTATAATTTATTTTTTAGCATAGGCTACATCTAATCGATGGGTCCCGAACCGTGAGGGTTGGTACGGACCACGGATCAACCGTGATCTGTTGCACCACTAACTATCTCCATCAGTTTGTTGACACACATTAACGTCATAAGCATTACTGCTGGCTGAGCCAGAGACACTGGATTGACAGGAGGAGATTGAACGTTACCGGTTAACGTTGTAGACGGCTGTTATTCCGCCGAAGGTCCAGCTGCTGTAAAAAAGCTTGATAGCTTTGGCAGCTTTGATATCAAGTGTATTTTTTTGTTACTTTGTATTAAGGGTTGAATCCCAAGTGACAGAAAGGAGAATACCACTCGTATTTTCGTTATACCGTTTTCCTGCTGGAATGCAGAAACGAAAATACCAACCGAATTCTCCTTTTCTTGCTTTTTGGTACTGTCACTTGGGATTCAACCCTGAACACAAACTAATAAAAAAACACAGACCTAAGTCCTTCCTTTGGTCCTTCTTTTTGTTTTGTGACCCGCTCTCGTATGTTCGCTTCATTTTGGTATAGGGAGGTTATCTCGTCTCTCTACCTTCTCCCGCTATTTACTTTTTTGGATTTTACGCCGTGTGAAGCGTCATGAGCGTGATGTGTAATGGAATAGTCCATGTAGTGCAGACTGAAGGGGGTGCACGGTTGGCAGAAAGGCCGTCAAAACGAGGGAATTAGACAGACCGATGATACTATTGTGAAAAAACAATAAATATGGGGCAAAATATAAAGAGGGCTTATGAGGCACCGGGGCTCCAGGCAATTGCCTGGTTTGCCTCTATGGACGGCCCGCCTCTGGATAGGCCAAATAATACGAAGCTACGGGATTCATTTCCACTGCTACGCGGATGATACTCAGCTATATGTCCCAGTTAAACTAAATGATAGCATGCTTGTACGCTGTTAAAAGCTGGATGACAGGTAAGCTTCTACTCCTGATTTCAGATAAAACTGAATTGTTAGTAATCGGTCCCGCACACGTTACAAATCAATTTCAGCAACTGACAATAAATGTAGACAATTGCATAATTTCTCAAAGCTTAGCAGCCCCAAACCTTGGTGTTAAGTCCGATTCTAACCTGTCCTTTGATCACACCAAAGAAGTTACCAAAATTGCGTTTTCTAGCTTGGGCTCTGGCAACATGTTGTCTTTATGGATGAGAGCCTCTATACCCCTGACTGTAAAGATGGAAGACAAAGGGTGCAGCGATTAAGTGGCGAACACCTCTGTGATTGTGTGTGACTGTATCCAGGAAACAGCTCAAGCAGGTGAAGCTCTGTGATGGTATGGGCCAGTATTCATTATGGAGAAAAAACACCATTGGTGGTGCTGGATGGAAACCTCATGTGTGCCTGAGCACAGTTGTCCGCTGAGATTGGCAAGATATGACCGTTTGATGAATCCAACTTGAAACCTTGCATAGGGCGATTTCAGCGCCAGGATCTGCACCCGTTTAATTTTTTTATAAATAAGGCCAAAATTAACAAAATTAACTTAAGTAAAATATTAATTTTACTCTACGATTTGAATATTTTACTGTTGCATTTTGAAATGTGGGGTTGCTTTTTAGTAGAAGGCTTCGGTTGAAGCACCTTGAAATAAAATAATTAATAAAGTTTTTGTTAGAAGATCTGTGGCTATGAAAGAAAAGGGTACAAATAAGTATCCAATATAAAAGAGACAAGCCCCAATGGTTTGATTAGGTCCGTTATTTTCCAAGAGTGTAGAGTGGCAATATGTCCTCTGGAAACTCTTGTGTGTTGTTCCTTCTGATGAGCCCAGCGACCCGGAAGGGCTAAGGGATTGGACCTCACGTATCCACGCTCTGCAGACTGCATGAGGCGAGCTCACAAATACTCATGCGTTCTCTCACGGCCATTGGAAAGTTAATTAACTGCCTTTTTGGAGGCGGCAGGCCTGTGATAGCCGGGCCACTGACGCAGTCCTTATTGCCTTTAACAGTGATGAATTAGTACACCTTCCCTATACTGGCCTGCCTCCCATCTTTGGAGTCTTTAGCCTCGGGGAAGGAGCGCTGCAGTCTGCTTGGTCCCTGTATGTCGTACATCAACTAGCTACAGCTACATCACAACACTACAGTTTGGGGAAATAGGGGGAGGAAAATAACAGAAATGGAGCCAATAACTAAGATTATACAAACAAGGCCATTAGTGGAAATGATTGTAAGTTATTTTATGTGCCATGTGCATAGAAATGACAGGAACATTCATATTGGCAGTAAGATTCTTGATTGTCAGTCTCCCTCCAACCATTCAAAATAAAAATGTATAAAAAAGAATAAAGCATTAAAAGATTGGGAAAACTGTAGAATGTTAAAAAAAATACCTGTTTGGAACATAACTAACATAAACATGTTAACTGGTAACATGTGATATTACTATGAAATGTGTCTCGGGCATATTTGGTCAATTCAAGGGCAAATATAAAATGTTAAGAAACATCTTGTTTCCTTTATCAGGTTACCACCAGAGTTTTCCAGATCGAATGTAAGACTTGTTAAGATTTTTTTAAACCACTTAGACTTCAACTTTAAGAGAAAATGGTGTGCATGTTTTACTAACTCGACATGTCTGAAATCAAATACATCTCTGTTGTGTTTGAAAGAAACGCACTATGGATGCCTAGCTGTACAATTTCAACCCTGATTTTTGAAAATTCATAATTATACCGTTAAAATCCCCCAAAAATAATGTTCTATATTACTGGGGCATTAAAAGTCCCGGTCAAATTAAATTAAAGGACAATTTCCGATTTTCAGGTGTATTCTGCCCCAAGCCCCTGCCAATTTCCTACCCTGACATGGGCCATGGAACACTTCTGAAAACCATTGTCAATAAAACAGTTCAACACTACATCCACAAATGCAAGATAAGACTCTACCATGCAAAGTGAAAGCCATACATCAACAACATCCACAAATGCAGCAGACTTCTCTGGGCCTGGGCTCATCTGAGATGGACTGACGCAAAGTGGAACAGTGTGCTGTGGTCTACTGTGTCTACATTTCAAATTGTTTTTGTAAATCATGGATGTTGAGTCCTCCGGGCTCCAGAGGAAAAGGATCATCCAGATTGTTACCAGCGCAAAGTTGAAAAGCCAGCGTTTGTGATGGTATAGGGGTGTGTTAATGCCATGGCATGGGTAACTTGCACATCTGTGAAAAAAAAACGGCTCGTGTTTGGGAGCCGTTTTTTTTTCCTCTTCATCAAATGAATCAGTGGGCTACACTGTGTCCCACTGCCACGATGTCACCGTAGTTATGTAGCTGCCGAAAGGATAGGCGGTGGAAACGCTTGTCAGATCTAGCATAAGCAAGATGACCCGCTTTGAGCTGCTCTGACCCGAGCCGCTCTGCTCGGTGGAAACAAGGCATTAGAGTCTTATTAAGCTGCAGCATTTGAGAGTCACCATGGACACAACCAGCCTACCACACAACACTGAACTTAAAGGGGCTCTTATCATTTAGGATTGCACTTCCACAAAGTTGGGATGTAATAATAAAAACAATGTACGAACAATTACTACGATTAGAGATTAGCAATACAATTTGCCCCCACGTGCTACAGTTATAAGTGTATAAAGTCACCAGTAACCCTCTTGCATTTTATCTTACTATCTTTGGTACAAAGTGGCTCCAATAGCAGCCACAACTTTAAGTCATCAGGTCAAATGAAATTATTGTATCAGTTTTAACACTGAAACTATGCGTCATATTTCATCTTCGTATCCAATTTTGAATCCTTATCCAACCAGGGTTTACATTAGCATTGAGGGGACAGCCCTCAGAAAACTGGCATTTCCCCATTGTTGCGTTAATGCTTTGTTGGCGCCCATTCAGTCCACACTAGAAGCCAGCAGCAGCTTCCACCCCTACAGTATATTCTCAAAAACATGAGGAAAAACTTGCTGCTTGAATGGTCTTTTTAATGAGGAATTATTCAAACACAAGTAGGACAGTAGTCCTTAAGGTGCAAATGTTTTTCCATTTTAATAATTTTCCAAACCTGGAAACAATTCACATCAAATTCCATTTCAGTCCATACTAAAATAGGAACCTAAAGAAAGCAATAATAGAAAAATATGCCTTCATGCTTCGCATTTTGATGGGTGTTTTGTCCCCCCAACTGAACCTTGAAGGCAGCGCTGCCCCCCACGGTTAGGGTTAGGGTTAGGGCATAGGCATAGGGCCTTCCAGGCAGATTTGCCTTGCAGGCTACATTGGGGGCACAAAAAAACGTTGAGCATTTTGATGACGCATGCGGCAGTGTGACTCTGTGGTGGCTGGTGTTGCCAGATACGGGTGTTTATCCGCTACATATTAAGGCCTGTTTACTGTGTGTTTAGCAGGGTTTTCTATGGAAATCTGGCACTCTCTTGAACGACGAACTGAGGGCCGTTCACAAACGCCGGAATGAACGCGTTCACGATAACGTTCATCAGGCAGAAAACAGTCCGTTCAGTTCACGTTCGCCCCAAATATAAACGAGTTCATGAACGATTGTTCACTGAACGCATTCAGGCACAACACTGCATACTGAATCATTAATGAACCAATTTACCTCAGACCTTTGAAAGCTCCTCCAGATCCACAGAAAACATTATGCGAGGGTTGAGAAGAACTCCATGTGAGTAGTAAACTGACTTTGAGAACTATGACTGAGAACTAAGTACCATATGTACATAGGCAGTAATAAGAACACACATGATGTGAATTAACAGTTCTAAAGATGAGTTCAGTTGAGGACACCCACCCAAGGTTAAAGAAAATGTATTTGTGCTGATGCTTGAAAAAAAAAATGCAACTGGGGCACAGTATTCACGGAAATCTATAAATATCCCACCAGCTGCAATGACGGCCATTGTTGTTATTTTAAAATCCCATGCAGCTGAATAGGCCGAATGCTTCGTCACAATCCCAAACAACCGCGACACGGATGCAAAGAATCCCAAACTTTTTTTTCTCTTCCAGCTCTGGCACAATGTAGAAAATTGAACATGATTTTAATTACAAATAAAACAATAGCTTCCCGCCGAGACGGATAGGAAACAGTGGCTTCATAATCAGCACACTGTGGGTTTGGAGACAACTTAATCCTGAGTCACACTTGGGTGTTTTCAATGACTTCAATACAAATCTCAGAGAAAGGCTGGTAATGACATGTTTTTAAATGCAGGGATGGCAACTGTTGGAGCAACAGAGATAGAGAAAAGTACAGAATGGCAAACAGAACAGAAGCCACAGAAAAGTTTAATGATGTTGTAGGGCTATGACTGGGGAGGGGACTGATACATCAGCAGCAAGCCGGTCGACACCAAAGTGTGTCTAGATAGAAATAAAGGCCCTGTTTCCACCTGGGATGATGATGTAATCTGATCACAAGTGGCCAGCTCTCAGTCCGTGTGTTCACACTTGTCTTTCCACATGTGACTTCTTTGTCCAGCTGTGATCGGATTGCATTTACCCACTCTGTATGTACAGTAAATCAACACGTACATCATTTCCGTTTGCATTGCTGTTTTTAACCGGTGGGGTTCAAACAAGTTAACATACAGTGTTTTAATCGCATTTGCTATTAAAATGCATTACGTGCTAAGATAATTACAAGTCTAGGTTGACGAGATAGGCTACTGTCTCATTTAGACAAGGAGGAGCGATGCACACCACTGCTTAGAGGGCTCTACATTAACACTCGCCAAATGCGGGTAAATATCATAGATAGTATATAAAAGTAAAAACTCTTAGGCGAGTAAGTTATTACGCAACTTTGGCCGGTGAAAGATGTGTGCTCGCCGGGCGGCTTTTCTAACGTCTGCCTCTGATACACTCTTGACCCGACCACCAGTACACGGCTATAGTAATGCAGTTAAGTTACTGCTTGTGCGAACCGAATATTTCCTGTGCGCCTTCACATTGGAGTTGACTTTTATTTTTAAGCAAACAAGAACAGGAAGTCGCTGCCTTGCAGCACACCAGTCAATAGAAGTGATTTCCGTGTTTTCAGATTTACGCAGTGAAATGAAAACAGAGGACAGAAAGCTTGTCCTTTGCAATACTGGTGGATGCAACTAACGTTCATGAGGCTTCTATAAAAGCTGCATGAACGCCAGTGATGCATTTTCAACGTATTTCCGCTCAGGCAGGGGGCGGCAGTTGAGTAGGAGGTCCCTAATGTGGACAAGAGTCACATTGCTGTTTACACTACGATTTGAATGCGGACACATGCGACGTAAACCACCTCCGAATGTGGTTTTTGTGATCCGATCTCAATGCGTCTTGAGAGTGTTTCCACCTGTAGTTAGAGCTGTATTCATGTGATCAGATCACTAAAATCAGATGTTAATGCCAAGTGGAAACGGGGTTTAAGGCACAGTCGACTGAGTGGCCTGCAAGCTTTGTATTACCACATGCAGACAATAAACCTTGCAGCCTGGAAAAAAACAAACAAGCAACTTAAGTTTCAATAAATCTAAATGGAAGCTGGTGACAGCGTACTGCATGTCAGATAGCTCATCAGGACAGAAATGATTGAAACTTAACCCAAACCAGGTGTGTACTTTGTATTATCCATACTTGAAAGTTATATATTGTGTTAACTTAAAGGAAGAGGGAGTCTTTTAGACAGTGCATACAAAAAAGAAGGATGGATCAAATGCTGAGGTTTACAGATAAGCCATTTATAAAGATCACTACCTGCTTGCTCTAGCACAAACTGGAAGTAATCAGGACTTCACATTAGGCAGAGACCATATTGAAAAAGAGATACACACAAACACCAGATGTTGGAACTATTTGAAAGTCTTCATACCCCCACTGAGCTCAGTGGAGTTAGAAAGTTTATTTTTTTTCCCAAACTCAAATGTTTTTTCTTTAAGCTTTTCAATATGATGAGTTGGTTTATCTGAGAGACCACCTTGGCAAACATAACTGAGGGGAAGTACACCTTTCCAATAGTTAGTTGAAAAGGGTTGTCTACAAATACATGCAGTGTAGAGCTAACACTCCAGAAAACAGTTGCTGGACATTATACATGTACAGCTTCAAAGATAACAAATAAAATAACCTATAATGAAAGCTGGGGTTTAGGTTAATTTTTCATAAAAAAAAAAAAAAAAAAAAAAAAAGTCAACACAAGGTCAATTTATATTAATCTTTAATATATAAAAAACTATTATATAACCTTAGTTAGTCTTTAGTCCTTTTCCCCTTTGTGTTTTTCAACTGCACCGCTGTGAGCAATGATGCTTTATCAGAATTTCCAATTTCAATTCAGTTACCAGTCCAGTTCATTTTTCTACACTTGGTTAGAGATTTTATGGCTGTCCAATGACTGGATGGAAGACTGAAATTACTCTACTTAGAATTAAGTGTCCTTCGGAGTATGAAACTAATTTGGCCTGCCTTGTGCATATCTGATAGGGTTGTATGCTATATTCAAATAGTGCTACATCACTGTAATTACTTAAAAGTAGGAGCCCGTGAGAAGCAATGTAAGAATAGAGTGCTTCTTCCAGATTCGATGTGACTTAGAATCCAATTTGGATGACTTAGTATCTAATTTGGGAGAACTTGTTAAGCTTGGAATAATTGACACAATTTTGCTCGCCTTATCCCATGGCTTTGAGGGTGTACATAAAAAACAAGCTAATTAAAAACAAACAAGCACATAAGGTTGTTTTTGTTAACAATTGAAATAATGACCTTGAGTTATGCGAGACATGTTCCTTCATTTGACAAACCATTGAGAATTTAACCAATTTAGCTCTGCTCTATGAAATGTGTCATAAGGGTTTGTTTTGTGTGGGGCACAGGATGCTAGCTGTCTAATCCAAACAGTAGACAGATGAAGTTAGCATCGTGCTGGTGGAACAATACTTCAAAATGCTATTGCAGTTATTGGGGCATTTATGTATTTTTAGCATACTGCAATTGACCTGCATGTATTGGGACATCCTAAATCTTTTTCTGGCATACTAAATAGTAGGAAAGTATGGGGATTGGAACGCAGGGTAAAATTTAGCAAAAAAGATAGTGAATATTGACTTGTTAGTGGGCCAGAACCACTATTCCAAATGAAAGCTAACTTTGATTTGTGTTTTCTGGGGGTCTACATAGGCAACTGTTCAACAGCTAACACGAACTATATCCAATTTGTAAGATGATAATGTGTTAATGTAGTGTTTCCATCTTGCAGGGCTGCAACTAACACAATCGATGACATCAAATGTAATGAATCAAATTTTGTGCAATTCAATTGAGGTGCTGCTTTTCCAAGATAAAAATCTTATCTCTACATCTCGTGTGATGTCTCAGTTTGCTAGACAAAAAAACCCTTTAATATTCTTACTTCTTCTTGAGTAAAAGAGCAGGATCACCACAACTCTAGACGTACAAGAGGAGATAAGCCAAGAAGAATAGAGTGTTCTCATCTCTCGCTGTTACATTTTTCCTGTTGAGGAACACCTTTAATCATACATCTGACAAAATACAAAAGCCCCAAAAAAATCTGTCTCCAAAGCCCCTTCACTGAACAGCAGCATATTGCTTCACAGTGGGATTTTTACCTGAAACAATGTATCGCTTCCTCCATGCCCATCAGGGGTCTAATATAATTACATTGGTTATCCAATCCACACACCTACCTCCTATTGTAAGCGCCGGCTTGACCCAACACGTCATTCAGAACTCAACTCCCTGAGCAACTGTAATTGCTTGTCCCTTAATGTTCTTTTTTCGCAAATATGTACTAATAGAGCGGGACTGCTTCAAGACCTCAGTTATCACAAGTGTTACGCATGCACTCTCATTGGTCCTTCTCTCTTCATCTCCGAGGCTAATTAGAATCAATAAACACGGTAAACAAACACAGCTCATTAGGGCTGTGTTCTCTATTTCCTTATTCCACAAGCAAAAGCCTATATATAGGGCAGGTTTTCTGTATAACTTCCCCACAAACGTGAGCTGTTAGAATAGCACTTAAGCGCAGTGCCTGGATACTCGATAGATAGAGTGAGCGCGGCATCAAGAGTGAAAACCCTTTGAAATTGCCAGGAAGCTTTTGAAGCCTATGTCCCACTGCTCAACGCTCTAAGGGTTTCCATCTCTCTCCCCATCTCTCCTCATTTGCAGAGGAGCTATCAAGGGCCTCGCTAAACAGCAGCAACAGCAATGAACTCCAAGGAAATGCATCCACTGAGAGAGGGATGTGTGGACAGGCATGGACAGCCAGATCACTGTACTCTACACATGTCCTGTATGTGATCATCTAAAAATAGCTGAAGCAAGTCAGCAATGGCTTGTCATACATCGCTAAAAAAGATTGTTTATATTTAAAGTGTAAATATTGTATATCAAATTGTATAAATATGTTCATGTATGTATATACTGTATATGGATTGTATGAATATGTATTATATATATATATATATATATATATATATATATATATTGATTGTATAGATATGTATATATAGATATAGATGTATTGATTGTATAAATATTAGGGCTGTCAAACGATTAACATTTTTAATCAGATTAATCACAAATAATTCTACTATTCGAAATAGGCCCAAAAAACTACCATTTTCTCTGTATATTGTTGTATGAATGGAAAGATAAAGGACAGAAGGTGAATATATACATTTAAATGTAGTTTTTTTATTAATTGAAAATCCAAATGATGGTGTAAATACTGCAAATAAATTATAATCAATTAAAGCATATGCTACCACACCATACTTCAATTTGGCTGTCTCTATTCTTATGTCTTTGAGCAAATATAGGATAGGCTACAGAGTGGCATATATTTGGTGAATCCATGGTTTTGCAACCCTGAATACAACCTGATTGCAGTTCGCGTGCGTGTGTGTGCGCGCACGCGCGTTCGCGTGCGCGCGTGCGTGCGTGCGTGCGTGTGTGTGTGTGTGTGTGTGTGTGTGTGTTTGCACGCGCGACCACGTTCTATGGGACTGTTCATTTGTAACAGAAAGCCGACGTTATGTTGATGTCACGTATTAATCACACACACCTCTTAAAACTGCAGACGTTTGTTTCCTCCGGAGAACGGAGCAGAATGTTTGTCCTGTTGCTTCTGAGAACAACTGCCGCCCGCGACACAGACGTGGCCGTTAGTAGCAGTTTTAATCCATGATTAGCATTAAAACACAGACTAGCGTGCTGCTATGTTTAGCCGCGCGCAGCTACTGATCCTGGGTCAGCCACAACGTTAGAGTGACTGTAGCACAGAGCGGGTGGGATGCACGGAGCGGATCATTCTGCACATGCGTTAATTGCGTTTAAAAAATGAACGCGTTAATTCCAGAAATTAATCAACCTTTTTTCTCAGTCTGCTGTTTCTCTGTAGTGAAAAGAAACGGCTGTAAGCTACACTGATAGCAGCCAAACGTCTTCTTCTATTGTTTTTAAATTGTGGTTGGCATCACCACCAGACAGACATCACTTTTTTTTGCGTAGGCGGGAAATACTTCAATCTGAACAGCAGGTCAGCCTCCACCAATCAGAGACACTCTAGGAATGTAGTATAGTTATTCTCCCCAACATCGCAAATAAAACATGTTTTTCTTAAAGCACGGGTGATCTCATACGAACTTGCACAATCTACAGGATTGTATACCATCGTTTCAAACTGAGGTAGATTGTGGTAAGTCTACCGTCTACCTTTGGATGGTTATGATATCATGGCTAATAATAAAAATCCGCTGTGGAGAAATGAATGGGATTTTTAATTCTGGAACCGCACTGTTCATTCTCCCCCTTGTGAGTTGGTCATTTGAAGGAAGAGCCATGTGTGTCATCACAGGGGTCTGTTCTGCCCAGCTCTATCCCAGAAAGTGCTACTTCACTTATACCTCACGTCTGTGGTTGTCCAGGGTGTTGCTTATTATCTATCTGAATGGGATTTAGAAGCATGAGGAGGCCACCCACCAGTATGCACACAGTAGGCAGTGGAAGTCTAACCAGCTAAGAAAAAAGGGACCGACAAACAAGAACACACTCGACGGCAAAAGTGCAGAGAATGGCAGGCTGGGAAATGAGATGTTCCATCAGGTTGATGAACAGAGTGAGACCTGTTAACTATAGAACCACTACAGAAACAATGTTGTAATGAGATAGCCAAGTCAAGGAAATGGGCTTAGAGAGAGAGTTGTGGTCTGATGAATATAAGGTGACGTCAAGAAAAAAGCCTTTTAATTTACCCAAAAGATGCCGACTTCCATTTGCGACAGGGATAACTTCTCCTACATGGAGGGGCAATAAGGTTTAGAGGGATCTCTGAGACTTCATATATGGGCAATGAGGCGTGGCGCCTGCAACATAAAAGAGAGAGAGCCACATTCAAGCAGTTCAGAATGCACATTTCAAGAAATGTATAGTATTAAAACATTGCAGACAGCAACTGATGCACGGGCGATGACATGTTTTCTGTTGTTGAATGAATGGCGCCATGCTGTTTACCAGAGAGAGGGGGGGGGGGGGTGTCTGTTAGCAGGATGAATCCCACTGAGCTGAAAGGTTGCAGTTGGCAAAAAGAGAGAGAGTACTTCTGTCCATTGCCTATGGTATTTTAATGCCATCAAATCAGTACTCAGGAACTCTTAAGCCCCTATCTCACTGGGCTGCGACTGTTTGCGACAAGTTGGAGACTGCAGTCGCAAGGGAGTCTCTAAACTGTCTCCAAACGTTCGCGGAGGTCTCAATTTCCTCGCATGAGTCGCAGAGCCGCGCAGTCCTGTCGCATGAATTTTGAACATGTTCAAAAAAAGTGTGCGACAAATCTAGTCTCAAAATAGTCTCAGAGTGGTCGCATGTGTCTCAAACGCGTCGCAAACCCTTCTCAATTTAGTCTCCGCGAGTCAGAAAGTGCGAGCAATGTGAGACAACTTTGCGAGGGTTTGGCGATATATGAAACTAAATTGTGACTGATTTGAGACAAAAATGAGACTGACATTCCGTTCGTGCGACACTCGCCAGACGTTCGCGAGACATAAATGCGACCTCCTGGCAAGTGTTGGCCAGGACATTCGCAAACGTGTCGTGAGGAACTAACTCAGTGAGACTGCAAGTGAAAATTGTCGCTAAAGCCCCTATCTCACTGGGCTGCGACTGTTTGCGACAAGTTGGAGACTGCATTCGCAAACGAGTCTCTAAACTGTCTCCAAACGTTCGCGGAGGTCTCAATTTCCTCGCATGAGTCGCAGAGCCGCGCAGTCTTGTCGCATGAATTTTGAACATGTTCAAAAAAAGTGTGCGACAAATCAGTCTCAAAATAGTCTCAGAGTCGTCACAGGTGTGTCTCTCGCGTCGCAAACCCTTCTCAATTTAGTCTCCGCGAGTCAGAAAGTGCGAGAAGTGTGAGACAACTTTGCGAGGGTTTGGCGACATATGAAACTAAATTGCAACTGATTTAAGACAAAAAGGAGACTGACATTCCGTTCGTGCGACACTCGCCAGACGTTCGTGAGACATAAATGCGACCTTCCGGCAAAGACATTCGCAAACTTGTCGTGAGGAACCAACTCAGTGAGACTGCAAGTGAAAATTGTCGCAAATTGGCACATTTTGTCGCAATTTTGTGTCTCCAACTGGTCGCAAACAGTCGCAGCCCAGTGAGATAGGGGCTTAATTCGCATATTTTGTCGCAATTTTGTGTCTCCAACTTGTCGCACACTGTCGCAGCCCAGTGAGATAGGCGCTTTAGATATGCATTATCACAACCGGCTGAATCAGCACACAGAGCTAACGGCAGAGACAGGAAGAGGATGGATGAGACATGGTCAGAATGTGCCAGGCTGAGTGTAATGTGAAACAATAACACAGGCAGCTGAAAACAGATATGAACAGGAAGGAAGCAGAACCCAAGAGGAAGCAGATTAGAATGACTTTCTCTCCCTGTTGAAATCTCTGATGTTCTAGTACAGTAATTGTCAACAATAACATGTTGTCATATTTTCTCACTTAAGGTGAACAATAGTATTGTACATTTTAGTCCATATTTTCATTAAGACAACACCAAAGTCTGTCAAATGGAAACACATAAACAGGTGAATTTTCTATAAAAAAAAGGATCAATTTTGTATAAGAGTGAGTGGAAAATATCCCACGAGCAGCGGAGTCCACAAACCTTTAATTGACAAATACAACACAACACCAGTGACCCAGAGCGGGACATGCTGGTCAGTGTGAATGGAGGCCTGGCCATAAATAATCCACCTTTAATGTACATCTCCTCTTGGTGCCTAATTGCTGCGGCTGGCTGAGGAATAGAAGAAACAGCCACTTGTCACTGAAGCAGTCCATATTGAGGACTGATGCTGACTGGGACACTAGCTAATGTGCTGCCTCTGGATGACTTTCGCCTGTACAGCACTGGGCCCAGGGCCAAGTCTACATTCACAACTTCCATCTACAGTAGAAATATTGGCAGCGAGAGGTTTTCATGTTTCTCATTTTCATGGAAAAACAGTTGTGTTCTTTCATGGGGAAAAATCAAGGGAGTCATTGCAAAGTCATTTTCCTAAAAAATATAGTTGTGGTTTTTTCAAACTTCTAATAACAAAAAAAACAACAACAGCGCCGGTGTCTGATAGTCTCACAAGCATCAACAACAATCAGAGAGAGAGAGAGAGAGAGAGAGAGAGAGAGAGAGAGAGAGAGAGAGAGAGAGAGAGAGAGAGAGAGAGAGAGAGAGAGAGAGAGAGAGAGAGAGAGAGAGAGAGAGAGAGAGAGAGAGAGAGAGAGAGAGAGAGAGAGAGAGAGAGAGAGAGAGAGAGAGAGAGAAAAGAAACATCTGTGTGGGACTTTATACTGCGTGTCATCTGGGAGTTGAGGAGCATTTAAGTCGGCCTTGACAAACTCATAAACTTTCAAGCTGGACGGCCGAGGGAGCACTAACTTCAACAGGGCTGGGTAAAGGCTGATGTAAAAAAGAGCATTAAATAGATCACTGATTAGCCTGAGAGACGAGGGAGGCAGGGCTGTATGGGCTGAATAATAACCATGGTTCAGGCTTTACTGGGTAAAGTGTGATCACAGACTCTTGTTGCCAACAAGCACTGGCACTTTGATCAACAACTGCCAAATGGATCCAGTTATTTGAACTTATTTGTGATATATGAGGATAGACAGGCAAAAAGCATATATACTGTATATTACTACACAATATGTTTGGATTAAAGGAGAAAATATGGTGGTAAAAGATTATTTTTTCATGCAGAGAGGGGAATGACATGCATGGAACGACCACGGGCCAGATTCTAACCTGTGGTCCACTGCAACGACTGAGCCTGAATGGACTGGAGCTCTAACCACTACACCACGAGCGACCCCTTCTAAAGGCCTTTGAACACCGGGCGTGTTTTATTTGTGCGATTTATTCGCGCGTTATTAATAATTAGCGAACGTATACAGAGTCAATACAAGCTTCCACATCAGAGCCGTAATTTTGCTTTGCAAATTTGCCGCTTTTATTTTTTCGAACCGAGTTCGATTTTTCTAGGAAGTCGCTTCCCATAGTGAGATGCGACGAAATTCACATTCCAAAATACTTGCTTTTTCTGTGCCGTTTATTTGTGTCGCGCCCGGTGTGCAACTGCTTTAAAGGAGTATTCAGAACTTTTAGGGTGTATTCACACATGCCGTGTTTAGTTCGGTTGAAACGAACCCAGATGCACTTCCGCCTTCGGTGCGCATCTTTCAGGCAGTTGTGAATACAGCAATCGCATTCGGGGGCGGACCAAACAAGCGCTCCAAGACCCAGCTGAAGAGGTAGTCTCGGTGCGTTTCCAAACGTACTCTGCTGCAGTTCGTTTGTGGTGTGAATTTGTCCGGACTCGATCCGACCCGAATGTAGGAAGCACTGACTGTGCCTTCTCTTTTTTAGTAAATTGCCGTCAGCTTCGCATTATGGGAAAGTGTTGTTGTCGCCATTGTTAGGACGATAAATTTTGGTTTGACCGGGAGCCCAGAACAATATATTACATTTGATCGAGAGGATGCGTAAAAATGCTGAATGTGTTCAGGTTCACGCTGCGCAAGAAGTGTGTTTTTATTTTGCTTCCCATGTACGGGACCGTACTATCCCCGTGTCAGTTTGGAGCTGAACTGCGCCGAACTGACACCCAGATACACAGCTTAATCAGCTGAGTGTCGGCATGAGCCTATTCTTCTCGCGAGCCGCACGTCCAGCAACAAAAATACAGTAAAAATTATGTTTCACATCGTAGACTACAAGCCACATAACATGGCATTGTCATAGGGCTTCATATTATAACCATATGAAACAACAATAATTTGATTTTTTTTCTTTTAATTAAAACTAAATGTAACCAGCCAAGTTGCCCTCTAATACGGCAAAACGGCAAACCTTCAAGCTCATTGCACTGATGGGAGGACCCTGTGTTAAATGTAAATCCAAACGAAAGCATTCCACATGGGGGAAAAAAAAAACTTGCCCCCAAGGACACATGGGTCGTGCTCTATTGTGACCCAGAGCTGCCAGTAATAATCTCTCCCCCATGGAGGTTAAGTGCTGGATGGAGATTTCCCCGCCTGCCTGCCATATAAGCTTCCTGTTATCACTGGAGTGCAGGTTCTCTGTGCTGACGTAACCCCGGTCTCTAAACACTCTGGCTCTCCCAAAACTTCTAAACTGTGCTAAAGTGGTTTCAAGGTCTAGTTGAGCTTAATAGTGGTGCGTATGCAGGAAAACACACAAAGTCACATTCAAATTCCCAGCGCTACAATGAATATGCGTACTGAAAATAACAATGAGCTTACGTTCAAGTGTTGTTAGGTAAAGCAAAAGCACTGATACTGTTAAGAGTTTGACTTTAAAAAGGGATTCAAGATTGAAAAGTGCATTAACAGGCTTTTAGTACAGCTCCTGATAACAGTAACTTTGAGTGTCCTGTATAGGCACGAGGATTCATTCATGTCTGTCACTCACTCTTTGGTAATGTGTGTGTTTGTCTGTGTGGGAGTGTGTGTGTGTGTGCGTCACTTGGCGTAGCAGTTATTAATAATCACCTGCACCTGTTGGATTTAGTGAGTTGATGATTTTGTTTGTTTGTCAGAGAGGGGGTGAGTAGAGAGCCGACACTTTCTGTAGACCGCAAAACAATGACTTAACATCATGTCAAATCTCAACAGAAGCATCTTGCACGGTCCAATATTCAGGGGCCGTATTCACAAAACATTTTATCTTAGCGCTAAGAGAACTCCTAAGGAACACTAAACGTTCTTAGTTGGGAGTACTTTCTTAAAACCTATTCACAAAGCCTTTAAGAACAACTTTTACTAAGGAGTGGGAGGAACCTCAAACCTATTCATGTATAATGTTGAAAACAAAATTCTTTAACATGAAACAAAACGACTCAAAAGTTGTCTCCCCACCCAACGAAAACAATAAAACGCTAAATAAATTGTGCTGGACAAATGAGGCTACACATCTTCATGTATTGGACTCACATATCACAGCTATACAGTAGGCACATGATGACTGACATGTCCTATTTCACACAGCAATAGTGAACACAGTAGTCAGTGAGTTCCTCCCTTTGCGGGGTCATGTATCAATGCAGCCACACTGACTGTGCACAAAAAAAACAATTATCTGCATTTGGTTTTCCTGAGGGAGGGAGGGAGGGGCGGGGGTTAGATGTCAGTGGTGATGGTGTTGTTGAAGAGTCAATACTGTACACTCCCCCTCTCTTAATCAGAACAGTATAACAAGGTCAGTTCATGTGGAAACACACACACTGGTGCTCTGCTGTACCGCGGCCTCTCCAGCACCATCCATCAGGGCTCAGTGCAATAACCAAGGAAGAGATAAACACAATCTGAGCCCCTCGCTACAACACACGGCTAAGCGCTAATCTAGTGAGTGTGTGAATTTATTTCCCCCCCGTTGACAAATCCCAGGCAACAAAACACTCCCACCTCTTTACTTTGCTCCCGACGGATGAGTAGCGTGTACTTGACTTCTGCCGCTTACGTAACACACGTTGTGCCATGCACTGTGGTGAAAAAAAAGCAGGTTTGAGCTTTATATAATGCCAAAATCAAAATGTTTTTTACTAGAAATGCTGCGTCATGTCCCAGACTATTGTAAGCATGCTTGTTGTTTGTGGTATTACTCAACACAGAAAGGGACATCATTTTCTAATGTTGGATTTCCAAAGTAATTTTTTCTTCGTATTAGTCAATGAGTTGTTGTTTTTCTAAAACTCAAGGAATATAACAAACCTAATGCTATGTGCTAATGCACAAAAAGCCCTGGAGGACATTCTCAGGTCCTGCTCGGTTCATACAAGTTGTCATGCAGTGATTATATGACAAAGATGAAAGCATTCTTTTTCTCATAAGGATAAAAATAAAGTAATGGCGTATACAAGTAGCGATCTGAGAGAAATTTTAAACATTGCCCAAACTATATCATGTGGACAAAATCCAATTAACCGTACTGCATCAGTGTGAGCCATCCTATTTCTCTCATCAGCATCACATCAATGACATATATATAGAGAGAGAAAGATGTATATGTCTGTGGTAAAGACACAGATTTAATCACTGATGGTGCCCACTGCCCAGCTCATATCATGTAATGAGGTCTGCCTTTAAAAAAGCAAAGGACTACCTGGCCATTCATTATTGCGGTCAATCACTTTATTTGAATACCGAGAGCTAAGAGATCTGTCCCTGCGTTCCAATCCCCATACTTCCCTACTATTTAGTATGCCAGAAAAAGATTTAGGACATCCCAATACATGCAGGTCAATTGTAGTATGCTGAAAATACATTAATGCCACACTAACTCCAATAGCATTTTAGAGTATTCGTCATTATCCTTGACATTTCTCGACATAATGAAACATTACATCTTCCTTAACTGATTTTACTCTTCGTACTTTAGTATGTAGTGTAGTAAAAAGAAAGAGTATGTGATTTGGAACGCAGGGTGTGTTATGCAGGCTAGGCTTTGTGTTCAACTGTGTGCCACTTTGCATTTTGCATTGCCACAAACACCACAACATTTTGCTCTGCTCTGATTGGTTGATTGAGAGAAGCACAGGGAAATATGGCCTACATCTCCTCATCCCCAAGGAGCAGATCAAGGAATGGAAAAACAAACAGGCCCTTGTTATTACACATAAAGCGTAATCAGGGAATGTGGGCCTGTCTGGATCTACAATGCCTGAAGGATAGGCTAACATACTGGAGGTTATAGAACAAAACACTATGTGGCAAAAGCCTCAACAGCTCATTCCAAATCTCTTTCACAAGGATATTTTCAAAAGCAACACCTTTGTGTTTGATGGACTGCTGCCAGACATGATAGCTAAAAAGCAATAATCGAATTAAATGGCAAGGTTTTTAGGACTTTGCGCAAGTTATAGCTGAAGGCCCAGGCATTATATTTTTCGGGTTGTCCTTATGACTTCTGAGCCATTGGATATACAGTATCTCACAAAAGTGAGTACACCCCTCACATTTCTTCAAATATTTCATTATATCTTTCCATGGGACAACACTGAAGAAATGACACTTTGATATAATGTAAAGTAGTCAGTATACAGCTTGTATAACAGTGTAAATTTACTGTCGCCTCAAAATAACTCGACACACAGCCATTAATGTCTAAACTGAAGGCAACAAAAGTGAGTACACCCTAAGAAAAAATGTCCAAATTGGGCCCAAAGTGTCAATACTTTGTGTGGCCACCATTATTTTCCAGCACTACCTTAACCCTCTTGGGCATGGAGTTCACCAGAGCTTCACAGGTTCCCACTGGAATCCTCTTCCACCCATTCATGACGACATCACAGAGTTGGTCGATATTAGAGACCTTGCGCTCCTCCATCTCCCGTTTTAAGAAGCCCCAAAGATGCTCAATAGGGTTTATGGCTGGAGACATGCTTGGCCAGTCCATAACCTTTACCCTGAGCTTCTTTAGCAAGGCATTGGTCGTCTTGGAGGTGTGTTTAGGGTCATTATCATGTTGCAATACTGCCCTGTGGCCCAGTTTAAGAAGGTTGAGTGCACGTTTTCAGCGTCATACCAAGAGGTTGGCTTTGGAAAATAGACGTATGAATACTGCCAGCATTGCTGCAGGTCTTGAAGGGGTTGGGGGTCAACCTGTCAATGCTCAGACCATATGCCACACTCTGCATCATACTGGTCTGCATGGCTGTCGTCCCAGAAGGAAGCCTATTCTAAAGATGATGCAAAAGAAAGCCCACAAACAGTTTGCTGAAGACAAGCAGACTACGGACATGGATCACTGCAACCATGTCCTGTGGTCTGATGAGACCAAGATAAACTTATTTGGTTCAGATGGTGTCAAGTGTGTGTGGTGGCAACCAGGTGAGGAGTACAAAGACAAGTGTGTATTGCCTATAGTCAAGCATGGTGGTTGGAGTGTCATGGTCTGGGGCTGCATGCATGAGTGCTGCCAGCAGTGGGGAACTACAGTTCATTGAATGCTAACATGTACTGTGACATACTGAAGCAGAACATGATCCCCTCCCTTCATAAACTGAGCCGCAGGGCAGTACTGCAACATGATAATGACCCCAAACACCCCTCCGAACGACCACTGGCTTGCTAAAGAAGCTGAGGGTAAAGGTTATGGACTGGCCAAGCATGTCCCCAGACCTAAACCCTATTGAGCATTTTTGGGGCTTCTTAAAACAGGAGATGGAGGAGCGCAAGGTCTCCAGTATCCACCAGCTCCATGATGTTGTCATGAATGAGTGGAAGAGGATTCCAGTGGCAACCTGTGAAGCTCTGGTGAACTCCATGCCCATGAGGGTTAAGGTAGTGCTGGAAAATAATGGTGGCCACACAAAATATTGACACTTTGGGCCCAATTTGGACATTTTAACTCAGGGGTGTACTCACTTTTGTAACCGGCAGTTTAGACATTAATGGCTGTGTGTCGAGTTATTTTGAGGGGACAGTAAATTTACACTGTTATATAAGCTGTAAACACGCTACTTTACATTGTATCAAAGTGTCATTTATTCAGTGTTGTCCCATGAAAAGATATAATGAAATATTTGAAGAAATGTGAGGGGTGTACTCACTTTTGTGAGATACTGTATCATCAACGGTTTTCTTCAAAACGTTGCACAAATTTCCACTCTGAGTCTCTGACTCAAAGAAGAACTGATCAGATGAAGCTCATAGGGCAATGGTTAAGGTGGCTGTGACCCTCAGTAGTGTGAATGCAATATCTCAAGTAAGTTTTAAGTGATTTTCATCAGATTTGGCACAAACTCAAACCTGGACTCAAAGATGAACTGTATAGCTTTTGAAGATATAGTCAGTGCAATATCTCATTCCAATATCCAATTCTGACACAGTGTGTGCTTAGTAACAATATTGTTCATAACAGTACAATTTTGAAACATAATTAGCGTTTATTTTTATTTAGCCCTGATGATTGGTGGATTAGCAGAGAGTCTTATGAGCCAAGTGTTAAATTAAATAGGTGGGGGTTGACATGAATATTCAACTAGACACTAACTCTCCAGCTAGATTATATTCAGTATGGACGTTTTGCATTAGAATTGGACCAGATGTGAAATAAACACGTTTCTTTTGTTCTGTTAATTTTGTAAATTGTTTTGAATTTGTATGAAACAGAGTTGGAAGAATCAAGCAAATATAATTTTATAATCACCATGATTAACAAAAAAAATACTGATGACGTCCTTCATCATGCCAATTGTTCAGCAAAACAAGAAACATTTTTAGTTTGCAAACTGTATTTGTTTTTACAAATGGCATGGATGATAAAGCTTCAAGAATTTTTTTTTATTGAATCTATCCGGCACATTGCCTTGTAGAGATAACATTTACTTTGGAAGTAAAATGTTGTATTTGTAAATTGTTCATGACTAACACCTGTAGCCCCTCTGAAACAGAGCAGAATGAAATGCCCAAATATTTTTCTGTGAGCCATGGGAGATTTTCTCACGCAAGATGTATTGGTGCATACCACGTGAAGGCAAATAGCCATTGGCCACTACAACCCATTAACCTTGGTATGAACCCTCTCACAGAATGCCATGTCAGCATACAACAAACCTGCATTTCTCACAGCGCTGCAACATTACAGCTGCAATGGCTTAGAACACATCAATGCATCATCAGGCCTATTGAACAGAACACTGGATTCAAGGGTGAATATGCAGACATACACCATTGATACTGTATTTTAGAAGTGTACACACACAAATGTAAGCATAAGCACACACACAGACACACACACAGACACACAATGTGTGACCTTGTCTGAGGTTAACTCAATATTGGCTCTCTGGTAAGTTAAATCAATATTGGTTCTTAACACTTTTATAAAAAAGAATAATGACCAATCAATGATATGCACATAGAACATGTGTACCTCAACATATGTATGGTCTTAAACTTGATCATTCATCATATATTCACGTTGTTATATAACATTTAATTATTGTGGGTTTATAATGTGGAGGTGTGATGATGAATAGTGATCTAAATCCAGGCTTTTACACCTGAGCAAATATTTTCTTATATAGACAATTGGGAGTTCTGCCAAATAAAAAGAGTCAGATGAGGCAGTGAGTCGGTGAGTCCAACAATCACTCTCCATATAGCTCTGATTTGATGCCAAAACAACTCCAAAGGGAAATAACAGGCTCTCATCTGCTTATTTTTTCACTGTTAGTTTCTAACTTTTTATGCCATCTGACGCTGGGCAACAAACAACGTGTGTATCATACCTTGTTTGAACAACTAACCCTCTTGCTGTGGCTGATGAAGCAAATCATTCTGGACCTTACAACCAAAACAATGAGGGGGGAAGTAGCTCAGTGGGTAGGGTGGTTCGATCCCCCATCTGCCCGCCACATGTCCCTGGGCAAGACACTGAACCCTAAATTGCTCCCGAGAGTTTGCTTGCACCCTGTGTGGTAGCTGCTGCTATCGGTGTATGAATGTGTGCTCCAGTTGTAAGTTGCTTTGGATAAAAGTGTCTGCTAAAAATGACGTGTATGACATGTAGCTATAAAATAGGATAAAAGGTTGACTGGAAACAAGTGATTAGTTCCATCTAGGGCTGTCAAATTAACGCGTTCATTTCGATTAAAAAAATTAACGCAGATTAAACGCACTTCTATAATGCCCTTTGACCCGGTGCAAAAGTGGTGCGCAGCTCAGTGAGCTGAACCTGTAGCTTGCATACACGGACCGCACGGGTGAAAGGGAGAAAAGTAAAGAGAGAAGCTGGGGGAAAGGGCGGGGCCGAGGGCTCTATGGACGGTTTATGGGATGCTTCGGGCAAATAAGCATGAAGGTAGGAAGACATCTTACTTTATTCTCCGCAGTGTCTGTGCATTATTGATTTAGTGGGTGCAACAATGTAGGTTCAAAAGTATCTCTCAATCTTCCTCCGTGTGTACAATTTTGTTTGCTAGCTGTCTCGTCTCCCGCGTAAACGGACACCCGTCCTGTGTGTGTGTGTGTGTGTGTGTGTCAATATTTTTGCCTATGAGTACGACGATGGGGAATGAATCGGCATCTGTGGCAGTGCAGCGCTGTCTGTTGTGGAGACAGAAGTTACGAGAGACGGAGAGCCAGAGAGAGAGAGAGAGCCAGAGAGAGAGAGAGAGAAACAAACTGTAGCAGGCTATACAACTGTTTATAAACAGGTATAAAAGTGTCATAAAAGTATGCGATTAATTTAGATTAATTAATCACAGAGCCTGTAATTAATTAGATAAAAAAAATGTAATCGCTTGACAGTCCTAGTTCCATCACATTATAACAGTGTTACATTGTTGTTGACAAAGTTACTCTGACATTGGGTAAAGCAAGGCAAAGAGCTTCAAGTTGAGGCTGAAAAGCTGTTATAAAGGACATATTTGTGGTTACGGAAAAAACTGAAAGATCACTTTGAATATAAATGAATTCCTGAACTTTGGCATATAGAACACTGAAGGTTTCAGAATATGAAAGCATTTGACTGCGGGACATAGTCACATACATTATTAGTGAGTGTTGTCATTTTACCTTCCCAACAAAAGGCACCCAAACAAAATTAGAGTTTGTTACTCGGGGCTCTCATTAAATTGCCATGAAGAGGCAGCGGGTAGCTTTTGGAGAGCCTCACATTTTAAAGCATGAGAAAATGAGAAAAGGGAGCAAAAGCAGAATGTCAAGAGAAAAATGAAGGAATGAAGGGAGCGGCCTCATTTCCATAAAGTGCATTACAGAGAAGATTTTAATCTATTAATCTTGTTGAGTGATGTAACAGAAAAAAATCGGATAAACAGAGCAGACTACAGTGCACAGCAAAGGAAACGTCTAGCAGTGTGGGTGAAACACAACCAGCAGTGTTGTAAAGACGACTGAACAGTGTCAGTGTAGATTGGTAAATAAACTAACCCTGCGTTCCAAATTACATACTTCCCTACTATTTAGTATGCCATAAAAAAGATGTAGGATGTCCCAATACATGCACGTCAATTGTAGTATGCTGAAAAATACATAAATGCCCCACTAACTCCAAAAGCATTTTGGAGTATTTGTCTTTATTCATTTCTCAACATAATGAAAAAAAACTTAATTATCTGAGTTTTTTCTCTCATATGGCCCTAATACTCATCTGTACTTAGTATGTAGTGTAGTAAAAAGAAAAAGTATGTGATTTGGAACGCAGGGTTAATATCTCAGGATCATTGGACCCTGATCAATGTACAACTCATTTTGAGATGCATGTTTCACAAGCGAAGAGCTTTTGGGTTTGGACAAAGATGTATAAGGTGGGTATAAATCCTTTATAAAGAACCGGAGGCCACAGTGCAACAAACTATCTCACCCCATCTTACAATATAAATGCCCTGTCTACCAAACTACCATTGAATTAGAGCCTCATCATTGTATTTAGTGTGTTTTCCAGGGCTGCCAAGTTTCACCAAAAGTTTGGAGTGAGATTTTTTGGCCGAGGGACCCAAAACCGTGTCCTCTTTCCCACCCAATCATTTTTGCTAGTGTCCTGCAAGTTTACATATTGTTCATAATAAATCAGAAATAAAAGACAATTGGAAAATGTGATAAAACATCAAAAATCTTATTAAAATAAATGAATTCATGAATTGCAAAGTCGTAGGACAGGTTTTAATTAAACATTGGGTGTGGACATATTATAAGTGGGGGTTTGGGGGTCCCCCCAGAAATTTTTTAGCATTAAACACTTAATTTCCTGGATTCTGGTGAACTTTTATGAAGCAATGTGTGCCTTTTCTGCATTCATTTTTATGTAAAGTAAAAGAGAACATTCACGGTTTCGCTGACACAAATTTAATTGAATAGCCTACAATGCATGTGTAGTGCTTTCAAATATCTCCTGTAGCCTATTGTTAAAACATTTGGTTAAACTGTAATAAAGGTAATTATTCTATATCATGTCTACTATTGAGGGTTGAGTGGCTGGTGGTATTTTACTAGCAGCATTAGGCTTTATTCAAAGAAGAAAAAAATTAGGGAACAGTTCAACACCAATGCAAACTACTAGGCTAAAATAAAACATCTGGGTTACTTGGTCCCTCCTCTTAGGCTACCTTGATTTGTGTTATGAAAAGTGCTATAAATGTGCAATACATAGGCTACAGTTCATTACACAGAAGAATAAAAGCATTTTTATTGGCGGATGAGCCATTTGTTACTTTGCAAACCTAATTTTCAAACTAAATTACCAAAAACAATATACAAAACGATCCAAAGATCTTCTGAATTTACTTGAGTGAGATTGAAGGGTTAATATGTTTGATGCATGCGCGCTCACCGGCCGGCGGGGACACAATTCTTATCAGCGGTAACTTGGCACGCTATCAACACACACCTCGGAAGAGAAGGTGCAGGTAGGGGGCTCGCCTCCTTTATATGTCCATGCTCGCCTCCCACTTCGAATGCACAGTGCACATCAAA
Organism: Ammodytes marinus; assembly: GCF_949987685.1. Taxonomy (NCBI): domain Eukaryota; kingdom Metazoa; phylum Chordata; class Actinopteri; order Uranoscopiformes; family Ammodytidae; genus Ammodytes; species Ammodytes marinus. Next base: position 32,384,200 of record NC_137233.1, read on the forward strand.
CATAACGTTAACGCGCGTTCAGAAAGAGGAAATCACGGCACTCATGTCTGTTATCTTTTCAAAATAAGAAATTTAAAAAAGAAGTCCCGCAAAACAAATGTTATTTTGGGGATTAATTTCTCCGCGTGAGAAATTTGTGGCGTGTGAGAGTGTGAACTGGTTGATTTGCGTTTGTCTCACGGCCAAAGAGTGAGACTTGGCAGCTCTGGTGTTTTCACTGTATAACTCTTTTGTCAACACAGCCAACAAACATGGATATGCTGGAAAGTGACCACCACCCACCTGCCTGTAAAATACTTGAACACAAGCTTGTACATTTGTACACACATTGGCTGGACACCTGCGGGGGCCATCAGTTTGCCTCTATACTGTATAGTAAAGCCTTGTTGGTAAGACTGCCAGACTGGCAAGTATATATATATATTTTGTAATTTGCAAACTTCTGTGGCCAATGGACAAAGAAGTACTTTTGCTAGCAGCAGAGTGACTCAACCCCACACTGAATGTAAAGCTCCACACTGGAGTCATCAGTATTCTGTCCTGGAGTTCAATCAAACCACCACCACAATAAAATATGCTGTCATCCAGGATCTCAGTAAAACATTGCTGACACAATTGAGTCCGGGTGTCTCATACAGGGGTCAGTAGTGGAGACATGAAGTGGAGCAGGCATCTCTATTCAGCTGGGCGTGATCACCATAAGAAATACTGTCCGCCGAGCCCCTGCCCACCCTCAATATCCCACACTTTCCACCACCAAGTCAAGCTACTGTTAAGAGCTGAGGTAATTCCATTTATCCCGCACTGTGAAATGTTTTTGAAATATATTTTTTTGGCATTTTCAAGCTTTATTTGACAGTACAGCGTTGAAATGGGGAGACAGAGAGAGAGGGGGATGACCTACAGTAAGGTCCACGGGTCGGACTTGAACCTGCGACCACTGCAACGAAGGCCGGAGCCAATATGGTACGCGTTCTATCCACTACGCCACCGGAGCGCCCTGTTATTGCACTGAAGGCTGTTGCACAGCTTCAATATCCTTCTAAAAGCATAAGCTCATGAGTGTTTATCCTTGACCCTCTAAAGAGATAGAGGCTTTAGACTGTCAACAAATTCAATCCTGTAATTCTTTCCAATTTCATGGGCTGATCAAATCTTCTCTCACTGTGGCTTCACAGCGCCTGCATATTCACAGAATGATGCTCTTTGAACAAGCCACTGGGTGGATTAACTGTTAGCCTGCTGTTTCCATCAGCAATAAGAAAGAGAAATAACGTTGTCAGAAAGCCTGGATGGATGTAACTAATAACAAACGATACGTGAGGGTAAGCCTACAGAAGAAGGCTAACATTAGCTTAGGTAAGAGTTTTGTCTCGATATTGAACATTTCTCAATAATTTTTAGCACAAACAGCTCGTATAGACAGACAAGAGTCCGGGCTTTAAAGAAACTAACGTGTTTTTGTGAAAGGCATGTCTTATTAAGTTTTTATTAAGTTTGTTTGCAGAATACAGGTGTCATTCAATACAAAGTGAATGGAGCGCTGTGTATTGTTTTACCCCTAGATGAGCGTGGCCTCCGATTATGACGCACTGTCTCTATGTCAAACTGAATGTTGATACAAGCTGAGGATATGAAGTTTGTATTAAACCTGGAAGGTGAAATCCAGTTAGCACTAGGGGTGTGCACATCTGCACGTGTGCATTCACATCACAAATAACACACGTGTAGTGTAACCATTTAGACAATAGTGTAAACCTTCACGCCCCTAGTTAGCATCAGCTCTACATTATACAAAACAAATTATTGTTGTACTTTTGGTGATTACCATTTTCCTTTGAAGTTACAGGATAACTATGTTTGGCAAAATTCAATATTAAAATGGCTGGAAGAACTGATTAGTAGGTCAGAATCATTGCAGTGATCAAATATGTGGGTTTTGGATTGAAACAAAAGCTGCTATTTGAAGACCGCTAGTAGCTCTGAAAACCTTGGATCTGCATTTTTGACTATGTCCTAGCATTTTAAAGATTGAATTGATCGATTTATTTTTAATGCCAATGGTTACAGCCCTGAATACAGATGGAATTCTAACCTACAAAGCCCAGGTTAACGTCCACTTCTATCTGTTATATCAGACGTTTTGCTACACACCATAACAGTCCAGCTGAAGCATCTATCACTGTGATGAAAGTGGTCTGCTGCCTGGCGAATGGACACCTTGTTTTATCAAAAGCCAAAGTGTCTCAGGGGGACAGGCACTTCAATTCATCTCTCCTAGAACATCTCACTTTGTCTCAGGACACAGTGCAGTGCCACATGAGGCGGTCAGAAACACCGCGGTCTGTCATCCAATACTGGCTTTGTCACACACTGAAATGGATTTAGAGATTCTGATCCCAAGTGTTCCTATCCATTATAAAGACTTCCTTTCAGGAAACCCAAGTGTAAATGCCCTCCAGAGATACATTGAGGGGTTGCAAAAATGGTGACAGATGCACCCACATAAAAAAGGTAATGCAGTCAATTGTTCAACAAGATTAAAAAGCAAATAACCAGAAATTCAACTCATTACATTTAGACCTAACCAGTGGACACAAGCAATCTAAAGCAAAGCTGAAAAGTGTGTACCACATATGCATTGTATTCAGCCACAATGTATCTGTAGAGGTAGTCTTAATACAATGCATGGAACACAATGCACAAAGGTGCACCTCAAGGTCCTTCTTAAGGAACACTTTAGTTAAATGTGTTAATTGAATTATTACATTGTTAGAATTTTATAATCAAGAGGTTTCAATCTGTCCATACTTCTTAACACGTTTCATTCGCCCACACAAACGGGGTGCCTACATAATCTTGTGTACTTTTGAGCTGTTTTTCTTGGTTTATGCTAAGCATCTACTTCCTTCTAAGGGAAATCTTAATAGTACAACTAACAATGAAACGTAAAGCTTAAATTGACTCTGCCCATAGCCTTTCCTCAGCTTACCATGCCTGCCGCTTTATGTCATATAGTGTAAGAAAAGCATATATGTACCCATGACTGTGGAAAGTCATCCTGGCTACAAAACAAGACATGAATCCCTGGTTGTCAACCCTGGAGATAGAATTTATCAAGCACAGATGACATCAGAGAAGACACCGCACTCTAAGATCTTGCTGCTTCCTGGGGATAAAACAATAATCTTATATGCAGTCACATATAGGGTGGAACTGACAGATGAGGGGGCATCACAGTAGATGTCCAGAAGGGTTAAGAGAATGCTGATGCATTTTTATGAGATGTCGTGTTGCTTTGAGTAGTGTGAATAGAAAAACAAACTCCACAAATGTGTGTATGGAGAATAATGAGTCTGAATGCAGAGAGGTTTGGGCAGCACATACCTGACGTTCCTTGAACTTTCACTTTCAGATCTGTGAATGACAAAAACATCAATCAGGTCAGGAACTCAAAATGGAATACCGATCTACATACTGAAATGCTCATACTGAAAAAAAAAGAGGTTTGCGTTTGTTTTGTCAGGGGCTTATTTTGCAATCCTGATAGGAACCTATGTCCGGTGAAATCCAAAAGAGAAAATCAAGACACTGATCTTCTGAGCAATTAAAACATGAGACATGAAAATGAATCAACTGACCTAATTTACATATTAGCAAATAACTTTCTTACACATAAATGAAGGCAGTTCCGTTCAAAACGAAGCTGCCAGTTACACAAGTGAAACTGCTTTTTTTGTCTTTCCAAACTAAGCCATCAGATAGAAAAGCCGGCAATCAGAAGCCAACCATCACATGTATCACAGGAGTTCCTCCATCCTTACACATATTCATTCATTTACAAACAACCTAAATGATGCCTGCGATTTACTTTACTTTGTACCTTGGTGAGAAGTTTTGACCTACAGTAAATGTAAGGTAATTGATTGATACATACGAGTCGGTTGATGCCATTATCTGCATTGCTGATTGTGTGGCACATAAACCTCAGCAGAAAGCACAGGAAATCACAAGCAGAATGAAGCAAAACGACCAATTTGGTTCCTCTAACCTTGGGCCTGATGTGCAGCCAGGCATGTGTGTGTGTGTAATGTCAGATGCCAGCACGACTGTGGGTCACCGCAGTTTCTAAAAGTATGTCGTGTCGGAGACTAGTGGTCACAAAACTGGACAGATCTTCTCAATTCACTGCTAAACTTAAGGTGGAAAACTCCACTGTGAAAGGGTTTAACCATCTGTGACGGACCTTCAGCTTCACCCAGGGAAAATGAACCTCTTCAATTGAGCCGGTGTTGGACTAGCTGAGAGAGTGTAACCAAGAAGCTTTAATAAGCTTGACACAGAATCCTCCATTATGGCCCAGGTTGTCTTTCATAAGCCGGCACATCCAGCTAATAGGACTCCTCGCTTTTTTCCCCCTTCAACAGAAACGTGTCCTCTCTTTGGCTCCCGTTGCTCAATACTCAGCTAATGAGAGTGATCTATCATCTGTATTGAATACCACTCCATAGCTCTAGGGCGAATCAAACTGGAGGCAAAAGTAGCGCTTTGACACTTTTCGTCCGTGCTGTGTTTTTTTCCAGATAAAGTAACTGAAGCGTAACAAATCCGTTCCTAATGACATAATGGTACCTGGCCTGTACAAAACTGCTTTGATGAGACGTGTTATGAACTTCAAGTGTTTTACTTGGTAATGAGTGTTTTTCAGATGACACGGGGACATCAGAAAGAGCCAGGCAAGTGAGTTCTGATTGGACACAAGACGGCATGCCGGCATACCCAAAGGAAATCATAAGCTGTCAGTATGTATGAGACCTAACACAAAGATTGACCTGAAGCCAAAATCAATGGTAGATCGTAAACAACAAGACTCACGACTGGACGTCTTTGGCCTTGTCAGCAGCAACGGGGGGGGGGGGGGGGGGGAGCATGAGACTCCCCCTTTAGAATAACTGAGAACCAGCAAAGACCAGATAGTCACACAGACACAGTCGCAGAGATTAAGATTGCCGACCTGATAAAACCCAATTAATGATATAATCTGCAAGACGCGAGATAGCTGAGCTTTCCCCCAAGAATTTGCCTCCAGTTAACAAACGGGGCACATAAGGACTGAAAGTGCTGAGCCAGGGTTGTCAGTGCTGGGCAATGATGGCGGCAGCTCCAAATGCGTTATGCTGTGAGAGGGTGGAGGCCATAGTACATACTTTAAGATACCTACATATTGAATCTCTCTAGAGAGTTGTTGTATCTTTATGGATGTATCTATATAAATGGATATCAACTCACAAGTTCCTCTACAGTGGTAGCTGTGTTGAGGTTATTCCAATGTTGGTCCTGCTACATTTTAGTAACACCAATAATTGTAACATACAGTATAAATCATTTCCTAAATGTACTATTGTTGTGTAATCCAAGGGGATTAAAGAGGACAGCGCTATTCATGGTTAACTAGAGTTTACACTATTGACATTTTCATTTATCTTGGACTTTCAGAATGATTTTCAAAACAGCCACATTTCCAACCGCATTATCACCCCAGATACAGCTAATGTTAAACGTAGAAAAAATTATTCTACTATATTTATTTCATTAGGAACAAGTACAGAGAGAACCCATCCACATCTATTTCAGTATTGTTTTTGGATTGTAATTGTTTTCATTGATCATGTTTAAGATAAGAGTAAATGTTTATTCTTACAAATTTAAGGGAAAAGAAACCTTGTCACAGTTGACAGTTTGCTCATTACAGCCTTAATGTGCCAAGCAAGTTGGGAAAATTTTTGTCCAAAGTGCCAAACATATTGGAATCAGAAATGAGATTCAATGAGAACCCGATTGGAAAGACGCCATTAGAATCAGGAAAATTGAAACAATATCCACCCCAATGCCCGACCAGTTTTCATAGTGTCTATTCGTTTGGTAGAAAGTAGGAGTCTACCAAAGCAAGCTGTTGGCAACCATGCTTTTGGATTATCCAGATAAACAATAATAGTTTCTGGAAACAAAGGCAGTTTGTTGCATTCTGTTATGTCATGTTTTAATGTTTAAAGCCACTACGAGTAAAATGGCACGTTGGCGTCCCCTTTGGACAAAAGCGGTAGTATTTTTACGACGCCAGCTGTCGTGAAGCTGTTTGCTAGCTCGTGCCGGGCGTGCGAGATTCAAATGATCAGGAAGCAATATAGTGCATGTCCGTGTGTTGAAAGTGTGAGGGCACCGGACTCTTTTCGGCTCCGTGAGAGTGGTTAGTGACACAGCATCAACTAATGCCAGTCAGTGCTACACACACACCTGATTGCAATGAGTTGATGCAGTGTCACCTCTCACAGAGCTGAAAGATTCCGTATCCTCACACAAAGCGAATGAACGAGAGAAGGCAGTTAGTATGGATCACGATGAGGTAATGTGTTTATGTTGTTGTAAATAATGACTATTTCAGATGAATAATGGTCATCTGATGATGCTGGTGAGGCAAAGTAAACTTTGTTTTAGTAGGCTACCACTCATTCATTTAGGAGTAAACACTGCAGTCTAGGTTTGCTCCGTGAAATTGTGTATACGTTGCTTGGCAACGCCCTCCCGCCCGCCATATCACTCTCCCTTTTAGCTTTTCTTCATTGCATTTTCTTTTTTTTCTTTGATGGTTCAGCCCCGTTATCAGTCATTATGACGACAAATAACTGTCTCAAACAAGGCTCCCGCTCCCCTTCCCTCACCTGGAGGGATAGGCTTCTCAAATCGCGTTCCTGCGCCACACTGAAATCTGCGACCAATAGGGATATGTGACCATAGAGCCTGCACGAGCGAACCGAAAATCGGACTGGGTGTGCGACCAGACCAAACGCAGTAATAAAAACTATATAAAAACGTCTTTCTTTGCACTGATGGTCTCGTTTGCTGTTAGAGGTCATTTATGATTATCAGAGGAAACATGAGGCTGTTTAAAAGATATTTAAATGTTACTCGTAGCCGCTTTAATCACCCAAAATGAAACGTGACATCTACATTGTAATAGTTTGGGAGCAATTTCTCTTAGAGATGGACATCTCAAAACCTAGACAAATCAAGTCAACCCTTTGAAATGTAAAAGGTTAAAAGCCTCAGAGATGTGTATTTCTGAATCGATTCTTGGCAAAACCTCTATTAACTGTAACTGCTCTCCAGGTTATACACTGCCTGGCCCAAAAAAGTCACACACTCATTATTTCGTCAGACCATTTTTAGCTTTGATTACGGCACATATTCGCAATTACACATTTTGATAAACTATATGTGGCACATAAGGTTGCTAAGAACATATAACTGCCCAACTGCAGCAACCCCAGATCCTACTGTACACTGCTCACACAGGCTTGTACAGTAGGCACTAGGCATGATGGGAGCATCACTTCATCCACCTCTCTTCTTACCCTGATGCACCCATCACTCTGGAACAGGGTCAATCTGGTCTCATCAGACCACACAACCTTTTTCCATTGCTCCAGAGTCCAGTCTGTATGCTCCCAGGCAAATTTAAGCATTTTGCCCCACTGATATGTGGTTTTCTTAAGGCTTCACATCTGCATAGTCCATATCCCTTATGTTCTCTTTGCATTGTGCTTGTGGAAATGTTTAGTGAAAACTTTCATTATTAAACATAGCCGGGAGTTCTACTGTCGATCTTTAACATTTTGATTCCACCAAAAGTGATCTCCCATCATGATCATTAAAGATTTCTTTCGGACCACATTTCTTCCTCAAAGATGACGGTTCACCACTATCTATCCAGGTTTTAATGATGCTTTGGACAGTTCTTAACAAGATTTTAGTAGTTTTCTTTGTTTTATGCAGGCCAATCATTTCACCCTTCTGAAACAGAGTTACATCGTTTCCAGAACCACAGCATATGTCTTCTGACATGGTTGTTTAAGAATCAAGAAGCTATTCACTGCATCAGTTAGGATTAAATAACTTGTTGCCAACTGAAACATACATGTATTAACCAGTGCAGATTTTGACCGATGGAGGGCTCTTGCCTATTTGCTTAGTAAAATCCAGGTGGCAACTTTGGCTTTGGCCGGGCATTGTATAAATAAACAGGAACTACACCCAGTGGGCTCATTTCCACTCACGAAAAAAATGAATCGACTCTCTTCACCAACAGCAACGCTCCTGCTGTATCTGCCTTCCTAATGGACAGATCCTCATAGCATGACCCCCCCACCCACCTTTTGTTCAAATAGAGATAGAGCTTCTAAAAAAGGGCAACCGTAGGAGAGCATGAAAGCACAGGATGTGACAGACAACGCCTGACTAATTGAAGGGAAAAAGAAGGGATCAAGCCATGCTGCCAGAGCAGATGCTTTTTAATGGGAGCAAATTAAACAAGAGCTGCAGAGTTGTTTGATATGGTGTATTAACAAAATGTGTAATTTAGCTGCTCATTAATTGCTGTTAAGCAGGTGTGAATTGTATATAGTGTGGCTGGACAGCGGACATTATATTCATGCTAGATATTAGCACAAAAAGGTAAAGGTCAACATGGACTTAAAGCTGCAGGATATGACATATTTTATTGGCCACCTGGATTTCTATGGAAGATTGGGGTAGGGTTATCAGAACCTCCAGTAGGGAGGTAGGTTTAAAGGTACAATATGTAAAGCGTGTGCATTAAAACTTCACACAATGACGTAACCAATGTTATATAGGGGAGAGTGGCCTGAGTTGTGCCGGTGGGGAAGTTGTGCCACCCCTTGTTTCTAGAAAACCATAGAAGAAATTGTAAATGTGACCACATATTTAAGAAGAGCCATCCATTTAACTCAAACTGTAAAGAAGGGATAAACATGGAATAAGATATAAACACATTTAAGCTCACATTTTGCCTTTCAAAGTAACATTTCCATGATCAAGGTTTTTTGATTATTGTGTCTGAACAAGTATAGACACGTTTGAAAACATTTGACACATGTTTTAGTGCTTTAGTATGCTACACTTTGTGTCTATATAGTTAGCACGATGTCAGCCCTAAACTGCTGCATCATGCTTATTATCCAAAATTATTGGGTTGGGGTGATTTGTGCCAGAGGGCCTGGGGTGAGTTATAAGTAAGTAAGTAAGTAAGTAAGTAAGTAAGTAAGTAAGTAAAATGTATTTATAAAAGCACATTTATAAGATGCATTCAGAAGGTAAAACATTAAGGTAAAATAACAATAACCAAAATAAAAGACATAGAGCCCAGACATCCACATATAAACAAAGATAGAAGTGCAGAGGTAGTTAATGGGGAGGAAAAAGCAGGGTGTACAGATGGGTTTGAGCCTTGATTTCAAGCGATGGTCCAAAAATGGACCATCGCATATGCCAGGTGGCAGTTGGTTCTACAAGGTCGGAGCAGCTATAGTGCAAAGTGCATTTCGGAGAGTTGTGCCATTGGCATGGCTGTATACGCTGGTCACCAAAAGAAAGTGATTGTCTACCGTAGCTCAGGAGAGACTGACATCTCCATTCCACTTAACGACACCACTGATGAGAGGTAAAACCAGGTGCAGGTAAAACCATTAGATCTGCTAGGCCTTGTTTAAGAAAAGTGTCCTTCAATCTTTGTAAAATATTTACTTTAAATAAACCTTAAATAAGTGATTGTCTAATGGATTTGTTATGCATTACAGTTTATGATATATATATCAATGGCACAATTTACCCCATGGCATTCTCTCCAAGGGCACAACTTACACCACACCGGGGGCAAGTTGTGCCACAAGACAACTTTTTTTCAGAAAGGTATATTTCTTCAACAGTTTATTCCAAATCCAAAGTTTGTATTGCCAAGGATGCACAACGCCCTGAAATATATGTACATGTTTGAGTTGTAGACTTTACTGTCAAGGCCTCACTTTAAAGTCACTTTGAGTAAAAAGTGGCACATCTCACCCCACTCTCCCCTACTGTATATGTTTGAGTTATGTACTAGAACATAAAAAAATAAAAATAATAATTCCAAAGAAATTATAAATTTTAATATAGTAACAACCGAGTTTATCGGTCGCATGTCAATGACCGATGGGAATTCTACCCTGCTTCTTCCCCCTCTGACTCCTATAAAATTCCTTATGAAATACGCGGCGGACAGGACAATACGTCAGAGCAAGTCACTTGACAACTGCATGGTAAACAGGTGGAAGAAGAAGTATCAGATAGTAAATAGTGAAACATCCAGTTCACACGGACACATTTTATTTTCCCTAATCAACCATGGCTGATAGACCTGTCAACAACAGGGCAATATGTGCATGGCGTAACAAATACAACAACATTCCCAACAGCTGTTCCAAAACACGGATGCAGCTCGCAAATATGCCTACAGGCCTATACTGTGAAAATCCACACGGACATGGCCGAGCTGTCTGGCTTCATGACAGCCTCCCGCGGCGCAAACAGCTGGGTGACTTCCACTGATGCTAACGTCGCTAACTTGGTTTATTCAGCTATAGCATAACCAGTACTGTATGTCATGATGCAGCGTTAATCCCTTTATAATAGGTCCATGCGTTAATCACAAGCATCACATGCAGTCACAGTGTGAAGGCAACTTCATAGATTTTCATTTGCATTTTGGAAAGCATTAAGACTCAATCTCCCATGATCCCGTGCAACACTATGACGTCATCAAACTCTGTCCTTTGTTATTGTTATTGTTGACTTATATAGAATACAAATACAATTTATTTTAAATGTTTTAAGTCTATACGTTCCTTCTCTCACACACATAGATAGACGCCTTTTACAAGCTCCAAACACAGCAGAGGGGACTGCAATCGTATAAATGAGGATTTTCCGACTTTATTCCATGTCGTTGAAGGGACTGGACAGATGAAAGGATGAATGAGAAGGGGTATCCTCAAGTATGTGATGACGTTAAGGGGAAAGAGGAAGACAGCTAAACGCACCAATGAACAATTAGAGAGTGATTTTCTGATTGGTCTGATTGGGTGAGGCATCTCTTGAGAAGCCACAGCAGTGAAATGACCAGGAAGTAGACTAGCAACGACACACAACCGAGAAAAAAAATCATTATTATCGAACAATATATTGGATCTAAGAGTATGGATTTTTTGCCAGAGACTCCAAAAAGAGGTACACGTTCAAGGATGGATGTACAAAAAAAACTATATGGACTAGAAAGGAGCCGAAAGTAGCAATAGAATCGTTTACCAACCCATATATAACCACATTGCTCTCATCACAGTAATTGCTGAGCACTAGGAACATGGCTACATCGATACTACAATGTATGACAAGGCGGGGGGGTCTGATTGTCTAACTGCTTTATGAGCATTATAACCAATTGGAATAATGGTTAAAACTATCTTCTGTGATTATTTAATGTGTTTCTTGTCCCAGGTATTAAAAACGACTTCCACTTCACTATAAACTATTGTCCTGTAAATTAACAGTAAAATGCTGGCAGCTGTGTTGCCAGCAATACTGTTCATTTTACAGTTGCAATTGTGTGTACCTTATTGTAAAGTGTTACCAGTATATGAGTAATACCAAGGAGATAAAGGACTAAATCAAGGAAGAGATTACTCTACAATGACAGAAATGCTGCTGTGTTCTTTGTTCAAGTCATTTCCGCCTTACACTCCAACTCACACATCAATACATCCAGTGCTTAATGAAAAAAAAATAGAAATAAATCTTGAAGAAAAGCACCAGTACCAGTAAAGGATGTTACATTTGTTCCTCTCTGACAATCAAGTGGGCTCCAGCAGCTGTCAACCCAAATCACAGTTTAGGATTAGTATAATTAACATTCTCTAGACCCATTTTTTTTCAATCAAGTATAAAGTTTTAATAATCACAGATGAATGGGGTCTGCAGGGAATTATGTGGGCACGAGCACATCTCTAAAGCGCCTTAGACCACGTTTACACGACACTGGTCTCGCTTAAAACGGAAAGGCTTTTCCTTGTGATGATGCAGTTGAGAACTTGTGAAAACAGAAGACATGCTGCTAGTGACTTGTGCCATGCGGGGCTGTGTCAGCATACCTTCCTGTTCCTTTCTGCCTCAAAATCAAGTAAACTCACGTTTGTCCAGTGAAATGATTTTAATGTGAAGCCGCAGCTTCACTGTAAAACCTGACGAGTTAGTTCAACTCAAACGGTTTGAGGAAACCGATTGCCTTGAATCATTTGAGTTTATTAACTTATACTATTTAAGCATAGACAATTCTTTGATTTGAGTATAGGTAACTCAATTATTTATTGTCAAGGTAAGTTAGGTAAATTAAGTTAATAGTACTAATTCCACTAAGTTAACTGAACTTAAACTAAAACGTATTTTACACTTAAATATTGCATTTATCTGAACTCATCACAAATGTGTTTGTATAATGTATCTGAATAAGTTAGACTAACTTGAATGGGATTCTTTCCTCAAATGTTCCTACTTGAGTTTCATTAACTCAGTTTTCTTCCATTAAAGCAAATTACTAGATTCTAGTTGTGACAACTTTTAGCAACTTAATTCATTCGAGGAAACCGATTGCCTTGAACCGTTCTAGTTGGGTTAACTCAGTATAAAACACACATGTCTGATACAACTTAAATCATTTATTAAGTTGAATGAGGAGCACTTACAACACAACACAAAGCATTTCAGTGTTCACATTTTTTTCAGATGTCATTTCTTCCTTTACAAATACGTTTTTCTCTTTAAATCTTCAGGGAAAATAAAATAAACACCCAAAGTTAAACAATAAAAATAAATGTATGATAATAAAAAAAATAAAAAATAAAATAAAAAATGTTCTAGATGGGTTAACAGTGCTCTGCTGAAACATACTATCTTTAACCTCTGCACAAAGCCGGTACTAAGCACCACATTTTCCATAACTCCACCTCTTTACTGCAATGTCCATTGACGCATTTTAGTTTCCCTCCCTGATGTTTACTTCCATCTATCTGCATAGTATTACATATAAACACTTTCTTTGTCTGTCTAAATCTTACATTTCCTGTTATTGTCTCTCTTTCTAGCAATGTGTCCTTTTTGTTTACAAAAACAGAAAACCAAAATATGGTGAAATTACACTTTTAACAGCTTATTTTTTAAGGCATTATTTAGAGATCAAAAAGACAAACAACCTATAAGTAAAATATATACCACTCTTGTAGCCGTTATATGAATTTGGAAGCCAGCAGCTTAGCCTAGCATAGTTACTGGATACAGCTCGTCTGGCTGTGTCGAGTAGAAACCTGTGCCAACCAGCACCTTCAAAGCACACAAGAAAAAATGTCTTTTGTGTCTTCACCTGAACAAGTAATAACATGAATGTTGTTCTTTTTTAATCTGGTGTGCATTAAGTGGACAACACCACAGAAAAACTATTGCATCACACTTGCAACTCTTGTCATAAACACTAGGGAATCAGAACAGAAAACAGTTTGGCATGCAAGCCAAATTATGTTTTGACATGACAAACAATATCAACTACTGTGGTCACAACTTTACTCCAGCTCATTTCTTAAGGCCAGCAACTTAGGTTTGAGTTGTTTTCTCCCATCATCAAGGTTTAAGAGGACAACCTGGATGAAGTCGAAGAAGCCCCCTAACTTCTCAGGGTAGCTCAGATGGAGAGCATAGATCAGTCCAAACAAAATCACAAGTGAATCTGGCCAAGATGTGTGAGACATTACAACCTGATCTTGGAGGACGATTGACACGTGATGTGTTTCAAAAGGAGCTCCTGCAGGCACCTCCTCTTCATTGACCACTGCCACCAAAGCCACTGCTCCCTGGTTGGTTGCCTCAAACTCATTCTGAAAAGGGAAGGCATGTTAAGTATATGTGATGATCTGGATTTATTGTAGAAGCCTTGTAAGTTTAGAAGAGCACAAACAAAATATACATACAGGTAGTATATGATGCTCAGCTATTTTTGAGTTGTGTGAGCATTAAAAATAAATATAAAAAATAAGTCTATGTGCGTGACGAGAACGGATTTTTAAAACATTTCTAACTTGAACCTCACTCAAATGTCAAAATCAGTGACTATCTACTCACGATCCACTACATGCGTGTATGTGCTGAAAACAGATCAATGGTACATTAAAAAAAAATAAAAAAATCTTCCAAAGGCTTTATCACGAAACAAACCTCTTACTCATGTATTAGTTCCTTTGTCCCATCTCAGCCTAATAATTTACTCAAGGTCACTTTAGAATGAAACAGGCATCATCTCAACACCAGTCTAGCAATTAATGCAATGTTATAACATTCAACATTTAGTTGACCAAGGGGAAACAGCTTTTCAAGCCTAGATAATGTGATGCCCAAACGGAGGTAGTGTAGAGAACTGCTCTAAAAAGGGAGCCAACAACTCACACAGTAGGAGGAATAAGACAAATTAGGGATTTCCCTTAGCAACATAGATTAAGGTATATATAGGAGAAAGAGAACATGAAAATAAATATACCTTGCATGTTTTGAAGAGCTCTGATGAATCCTCCTTTAAGTACAGCGGTAGGCCGGCCAAGGCTGCTGTTCGAGCTGCATTGATGTTGTTCTTATCCTGTTGAACACACAAAATAGTTATGCATAGGATGTTGGGGTCCGCTGTTTACATTCAAAATCAATCTAATGCATAACATTTTTTTAAATAAAATGTTCACCTGTTCCTCATATGCCATCAAAAGTTCTTCCATCTTCTCCCCAAATCTTCCAGTCTTCATCTTTTTGTAGAGCGTCAGCAGCTTAGGTGTGTATTGGTCAAGTGCAGAAAAGAAGGAAAATTGTAGATTTTGATTGGTGATCCTGTGGAATTCGCTGTAGAGCTGCATGGTGGGAAGAAAATGCAAGATTACAAACTGGATTTTTTTATACAAATATACACACTGCCAATAAAACTTAGCAATTATGAGCTCTTTTTCCAGACCAAGCACTCCTACAACGATGACGGACAGTGTGTGTAACTTTTTAGTTGCCTGTTTTAAGATTTTATTCACCTGTGCTTCACAAAAGAGTGCAGGCCATCTGTCTTTGAGTTCGACAATGGGAGGAGCTGAATTCACCATCTCTTCACGCCTGAGTGCGAAGGTGCGCTGCATATGTTGATCAATGAGAATCATGTCTCTTTCTGTTGATGTCCTCCTGAACTGCTCCACCATCTCAAGTCTCTGGGTCTCCAGTGTTTCAGCCCTGCTCAGTTTGATCCTGTAGTTGCACATCTTGAAGAACAGGCTGTTCTGCCAACCCTGACACCCTGTTTTGGAACCGTTTTCTTTTAGACAGGGGTGTTTTCTCACCAGAGCCTTTGCAGCATTGCCAATCTGTTTGAAACTAGGATATGCTTTATGCTTATATATTTCCGCAGCCATTACATCCAGGATGTTGTGTTTTTGATCCTTGGTTACCCAAAGTGTTTCCCCCTCTCTCACAAATGAAGAGTTGCCCTCTCTTAGAGCATACTCCACCTCAAGCGAGAATGTTGGAACAGCAAAGATCTCTGGCCATCGGCAAGGACGCTCTGGTGAATCTGTGTTATCAGACAACAACACTGTGTCATCTGTGCTGATTGAACTCTGATCTAAATCAACCAGTCTAAGTATCTTAATGGTTGCCTTAGATGGTAGGTCCTCTATGTCAACTAAATTGCATAGGGCATTGTCAAACTCTGGGTCTTGAAACTGAAGCCGAAAGTCATAGTCCAGGTTCAGCTTATTTTTCACCTCAAATATGAGGGCATTCACAGTCTCTGGACGAGACGGCAGAATAAGTCTCTCAGCGTTGACATCATCAAGGATGACTCTTAGCTTCAGAACAGTCACTTCCATTTATAATAGCTCGGTACACCTGTGACATAAAAAAGAAAAGAAAAAAAGCTATTACAGATGCTGTCCTTTTCACTAGTGGCATAACATTTATCAGTATATCAACTGTTCCCTTATCAAATTAAACTGTACAGGGCAGTATGTAATTGTTTCCTCTTACTGGTGTGCAGCTACAGTTCAGCATACATGTAGCATGTATTTTTCTTGCTTTCTTAGAACACACACAGAACATGCACCTATAACACATGGGTTGTAGTAGAACATGTACATTACCTTTTCAATATGTTGTGCAGTGTGCCCAGGGAGGGAGGTGATCACTAGTGTTCCTAGAAAGGTCCAGACTGATCTTTAGCCTCCCTCAGGTCACTGGAAAAAAAGGCTTGATGATGTCAGCTTGGTGTTGTGTTGTTCTTTTCCTCGAACACTGGAATGAAATATTTAGTCGTTAGAATTAGCCCACTTGAAACTTTGTAGAGCGTCTTTGAGTGCCTTGAAAAGCGCTATATAAATCCAATCCATTATTATTATTAGGCAAACTGTGGCATTTGGTCAGTTAAGTGAGAGACAGCTTTCATGGTATGACTCTTGCTTTGATTATCTGTGAGCTCATATGACCGCAAATGCTCAATATACATGGCCTCATAGTCTTTCAGTAGAAAGAAGATGTAATTTCCGATAAGTAATATGTGTCGGATCTCTTTAAACTCAGGCAAGGCAGAATGCACCCCAGTGCAAACAAACAGGCCAATTCCAAAGCTTGTGCCTTGGATGGTTACCTGTGTTGTGCTATATACACTGCTGTTGTCTGTGAAGCTCAATATTAATGCATGTGTATCAGTTGGCAGTGAATCAACAAAGACAGACTCCACTTTTGAAGTCTGTACCGGTGGCTTGAAAAATCTTGGTGACATGTCTTAAATGCCCCCTTAGATGAACATGCATGTCCCCCTCAACAAATGGTTGTTTAAAATCACACACACAGGGCAATGAAATCCACGATTCGTAGTCAAATCATGACTGTCCCCACCAACCACTCTTTGCTCAGAATGTATTCTTGACAAATGTATCTTCAGCGAATTAAAAGTACTAAATGTACACATGCAGTTGTTATACAGGCAAGGTAACGGCGAAACAGTGGAATATTGGCCATGATAGAGTCTGTAATATCTTAATAACAGTATTTTCAAAGCAGTAGAAAGGCCACACAATTTACATTTCCACATAACTGAACGAATAGGGGTTTCTCTATGGAATGGACCACGTGTCTGAAATCACGTTGTCGAGTGAAGGCTAAGTAGCATTCAAGCTAGCCTTAGCTTACATATTTTCACGGACATGCTGTGTACGTCTTTTTTAGGGTTGCTCCCTCATTGTGTGCTTTCAAATTAATTTACTTTGTATATTTTTCTTTACTCACGTTAGCTAACCGGGCAAAAAAAGAAAAAGGAAACTAGCTAGGAGCTCTTGAGAAGAACTTAGGAAGCTAACCAGAAAAAAAAAACTCAGTCAGAAGCCAACTTGACAGCAATTATCAAATAAAATTAACGTTATAAAACAGTCCGGTTTCTAACCAATGAAGCAGGAATTGTGGTGCTTGCAAGCTATAGTTAGTTTGCACAACTCAGTAAGCTAGCACATTTCAGCTTCACACAATGTACTCTAATTACAATTCAAACTGAATCACAAACGTGTAAGCAGTAATAAAATAAAGACAGCAAAGTTACCTTCTGAGGAAGACGGCCCCGTATCTGTGTCCTGAGTGGATAAAAAGTCCTTTTATCCGTCGACAATTATGCTGCGCAGCAAACTTCTCCGTGGCGTGAGTGCTGAGTGCAAACTGAGTGCTGAGCGCTGAGCGCAAACTATTTGAAATAGTAACGGCCACGGTGCTGCGTTCACGGTGAGGTGAAAGGCAGGTTTACTGTCAACATTCTGGCCGGGCACAATGCAACACACTGGGTTATCCAAATGGAGAGTGAATAAAGGGCAGATTAAGACTACTTCCGATAAATCTGACTTTTTAATTACATATCAGATGCCGTTTTTTCCTACCAAAATATTTGATTTACTTAGGCCTACAAGGAAAATAAAAACATTCTCACACAGGCCTATGAGAAATCAGAGAGATAAAATAATGGCAATAAAAAAAAATTAATTGTTTAATTCTAATATCCTACTTGTTTTTTTATGTGACACTTCAAATGCTCTGGGAGGTGATTTAAATAATATCAATAATTATTTCAATGCATTCTTTGGTTTACTTGGGTACCCTGCTGATCATTTATAAACTGAAATAAAAACAAACATTGAACAATCTTAAGCCATGCAGCATCATAACCCATCAACATTTTTTCAACTTTAAGGAACTGAGTTAATGGAATGAACCGGATTCACATCACCACTACTTAAAATTCTTCAAAAAATTAAGTGCACTCAAAAGGACTGAGTTATTACAACAATAATTAATTTTTGAGTTACATGAGATAAGTTGGAGTGAGTGACGCTAACTTTTTACCAAGATTAAGTTATGTTAACTTACTTCTTTTATTAAAATGTACTGTTAGGTTTTACAGTGTTTAGGTAGTGCTCCGTTCGTATTAACTAGTATTCTAGCAGTAGTACTCTCCGCTGAGCACAGTGATGATGCGAGTGAGACACTGTGCATGTCGTCTTCTAAGTTCTAACTTTTGAGTGGCTATTTGACAGCAAATGCAGTAGGCCTACGCATGTGTGGAGTGGAGCCGTGATGTCATCGTTATCACAGGGAACAGCAATGATGTTCACATGGTGACGCTGGAGATGCATTTTGAAAAGATTCCACTCTGGAACATGGTTTGAAAAGTTTACGTTTTCAAGACTGCAAACGCTGTCATCATGTAAAGGAACAGCCCCAAATGTAAAAATACTTCTGCGTTTGTGATTAAATAATTTGGTCAACTGATGTTGTTTTTAAATGCGCTATAGAAATAATTTTGACTTTGACATTACAGTGTAAACAGGCCCTTAAAGGGGTAGTTCAGGATTTTAGACATAGGGCCTTATTCCCAAGTTAGCCTTGGTGTTCTTTATCAGTGGAGACAGTTTTCAACACATTTAATTCAGTCCTTATAGTTGCAGAGTGCGCTCGTGCTAAGCTAGCGCACGGCATCGGGGGGATATCTAGCTTGCAACTAAAACAGTCTTACCCACTCCACAGTACACCCGAGGCCAATCAATTATAACGCCAGACTATCGATGTAAATGTCTGTGTTGATAGAATAATTTTAGAAATAAAACCAACCTCGCATATTGCATTTTGAGGGACTTTATTCCTTGTAGGCTGCGACAGCGGCGGACTAATACCTAGGTTACAGGCTCTATAATAGTTTGTTTACCTGCTGCTGCCCGTACCTGTACGAGCCGGAATACACTGATGAAGAATTGAGAGGGATGCTCAAAGGGCAGAAAGAGAAAGAGCGTCTGTAGAGACAGCCCCCGCTGGAGCTGCAGCAGAGAACCGGGACAGAATGACGGTAGACTGGTGGCAGTGCAGTTTCAGTTTCTGTCCCACGCTGCTCTGTTTACTTTCTGCTGTAGTGATTCGGTTACACAGCAAAGTAAAAGTCCGCTGCTGCTAAGAAAGTAGTCCCTCAAAATGCGATAATTCATGCGATGCGAGGTTGGTTTTATTTCTAAAATTATTCTATCAACACAGACATTTACATCGATAGTCTGGCGTTATAATTGATTGGCCTCGGGTGTACTGTGGAGTGGGTAAGACTGTTTTAGTAGCAGGCTAGGTATTCCCCCGATGCCCTGCGCTAGCTTAGCACGAGCGCACTCTGCAACTAGAAGGACTGAATTAAATGTGTTGAAAACTGTCTCCAATGATAAAGAACACCAAGGCTAACTTGGGAATAAGGCCCTATGTCTAAAATCCTGAACTACCCCTTTAACCTTCCATCAGGAAACACACTTCATCTTATTCTCTGACACATTTCAG
This sequence comes from Ammodytes marinus, assembly GCF_949987685.1. Taxonomy (NCBI): domain Eukaryota; kingdom Metazoa; phylum Chordata; class Actinopteri; order Uranoscopiformes; family Ammodytidae; genus Ammodytes; species Ammodytes marinus. Next base: position 32,404,000 of record NC_137233.1, read on the forward strand.
TACAATAAAATGTAAGTCAATCAAAAAAACCATGAACACAACATTGCCTCGACTTGAAGTGGGCAGTCACACACACTGAGCAAAAAGCAAAGATTTTCCCCTGTAGTTGAATACAGAATGGCAGAAAATCTTGGATAGCAATGTGGGGCAAAATGCAATCCAGGCCTATTGTAATGAACTGGCATGGGGCCACGGCGAAGCCAATTAAATGATACGAGGCTGGCAGTAAGTGATTTTCATTACATGACCCCCAAGAAACCCACTGCAACCAAATTTAATCATCTCACAATGTAGGGGTTATATGAACCCCTTCATGCCCTGACAAGTTTCAACATGCAATTTCAAAAAAAAAAATCATTTTTATAAGGGGCTGAAGTGTGAAACTGAAGTGCCTTTCTGACTTTCAATAGACACCTCACTTTCTTGTCCGCTTAAAGCTGGGACAATCGGAATGCAGTTTTTAGATTCAGGGACTGTGAAAAGGCAAATAATGCAAATTCTCTCATATTTTATTGCATCTGTGATTGTTTAACCAAACGTGGGTAATGACATTAACCTTTGCACACACTTGGCAATACATCACAGCCAAACGAGACAGGCGCAAATTGGTCAGCTCTTTGCAGCAGCCCTAAACTCACATGGTGTAGGATGACACTGGAGCAAGGCTACAGACACACACTGCATTTCCACAAATATTAGACTGCATAATTATGTCTAACCTAATATGATTACATAATTCAATAATTTGTCCAACAATGTTTCTATATTGACCTACAGCACTATGTTTTGAAGAATTCCTCCTCACTTTTATGTTTTAGCCTTTGGTAGATTTAATACTTGATCTGCAGGTTGTTTAGACAGGTTTAAACATTTTAGAAGTCCTGCATTTTAAATCTGTATCCTGACCTTTGGAAAATAATGGTTTAGCAAAGACCACACCAGCTTGCTATAATTAATATGTGGGGCACATTTAAAAAAAATATAAAAACTAATTTATGCCACAGAGATAACTGCTCGCTAAACAAAGCCAAGTGTCTATGTAGGGCAAGCTCCTGCAGACAAGCCCAATGTTTTCCCATGGAAAGTGAGGAGAAAATGATGTATAGAAAATAAAGTGGAAAGTATTACAAGTTAGTAAGAGATGGCTTCGTAGAAGGTTCAGATTGTCATGTTACCCTGTTTGATACACATGTTTTCCCAGTCACATAAAAGGGAAACGTACATCGTCCTACAATGTTTCACAGCTACAAGGACATGATCCGTCATTGGCTCGCTGTACACTCACAAATCAAACGCTAATTGTTCTTGATGAAGCACTTGGCCAAGCAGGCAGAGCTAATCGCTAACAATTACAATGAATCTTATGCACCGTGAGAGCGCTTTGGCTGAGAAAACCTTGTTTTAAAACATCTTTGAATGCATGCCCATACAATAGTGCATGTATTATAATGGACAGAGTATTAGTAAATGCCGAAAATGAATCTATACAAACGACAAAAGACATTTGTTCTATTTTCCAATTTTTTTTCGGCCATTTAAGAACTGGGGAAAATAATGTTCCCACAGCCCGATAGTCCCACAGCCCGATTGTTCTTCAAATTGGTGATTAGGTTCAGGCATCACAGCTGGGTGGTAAGGGGACAGGGAGAGGTTAGAATAGGAGTGACACACACATACACACAAACACAGACATACTATTCTCTATTATATAGTTGGATTACTTAGGGGAAATTTGGGAGCAACGGGCTGTGACATAGACACACTCCCCATTCAACAATATGTATAGCTAGAAGAAGAAAAAAAAATTATTTAAACACAAAATAAATAGTAATCAATTTTATTATCTATTTTGTAGTGGTGGGCCGTTATCGGCGTTAACGTGCTGCGTTAACGCCAGACTCTTATCGGCGATAAAAAAAATATCGCCGTTAATCTCTTATTCCACCTCCTGTTCGGCTCAGGGAGCCAGTCATTTGTACAGTTCAGCATAGACTCGGCCGTAATGCTGCTGCACACACACACACACACACACACACACACACACACACACACACACACACACACACACACACACACACACACACACACACACACACACACACACACACACACACACACACACACACACACACACACACACACACACACACACACACACACACACACACACACACACACACACACACACACACACACACACACACACACACGCTGCATGTCAGAGACGAGGGGCGAAGCTTCTCTCACACACCTGCCGCTCTCTCTCTCTCCATCACTTGCCCACGACACAATCGGGTATTGGAACGCAGGGTGGGTGTGTGTGGCCACCGGTCGCCACGTGACTATAAGTTTCCAAGTTTTAAACACTTCTATCTCTTCAACGTCAACGTCACCGTACCCGAATCCTAAATATCCCCATAGCAGACGCTATATTTCATCGGGGGGAAAACTTTGTTTTGCGCCACAGATCGACTCGGCCGTAATGCTGCTGCACACACACACACAGACACAGACACAGGCACACACACACGCTGCATGGCAGAGACGAGGGGCGCTACCAAAAAGACGAGAGGAGCGGTTGGAGCAGTTGGAGAGTTTAGAGACACATGCGCGCACATTTATTTACATAAAATCGCAATCGCAGTCACTTGTGCAGTTATGTAAAATGTTTCACTAAGGAAAATGACAGAAAAAGTAACGCACAGTGACTTTGATGAGTAACTTTAATCTGATTACTGGTTTGGAGATAGTAACGCGTTAGATTACTCGTTACTGAAAAAAGAGGTCCGATGCCGGTAACGCGTTACTATGTAACATCTTGTTGAACATTATTTATTTTCATCACCAATTATCATAGTAGAACAGCTTCCTCAAGCAGTTTGTGATGCATGTTGGAAACAGGAGATGAGCCCCTGGTCTGATGCGCCACCTGGCTTGAGAAACACGTTCTCAAAGACTTACTTTGAGTCATTATTTAGGAGCACACAGACTTACTTTGAGTCATTATTTAGGAGCACACAGACTTACTTTGAGTCATTATTTAGGAGCACACACATATTATGAATGAATTCAAATGAGACATTTTAATCTAGATTAATCTAGATTAATTCCAAAATTAATCTAGATTAATCTAGATTAAAAAAATTAATCTATGCCCACCTCTACTATTTTGTGATTTTTGCAAAATTACTCATAACATTAACCCAACATTTAGACAAAGCCCGTCAAAGGAAGATTGAAACAATGCAGCCGTGAGTAGGGGATTTTGATGGCATGTGATGTACAATATTAGCCTAACAACAGCCTCAATTTGATGGAATACAATGACGCCTCATTCTCATTGGAAGGTACCATAATGTTGCCTGTAAGGATAGCCAATATGGGCAGTCGGAATACAATTAGCTAAAATGACATTTGTTTTTATTATTCTGGAGTAATTGTAATAATCCAATCTGACAATGCAACAATTGAATCCCTGTATGAGTGTGTCCATGATTAGATGGCAGCCGCAACACAGGTAGACAGCAGCAGCACACACAGCAGCCTTCATCTAAAGTCAAGTGGATTTCTATTGATTTCCACGCCGTATGACCTCAGCACGTGACAAACGCCTCAGAGAACAAATTCAATCTGCATTTAAATACCACACACAGTAACAAGCACAAAGGGTGAGCTATATTGCAAATGTTCCCTTTTGATTTCACCATTTGTTCCTTTAATTTTCTTTCCAATTTACTCAGTTTCTCTTCGATTTCCCAGGTTGGTATTGAATTTTTTATTTTTATTTTAGTAGCCCCAGGTTTTAAGATACTGTAGTCATTTTGTGAGATTAAAATGGAGGTTAATGGAAAATTGTTCTGTGGTGTTCACATTATTGCAAAAATTGCCTGTTTCAATTGAGCCAATATGTTGCCTTATACTTTTTAAACAGAACTGGAAGAGTTGTCATGTTCAGTTACTTCCTAAGGCCCCAGAGATCGAGATAAAGGATCATTCTGTATTAGAAAGTATTCTGCCCTTTCAGTTTTCATTTCATGTAATTCTTTGAAAAGTATAGTAGAGTTAGCGTTGAGTTGCAACATGGGATAGGAGCCACATGGTCCAATGGAAAACACATTTTCATAACATTCAGGCTAAATGCATTATCATCACCTAATATGAGCACTGTTTGCTCTGGGGGAACTTAAAGGTCACATATTATGCTAAATGCACTTTTTAAATGTGTTCTAACATATCCATGGGTCCACGGTGTGCCTAGAGACTGCCAAAACATTAAAAAAAATAACAATATCTCCTTTTCTCATTCTCCCCCTTTCTGAAACCCCCCTCCCTCTCCCCCCCCCCCCCCCCCCCAATATACTCCAGTCAGAATTATCCTCGTTTCTGACCTCAAAAACTGGAAAGCCAGAAGCTTCCACTGTGCAGCCCACACCCCTATTTCTTATTGGTCCACGGCCCTGACAGACAGAGGGCGAGGCGTATCTGGCTTCGCTTCCGGACAGGGGGCGGGGGGAGCTCAAAGATTGTATATTTACGAGGGGAGCTGCAGCTCTTTTTAAAAAAATAGGCCATTGTGAGATTAACTGAACATCAGCATAGTACAATAAATTATCTGAAAGTTTTTTTCAGCAAACAATTAAAGAAAAACGTATTAGGGACCACTAAGACCATATAATATGGTGTATAATAGTACCGAAAAGTGTATAATATGGGAGCTTTAAAGGTTCAGTAAGCAGAATGGTCAGTTTAGCTAACTTCCCGTCAGTGACTGCAGTTAGCAGTCCCCTCCCTCGTCCCCACGTCACCAAATTAATGCACTGCGGTCTTCAAGCAGCGAGTTATCTAGCATCATCTCAGATCCGTAAGTGTGATAAAAACCATCAAAACAGACATTGGGAAGGATTTTTACCTGCTCCGCCATTGTAGGCGCATACACATTCACCCATATGTCTCTCTGCACGTGCACCGACAGTGAGACGGGTGCCGGTTTGTAGCGTTCTCTCTTCTGATTGGTTATCAGTAGTCGGATCCCCAAAAAGTTTATTTGCCGATTACATGCAGAGCGAGTGACAGAGAGATCGGCTTTATGAAACGCGCACACTATATAAGTGATCATGTATGAATAAAGAGCGATTTAACACTTATATTAACATAAATAAATCACTTACTTCACCTTTAAGTTCATCATCTTGGCTTTGCTTTGTGAGCCGCTGCACAGCAGTTCATTGAGGTAAAACAACACAGTGGCTGTCATCAGTGTTGTGCAACGTCGCACCGCCGCTGCGTCATCAAAATGCGAAACACCGCGGCAAAAAACCAAAACAAATGAATGCAGCAGTTATCGCATTAACGGCGTACAGTAGAGGCTCCGTGGTCTCCATCTCCCAGCCACAGCTGGACAACCTGGTTTTGCAGTATGTTGCAGTTTATTAAAAAATTATTGTCAATTAAATCGGATAGCCTGAGAAAAGGCAGAAAGAGTGTTTTATGGTCTCACTGTCTAACCCTACATTTCTCTTTCTGTGATGTCAGGCTAGGATGATCCGATTTCAATTTTTTTTGCACATTTATACTTCATAGGATCTCCGAGTTCAATACACCTTCATATTTCAACCGGTGAAGTAGGCCTTTAACCGTTTTTGTTTGAATAATTCCTCATTAAAAAGACCATTCAAACAGCAACTTTTTCCTCATGTTTTTGAGAATATACTGTAAGGGTAAAAGCTGTGGACTGAATGTTATTGAAATAATTGCTGTCTGTGGTTCTATATGGTATGTGGCAATATGCAATTATTTAAAATAATAGCCTGCAGCAACATATTGAAAAAAATAACTATGAACTAATTCATTTTTGAACTGTGAACTTAGTTCAGAATTTTTAATTATGAACTATGAACTGAACTAGTTCATTTTAAAGTGTGTGAACTGAACTTTGAACTAGTTCACTAGTTCCCAACACTGGCTATCATGGGTTATTCTTCCTTGTGACTTAGTGCTGGGAGGATAACAGCTCTCCCTGGTGCTTAATTCTCCCCTTGAACCCAACAGTGAAATACTGGGCAGAAAGCAGCTTTCTGTGGCAGGTATACAGTATAATTGACCTAACGCTTAAAAACAGGACAGTGGCTTCCAAAATGACATTAACATATCCAGTAATATATTCTTACAGGATCAAAAATCTAGAAAGCAATGATATCTTATGTAACCTATTAGCAGTGTTGCACCATCCAGTTACAGGTTAGGGACTAAGCTTGAAAGTGAAAGCGTGGGGTCATCTCGATTGGCGAAAATTGGCGATTAGGTTCAGGCATCACAGCTGGGTGGTTAGGGGACAGGTGTAGAGGTTAGAAAAGGAGTGACACACACACGCACGCACGCACGCACGCACGCACACACACACTTGTTGAAGAGGTGTCTCAGTCCAGATACAAACTAAGTGTGGTACGATTAGATTGTGGAGAGAACATAAGCCAGTTGCTGTGTATTGCATTATCGCTATCATTGTAAGCCTTTCATTTCGTAAGTTTCAACAAAATGCAGCAGATGAAGCCAAATAATCATAGTTTTATAAGGATTATTTGCCTAAAGTGATACAAATCATGCAAAAAAACAACTTCCTTTAGTATAATAAAAGCCTATCTGACTGCACATTGTTACAATGATTTGAGGTGCAAGCGCTGATGTCTTGAAAGCTTTCGAAGAGTATTTAATATGTGCCAGCACACTGCACACAGATAATATTCCTTATTACATCTGTGAGCACGGGGAAATACACATGAAATGCACATGAAATACATTTTTAAAAATGTGCGCCTGGCCTGCTGAGGGCTGCTACATTAAAGAACAAAGATTATATGATGATAGCTGATCTTAATCTATCATCAGTGTAGCCCAAGGATGACAGCATCAAACATATCAACGTCACTCTGCCTGGTGTAAATGGCAGCAGCCTCACATATGGGAATGAGGGCACAATACATCAATTATCTTCTGGGTCTATTTTAAGGCACTTTGTAAAAAAAAAAGAGGAAAGAGGCCAGTGACGTAGCCAGGGAGCGTGATGTTTACAGCCGCTGAATGCTGTTGTTGACATTCTCTCTCTCCTACTAAGACAGCACAAAACGCACTACTTTAAATCCAACAAAATTGTATTATATCCGTGCAATCATCATTGTGTGTGCTGTGCAGTGGATAGACAATGACTATACATATGGGACTATACCATCAACTAATTGCACCATCCCGTAGTGGGATATTACATTTGTCTAAAGCCTGGTTATTGCGTTGCATACTCCTAGTGCCACGTAAAAAAGTCCAATTCAATGCATCAGCAACATTTCCAATGAAAGTATGTAAACAATTCCAGCTTATTAAACAGAAATATAGACTTCAGTAAAACTAAAAAGAAGCTATGGAGTATTTTCACATCAATAAAGCATTTGGAGAGATTGTTATAATTAGCCAACACAAACGAGACCGCCACAGAGAGAAGACCTGGCAGCCTCTGAGTCGGGGTCTGCGTCTTTACTTCTTGGTTCCACCATGTTGGATCTGGCTGGATGTCTGTTGGACTGCTTTACAGCACGCTAACAGGAACCAGGGTCTACTGTGGAGCCAGAGCAGAAGAAACTAAAGCTGTTGGAAGGTATGCCAGTGGCAGGTGGAAGGAGTGAAAAAAAAATGTGTGTCAAAACTTCCAAGACGTTTTTCCTCTTCAGTTGAAGCCAGAGATAAAAACTATTTTGACTGTTTAAAGAGAATAGTTTTCTGTTTGTTTTTCTAAACCACGTTATCACTACCATGACATTTTTTCTATTTTTCTTTTTAAATGCATGTCTTTCAGCACTTAATGCTCAAGGCCCTAATGTCAATATACTGTGTCACGACAAATACTCTAGAATCCAGAATAGCTGCATCATGAGTAGGTGTGAGGCATTCCTTTCCTTTTGTGGATTTACTCTTTGTGCTATTTTGTAGACAGACACATACGAATGCTTAAAGAAGGATGTATAGAAGATGGTTTCCTCAGACGGAATAATATACAACGCCACCATACTTTATTCATCCCCAAAGAGAAATTGTACTGGCTGTTTAAATAAAACACATCAAGCAAATACAACTTCATGGTTATTAGTGGGATCTGGTGAGCTTGGCAGCTTGGCACCAAACTGACTTTGGTTCCTTTACTGTAAACCATTGTGATGGGTACGTGTCTTACACCTGTTACAATGACTTCTTTCCCTAACAAAACTTTTTTTTTGTCTGAGGTACAGTATGTACGATGTATGTATTATGCAGCAAAAAAGCTATACAAACCATGCGCGATCACAGAAGGCTAATATCATGTACATGCACCGACAGTATTGTAGTAATTACTCATGGGGCAACAGAAGTTACGCACTATAGCTTTAACCATATATTTTGGTAGTTTTCCTAACATGGCATGTTGTTTTTACCTGAGATTTTCATCTGATCATGTTAAGTTGTTTTAACGGTTTGTATTGTGATATTTAAAACCATAAATTAACTAACTGACTAGTATAGCTGACCTGTCCAGAAAAAAACAGGCATGTGTGTGCCCTGTGTATACACATCGGAGTAACTCCTATATATTCTTGAACAAAACTGTTTTAATGTAAACACTTCCCATTGACTAATACTGTCAATCACTGTGCTTACAAGTGCTGTACTTGGCAATAGCAGAGCGCTGAAAGCCCTCGTGAGATGTTGTTGGCAGTCACCACCGTCATCATGTTAGGTCTCTAAACTTCCCCCATTTCCTGTGCCACTGCCCATCAAAAGCAGCGCTCCACTGATACAGGGCTCTGAGGGGAGCTAATATTATAACAACACAGAAACTTTGATCTGACAGCATGCGGATCAGACTGAAAATGATCAGCACTGTCCTGTTTATTGGTCTTCAGAGGAATCTAGGACTGAGCAACCTAAAGTGATCCAAAGAGGAGTGACGCCTGGCTTTATCTGTACTTCAATCCTAGCTCTAGTTCTCCAGACAAATTCAAAAATATACTGTATAAAAAAAAAATCAGATGATGGATGTCCTGATTTTTTTCCCAGGAATTAAGGTGTGACACCGCAGCACAATCAGTTCATGAGAAAAGGTCAAAAAATATTTGATCCCAACTTCAAGGGCGACCGTGCATAAGAAATACGAACAACAGAAATCCAGAAGAAAAATCTGACATTTGGTCATTTTCATTGCTGTATCAAAAGGAGCCTTCATTTCCAGAAAATCAACTATAATTCTCTGTACTGGCTTTGATTTTGCAGCTAATATCTCCTCAGTATACAGTGAGTGTGTTTTGCCTAGTGTCCAGCAGCCCACTGCTGTGGGAGAGACCCGGAGTAAATATAGTCTTGTTATGGGAAACCAGAGGATGCGTTAATAATGTACGAAGAGTCTGATTCCTTTGGAGAATGTCATTCAGAGTCCCATGGCCCGTCTCAACCTTGCCTCCCCCCACGCTGCTGACACTCAGTCAGGGTTGAGGGCAGGATTTTCAAAGCGCTCTCTTCCTGTTACCTTATCTCCACTTCCTCTCTCTTCCTGTCATTCAGACCCCCTTCCAGAGCCAATGACCTCACTTCCCTCAGCCTTTTTCCTGCCTTCTTCTTGAACCCAGCTGACTCTTCAACTCTTCGGCACAGTTGATGCATTAGTATGCTACATTGTAAAGCGCAAAAACTCAGCTCGTCAATATTTTTTTTCCTGTTTTGAAGTGTTAGCAAGACCACACGTTTACCAGAAAAGATTAAAACATATTCTTTAGACCATATGACTATGGCCATCTGTGTAAAATCTCATGAGTGTGATGAAATATGGTCTCAAGTCTTTATTGTGGGATTTATCATGGCATATTGCAACTGAATACAATAATTCTAGACACATGGTGCGAGTATTCAAGCAAATATTGTGATGCTGAATAGACGTTGATTGGTCTGACAAACTCAAGAAGCTAAGAAACGCACACTTCTGATAGCCATGGATCAACATTTGGAGTCTTTTTTTTCTGTCCAACTTCCACATTCCAGTGCCAGTGTCTACTGACCTGGCTCTTTAGCTGCTAAATGAGTTGCTAACCTTGTCTGTGTGCATGTTGCTGAACAGGTAGCGTCTTTATCAGAACCAAAATCACTGTGAACTGTGTATAGCCGTGGTTTTTGCAGCAGTCCAATACACAATGCCTTTAGTTGTGCATGTAGAATAGGCCTACAAGAAAATAGACTTGAGGCCTAAAGAAAAAGACACTTTGGGTTGCGGTTATACACATAAGCACAAGTGTCTATCCAAGGAGGGATTGCTTTGTCTCTCTGTTAACCATGACCATGCATGCTCCACAACCTTAATCACATGCTATATGATTGTAACTGTGTAGAGTTAAGAGGATATCTGCATGTGGTTTTCTGTGTCCAAAATCACTCCTGTGTGCACCAGTTCACAATCATCTATTTAATAGAAAAACAATATAGTAAAGTATTGTGTATAGTAAAGATATTGGAAACTAAACAGATCATCAACGTGTGAAAGCAGCATGAGTGTACTAGGTGACTGATGTGTGGCTGACTAGCGTTAGGGGAAGTGGGATGGTTCCATTGTGGGAATTTCTGAGAACACCATGAGGCCAAGAATGAGAACTTGGACACAGAAGAGCTGTCAACAGTGTACATACAATGACCCAAGGTAGCAAAAAATTGATGATTTCAGACACCCACATATCCATTTAAGCTATTCAAAACATATGAATTGGCTTTTAATGCTCACTGGACAGTGAAACTAAGCTAGACATATGAATGCTTAGTGTTATTTTCTGATTTAAAAAGTGATAAGAAAATGGCAGTGTTTTGAAGGGAAAGTATGTGCTTCTTGCTTGTGGTGTGTGTGTGTGTGTGTGTGTGTGTGTGTGTGTGCGTGTGTGCCAGGGTTGTGCACCGTCATTAGCAGGTATTCCAAGCAGACAGACAGTCCCAGCGTGAAGCTTTTCCCTGGAAGCCTCAGATGAAATGGCACAAATAATGAGGCACATTATCAAACACAGGCAGGGGGCAGCTGGTTCAGTGTATATGTGACACACACACGCACGTGCACACACACACACACACACACACGCACGTGCACACACACACACACACACACACACACACACACACACACACACAGAGCCTGCGGCGAGCAAAGGGAGCGTGGAGAGCAGAGGGAAAAGCACAGTAGGCTCAGAGCGCAAGCCCAGAGATCGTTACTCGGGCAGCACTCTCATTCAGCTCATGGCTAACACATTGGGACATCGGTTTGGAGTATTGCAACCCGGGACATCGGTTTGGAGTTGCAACCTGTATATACTGTGTGTCCAGACAGGATTAGATACAAGTGGGGGGAAAGGTCAATGTCACAGGAACAACTACAGGTCCCCAACATCACAGTTGCAGAAACAAAGCCAGGTTACAATGTAATGAGTTGGACAAATACAACCCCACAAGCTAGCACCTTTTATTAAAGATGGAAGCTCATAGATGAACAGTAACTTTCCCTGCGTTCCAATCCCCATCCCTACTATTTAGTATGCCAGAAAAAGATTTAGGATGTCCCAATACATGCACGTCAATTGCAGTATGCTAAACAATACATAAATGCCCCATTAACTCCAATAGCATGTTGGATTATTCGTCTTTATTCTTGACATTTCTCAACAAAATGAAAACAAATCCTTATCTGATTTTTTTTCTCTCCTGTGGCCCTAAAACTCTTCTGTACTTTAATATGTAGTGTAGTAAAAAGAAAAAGTATGTGATTTGGAACGCAGGGTAAATGTTAATATCATTTCCCACAGCCTTACCATGAGCTGTAAGGCTGTGGGGTGTGTCAAAATATAGCTGTTGACTACCTCTGTTGACTACCTAAAGCTGTTGATTACCTAAAGTACCTTTTTAGTCGCTTCACTCTCAGTTTTGCACTGATTCATTGTAGATTGTTGCCTGTCCTTACTGGAACATACGAGAATAAAGGCTAGTGCACTATTAAAAAAAAAGCATACTATAAGCAAGTATAAAAATGCAAAGTAATGAAAAGCAAACTGTGGCTGGCCTTGGGCTTTACAACAACAGTATTATGCAACTGTTAACCTTAGGTGCTGCCATAATCCCCTTCCCCCCCTGACAGCAATGTGCCTAAATCTAGAGCAGCAGCAGCAGCCTGGATTTATAAGTTCATTACAGTTCAGGGCTGGACCAAGCCATGGGGCCTATTGCGCCATTAGTGTGAACCTGAAGGGATGAAAGCCACAGAAGCCTCTCCAGGCTCACAATGGCTTCGGCCTGCACATCTGTGAGCCAAAGGTCAACACGCTTGAATAATACGCCTCTTCACCCATGACGTCAGCACATGACAACAGATCACAGGAAGTGCCTTTGTGTGTTGTTTTCATTTCCTCTTGCTGTGTCAGGCTCATGGCTATATATCCTTCCCCCAGTCTGGCTCAAGCTTTAATATCGAAGACAGGCAGGCTCCGCATTCTGACACATAAGCTGTGATTTAGCAGAGTTATGAGATAAAAATGTTGGTTTCCCAACTGTACTATAAGATAGGCCTACATTCCTCATGAGTTGGTTGAGACCAAATCAAAGCTAAGATTGAATATGGGCCTTATGTTAAGTAACATGATTCTGCTTAATGTGTAAACAGGCTATTCACCAACATGCCTTACACATGTTCAATACAATATTTTAAATATGCAAAATGTCACATTCACAGCTCGTTCTGCTGCCATCAAGACACTATAAATATCAGCTAGAAATAGAGGAAGACTTTGAATACCTGTCCTGGACACAATTCAGAACATCATAAAATAGGTGTGGACTATCATTTCCAAAAATACACAGGAAAATATACAGTATTAAATGTAAAGGAAGTCATAAAAAAAGTTAACCAACTCAAATAGGAAGAAGAAGAGTCAAACAGTGAATTAACTGGAATAAATATTTTATAATAGGTCCATGGAAGAAACAGCTTTAGCGATATAGGCCTACTAGCGTAGCAATGGAAGAGGCTAAACTAGAGGCTGTATTTTAGACATTAATCACGACATGTCAAACTAGTCTCGCACGGACCTCCGGCACTTCTCTATTGCTGCGGTCAGCCTGCCGTCTGGCTGACATTATTCCCCGTGCGATCCCCGCTCATGCTGCTCTGTTGTAGTTGTATGTCCCTGTGCCTCGGCTGTGTAACTTCATAGATAGAAAAATGTGTATGTAATTTCGTACCAACTCACAAAAACCTCCCCTCAAAAGTTAAGACATTTTCTAAAGTATTATGTCTTTCGTTTGTGTTTGTAAACAAATGTACAGTAAGTGAAAGTAAACTGTTGGCTATGCGCCCCCCGTGATCTTCGGTAGTAATGCTCCGTTCTGTCCGTTTGGTACGCATCCGCAAGCTTGCAGGATACGTGCAGAAATACGGACGTAATGTACACAGAGTACGGACAGAAGGCTCCGTCCGTATCCGTATGTGTACGTAACTTATAGCATAAATGAGCCTTAATGCTAACTAGCATGCTAGTAGTCGGAGATAAAAGCTATATCCATAGAAGAGATTAAGGCAGATGATTAACATGGGAGCAGAGCTGACCCGAATCACCTTCAAAACATTGATTAAAATTGAAACAAGGCCTTCGTGTCATCACCACCACGCAAACACATGCATGATGTTACAATGTTATTTTAGTTGTCCTTGTCCTTTAGTTGGGTTTGTTTTATACTCACGTTGGGTTTTGGTGGGTATGTTAATCATGTCACTTAGCATTAAAATAAATTATTGTGTGGAAAAAGCCAATTTTGTTTAATATGGTTCAATCATGGTCCATACCCAGTCTACTTTCCAAGGTCAGATCAGAATTTTCTAGGGATTTCAAAAACATTCCCAGTGGGACTCTCTCTAATCTTAGGTCTCTGTCCCTTAAACACCTCTAACCAGAGTCTTCAAGTCCCAGTGATTCAGCACATACAGTTAACCATTCAATAAGTTAAGATTGCTAAAGAAGGACCAAAACAGGAACCCTCGTGGTGAAAAACTGGAGTGGTAAAATGACCAGGACCCTGGACTGTATGCACACCGGCAATGAACAACATCAGCTGTCTGTAAACGCAACACCAAAACCACACAAGGCATGGACTGAAAGGGGACCAAAGGTTATGGACCAGGAGGCCACAGAATGGCAGAGAAAGATCAAGGAGGACATCCACATCCAATGCCTGAGATGGCAGTGGCAAAGTGGGTAGGGAGGTCGCCTCTGGAGTGTAGGGAGGTCGCCTCTGGAGTGCAGGGTCGGAGGTTCGATCCCCAGCCTACCCGCCACAGGTCGAAGTGTCCCTGGGCAAGACACTGAACGCTAAATTGCTCCCGATGGTTCAGAGAGCGCCTTGCATGGCAGCTACTGCCATCGGTGTATGAGTGTGTGTATGAATGGGTGAATTGGCCTAATAAGATCCCTTCACAAAAAACCGGGAAGCCGGAGCATCCCCAAGGAGATTACGCACAGATGCCTGCTCTACACTACTCTGCCAATAGAAACATAGCTTTAATTATGGAATAAAGTATCACATTTCCAGTAGCCTATTCATATGTGATGTGGATCGCTTACTGGACATCAGCTTGAATTTTTCCCATGTGTACCTATGTACAATGTGTACAACACATGGCCTGCTTTTTAAAATGTTGAATACATAGTTGTGATGTATGTATGGACCTATGGAAGGTTAAATGTGCCCAAAGTATTAAAGGTGCAGTGTGTGATATCGGAATATTAAGTGGCATCTTCTGGTGAGATTCCAGATTGCAATGCTCTCTTGGTAACCCCTCCCTTTCGAATAATTACAGAAGCTACAGTGGCCTTCAAGGACAAGAAGCTAGTTCCTAAAGATGGCATCATCCACCACTGCCTCAGGTATTTGCACAATATAAAGTGATGAGGTGAAGATGTTTTTAGTTATTTATTATATAGTACTTCTTCTTGGCCTTCCAACAAGTGCATTTCCCCAGGACACCCACTATAAAAATGCATGTGGCCCTTAAGTTTTATCCATGCTGTGCTACTGTTGAAACATGGCGGTTATAAGTACAGCAGATTTTTTTTTAAATAGGCTCATTCTAAGGTAATAAAAGAAAAAAAACATACTTATGAACATACTATTTTAAATATTATATTATATTCCAATTCTACCAAGTCGGTTCTTAAGAAATGACACTCAATTCTACACACTGCACCTGCAAGCACAGATCCTTCATCGGTGAGATTTAATTGGGAGCGAGGCGATTGAATAGCAAAGAGGAGATGACTCACAGTGATCCGTCAGCAGAAAAAAACCAATAGGCTTCATCCGTCACAGAAATCCTGTGAGGAGCTTGTCGTGGCATTCATTATCCTGGGAACACATTAAAGAACACTCCACCTACAAAAGGAGTTGGAAAAGAAACCTGGGCCCCTTGACACGCAGGGGAGGTAAGGGTGCAGCTGGCAAAGGCACAACAGCGGAAGCGGAATGAATAGGCACATTTTAAACTGCGGATGTTTGCTATAATAAAATCTTTTTTTGTGACTGACACCGCTTTAGGAGATATCAATTAGAACTCTTTGGAAGGGATGGAAATAAGCATTCTGACGACGGTCTGCTATTTAGCATTCCACTAAAGGGCTATATATGGGCTCGACTTAGATGGATGCCCGCTTGATCTATTTCAGATCATTCTAAGGTGAGGCTTGTTTGTTACGAGGCAGCTTGGACAGTCTTGAGAGAGAGGAACGGCAATCTAGGGATCTTTAATCAATAAAAGAGTCCTTGGACTTGCGAGGAGAGTTTTTAAAATTGTTCCGCTGGCTGCCTTCTTGTTTCAATGGTATGGGTGGCTTCTTGGTGGGCCAGAGCAGGTCAGCTTTCTATCTAATTAGTCTGCGGAGGCGCTCTTCCTATTAGCCTAACTACCACATGCTGCATCTTGAGGCTTAATAATGCCTCATTACGGATGTGGTGCCACACATTCAGGGAGGACAAACGCCTGGTGGACGATCACATTTGGAGTACACGTTAGTAATAAAAAACAAACATGTAAATTGGGTTTTCAACAGTAGCAAGGAACATGGAAATGCATTACTTTGCTTGATCAATCTGGTTTCAGGCTTGAGGTTATTTGAATAAGCACTCCAATATACAGTGCTGTTTGAAAGTTTGTGAACCCCTTTAGCATTTTGGAATTGTATTGTGTTTAACCATTATTAATTCATTTTTATCAATACCAGTATTTTTTATATGAAATAACAGATGTTTGTTTATCAATTCAACATTTTTCTTTTCCAGAAATCAATTGTTAAAACAGATAAAACAAATGATTTGCCAACCCAATTTCTTCCCTAAAGATTTCTCATTACATTGGTCTATTTCATCAATCAGTTTGGCCCACCTGATTGTTTTTACCTGCTCGATTTATGCAATGCAGCTCAGGGTTCACAAACTTTTTCAGATACAACAGTTGGCAAATAATTTGTTTTGTCTCTTTTAACAATTGATTTCTGGAAAAGAAAAATGTTGAATTGATAAACATCTGTTATTTCATATAAAAAATACTGGTATTGATAAAAAATAAATAATAATGGTTAAACACAATAAAATTCCAAAATGCTCAAGGGGTTCACAAACTTTCAAACACCACTGCATTTGCCTAACCAGTTTGCATTTGTCTGGGTTTTTTGAACATATGTTGAGGTGGATAAAAAGAAAGAGGGTTGATTTTTAATTTGGGAGTCTCTAGTCACACTTGGGACGCATAGTAATGTTGAAAACCATGAAAAAAAGAGTGTTTTGCATAGGAGACCTTTAAAACACCAACAATCTCTCAGAGACTTGTCAGAGCGGAAGGCAAGGGAGTGGGGATCTCAGTCCTCTTCACTCACTGCAGATACACCCTGCGTTCCAATCCCCATACTTCCCTACTATTTAGTACGCCAGAAAAAAGATTTAGGATGTCCCAATACATGCAGGTCAATTGTAGTATGCAGAAAATACATAAATGTCCCACTAACTCCAATTGCATTTTGGAGTATTCGTCTCTGTTCTTGACATTTCTCGACACAATTAAAAAGAAAATCTTCGTTATCTGATTTTTTTCTCTCCTGTGGCCCTAAAAGTATTCTTCACATGCAGTGTAGTAAAAGGAAAAGTATGTGATTTGGAACGCAGGGACAGTACTGCACCTCCTCTGCTGGAGCAGCTGTCAGAGAAATAGTGGGGGTTTGTTTACCCAGCCATGGGCCATAGCAGGCAGGGGACGGGTAGGCACAGCCATTCTGCAGCTTCACTGAGCCGAGACCAACCCAACGCCATCTGAACTGCCCATGCCCGTATCTACCACTGAGGACACCCATGGCCTCGGTTATTTAATCTTAAAGGTTCAGTAAGCGGAATGGTCAGTTTAGCTAACTTCCTGTCAGTAACTGCAGTTAGCGGTCTTCTCACTCGTCCCCACGTCACCACATTAATGCACTGCGGTCTTCAAGCAGCGAGTTATCTAGCATCATCTCAGATCCATAAGTGTGATAAGACATGATAAAAACCATCAAAACAGACATTGGGAAGGATTTTTACCTGCTCCGCCATTGTAGGCGCATAACATTCACCCATCTGTCACTCTGCACGTGCACCGACAGTGAGACGGGTGCCGGTTTGTAGCGTTCTCTCTTCTGATTGGTTATCAGTAGTAGGATCCCCGAAAAGTTTATTTGCCGATTACATGCAGAGCGAGTGACTGAGAGATCGGCTTTATGAAAAGAGCACACTATATAAGTGATCACTGTATGAATAAAGAGTGATTTAACACTAATATTAACATAAATAAATTGCTTACTTCACCTTTAATTCACCAAAATAAAGACGTCAAACAGGCCAAAGCAAACAAAATGAAGGCTTGAGAAGGTAACAGAGGTGGAGCCGAAGGCAGAGAGAAAAGAGGGAAGGTGAGAATGGTGAAATGGTCAAATATGCTACAGACAGGTAAAGTAGGGATACTGCTGACAATAATGAGATGCTAACTTTTAATGACAATTTTATGCTCAAGTTCAATGGAGTGATAACATGACACGTCTGCTAGTATGATGGATGGATAATTAATGTTGTGATGGATATATTTTTTGCATAAGCAATACCATAACATATTGTCAAATAATATAAATTATGGATCCGTTATTTAGACAGGTGAGCAGCCATTTAGGGGGTTGGCCATTTTTGACCTCGGTATTTGAAAAATCCTGGGTACGGCCTTGAGGCAAATATACAAATGATAGCAATACACAGACACACCCAAATATAATCACATTTTTAAACCGTATGTACACTTTAAGTGGGACATACACAGTTATTATCTTTACTGTAATGGAATTTAACTATGAGTTTAGTAACTGTATCCAAGACTTGAGAGTTGATTGTTCCTGTCAGGTCAGGGTGACTGTGACAGTAGAATTCACTGGTTGACAGGGTGTCAGCAAATAACTGGACCAATAATCTTCTTCCTGTGGCCAAAGACAGAATTAAAAGGGGGATTTGATGGTGGGCGTAGACTTTTTCTACTTATATTCTCAAAGTTAATAATTATGATATATGTTATTTATATTTTATACAAAGGTTATTTATTTTTGTATCAATCATGTTGTCTACACAATATCAGCAGACAAAGACAATAGCTGTCTTCACGTTGTTTGTCCACAGCCCAAATATATTTAGTTTTCCAAATACATGTTTCAAGCGCGGTTTTCCTGATTGACATATGATTTAATAAAAAGCCATAAATCAATGGAGATACCGTTAACAATTATTCATCTTTTAGCACTTCAATTAACATAATTTGATCCGACTTTGGGGAGTCCTAAATGACCATCTTGTTTCTGCCGTTCCAATGGTTTTATTTCACTGTATAAAATTATACAAATCTCCACCGTTACACCACTCACATGTTCACTCACACAAATGACTGGGTGCACAGGCACGTAAGTAGGACTTAACAGCAGTGCACCGGAGGGTCACTGGTATGCAATATTTGACGACAGTGTTGAAGTGTGGCTATGAAGAGAGGCCCCAGTGATCAAACAGAGCTCTGGATTTGGCAGTCAATCTTGGCTCCCACCCTCAGTATGGACCTGACCTTTGGGGAAGGATCAAGGGAATACTTCTACACATTAGCGGCAGAGAAGAGGTTACCAGTCTCAGCAACAGCAATTTCAACAGGAGTTTCTTATTAAAAGATGATCAAATATGCTTAGGAAGAAGGAGAAATAAAGGCCTGTTTGTAATATGAACATATTACTTAAATCCGAAAATATCTATAGAAAACAAGTAGACAGTAACAGTACGCTTACTATACCATTGACTCAGTGATTCTTGAGAAGTGGGACAAAACTGGGTGCAATGTTGAAAAAATACAAACCCTATGTTTAGGCAAATTAAATTACATTTATGTATCCAACATATACTAAGCTACTGAGCTAAGGTTTGACACAGCTTTTTTCCTTTTTATCAAAATAGACTTTTTAACTTGCTTCTCATTTTTAACATGGTATTTTTAGCTTGCCATTCCTTATTTTGTTCGAACTCCGTCAGACACCAAAAAACACATATAATGTTACCTCATTTTATGCTAGACCCATGAGAGGTGTCTGCTATGTTTGTAAAGTGTTCAAAAATCAGCTCACACTACTGAAACTGTTTAAGGGTGAGAGATAAACTTTAATGTATAGTGTTTTCATTTGACAGAAAGCAAGCTGTCAGCAGCAGGCTGGACTGTTCGGTCCAGCTCTTTTCACGGTGCCACCTATTGTCCAAGTGTGTGGTGGTTACATATGCACATGCAGTGTACATAGCACGGTAATGCACATAACACCTATACCGTATCGTATTCAGGAATCAGATTCCAAACCAAATCAAATGTGAATCTGTAATAAACTGCTTACCTATCAGATGTAACTTTTGCCAAAAAGATCAATAGCTCAAATAACATGAAAAGTATGTCTAACTCAGGGTCACTTACCGCTGTGCATAAAATACACACGTGCATAGTTTTCACACATATATACAGTGAAATCCTGCACTGCTTGGATCTAGCTGACTGTTGTAAAATATAATCAGCACTGCAACACTAGCAGGCTGAGCTAGACAAAAACACAGTAGAGAACAATACAGAACAGATCTGAATTTGATCAGGATTATATTAGCCGGGGCGTCTCCATGGGGATATGCTATATTTTTTTTAACAATCAACAAATCCAATGAAAAGACTAAAACCAACAATGAATCAATGCGAGCTAATGCTAACAAGTGTGTGTGTGTGTGTGTGTGTGTGTGTGTGAATCACAGTCTGATTTATTATCTTCCTCTGTGCCACAGAACTCCATTAAATACACATCAATAAGCCACACTGTTGCAATAGGTGGCATGCTCATGTATCACTGTGAAAACACACACACACACACACACACACACACACACACACACACACACACACACACACACACACACACACACACACACACACACACACACACACACACACACACACAGTAGTTCATTTTGAATCGAGCTCACTAGAGGACCAACTCCAAACCAGATAATAGTCTCCTGGAAATGTCCAATTTCCTCCTGTGTGAGTACTGTTTGCAAAACACTACACTGGCCAGCTGTTTTAAGAAATATCATTCAATCAAAATAGAAAGTTTTTGCATTTTCCTCAGATGTACAGCACATATTCAGTTGTACGTATAGGTTGTTGATGCAACTTTTCTCCCTTCCTTTGCTAAAGTGTCAGTATGTATTGTCAAAGTGTGTTAAGATTAATCTATCCAGAAACTGTAACAATGATTGCAGGAGTCTGGCAGAGTGATAGCTGAGGTGCGGTGATGCTGAGTCAAAGAGTCAACAGACAAGAGATAAAAGTGTCATTTGATGGTCATAAAACAGCTCACTCATCACAACATTTGCTGCTGTTCAAAGATGACAGATGTTCTGAGCACAATCTGCATATGTCTGTGCTAAAGCTATAGTGTGTAAACTTATGTCGCCCACCATGAGGAATTCTGAGTGAACACTGTCGGAGCATCTACATGAGGTTAGCCTTCAGGGTCCGCCAACAATCGTAGAATCAACAACTGAAACATTTCCTCTGCACTTATTGGGATTTTTCTGAGCTCCCGTGACAGTATCGGGGGGGGGGGGGGGGGGGGAATACAGAGAGTCTTCTAAAACTGATAGACTTAATCAACCTTGTGTCAACCCTTTTGGCCATGGCTTGAATCTTTTTGAAAGTTACACACTACAGCGTTAAGCATTTTTGGTGTTTAGCATGTCCTCCACAAAATATCCCTTGCAGCACGTTCTCATGTCGATGACTAGACACTAAATGTCAACATGAATCCTCACTCAGCTTTCATTACTTCCAAAGATGGGAACTTTAACATAATCTAAATGCACATTGACCCACACCTGTTTCTGACAAGGTATTGGTTAAAATTGCAATTGCAGGTTACTCCACAATGAGCCTTTCCATCCACTGTGATGTATTGGATGAGCGGGCGGTCAAACCTTTCTAACAGATCAGGTCCTGCAGCAGCTGGCAGTGAAAAGGCTTCAGCTGAATGATGGATAGCCTCTATTTACACACCTGATATCATTGCTGGAGTAAACATGTTATCACCTGCTCTCAAATGGATGGAGGCAGAGGGAGCATAGTGTCATGTCATCCATCTGGGTGTATACCAAGACATTGTTCTATACATTGTAGACCAACAGCAACGCAATTAACCAGTAAGTAAGGTGCGCGGAATGAATTATGGAGGCAAAGACAAGCTGTTAAAGTTCAACTTTTTAAAAATCAATTAATATGAATATGCTATGACAGGATACACACACATCACCATCAGTCTGTGTCTCTGAAGCCAAACGATCTTGCCTAAACCTCCTCAATCTCCTAGAAATGGCATTTCACTGCTTTTGACAGACATGCTGTGAATGATAACCATGGATGCTACATTGTTGCTATCACGGTGAGGGCCAGTGGTCACAGAGGAATGGTTATGTTTACCATCTGAGTGCTCTGTATCAATATGCTGATGAATATCTATATATAATATACTGTATATATGATATATAATACATTTATAATCTGGAGGGAACCATTCTCCCTTCTCAAGCATGAACATTTGAGTATTCTCATAACGGGTTAATAGTTTGAAATGCTAATTTAACGTTTAATAATCCTATATATATATATATATATATATATATATATATATATATATACACACACACAATCATATGAAAAAGTTTGGGAACCCCTCTCAGCCGGCATTATAATTGACTCTGCTTTCACAAAAAAAATATAAAAGTGGTATGTCTTTAATTTACCAGGAACAGCTAAGTACTGGGATGTTTTCCAAACAAAGATTTTTTGAAAAGCAGTATTTGGTTGTATGAAATAAAATAAAATGTGAAAAACTGGCTGTGCAAAAATATGGGTACCCTTGTGGTTTTGTTGATTTTAATGCCTGTAACAGCATGTAAAACTGATGAATTTAAACACAAAGTTGGTTGGATTATGTTGTTAAGCCTTGAACCTCATAGAAATGTCTGTTTAATCATGAGAAAATTTATTTTAGGTGCCTAAATGCAAGTTGCACTTCTCTTTGACTCTCTGCTGAAGTGAGACAGAATGTGATCATCAAAACAGCTCCCAAAAGATCTTAAAAACAAAGATTATTCATTATCATGGTTTAGGGGAAGGCTAAAAGAAGCTTTCCCAAAGGTTTCAATTGTCAATTTCTACTGTAAGGAACGTTGTCAGGGAATGGAAGGACACAGGCACAGTTGCAGCTTGTGTGCTCTATCACATAGCTATGGCCTTAACATTTACATTTCTTTCATAGTAATAGTTAAGATTAAAAAATAAGATTTTTTTAAATCGAAGTTGTCCGATATCCGATACATAGAATGCAGCCATATCGGACCCCATACTGATATTGGATTGGACCAGCCCCATCCCTACTTAAAGCCCTTGTACATGAATCCCCCAAAACTAAATTGTTCTAACATGAGGCTTATTGGTCTCAAATGAACAATAATGGGCAAAAACAAACTATTTAAGACCACAAACAGGCTCCTCAGTTGTGTCTCACTAGCTTTCCTTTTGCATCTGAAAACTAAATTATGTTTCTGTTTGCTTTCAAAAGCTAAGGACTACGCACTGAGAAGCTGCCCAAAGGGAATCATTCAACTATTGGAACACACCCACCCTGCATTCCAATACCCATACTTTCATACTATTTAGTACGCCAGAAAAATATTTAGGATGTCCGAATACATGCATTTCAATTGCAGTATGCCAAAAATACCTGGATGCCCCACTAACTCCAATAGCATTTTGCAGTATTCGTCTTTCTATTCTTGACATTTCTCGACATAATGAAAAAAAATCTTCCTTATCTGTTTTTTTTTGTCTCTCCCGTGGCCGTAATACTCTTCTGTACTTTAGTATGTAGTGTAGTATAGTAAAAAGAAAGAATATGCTATTTGGAATGCAGGGCCAGTCTCACACTGATAGCAATGAGCTTTACCATTCAGTAAGCATCACAAGCCCTTTGGGATCCCGTGCCTTGCTCAGGGACACTTGAGGGCATGCAAACAGATCGAAACGCCCTCATTCTCAACCTGGAAGTCTGCACTGTACACCGACACTGTAATCAGTCATCTGTTTTAACAGCTTTTTATTCAACTGCCACATTAAGCTTCTGCTGCACAACCAAACATGTATACTCACAGCGTACAGTTTGATTAAAAGGTCACAAAACAGTGTGCTCACACTAAATGCTAGAGCCAAGCCATTACAAATCTTGACACACAAGAGAAATGTAGAATTACCTTGTGCAATGTCCTATTTCACACTGGATTAGCCTGAAAGATCAATCTGCAATTATGATGATATTATTTTTATTCTTAATTTTTTCAAGCAAAATCCCCATTATTTTCAAGCTTCAGATTTTCAAAAAGGTATCCCATTTCATTATCATACAGTGTCAAAGAGTAAACTGAATATGCTTATGTTACCACTTAAAGCAGCTCAGAGTAACATTTAAATACCTTTTAAACAGCCTCATGTTTCCTCTCATAATCATAAATTACCTTTAACAGCAAACGAGACCATCAGTGCAAAGAAAGACATTTTTATATAGTTTTTATTACTGCGTTTGGTCTGGTCGCACACCCAGTCCGATTTTCGGTTCACGGGTGCATGCTCTATGGTCATATATCCGTATTGGTCGCAGATTTCAGTGTGGCGCAGCAACGCAATTTGAGAAGCCTATCCCTCCAGGTGAGGGAAGGGGAGCGGGAGCCTTGTTTGAGACAGTTATTTGTCGTCATAATGACTGATAACGGGGCTGAACCATCAAAGAAAAAAAAGAAAATGCAATGAAGAAAAGCTAAAAGGGAGAGTTATAGGCGGGCGGGAGGGCGTTGCCAAGCAACGTATACACAATTTCACGGGAGCGAACTAGACTGCAGTGTTTACTCCTAAATGAATGAGCGGTAGTCATTATTTACAACAACATAAACACATTACCTCATCGTGATCCATACTAACTGCCGTCTCTCGTTCATTCGCTTTGTGTGAGGACACGGAATCTTTCAGCTCCGTGAGAGGTGACACTGCATCAACTCATTGCAATCAGGTGTGTGTAGCACTGACTGGCATTAGTTGATGCTGTGTCACTAACCACTCTCACACGGAGCCGAAAAGAGTCTGTGCCCTCACACTTTCAACACACGGACATGCACTATATTGCTTCCTGATCATATGAATCTCGCACACCCAGCACAAGCTAGAAAACAGCTTCACGACAGCTGGCGTCGTAAAAATACTACCGCTTTTGTCCAAAGGGGACGCCAACGTGCAATGTTACCCGTAGTGGCTTTAAGACAATTACTTACTAAAGTTTCCAACATATACAGAGGTACAGGGAATATGCTGGCTGCAGTGCAAAGTGACAGTTTGTGGTGGTAAAATGCCGTCAAGGGCACCAATAAAGAAGAGACAACTGAACGTGGACGCAAACAATAGAACTTTTATAACAGGCTTTACATGCAAAATGCCAAAATACAAAGTGAGATATGTGGACTGTAGACAGAATTGTGTCAGTCCATGATGAAAACTCACCCTGCGTTCCAAATCACATACTTTTTTCTTTTTACTACACTACATACTAAAGTACAGAAGAGTTTAAGGGCCACAGGAGAGAAAAAAATCAGGTAAGGAAGATTTTGTTTTCAAGAAATGTCAAGAATAAAGACGAATACTTCAAATTGCAATTGGAATTAGAGGGGCATTTATGTATTTTCAGCATACTACAATTGACTTGCTTGTATTGGGACATCCTAAATCTTTTTCTACCATACTAAATAGTAGGGAAGTATGGGTATTGGAACGCAGGGTCAGTGTATCTTTAAACTCCCATAGATCAACTAGCCTATCTCAAGGCTACAGTTAAAAAAAAAAAGGTCATAGTATTGTCTACTGTTCTGCTGCAGTCATCAACACTCCAAGCTATGAGATTATCAATAAGCACGACTCAGCATGCCCACTCTCACAAGGATCTGATAGAATATTTCAATAAAAAAAAAAGTCCAAACTTATGTATGTATTAATATGGATGTGTCAGTAGAATTGCATCACTTTTTTTCCCCCCAATTTGTAAGAAGAGGTGCCATGTCTGTGTAACCTCATGACTGTACTGTAGATTACCAAATACATTATTTATTACACGCCACCGTACGGCGCTGGAAGGTGTTTATTTTACTAAACCTTGAATGTTTGTGTCTGTATATGTATTTCTATTATACAACCATCTGTAATGGTCCTTATCTCAAGTTCATTTTTTACAATACTCTAAACCAAAAATATCAATTGGTAGTTGTCTGTTTTATGATACATTTTGCTCTTAAAAACATGCGGGAAAAATTGTAAGTCCTGTACACGTTTTGATTTAAAACATTTAAACGAGGGTATATCCAAAAATATGTTCATTGAAAACCTTTGAAACAAATACTGTATCTTGTAAAAAAAAATAATAAAATAAAGACTTTTACCCTGGAAATCTCTCCACTGCATTGACACGTGATCAAATCAATGCTGACATATGTGGTGGTGCTGCAGCAAACATGGATTGGTTGACATTATAGAAGAGAATAGGGTTTTAAATTGGAAATCATATCAGATTGACAATAGATCAGACAGTCAAGCCTTTATTATTGGCAAACTAATGTTCTCTTAATTTGTATATTAATTAACTTTTCAAGCTCATATCATGATCTCACACCAGGGGGGGAATTCATAGCAATATCATAAGAAATGAAAGGATGTGTAGCCTACGGGATCTGTTTAGTATTCAGCTTTCATTCATAGCAGTTCATGTTGTTGTTTGTCTTCACCTCATAAAGAATGCATTTCTTTACTTTGCATTTGACCATAAATCATTTTCTCATTAGCATCTGCCTTCCTATGCATGTCCAGATCCGGTGATATATCACTTGATTCTACACCTTCTGATGGTGAATATCTCCTCACAATCTGCTTCTTGTCCGTACTGTCAGTGCGCTGGAAAAAAAAAATCTAGTGTTAATACACAGCCTCGGCTCTAAACACGGGCATGTTTACTTGGTGGGCCCTCCTTTGGTTACGTTCCCTTTGTTAACATACCAGTTCATGGAGCCTAGGCAGTGTATTAACACAAGATTTGTTTTCCCTTATTGGGCAAAAAGTGACTTTGTGTTAAATTGTATTTCTGCTTTGGTTTTTTAAATGCATCACAAACCAGCGCATATTTCACAGCTCGCCCACAGCAACCGTGGCATATTGTGTGCTCACTCATAAAAGTCGAAACTTTGTTACATCCCTGACCAATATTCCATATGTCCTCTGGCAGTGCTCACTTGTATTTGTCTCTGACGATCGCCGTGCATTCTGGGGGCTGTGCTGACCCAACAAGCTGTTATTTCCTGCAGCGCTGCACACACAAGCACATGCAGAAACAGTGAACTGATGAGGTTGGTTCAGCTCTGACAAAACATATTCTCTGAAGAACAGCTATTAGAAAGGGTAAACAGGATCTTGTTCACTCTATGTGAATGTAATGTGATGGAGAGCCAAGAAGCGTGTTCTTTTCAAAAGGTGTTCAATGCTCCACAACAGCTACTCTCTATGCTCCAGAAAGTGTGACATTGCTTTTGTTGTGTAGTACAAGCCCAATTCCAAAAACGTTAGAACTTTATGTAACATGTGAATATAACTGAATGTGATATTTTCCTAATCCTTTTCCTTGTCAAAAAGCTGTATGAATTAGCCATAGTGACAGCGTCCAAAGAGTTGGACTCTCATAACTCTATTCAAAATACAACATTAGTTTGTTGCGACTTTCTTCAAGCACGGCAAAGCGAAGAGTTCACGACCAAACTAGTTTTCACCTCAGCGAGGGACAACTATATGTTGTGAAACATTGTGTTCATAGAGTGTTATATTAGTCTAATGGCCTGTATGATGATGGGGAGTCATCCTCCATAGGACTGAGAGGCCATCACTGGCAAAAAAGTCCTCTTCACTACCCGAAAGATTGTCCAGCGTCTTTGGGCTTTTTTTCTTGGTATTACCCATCCTTAAGAGCTTTATGCCTTATTTGCCATCGTCAAAAGGCTTAAACATTTGTGTTTCTTATTTTAATTTAGTGAAGGTGAAGGAACTGAGTAAAAACTAGGGCTGGCCCGAATGCCATTTTTCAGGCTTCGAATATTCGTTGGTTTTTCCAAGCGAATATTCGTTCCAGAAAAACACACCATAAAAAAAAAAAAAAAAACGTTAATAATCCCTATATACTCCCTGGAACCGATTTTGACAGTATCTGCATATTTTGTTGAAGATTTACGCGCTCGGAGGTAAAGTAATGGATGCGCTATGACACTTAGTGATGTAATATCCTCCTAAATGAGCAATACTACTACTACAATATTACTAACGTTTATATCCAAATATAAAATTATTTGATGACATTATATTGCAGTACTAGCTTCTTGCAAAAAAAATGTTTGAAAAAAAAAAAAAAAAAAAAAAAAAACGAGGCTCCGAATACTAATTTAAGCTCCGAATACTAATTTTCCGAACGAGTATTCAAATATTTGAATAATTCGGGCCAGCCCTAGTAAAAACACAATCTACTCCATGGCCTGCTCATAGCGCCTTCAGAATAAGCATATATTTACAAAAAACAATGAAATTGAGTAAAATGTATTGCCTTTGTATTGTTTTCAACTTGATTGTATGTGAAAAAGGATTAACAATGGATCACATTCTGTTTTATACACATTTTACATAACGTCCCACATGACGTATGACAAGATATCTGCATTCTGATATACCTCACGTAGATGTATAAAGGTTGACAAAAAAAGTGGCCAAAGACCAGATCCATTCAGGCAGTTTTAGATCAATTACACATTTTCTTATACAACCTGGTCTGACTTGGCTACTTTTATCTATTGGCTAGGTTGTACTCACTAATGTACTTGCTGTGTTCTGGAATCACGTGGAAGAAGCACTGTCTGTCAGATGTATGGGTTTCAATTAAGACTTATATACTAATCAGTGGTTAACCTGATGATTTGTTTTCCCTATTTCCATAGTCCTTCAGTCTATAAAATGCCAAAAAGTTACGAGGGAAATGTCCATCGTGGTTTTCCAGATCCTGATAAGGAGATAAAACAGTAAAAGCAGCAAAATCCTCACATTTGATAAGCCGGAAACCAAATCATTATTTTGTTATTTTCTTGAAAACAGAAAATGATTTGATTATTAAAATATTGTACACATATTATTTCCTTTTGATTTAATTCCTCAAGCTGTCTTCAGGGTCAGATGACCAAGATATGTTGTAACTAATATAATAAGATTATCTCAACCACTTTATTTGGAGGTAAAACTGATCTTGAGGAAAACTGTTGGTCAAAAGCTGAAGCTGAAAGAGCATCTGTAAACTGGAATGGACAGTTGGGTTAATAACATTCACCTTTGCTATCTTTTCAATTAACTCTTGACTTAACTGGGAATTTCTAGTCTCCAACCTATCTGATCAGCTGACATGTTTCTAGGTTAAGCAACTATTACTGTTGCCATGTAGCAATCCAAGGAATTAAGAAGGCTAAATTGTACTTTAACAAATATAAATAATTGCCATAACTACAAAAAAACACCAAGTTATACTAAACTGGAATCATAATTTAAAATATATATATAGTATATTAATGCTATATATTTTTATTTTTGTCAAGAAATCCAATAAAAGACCAAAACCTACACTGTGTTGGTCTGTCTCTCAATACTTTATAATTCCCCCATCTATCTGTGGAGCTCCGCCCTAGGTTCATTGATCTCCACTGAATATGTGAATGAATGAACTAAAACAAGTCACAAGCATAACCATCTCCTAAACAACTGGTCACTGTAGCTTCTGGCAATCTTTGCTTACACAGGAGGAACTAGTTCATAGGGACTATTTTCACCTGAGGAGGGATACACAGTTGGTGCTCCAG
Source organism: Ammodytes marinus (assembly GCF_949987685.1). Taxonomy (NCBI): domain Eukaryota; kingdom Metazoa; phylum Chordata; class Actinopteri; order Uranoscopiformes; family Ammodytidae; genus Ammodytes; species Ammodytes marinus. The sequence goes on from NC_137233.1 coordinate 32,433,667, forward strand.
TGAGTATTCAGGGCAGCAAGGATGGTGCAAGTGGGATGAAGACAAATAACAAACAAGAAAACTACAGTGTGGGTTGAAGGAACACGTCACTCGGTGCAACAGTGTGTCCCACTATGGCACAGTGAAATCAGCTACATCGGAATGTTGGATACACACAGTGCTTGTTAGTTAGATCAATACACTGTTGGTTTGGTGTGACAATGTGTGTTGGGGATTGGTTGACAATAAGAACACGTATGGAATTAACAGACTGCTATTCATAATTTAAGAGTCTTGCTCAAAGGCATATGAATGTCTGAATGTCTGTCCAATTTCCTGTAATGTTGCTGATCCAGTTGAGGGAACATCAGACAACAACTTGTATGACACAAATGTCCCTCTCTATCTACTAGACTGCTGCCTATACTGGATTGAATGAAGAAATACAATGCCAAGTAAGGCAAGATGTATGTATGTGTATGTGGTATATATGAATAATTATTCATTTAAAAAAACCAATGTGGATATTGTTTAATCTAATTACCATAACCTAAATGGTTGAAAACCAGGAGTTAGTACTATTCCAGCACAGGAACACTGGTTTGTCTCTGGTTATCTGGGCGTGTAATATAACTGACATGTGTAATCTGTCTGGACCATTGCAAAGGCTAAAAGTTCCATACACAAGGCACAGAGGTTGGGGAGGTGGCCCCGGCCCTCTAAAGTAATTCACCCGGCCAGGCCTGTAAACATAAGATGCTGAAATTGTGTTAAAGACAAGTGGAAACGGGGTCTAATTCACTGACTCCCACTTTGCATAAACACATGATGTTGTTCACCAGTAAAGCACACAATTCAGTCATCCTGAAAAAAAATAATGATGCAGATGTTTTCAAACCAAACTGCCAAAGGAATATTTTAAACTCCACACACACACGTGCGCGAGCACACACACACACCTTGATAAGAGCTGCGTGAGTTTGTGTGAGCCGGGAACTTTAACAGCCAAATAAAGTTTAAAGTAAAGTACAGAATAGCAGCCCTACCACAGTGGATTAGCTCACCAAGCAGACTATGTTGGGATAGGAACTACATATTCCCCCCCCCCCCCCACACACACACACACACACACTTTGCCCAAATAGAAGCTCTACTCTGGACTCTACTTCAATCTCCGAACACACTTTTTCTCCCTCACTTCACTAATTCTCTGGAGTAACAGGGAGACCTGTCCTGCTGTGTTGGGTTGGGATATACTCTAACCTTAAAGTCAAGGCCTGGAAAGTCAGAGCTTCCCCATTGGCCCTGCAGTCAAGGCCAGAAGTGTGTGTGTGTGCTTAGCTGACTGCGGTCAACACAAAAAGAACAGCTGACGTGGCCCAACTGTTGACCGAACACAAGGGACAGGTCTCCCTCTCAGCTGTGTGCACGTGTGTGTGTGTGTGTGTGTGTGTGTGTGTGTGTGTGTGTGTACTTGCACATCTATTTTTGTGAGAACCAGCTTGAGTTTGAGACCTTAGGAGAGAGGACATTTTTAGGTAAGTGTGGACATATAGGCCAGGTTCTCACTTTGGGACAGGCCTTTTACATGTGCTGTTTGAGGGTTAAGACTTTGTTTTAAGGTTCAGGTTAGAATACAGTTTAGGTTAGGGTTAGTTAAAAGGGTTGGGGTTAAGGGAATTATATTTTGATGGTTAGGGTACAGGGCTAGGGAATGCATTATGCCAATGGGTGCTCGCAGAAATATAGCTGTACAACAAACGTGTGCATGCAGTGTATGTGTAGAGGAAGTGCCTTTAACTCAACATATTGGCTTGATTTTTAACCAGAGAGGAACCACGTTGGGGAAATTCAAACAGAAATCAGGTGTTAAAAGGCCACGTTAGGATGTAACATCCAGCGAGACCCAGCTCCCGTCCTCTGCCCCGCACCGATGACTATTTATAGATAGACTCCGCACAAACGATGAGTGAGCAAATATGATAATGATGTCATAGGTCAAAAGGGCCTCAGAGTATTCACAGCAATCGGCATAAATAAACAGAACCCGATGCAGCATTGCCAAGCAAAAATACATGTTTGTAAAAGGCAATATTTTCAGCTGCAGCATGTTTGGCGGTAGGGTGTGAACTTGTGCTAGGAGGATCGTCAAACTATCTATTAGATTGATTGGCTTATCATTGACCACCGGAGATGCTGCAATTTTTTTTTTAATTACAGAACTATCGGGGCAGCAGCAGTGCATGGGTATGCAGTTAGATAATGGAAATTGGCCAAACGTCAGAGGTTTCTCCATACTGTGCCTTCCTCTAATATCTCTGCTTGTATTGGACCAGTGCATGCATGCCATGCTACAAATCAACCAACACAACGGTTTTATGGCAATGGTGGATTTATTTGTAGTTTTGAAATCATTAAAGAACGTTGAGTGTTAAAGGCGCAGTACACTGATTTTACCCATTACGTTCAGTTTACTCATCATGACGAGCACTACTTAGCCTGTGCTGTTTAATGTCATCTTTGATTCTGGAGGGCATTTTCTGAGGTAAAAGAAAAAAAGAAAAATAACTCAATGATGTCATAGTGTGATGTCATCAGACTTATCTAGGTCAAGCTTGAGACGCAAAGTGTTTTAAAAAAGTTTTCAAGAAAAAACCGAGGGCATGGCGGTTGTAAGAAGTGACCATCTATTTAGGTGGTAGAAGGGTCGAAATTAAGACACTATCAAGCAGCATTATGGGAAACGTAGTACAACATTTTGGAACCTGATCTATACACTAGAGGCTAAAATTCTTTATAGTCTCTTATGGGTGTTCCATCTATTATATGTAAGTACAATAAAACCATAGCACTACGACACATTAAATTCACTGCAACAGCCAAAAACAGACATTCCTTTCTGGTTATTTAGTTTTCAGAAAATGGAAGACATCAAAATATGTTCTGTAACGCAAATGTTTAGGATTAGATCAATTCTTTATAGTCAGTTATAAAATGATAGCTCTGCATGTAATCGGCAAATAAACTTTATGGGGATCCCACTACTAATAACCAATCAGAAGAGAGAACGCTACAAACCGGCACCTGTCTCACTGCCGGTGCACGTGCAGAGCGACAGATGTGTATGCGCCTACAATGGCGGAGCAGGTACACATCCTTCCCAATGTCTGTTTTGATGGTTTTGATCATGTTTTATCACACTTATGGATCCGAGATGATGCTAGATAACTCGCTGCTTGAAGACCGCAGTGCATTAATATGGTGATGTGGGGGACGAGGGAGGGGACTGCTAACTGCAGTCACTGACAGGAAGTTAGCTAAACTGACCATTCCACTTACTGAACCTTTAAAATGAATATGGTAATTGTTAAAAACAGTAACTCATTGGATAGGAGGAAATCTCCTCAGTGACTTATTGCTTATCAATATATTATACTAAAATCAATATCAAAAACAAAAGCAAAGAGAGTGCAGTACTCCCTCATCGCTCATTAAGTAGAGAGCTGCTCGACAGGGGAATAATGAGTGTTGACACTGGTGGCCACCATCTTTGATTTTTCATTGTTTGCATTGAATGTAAATGGACAAAGGCCATTTTCTGTAAGAATACATCATATTTTGTGTTACTTTGCATCCACCCGACATTGTTTTTTTTCAATTCTCATGGATTTCCCATCTATCCAATGAGTTTGAGCTGACGGAGACGTTAATATGAGGTGCTCATTTCATTTGTCATAAACCCAAAGAGATTCTAGTGACATAAAACGGAGGAAAGAGGCAGAACATCTTCTTAAAGCAGCTGGAACCAGAGAATGGTATAGGCCTATACATTTCTTATGGTGGTGCATCAGGGAGAATCCATATTATGATATAAAAATTGCACTTACACATGATACACATATTATATAATATACATTTCACAATGAATGAACGTTGAACGATGCTCAAAACATGCCATGTGTTTATGTAGCCTACTGTATGTGACCTGTATCTGACTGTAGGGGACCTTATAAATGTGCAACGCTGCTTTACAGCCGTCTGCCTGCTTCTGTATGTGAAGCAATGCCAGATACATCCGTGTGATTTATGATATTCTGTCAAACATAACCGCATGTTATCTGCTAAAGTGATCGTAACCTGCATGTACTTCTATGTATTAAACAATTAACCTTAATTGTTTTTGGCAGCCTCTCTGGAACATTTCTGAATGATCTCTGATAGTGGCACTGGGCAGCTCTCCAAAGCAGCCACGCCGTTTCACATTAAAAAAAACCTTTTTATGGTCGCGAGGAAAATAAGTCAAAGCCATCGCTGCTGCACACATTAACTACCAACACAAACCAAATACATTATACAATATACATACAAGCAGCATGATACAACTCGTTTTGTGACAACGTCACACGGGCCAGCTGGCGATTCTCTCTTCTGACATGATGAAAAAACAAAGTCACTGATCCGGATTAATAAAAAGGTCTGATATAGTCTGTGCTCTCTCAGAATAAAAATATCCATGGTGTTGCACGGTCAATAGAGCGCCTAACGGGACCCACATTACGCAATGCGCGTGTTAAAGCTTGTGTACACGGTGTGTGAGCCTTAATTAATACCTGACAATGTATTTTTTTATTTTTTATTTTTTATATATATAACGTGGACCATTAACAAATAAAATCCATCCCTGACAAAGTGCACATGGACTGGCTGCTTGCTTGGCTTCCACATGAGGAGATGGCACAGGTAATAAACACAGCCCGCCCGCCACAAACGAAGCAAACAATTTAGGGACAAGGGGAGATGGGAATGTATGAACTTTGACAGCGCCCTGGTTCACACAGACAGACCCATGTGACACAGAGACACAGACACACGCACACACTTACTTTTCTTGCAGGACATTCTCCTTGATGGCTACCAGCGAGGAGGAGAGGTGGTTGCCCTGCTGCTGGAGCCTGCAGGTGGCCAGGTGCCTCTGGTGCTGGTCTTTGAGGCAGGCGTTTTCCTTGCAAAGATCCGTCACCTGGAGCTCCAGCTCGTCAATACGAACCCGCTGCGTCTCCAGCAAGCCCTGCTGCGTCTCGATGATCCTGTTCAGCTCCGTGAGGTACTCCGCCGCCTTGCTGGGGTTCTCCGTCGTTGGGCTCTCCATCTCGTAAAAGCCCCGTTGCCCGTCCATGGAGATGGCGATATATTATCCACACAACCCGATAGAAAACAACAGCTCTGCTCTCTCACACACGCGCGTAAACACGGGCGCACTCAGTAGTAGTAATACTGAGCGCTGTCAAACCCAGAGTTCCTCCTTCTTCTTCGCTCCGACATGGCTTGTTGTTTTGTCGTGTCGTGGTAGTGGACGCTTTGCCTGTCAAGTTGCCCCGTGTTTGGTGCGTATGGTGCGCTGCTGTATCCTACTACGCCGCCGCCCGCCGCCCGCCGCCGCCGCGTCCACAAGCTGTGTGCACCGCAACTGTACTAAAGCTCCAGCCCAGCCGCTCTGTACATGGGGAAAGCGTTTAACCCTTTCAGGGCTGGAAGTTCAGTTCAGCGCTCTAAAATGTTTAGGTTTTCCTGGAGAGGGAAAAGAGCGACGCCGAGTTTGTTCAACGCATGTGCATCGGCTCAACAGGTAGCCTAGGCTGAGCCGAATCCCAGGTGCGCACTCACCGCGACACCAATCATCTCTCGTGCATGGTGTCAGCTGTGACTGTCTGTGTGTTTATGCAAGAGGTAGTGTAGTGCTAGCACTCGTCTCCCTCCACCAGCGTGCAAGCAGCACATCGATTTGCTTGGTAGCGTGGAAAAAGCTTGACCATTGTAATAATCATACAAAAAGAGCTATGGATAATATGATTTTGAAACTTAACTATTGGGAGAGTTTATTTTGAAAGTATTTAATCCAGATCATTTATGTCAAAATGATTCTGTACTATCAAATGTGCTGTTAGGAGCCCTTCAATCAGCTCGGCCCAGATTCATACATTCATTAATTAGGAATACAGCATGTAAGCACTGTATTGACTTTCATTTTTATCGTTGGCCACCTGGGGGCAGCAGAACGAGCTTCAAACTCAACATTGACTGCTACTGGAAATACGATTGATGAGAGCTAAGAGAGCGAACCCCAGCAGTAAAGTCATGGGCATTAAAGATAACCTGTTGTGAAAAATGCACTTTTCCATGTTTTTTCAAGATCAACATGGGGTCCTGGTGTGTCTAACTAAAAACAAATGAGATTGATCAATAAAGTTTAGAGAAGATATACACTTTATCTATCAAGAGTCATTCACATTGTCACAATCATTTCATGAAAAGAGGTCAAAAATATTTGATTCCAACTTCATGGGCGACCGTGTATATGGGTGGTTCATACATCTTGTTCATACCAAAGCAAAGCTGTGACCTTTAGTTCCATTTAAAGCCCTGTCTACTCCCAGAGGTTCTCTGGTTCCGCATCCAACAACTGTTAATGTGCAGATTCAGCAGCTGGCTGTGCATTATTTCCCAACTGTATGCTAATTCCCTTCACACCTGACCTTTAGTGGGTAAATTGTTAGTCTGGATGCTGTTGCATACTTTGCACAAGTGTGGGCCACCGAGAGACCAGTACCCCCAGTCAGGGCATTCCCATTAAAGTTCTAATCCTTCATATTTCAGTTAAACATTGATTCTATCGGCAGCTTGGACGGTAAGATATAACTGCTGGTGCGCACCTGGACTTCAACTGGTTTTCCACCTCTTTTCTTTTTCTCTTGACCCCGTAGTTCAACGGTCTACTTTGTTCTCTGTGCGTTGATCCGTCATTGTGACTCGGAGGTAATGGAATGTACCTGCGCCTGTCAGACAGCTGGGGGCGTGTGGAGTGAGGACATTGTGCTTCCAATACATTCTGCAAATATGTGTATTTTGCATCTGTTTAGCTGTTGGTTGTACTTTAGCCAAGGTAGCGGCGGTTAGCATAGTGAAACTCACCCAGCTGTGTGCTGTTCCGGAGGAACCAAAACTTGACGGCAGTGTCCGTGTGGAATTCCAATATAGTACAGCGAAGCACCGGTGTTGTCTTTCACTTTCACTTTCAGGTAGGCTGATGTCTGCCTTTATTTTTGCCGCTGAGCACACACTGCTGTTGTTATTGTGTTTAGTATGTTGCTGAATTGCTGTTAATGTGTGTGTATTTGTGATCGGGGTGCGTCTTCATACTGTTTTAATGCTATTTGTGACATGACTGCCGCTGGTTACACAGTGAACCTACATCTCTATTTTTTGGCACAGCTGGACCATGCTGTTGTTGTTGTTGCACCGTAAGTGTGACGGGTCTGATCTCAGAAATGGCATCGGCGTCTGGAATATCTGGCCCAATATGATCAAGTGGCGAGCAACTTGCGTTCACGCGGCCAACCGCCGCAGGGGGCGAGTGCAGTATTTCGCGATGCGATAATGGGCGGCCGGCGGCGGGCATAGAGCGGTTCACGCGGCGCGGCCGCCGCTGGACTTGAGAATATTGAACTTTTCGCCGCCGGCCGCGATAGCCAATCAGTGTTGAGCTCATCCCAACGTCACTCGCTTCGGGAGGACGGACAGAGGAAATTAAGATGGATGAAAACATAATAGTCACAGTTTGCTCCCATAAGTTCTGTGAATAGCCTATGTGTCTGTTGCCTGCTGTGTACCGTGATGATCTTTTTGCCCCTTGTTCCCCCGAATAAAACATCCCGGTGCGGCCAGTCCTCGCCTACGGCCATCTCCTCCGCGGTAAACGACGGTGCCCGCTTGTTTCTTTTGCTGCCGCTTTCTTCCATTCTCACATGTGTTCGCCTATATCCACGGGGTATAGTATGCCCTAATGGGCTTGATTACTACTTGGATACACTTGTTGCCACACACACACCCGCACCCACACACACCCCCACACACACGATACATGCGTAGCCTAATTCCACCTGTGTGGGGGGGACCACGGGGCGCTGTGTGTGACTTATGCGCTGATAAAGAGGTGGGTGATCGATTTGCCTTGCATCGATTTATTCAGTTTCCGCACCACTAAGGTTGACAGCTCCCACTAAGAGCGTCTTTCGATGCTTCTTTCGCTTCATCTTACGGCTCTCCAAAGAAGGCATCTGGGAAACACCCGTATCTTAGCGCTCCTTCTTAGGCGAACCCTTCTTTCGACCCTTCTTTGGTCCCAAAGAACGATCAAATCTGGGAAACGGAGCCTTTGACTATAATACAATTGGTTATGACTAAGGTCGTACTAAAGGAGTTGTCCATTGTATTCAGATGGAGATGGAGAAATGATTTCTCCCTTTGCTTGAGTTGCTGTTAAAGACTTCAAACTAAAAGCAGGTTTCTGTGCTCTGTTTTTGCAGACTTTTTTTTTTACATAGAAGAAGAAAGACCAGCAGAAGCTGACCACAACATATGAAGCCTGTCATTATCCCCCACACGCACACATGCTGTACATGCTGAATGGTTCTTTCACACAGTGATTGCCCTTTAGTGGTTTGCTGTGCCCAGAACACATACAGTCAAGCCCGAAATTATTCATACAGTACATGGCAAATTTTGACTTAAAGTTATATAAACTTGGAAATGACAGGAAGATAATAAGACGATGTACAAGAGGCATCATTGTGGAAAAAAAAAGTGTACAGCTTTTATTTATATTTGAACAAAAAGTGGCATGTCCAAAATTAATAATCAATATAAAAAGCCTTTATTGGCTATTACAGCAATCCAACGCTTCCTATATTTGCTGGCCAGCATTTTGCATGTTTCCGCTGGTATTTTTGCCCATTCATCTTTAGCGATGAGATCCAACTCTTTCAGGTTGGAGGGTTTCACTGCCATCACCCTGATCTTTAGCTCTCTCCACTGATTCTCAATTGGATTCAAGTCAGGACTCTGGCTTGGCCACTGTAAAACGTTAATGTGTTTGTCCATTAACCATTTATTTACCACTTTTGCTGTGTGTTTATGAATGAATGAATAATTTCGGGCTTGATTGCATAGTCGACAGTGATGAGGCCGGTCATGTTTGATGTCTTTGAATCCATTTGTCTAGCTCAGCATCAGACATGTAAAGGGTTTGGAGCAATAAGAGCATAATTAAAAATACAGTCAGCAATTCTGGAGAAGTCTTTGTTGTCAAAATCAGTGAATATCGCCTCACCATCCATTAATGGGTATGTTGCTAGCTATGGTGGGCCCCCTTTGTTCACATATAATGTATTTACATAATGCATGCTGTGTGTTTACACCAGATTTTGTTTCATCGTGAACAACCCAAATTCTGAAAAAGTTGGGACGTTATGTAAGATGTGAATAAAACAATGTGATAATTTCCCAAATCCTTTTCAACATTTATTCAATAAATAAAAGTACAAACACATAATATGTATTAGTTTAAACTGATAAACGTTATATATATTGTTTTAAATATAGACAAATATGCAATTTGGAAATTGCAACATGTGTCAAAAAAGTTGGGACAAGGGCATTAAAAGATTGGGAAAGCTGTAGCTGTAATCCTTGTTCGGAACATTACTCTACGTAACAGGTGATATCATCATAGATGGATATAAAGGGGCATCCCGTAAAGATTCAGTCTTCACAAGCAGTAATGGGGTAAGGCTCAACACTTGAAGAACTGCAGAGGAACATAGTCCAACAGTTTAAAAACAACATTCCTGTAAAGAATTGAAGGATTTCACCATCTATGATCCATAATATAATTAAAATATTAAGAGAATCCAGAGAAATCTCTGTGCGTAAGGGTCACGGTCCACAATTAAAATGTAATGCCCATGACCTCAGGTGGCACTGCATTCAAAAATGACATGATTTTATAAAGGATATCACTACATGGAACACTTCAGAAAACCATTGTCGGTAAACACAGTTTGTCGCTACATCCACAAATGCAAGATAAGACTCTACCATGCAAAGTGAAAGCCATACACTCACCGGACACTTTTTTAGGTAAACCTGTTCAATTGCTTGTAAAAACTAAAAGCAAAATCAGCTAATCACATGGCAGCAACTCAATGCATTTAGACATGGAAACTTGGTCAAGACAACGTGCTGAAGTTCAAACCGAGCATCAGAATGGGGAAGAAAGGGGGTTTATGGTTGCATATACAGCATGGACACGTAGCCGATCTCGAGGAGAAATTCACTGATTTTGATAAAAAAAAAGGGATTTTGACAATAAACATTATCCAGAGACGCTAACTCCACCTTCAATCTCGTCCAATCTGGTCCGTCTTAAAGCTAAAGGGAGGAGGAGGCTTGTCCACTTACCGACACAATACAGCAGGATAAACACCTTACAGCCATCACCTGCCAACCACTCAGATGCACTGTGCTCACATCTTCCATGAGAGAGTGGGGAAAGATAATGTGCATAATTCAACAAAAAGATTCTATGATCCTTTGTCTTGTAGAAATCTTCAAAGCATGGAGAGGAGAGAGGGGGCAAAATGAAAAGTAGAAAGAGGAGATGTTCACCCTTTTTTCAGAAGTTATATAGTGTTGCAGTGGGCGAAAGCAAAAATCACATGTCCAGCCGTCTTCAGATTCCTGCTGATCCACAGAGCTATGGCTCACGTTGAATCCTTATGTTTAATGTCAGAATTGAAGCTTTGTCGCAACAAAAGGCCAACATAACAAAGGTTGCTACAGTAACGGCCGGCCAATCAGAAGAGAGGGGACGGAACGGACCAATCAGAGGACAGGAGAATGAACTGAACTATCAGAGGACAGGAGAGGGGAACAGACCAATAAGAGGAGAGGAGAGGGAATGGACCAATCATATGAGAGGGAAGGGAAGTTACCAATTAGAGAACAGGTGAGGGGAACAGACCAATCAGAGGAGAGGAGATGTAATGGACAAATCAGGACAAAGGTTACTTTTAAAATCAACTATTGTTACTATATTGTAACTAATGCAACTGCTACTAAGTATTACTAGTGCAGTGCCCGTAGGAAGCAGGTATTACCTTATGAAAGTGGGACACAGAAACAGATACACATAGGCAGTGTCGCATCGCTCGTCAATGTCACTTTTTGTCTTTCTGTAATAAGCTGGATAGATGCAACGTTAGCAAGGAGAATGGATTATGTTAATTTGCCAGCTACAGAAGAAGTTTAAAAGGTAAGACAGCGTTTGGATAACTGTCAAGTAACGTTAACGTGTCAATAGCAGTCAGCTGTGACACAGTGTCAACTCAACTGCAGGGCCGGTGGTTTGATCCCCCTTCTCCCTGCCACATGTCCAAGTGTCCCTGGGCAAGACACTAAACCCTAAATTGCTCCCGATAGTTAGCTTGCACCCTGCGTGGTAGCTGCTGCTATCGGTGTGCTCCAGTTGTAAGTCGCTTTGGATAACCACTACTGTGCGTTCTATTGTGAATGATTGGGCCAAGCTGCCTCATTATAGTCATTTCTAGAGGATAAGTTTCTGTTCTAATCACACCAGAGAAGGGGCGTTTAAATCTTCTATGTTTGGCTCAAAACGGGAAGTCGTAAAAGCTGTGTGCCTGTACGGAACAGGCATTTAATATGAATATCTTCATATGCTGTGCTCTGTGATATTTAGTCATAAATAGTAGGATCCATTATCTTGACATTTTGAAACACGTATCCATTGCATACCCATGTGACTGTTGTTATTCTGAAATAGAATCCATTGCATCATTGTATGCAATATCCCGTGTCCAGTATGATATCAGAGGTCAACATTGTCAACAAGACTCTTTTGCAAGGGAGACCTGTTTTCCTTTCCCACGTTACCATTCACACACACATTCATACACCGATAGCAGGCTAACTATCGACATTCACACGAGGCAAAGTGGGTGAAGTGTGTTGCCCAAGGACACAACAACTATGACACAAGTGGCAGGGCGGGGATCAAACCTCCAACCCTTTGATCATCAGCCGACCCGCTCTCCCAACTGAGCCACAGTCACCCCGCCTTGCATCGATGGGAAACAAGCTGAAGCATACACTGACATGGTATGTATTACGAGTAGGGCTGTCAAACTAACGCGTTCATTTCGATGAATTAATCACAGAAAAAATAATGCATAAAAAAAATTAGGGGTGTGATGATAGCGCAGCTGCACCTGTAGCTTGCTGACACGCCCCGCACGGGATTAAAGAGTAAAGAAAGAAGCAGGGGAAAGGGCCAAGGGCTCTATGGATGCTGAAGTATATGGGCTTGTTTCCATTCAAAAAAGGTGCAGTTTGGAAGATGATAAATCGACTCGAGTACAGTTGAGGAGGTCAGGAACAATTCTTTATTTAAAACAAAAAGCTCAACTGCGGTCGAGATAGGGTTTTGGCCTGAATCAAAAAGTACTAAGTATCTGATTAAAATATATGAAGAGCTCCCAAAAAAACCTGTCTCTCTCCCCTCGTGCAGCAGTTTTTAAACCCCAAAATGGGACAAACTGATTGGTCAAACATTCTTCCTGAAACCGGCCCTTACTTATTCTATTGGTGAGCCTTAATTGGCTCCTCCCGAGTATCCTATTACCTAAATTATCTGCCAAAAGCTACCTACATTAATCTTATGGCTCCTCATTGTCTGGCTGTGTTCCTTCCCTACGTATGGGTTCTTGGGCTCTGTCCTTATGGGACTACAGCCTTTTATCAGTTTCTCACGACTTGGTGTGTACTCAGTTAGATATCTGTATCCTGTTTTGCATCCATAGCTTCCTATGGAAAAGTAGCAACATTATTTCTTAGTTAAACAATTACCTTTAGAATGTGTCATAAGGGCAGATACAACAATGCGTTATGGGATGCTTAGGGCAAATAAGCATGAAGATAGGAAGACATCTTATTCTCCGTTGTGTCTGTGCATTATTAATTTAGTGGGTGCCTAATTAACAATGTAGGTTCAAAACTCTCAATATCTCTCAATCTTCCTACGTGTCTCACTTTTGTTTGCTAGCTGCCTCGTCTACCTCATAAACGGACTCCCGCCCCATGTCACTTCCTAGCCTATGCCGGCCTACAAACGATAGGCTATACCGCTGTTTATAAACAGGCATAAAAGTCTCATATTGGTATGCGATTAATTTAGATTGATTAATCACAGAGCCTGTAATTAATTAGACACATGTTTTGTATTGCTTGACAGCCCTAATTACCAGACATCTGACATGGGCTCTGTTAACACGGAAAAAGACAAGTGCTGTGGCACGCTCCGCTCTCTATAGACAAAAAGGAAGACATAGCTGCTTTCACTGTCAAATACAATGTTTTTACTTCCAAAATGTGTTCAGGCAGTGCACTTGCATAAAGTCAATGCAAAGATGTGACTGGACATGAACAGGCACACATTTACCCTGTGAGATGCGAATTCAAGCAAAGATGAGTATGCAAGCTGAAAATGTTTCAAGTGGACAAAAGATTTTGCTCTCATTTTGATGCTTCATGAGTTGAACGTACTCGTGTATAAAAATACACAATCAGGACAAATGCAGCAGCCAGTTAACCTAACTATGTCATGGAAAGATGCTGGTTCCAATTGAGACAGATTGCAGCAGTGACCGTTACTATAACCAAGCAGAGCTAAGAGATGACAGAGCTAAAAGCAAGTGTGAGCTTGTGCCAAAGTTGATGAAAATTCCTCTAAGCGATCAAGATGTTACGTTCATGAGGCCTATGGCCTTCAAAATGGACTCAGATCATCCTTGATTCAAAGTGCACATTTATGCAAAGTTGGAAGAAACCCTGACAAGAATGGCCCGGAGGGACAGACATACTTTCAGTGAGCATGTGAGTATTTTGTTTTCAACTGGTGTCCACATTAGGCTTAATGGTAGTGTGCTTTCCTTGTTGTGCTAATTTAATCTGGTGTAGGGGAGTTTTTTTTTTTTTTTAATCTACGTGATGCAGGACAAGACAGGTGAAAGACATACATTAGGTGAGGGACATGACAAATTAAGTGTTCACATTTAAGACAAAACGGACGAGACAAAAACAAGCAGGAGGTCATTGCATATTTTTACATTGTTGTTGACAGGCTGTGTGTGTGTGTGTGTGTGTGTGTGTGTATACATACATATAAACAACAAAATAATAAATACAAAATAAAAGATAAATCAGTACTAAGAAGTGAATAATCATCATCATAAGAATGTAATGATAAGAATGGCATTTTCGGTTGTTTAAATAGTATTTGTTTCCATTATGGTATTTTAGACTTTTGATCCACAGTTTTGAATGTTGTCATAAGGTAATTAGATAATTGGGAGAGAGAGTTAAATAAAAAGAAACAAAGAGAAATCAAAAAAAAAAAAGTTTTGCAAAAACAAGCATAATAAATGTTATGAGCAGTTACAAGGGAGACCGTGTTGAAATATGTATATCCATATTGACAATACTGATAAACAAAAATTGTAGAAATAAGAGTCATAATCATAGATAAATAAGAGCAGAAAAACAAAAAAAAATTAAAGTTATCTTGTGTTGTTACTGTGTAAAGGGGAAAGGGAGAGAAATAGGGAATGTTACTGGGTTGATATGTATTTGGTATCTGGTGTAGGGGAGGTTAATGTATATAATATCAAAATAATAAAAGACGGGCACATTGTACACAAGTGTATAGTGTTGGCAGTTTTTCTCTTTATCAACTATTAATCATAGATAGTATATTAAAATGGATGTAGCATCCGGGCTGACCTCAGTTATTCACACGGCATCCAATAATCCTGGTTTATGCGCGTCGCCAACTTGTGAGATTTTTACTCCGCCTACCGAAAAAGGGAATCGACGTCACGTCGGGGGAGGGAGATACGCCCATCGAGCTGACGTGTACCTCTGAGGCAAAGTGAGGGACAACGGGCGGAGAGCTGTCACTCAAGAGATCACGCCCCTAATTATTCATACAATTTAACCCCGAAAAGAATAAAAACTAGCTTGCTAGAAAAAATGTCACCCCCCTCAGTGTTGTCATGGAGATATGACCTATACATACAGACTAGAATGTTGTTTTGGACCAGGCTGTAAATAGGTTTAATTAGACTGTGAAAACGGCCTGTTTAAACAAGTAAGTCAAAGTCTTGGTACCACCCCCAGTGGCCACCGGAAGGTACTGCAATGTGTGTCACTTCCTTATTGGATGCTGGTAAAAATCGCTGAGGTTGGGGCTTGCTATTAATGGATGATAGTGTTACTTTGGGCCGAAATGTTTTTTTTCCAGTGAAACTGACTTTTTAAGTGTCGACTTTATTTGAAAATGCCTTGCAATCAGCAGGGCTAGAGATGTCTTTTTTGCAGCTTTGAGACCCACATTAAGCGAGGGAGAGACCAAATAAATGTAACCCATAAAGGTGAGTCAAACACATTTTAGCAAAGTGGCACTTTGCAGCCTTTGTAAACATCTCTCTGTGGCAGAGTGAGCATTAAATATGAATCAAAACAACAAGGCTCTTTCATCAAAATTACTTTGAAATTGTGGATAGAAGGCTTAGGGTTGGCACTGCAGGATTGCACACTGAATCGTCACAAATACAATATTACTACAGAAATGGGAGCACGAGAAACTATGAGGAATGATACGCCTGAAAAGCACTCTTGTCTTGTAATGCGAGGGATAACCGTAGCCTGCTCTTCACCATCGATATATCTGGGTGTTCAGTCATCTCAGTCCCAGAGGGGATTGATTGTGTGATGCTGAGCCACCAGCTTCAGCAATCTGATTGCAGCAAAGACAATGATTGAGCACCGTTCATTCAGCACTCATGCGGTTTCTTTAATAGGAGGACTAAAAAAAGCTTAAAGAAAGCACCAACGCCCTAAAACCTCTACTGCCTTGTGTCCATCCTCACCGTCAGAACAGGTATGTGAGCTATCTCTCACAGCATGGGAAAATATGCACTTTCCCCATGGTTGCTATAAATCAGGCCTGTCCATTCAGCAGAGGACTGATCAAATCAACAGCAGCAGTTCAAAGTGTGTGGGGGGTAGCTGGGTGGGCACCCATTTTGCAGTCAGTGAACCACCCAGTGTTCACTTTTACTTATTATTTCACATAGATAATTGCTAATGGCCACAGTGAATGATTTCATAGTCAATCATATTTCTGTGCAGTTTCTACACTGGTATGAGTTTACAACAGGCTTTGTTTAGGGCTACTCTCTACTGTTAAGGAAATGTTAGTGCCAGAACTAGAAACCAAACATTTACATTTATCCTGCATTCCCAATGATATACTCTTTCTTTTGACTATAGAGCAAATGAAGTAGTTTGCGTGCAGTAGGTATACGATCGGGACATACTTATACTTATTTATTTCATCATAACATCCCCTCTTGAACGCCGCAGCCTTAATTTCGTTATTGTAGTGGTAATGGCCAAAGGTCATTAATTCCTGACATGACAGGTCTAATCAGACACCCTCTTTGATGTGGTTTCCAGTCCTCAAGTGCACTTTCAAGTGCACTACTTAAAGCAAGGACGTGTGAAAGTATACACACTGGAGAGGCTAAAGAACAAATCAAAATGTGTCACTTAAAGCCATGTGAGAACCTTCAAAACACTCATTGTTTGGATGTGTCTGGGGCAGGAGCAGGAAAGAATAAACACAGGCAGGAGGTCATATCTCCTTATACAGAAAGAAACCTACCCAAGCTAGAAGTCAACCATTTTTTGGGGCGACTCTTGCTGTATCCCATTACAGAGACCGCCTCCTTGGTAGGACGCGGTCTCGCGGTCTATGAAGGCTATAGCCTATGAAGGCCAATTCGAAGGCCGAACCAGGGCCGAACGAGCGTTGTTAAACGGGACGGTCTCCGCAGGTCTCCGGTTACGAGCATTTCCGGTTTGCGTAACAAGCCGTTACCTTGCGTGACGACTCGCCGCTCCTGTGCTGCCTAGCAACCCTGATAGCTGCCAACGGAAACAGCCTTGTCAACAGAGGAAAAAAGAAAAAGAAGTTGCCTACCAGACGAAAAGAAAAAAAAGTACAAGAAAAAAAGAAAGGAAGCTAAAAGTTAAGAAGATGGAGCAACACGTTGCTGTTTTGTTATTTTTTATTTTATTGTATGCCATCTCTGAAAAAAACGCAATGAATCATGGGATATGTTGGGCTGCGAAGGATACATCTGATGCAGCCTTCAAAACCGTGAAACGAAGGCTGCATTTCACGGCTGCATATGAGGAGCCTTGCAAGGAGCCTTGCAAATGGAACAACCTTTGTGCGCCGCTATGACGCAATCGGTCTTCAAATGCAGCCTTCGTAGACCGCAACCCCTGAATCGAGATACAGCCTGTGGCTCAGTTGGTAGAGCGGGTCGGCCGATGATCAAAGGGTTGGAGGTTCGATCCCCGCCCTGCCACCTGTATCATAGTTGTTGTGTCCTTGGGCAAGACACTTCACCCACCTTGCCTTGTGTGAATGTCGATAGTTAGCATGCTATCGGTGTATGAACGTGTGTGTGAATGGTAATGTGGGAAAGGAAAAACAGGTCTCTCTTGCAAAAGAGTCTTCGGTCTCAATGGGATTTACCTGTAGAAATAAAGGTTAAAATAAAAAATAAAATAAAAAATGTTAGAACACTGTCCTCAATAGCCTAAGACACTGGCTCAATGGTTATACGCAATTGGTTAACAAGTGCTTTGTCTATGAAGTTATCATCTGCTCCTGCGTTTAAAAGTCTTAAATCATTGTGTGCATGGATATGATTGCAGAATAAGTTAGTTATGAGATTAAAAACAATATTGGACCAATACGGATATGTGACCATAGAGCCTGCACGAGCGAACCGAAAATCGGACTGGGTGTGCGACCAGATCAAATGCAGTAATAAAAACTATATAAAAACGTCTTTCTTTGCACTGATGGTCTCGTTTGCTGTTAAAGGTCATTTATGATTATCAGAGGAAACATGAGGCTGTTTAAAAGATATTTAAATGTTACTCGTAGCCGCTTTAAGGGAAGCATCTTCACTCATCAACACACCACCATGATAGGGACACTTGAAAGTCAGGCTTAACAGAAGGTGAGCTGGCAGCCTCCCTCACCCCATCAGCTGCCTGTCCTCGGGTTAAACAAAAAGAAAAGTCAAGTTGAGATGTCTATTACTGTGCATACACCTGTTGTGATGGAGGGCCAAAAGGCACAGAGCACTGAGTGCAGCAAAGTACACCAACAACTACATGCCTTTGAGGATATATTAACTCAAATGACATGTCGAAGTGTCCATGGCTGGGGTGTCCAAACTTTTTTCACTGAGGGCCATATACAGAAAAATCTAGGAAGGGCCGGGCCACTTTGCAAAAATAACACATTTATCAGGACATGTAGCTGCTCTGATGTTTAGTTTCACTGGCCCTCATTTATCAATCTTGCGTAGACCAGAAAAATGGGTGTACGTACATTTCCACGCAAATCTCGGCATTTATCAATATGGACGTGAGCATAGGGTACGCTCAAATCCCACGCCAGCTCTCAGCTCGTGTACGCAAATTTGAAAACAGTTTGGACTCGCAGTGCAGGCTGTGCCGGGTAGCCGATGACTTTGTTGGACAATTATTAGAAGATAATACAAATGCAGTGCAAATAAGACCGAAATAAAGATATTAATCACTTAAAAATGAGCAGCTTATGATGTGCAACTGAGTAGGAGAGCTGATTCAATAGTGTGCACACCGGCCACTTAGGAGGGCTGCATGGGACTGCGTAATGGCAGTTGTCTCCGTCTTGGAGCAGCTGGGGGGACACTGAGGCACGGGGGCTGCATTCATTCAAAATGTTAGCCTAAGTATTAAATATGTAGTAGACATACACTGCTCTTTATGATACAAAAAAATACACGGCACAACATTCAGCTTAACATTTTATTTATTTGACGCACTTTGTAGAAGTTAGTTCCTCTTTTAATGTGTCATTAATGCTAAAGCGAGCGATTTATTTCCACCGTTAACCGGCACGTTGTTCCTATCTGCTGGTGGAGCAGGACGGTAGGCGCTCTCACAGCTGATCGCTGCAGGGTCGGCTTGTGCAGCCGACGGCCGGGCTGACCACTCGTGCCAAGCGCATGCTGTCATACAGTAAAACGCTAAATGTGTTATTTTTAGTTTTTAAAACCCTTTTGAATAGTGCTATCTAATCAATACATTCTAATCATTCAAATCTCTGCAGACGTGTATTTATTTTATGGGGACCATTATCGGACAGTTGGTGCGTCAATTTTCTCCTCCACCACTTATATTATGCCCGCAGCCCCGCACCCCCAGTTGGTTGCATTTCAGAACAGCAACACGCTTTTTTAGTGGCGATTTTGAGTCACCAACGCTGTTGACCGCAGCAGTTATTTCCTTCCTAACTGCTGCCTTCTGTCGTTCTTTGATGCTGCTTGTAGGCTAATGCTCCGAAATGAAACTCTTTTTTTTCTACTTTCGCTGTTATTCTGTCAATTTCTACTTCAGGGAAGTGCCGTATTGCGCATATCGATGTCGTAAAACCTCTGGGCGAGGCCTCTAAACTGATACCTGGCGTAGGGAGGTATTTGCGCCAGAATCTGCACCAGTTTCCACGCAAAATTGATAAATGAGGGCCATAGTGTCTTCGTAAATTGTAATCCTTCTTCACGGCAACACTTTCCTTGCACATTAAACAGACACATTTCCCCTCTTGCTTATATGCCAATGATACACCCAGTGTTTTCTGCCTTTGCGTCCAATGTCCAGCAGGGTGAAAATAGTATCCAGCCGAGGTCCCGACCCTCCATTTTTTAAAGTTTTTAAAGTGAAATGCATGAATCTTGTGCACTTTGAGAGGGAAATTAAGAGGCTAAATCTGAAGAATTTTGTATGAAAAAAAAATGGAGACACTGTCAGATGAATTAGAAGCTATTGGAGAAGGACACATAGATTTTCCATAATAATATTAATTTAAAATAAAATATTATTCGGGGTCCTCTGGGATGGGCTTGTTGCTCTTTTTCTTTTATGGGACATATTTCTCAGTAATATAATGAGTGCATTTAAATTATTTAAAAATTAAAAGCGCCATATTACATTATATTTTTAAAATGTGCCACGGGCCAATCAATCAGTGTTTGACACCCCTGCACTAGTGGGTTAACTAAGAAATGCAAAAAAAAGGGCCATATTACATTATATTTTTAAAATCGGCCGCGGGCCAATAAAAAGCGGGCCCGCGGGCCGTAGTTTGGACACCCCTGGTCCATGGTATAAGTTGAACCCAAAATTGCTCAAAATGGTCAGCCCAGCAGGCTAAACTTTGCAAATCAATTTTGATAAAAGTGCTACAGAGATGTATCCATTTATGATTACCGGCTATAAACAATATGTCATATCTGACAATAAATAAAATAAACAAAAGTGAACATAAAAAGGACAATATGAGTACACGAGTAGATTATTTGTGCAAATCATTTATAATTCTATGGGAAGGAAAAATAGGTGATCAAAGGCATGTTCATGGCCTATTCCTTCCTATAGAATTGAAAATGAGAAGAGGAAAACTGTTGAGCAACTAGTGTATACACTGATTATTTTTTTCTACTGAAAGGGCTAACTTCTCTCATCTGAGTTCAGAGTGTTCTCCACTGTATTGTTGTGCCAGCAGCTGCAGCTAAATGTGTGCATTGGGCATTGAGACATGTGTGTGCATCCTGGTTAATAATGATCAATTATTCGGTAACACTTTAGTTCGATAGTCCACAGTTGACACTCAACAAGCCATCAGTTGATACGCAGTTGCATGTCAACAGTGAATGAGTTTACATATCTCAACAGATAAGTAACATAAATTCAACTAACTGTAAGTTAACTATAAGTTGCACTATTAGTAGATGATTAGTTGATATTCAACAGAGCTTGTTCAACAGATAAAAAAACAAGGATTCAACTAACTGTCTGTTAACTATAGGTTGCACTATTAGTAGATGTTTAGTTGATATTCAACAGTGAGTAAGTTGATACATATTTAGAATGCATTCAACTGTCAGTTAACTATAAGTTGCATGTTTAGTAGATGTTGTTTTGTACACGTAGCATGCATTCAACTAACTGTCAGTTAACTATTAGTTGCATTATTAGTAGATGGTTAGTTGATATTAAACAGTGAGTTAGTTGATACTTAACAAAGCTTGTCATCAAATATGTAACATGCATTCAACTAAGTGTTAGTTAACTATACGATCATTTTATTTTGTTAATTTATTTTTACAAATACAGTCTGCAACAGACATTGTACTTTTTATTACATGTTCTTTACAAATATTCAACTATCAGTTGAGTGTCAACTTCTAGTAACTTGACTATCAACTGCTGTTATCAACCAATTCTCAACTTACGTTTCATATGGATCAACTTTCCCCCACTCACAAGGAACACATCTAATGAATGAACATTCAACCCTCTGTTGATCATATATGTTCATTGTAAAATAAAGATGAGAATGTTTTATCAATCAATAGGCACTACCTGTTGATTGTCATATGACTGTCGACAAACTATCAGTCAATATTCAACTTAGCATAAGTAGACAGGTCTTGGGACTGTCAAATTAAAGTGAAAACAGTTTAGTGTCTACACACTATTAACAGAGCAAAACAGAGAAAATAGTTGATTCTCAACAAACTATCAGTCGACGTTCAACTAAGCATTAGTAGAGAGGTCTTAGGACTGTCAAATTAAAGTGAAAACAGTTTAGTGTCTGTAGACACTCTACAAACTAGTAACAGTAGAAAATAGAGACAAGTTTTGCTCAACTGATGAGTAACACTGGATGACCCCAAAGTAAAGTTAAAAAATATATAGGCAGCATATCTGAACAGGAAAGAACATTTATTTGAAGTAAATTTAACTTGTTTCAGTAGTTACACAACATGTAGGTACACAGCAAGTACCATCAATACCTCTAAAAAAGACAATAAAACTAATGCATGTATTTATTTAGGTGTCACTTAGGCAATTGTTTAACGACAGATCGTCCAAAAATTGACATTCAAAAAGCTCAGTAAAGTGTACCACAACACCCAGTACCACTAGTTATGATACTGAGCAAACATATGTAATATATAACATCAGTTCTCATGAAACGCTTTGTTATGGTAAGAAAAAGATATATAATTTTGTTATGGACCAGAATATCTGAAGCTCCTAGTAGCTCGGGAGGAAATGGATTAACAGCAATGGTGAAACAAGACACTGATTCAGCAGTTAGGTTTGACAAGTAAATGTAAAATACTTATTTTCTACTCTCTCGTCCTTGAAGTGTATTTCATTGTTGATTCTCAGTAAAACATAAAAAAAACACAACAGTGCCATTTTTTTCATTATGGACTCAAGATAAAAACAACTTAATTATCACTCTCCTGTGACCAACCACTAGTTTAACCTGGTCCTGCCACTGTTATTTGACTGAGCACATTTGAATAATTTTTCGCTCTCTTTAGATCCAGTTGTTGGGTTACTAGCCACTCCAGGCCTGCTGTACTCCTCTTCAATTTAAGCAGTCGGGCTGAAGAATCCAGGAATCTTGTCCTATCACCCAGTTGATGAACATGGAAAGAAATGATCTGAGAATTACCACAAAATAGTTCAAATGCATTTTGATTTCCTTTATCTAAATCATTATAGCATTGTGGTTCCACATTCAAACACATAATGCTTTATATTGCTTTAATAAAATATATTTGGTACCCTAATCAAATAAAATTCTCACTGAACCTTGTACAGATTGAAATTATTTTTTAATTAAAGAAACATGTAATCTCTATGACCATTCTACACAACACCACATGCATAGACTCAGTTTTTGCTCACTTTAGACTGAAATAGCAATGTGCACTTTGAATGTGGAACATGCAAACATTTATTCAAATACAGTTTAGTGTCTATAAACACACTTTATTTAGACAGATACTTGTGAAGCTAGGCAGCGCTAGGCTCATGCTAACGTTGCTAATATAGCTAGCGCGCTAGGCGCGGCGCTAATGCTAACGTGGCTATGCTAGCGGGAGGCCGCGTCGCTAATATATATGACATTATTGTTACATACACAAAACGATATCTCACAAATACCTCAGTTAACTCACCAATTATTCCCTTTGGCTAATGGCAGCATACTTGTGACCACCACGGGTCTTCAGTGTGAGATGGATTGGTTGGTCAAGCGGTCTTTAGCATATAGCTGCTGCTTTTACTGACCAGACACACAACCTTCTCTTTAGCTGCCAGTAAAGAACGAGACCTCTCGCTTAAACAGCCCTTACCAACCAAGCTGGGGGAGTTCAAGTGCTTGAAAAAAGTGGGAAATCGTAATGTCGATACAGTTAGAAATGAAATATGTTTCCTAAATAAAGTCTCTCCAAACATATTTTCACCTTCCCAAAGTTTAAAATACACATTAATAGATCAATATATATTTTTTTCATATACTTTCTGCTCACAATATTATCAATAATGTCCTACAGGTTATAGTTGTTATTTATCAGTAACCACTATACGTTCTCATTGTATTGCACACCACTCTATGTAGGCCTATTTAGGTCCTCTAATCTTGAGAGGTTTATACAGCCATTGCTGATATTAACAATTATATAAAAAAACTATCTATCTATAAATATGTATTTAAACTTTGGGAAGGTGATAATATGTTTGGAGTCTGGATTTTCGAATATTATCGACATTACGATTACCCACCTTTTTCAAGCACTTGAACTGCCCCAGCGTGGTTAGGGCTTTTTCGAGACAGAGAGGGCTCGTTTTACTGACCTGGGCAGCTAAAAAATGGATGTGTGCCTGGACAGTAAAGCTATGTGCTAAAAGCCAGCTTGACCAACCAATCCATCTCACACTGAAGACCCGTGGTGGTCACAAGTATGCTGCCATTAGCCAAAGGGAATAATTGGTGAGTTAACTGAGGTATTTGTGAGATATCGTTTTGTGTATGTAACAATAATGTCATATATATTAGCGACGCGGCCTCCCGCTAGCATAGCCACGTTAGCATTAGCGCCGCGCCTAGCGCGCTAGCTATATTAGCAACGTTAGCATGAGCCTAGCGCTGCCTAGCTTCACAAGTATCTGTCTAAATAAAGTGTGTTTATAGACACTAAACTGTATTTGAATAAATGTTTGCATGTTCCACATTCAAAGTGCACATTGCTATTTCAGTCTAAAGTGAGCAAAAACTGAGTCTATGCATGTGGTGTTGTGTAGAATGGTCATAGAGATTACATGTTTCTTTAATTAAAAAATAATTTCAATCTGTACAAGTTTCAGTGAGAATTTTATTTGATTAGGGTACCAAATATATTTTATTAAAGCAATATAAAGCATTATGTGTTTGAATGTGGAACCACAATGCTATAATGATTTAGATAAAGGAAATCAAAATGCATTTGAACTATTTTGTGGTAATTCTCAGATCATTTCTTTCCATGTTCATCAACTGGGTGATAGGACAAGATTCCTGGATTCTTCAGCCCGACTGCTTAAATTGAAGAGGAGTACAGCAGGCCTGGAGTGGCTAGTAACCCAACAACTGGATCTAAAGAGAGCGAAAAATTATTCAAATGTGCTCAGTCAAATAACAGTGGCAGGACCAGGTTAAACTAGTGGTTGTTCACAGGAGAGTGATAATTAAGTTGTTTTTATCTTGAGTCCATAATGAAAAAAATGGCACTGTTGTGTTTTTTTTATGTTTTACTGAGAATCAACAATGAAATACACTTCAAGGACGAGAGAGTAGAAAATAAGTATTTTACATTTACTTGTCAAACCTAACTGCTGAATCAGTGTGTCTTGTTTCACCATTGCTGTTAATCCATTTCCTCCCGAGCTACTAGGAGCTTCAGATATTCTGGTCCATAACAAAATTATATATCTTTTTCTTACCATAACAAAGCGTTTCATGAGAACTGATGTTATATATTACATATGTTTGCTCAGTATCATAACTAGTGGTACTGGGTGTTGTGGTACACTTTACTGAGCTTTTTGAATGTCAATTTTTGGACGATCTGTCGTTAAACAATTGCCTAAGTGACACCTAAATAAATACATGCATTAGTTTTATTGTCTTTTTTAGAGGTATTGATGGTACTTGCTGTGTACCTACATGTTGTGTAACTACTGAAACAAGTTAAATTTACTTCAAATAAATGTTCTTTCCTGTTCAGATATGCTGCCTATATATTTTTTAACTTTACTTTGGGGTCATCCAGTGTTACTCATCAGTTGAGCAAAACTTGTCTCTATTTTCTACTGTTACTAGTTTGTAGAGTGTCTACAGACACTAAACTGTTTTCACTTTAATTTGACAGTCCTAAGACCTCTCTACTAATGCTTAGTTGAACGTCGACTGATAGTTTGTTGAGAATCAACTATTTTCTCTGTTTTGCTCTGTTAATAGTGTGTAGACACTAAACTGTTTTCACTTTAATTTGACAGTCCCAAGACCTGTCTACTTATGCTAAGTTGAATATTGACTGATAGTTTGTCGACAGTCATATGACAATCAACAGGTAGTGCCTATTGATTGATAAAACATTCTCATCTTTATTTTACAATGAACATATATGATCAACAGAGGGTTGAATGTTCATTCATTAGATGTGTTCCTTGTGAGTGGGGGAAAGTTGATCCATATGAAACGTAAGTTGAGAATTGGTTGATAACAGCAGTTGATAGTCAAGTTACTAGAAGTTGACACTCAACTGATAGTTGAATATTTGTAAAGAACATGTAATAAAAAGTACAATGTCTGTTGCAGACTGTATTTGTAAAAATAAATTAACAAAATAAAATGATCGTATAGTTAACTAACACTTAGTTGAATGCATGTTACATATTTGATGACAAGCTTTGTTAAGTATCAACTAACTCACTGTTTAATATCAACTAACCATCTACTAATAATGCAACTAATAGTTAACTGACAGTTAGTTGAATGCATGCTACGTGTACAAAACAACATCTACTAAACATGCAACTTATAGTTAACTGACAGTTGAATGCATTCTAAATATGTATCAACTTACTCACTGTTGAATATCAACTAAACATCTACTAATAGTGCAACCTATAGTTAACAGACAGTTAGTTGAATCCTTGTTTTTTTATCTGTTGAACAAGCTCTGTTGAATATCAACTAATCATCTACTAATAGTGCAACTTATAGTTAACTTACAGTTAGTTGAATTCATGTTACTTATCTGTTGAGATATGTAAACTCATTCACTGTTGACATGCAACTGCGTATCAACTGATGGCTTGTTGAGTGTCAACTGTGGACTATCGAACTAAAGTGTTACCAATTATTCTTGACTGTTTGGAGCTCTATAAGCAAGCCCCAACCTCAGCGATTTTTACCAGCATCCAATAAGGAAGTGACCACAACTGTAGTAACCCGGAAGTGCCACTGGGGGCTGGATGCAGAATACAGCCATTTCTCATTGACTCCAATGTTAAACATGCCGTTTTCACAGCATTATTAAACCTATTTCAGGCCTGGATTAAAAAAACATTCTAGTCTGTATGTTTAGGTCATATCTCCATGAGAACACTGAGGGGGTGAATTTTTTTGGACCACGCTAGTTTCTATTCTTTTGGAAGTTAAAATGTATTGGCGCAATCTCTTGAGTGACAGCTCTCCGCCCGTTGTCCCTCACTTTGCCTCGGAGGTATACGTCAGCTATCTCCATCCCCCCGACGTGAGGCGGAGTAAAAATCTCACAAGATGGCGACACGCACAAACCAGGATAATTGGATGCCGTGTGAATAACTGAGATCAGCCCAGATGCTACATCCATATTACTTACTATCTATGTCTATAAGGCACAAGCAGCAAGTTTTTCCTCATGTGGGTGGAAGCTGCAGCTGGCTTCTAGTGTGGACTGAATGGGCGCCAACAAAGCATTAACGCAATATATCTGACGCATAGTTCAATGTTAAAACTTATATAAAAATTGCTGTCTGTGGTTCTATATGGGCTGTGGCTATAATTTTGAAAAATAATATCTTGCAGCAACATAACAGTGAAATAAAATAACTGTGAACTAGTTCATTTATAAACTGTGAACTTAGTTCAAAATGTTTAATTATGAACTATGAACTGAACTAGTTAATTTTAAAGTGTGTAAACTGAACTTTGAACTAGTTCACTTAGAAAGTGAACTTTCCCAACACTGGTGGTTGGCATGGGAGGAGATGAGAGGCTGATAAAAGGAAATCACATGACATTGTGATGCTGTGCTATGTTTTCTATACATCTTCTTCATTGTTGCTGCCATCTCTATGGAATAACAGTTAAACTGCTGAACCGCATTAATCCTGTGCCTGATATGGTCTTTTTACGGTTTTGTTCTTTGAAAAGATCCCTTTCCCCAAGCCTACCGATTGTAAGCCTTGAAGTGATAAAATATTCATGAGCCTTTCTGATTTGAGATCTTAAATAACAGACTACCTTAATATGTTGGATTCACAGCCTTGGGGCGGAAACTGCACTGAAACATTACCATATGGCGCCATCAGCAGGAACAGCTTGTTGAATACATTCTGTGGGAACCAAATCACTTCTTCCTCACAAAGAGCTTCCCCGTTGCATATGATATATGCACTCGTACAGCTTTTGTAATAATAACTCATTTTAAGCCATGATATGACAAGAATATGTTTTAAACAATGAACGGAAAAACGCTCCACTGACTGTCACAATGTGTTGGTGTTGGAAAACTGATGATACAATGACATAGTAACAAGTTGCTTCATTCTGTATACAAAGATGTTTATGTACAAAATCAGAATCATACTCTGGAGTCATTTCAAGAGGCTACTGTGCAATGAAGTCAAACTAAAAGGGGCTTTCTCGTCTTGCCTGTTTTGTTCAGTTAGAAAAGCACAATTTGTGAAAGCTGTTAATCAAACTCTGGTGCAGCCAGAGGTGTGGACTTGAGTCACATGACTTGGACTCGAGTCAGACTCGAGTCATGAATTTTATGACTTGAGACTCGACTTGACAAAATGTAAAGAGACTTGTGTAATGTATTGTGGTTATTGCATGTGATGAAACTGTTCTGTTCGTACATTTCATGTCTAAAAAATAGTTTTATTGTGACAAACCAACGGAAGTGTTGTTGTTTTTTATAGGTTACGATAGTGACAGGGTGTATTTACAAAAAGTAACAGATGGGTGAATTTGTATACGCCTACAATGACGAGGTAGACTCCTCCTATGAGGTTTCTCGGGATAGAGACGCCTCTTTGCTTTAAAAGCAGGAACGGCGGGAAGAGAAGAGTGGTTTTCACAACTCGGTGACATACAAACGGAAATGCAAAAAGCACAAGCTCTCTCTCTCTCTCTCTCCTATCCACACTTAGAATGACTTGATTAAATATTATTAGAATAGGAAATCGGACAGACTGACTTGGAAGTAGCAGGATATTACTGGGAAAGGCTCTATATATTGGGCGATACCTGTCTAAATCCTTGTCATTTAATAAGATTTCGTAAAGCTTTAGATAATACTTACTAGGCATGCATGTACAGTATCTCACAAAAGTGAGTACACCCCTCACATTTCTTCACATTTTTCTTTATATCTTTCCATGGGACAACACTGAAGAAATGACACTTTGATACAATGTAAAGTAGTCAGTGTACAGCTTGTATAACAGTGTAAATTTACTGTCCCCTCAAAATAACTCGACACACAGCCATTAATGTCTAAACTGCTGGCAACAAAAGTGAGTACACCCCTTAGAAAAAATGTACAAATTGGGCCCAAAGTGTAAATATTTTGTGTGGCCACCATTATTTTCCAGCACTGCCTTAACCCTCTTGGGCATGTAGTTCACTAGAGCTTCACAGGTTGCAACTGGAACCCTCTTCCACCCATTTATGACAGCATCACAGAGCTGGTGGATATTAAAGACCTTGCGCTCCTCCACCTTCTGTTTGAGGATGCCCCAAAGATGCTCAATAGGGTTTTGGTCTGGAGACATGCTTGGCCAGGCCATAACCTTTACCCTCAGCTTTTTTAGCAAGCCACTGGTCGTCTTGGAGGTGTGTTTGGGGTCGTTATCATGTTGCAATACCACCCTGCGGCCCAGTTTACGAAGGTTGAGTGCACGTGGTCAGCGTCGTACACAGAGGTTGGCTTTGGAAAATAGACGTATGAGTGCTGCCAGCATTGCTGAAGGGCTTGAAGGGGTGGGGGGTCAACATGTCAGTGCTCAGACCATACGCCGCACTCTGCATCATTAGAACATCATACTGGTCTGCATGGCTGTCATCCCAGAAAGAAGCCTATTCTAAAGATGATGCAAAAGAAACCCCACAAAAAGTTTGCTGAAGACAAACAGACTAAGGACATGGATTACTGCAACCATGTCCTGTGGTCTGATGAGACCAAAATACATTTATTTGGTTCAGATGGTGTTAAGAGTGTGGAGCGGCAACCAGGTGAGGAGTACAAAGACAAGTGTGTCTTGCCTAGAGTCAAGCATGGTGGTTGGAGTGTCATGGTCTGGGGCTGCATGAGTGCTGCCAGCACTGGGGATCTACAGTTCATTGAATTCTAACATGTACTGTGACATACTGAAGCAGAGCATGATCCCCTCCCTTCATAAACTGGGCCGCAGGGCAGTACTGCAACATGATAACGACCCCAAACACCCCTCCGAACGACCACTGGCTTGCTAAAGAAACTGAGGGTAAAGGTTATGGACTGGCCAAGCATGTCTCCAGTCTTAAACCCTATTGAGCATCTTTGGGGCATCCTCAAACAGAAGGTGGAGGAGCGCAAGGACTCTAATATCCACCAGCTCCTTGATGTCGTCATGAATGGGTAGAAGAGGGTTCCAGTTGCAACCTGTGAAGCTCTAGTGAACTACATGCCCAAGAGGGTTAAGGCAGTGCTAGAAAATAATGTTGGCAAAACAAAATATTGACACTTTGGGCCCAATTTGGAAATTTTTTCTTAGGGGTGTACTCACTTTTGTTGCCAACAGTTTAGACATTAATGGCTGTGTGTCGAGTTATTTTGAGGGGACAGTAAATTTACACTGTTATACAAGCTGTACACTGACTACTTGACATTGTATCAAAGTGTCATTTATTCAGTGTTGTCGCATGGAAAGATATAATGAAATATTTGAAGAAATGTTAGGGGTGTACTCACTTTTGTGAGATACTGTATATGTCTGGGTATTGTTTCAAGTTTTACAACAAATTTAGAAACGAGATCAAGTCAACAAATATAATGGGAAATAGGAATAGAAAATTTAAATAATATGTAGGCATTCTGTCTTTTCTGTCTTTCTGTTATATGATGTTGTAATATCATGTGATTTGAATAAAAACCAGTAAAATGTTCCGCGAGTCTCAGTCACAGTAGTTTATGTTGAGAAACCAGGACCTAAATAGGGTTTTTTATACAGCAGGACGAGAGTCGCCCCGATGAGAACACAGTGTAAGTAATGTAACCTTTGCACCGCCTACATAGCTGACAACACTACAATTACATAATCTCATACACCTAATCTTTAAAAATTAAAAGAATAGGTTATAATACCTTCCCAGGTTTAAACGAGGATGTTTAAATTCTGAAAATAGTATATCTGTTCTATTATAGAAAATCCTTCTCCTATTTTTCACAGAAGATATCATTCAAAAGTTATTGCTTATAAGTTGTAAGTAACTTAGTTTAGTAAACCACCCTTCTAGTAAAATAGAACAGAAAATAATTAAAAATATTAAATAAAAAAACATAAGGTCGACACAACAAGCAAAGCAAAGCCACTATATATGTAAACAAGTGATAAACAAAGTGTGTTGGTGTTAGCAATGCATAGTATCATAATCCTGACTTTCACTGCCATGTTCAACCTCTTGTTTGTCTATTGGCTTGGTTAATGGTCTGTCCGTCAGGGTGGAGGGTGGTGGCTGCACGAGAACAGGTTATTTTAGACTACATGACTGACTGCAGAAGATAGATACACCGACACATTATACACATTGATATAATAAAGTACATTAAATGATTGTGAAGTTGTTTGTATAGATTTTCTCCCAACAATTGACTCTTTGAATGGGTGTTGTTTGGTCATCTATTGGTTAATCCTCTCTCAGGCGAGGATATAAAAGAGAAAGGTAAGCAGCTGAGTTGTTCAGCAGTCATTCTCTCAATTGCAATATTGTTTTTTTTTTCTGTAACAGTAACTGTATCTGAATCCGAATCTGATGAAAATGGGGGCGGGACCTGATAAGCCTTTGGCTTCTTCTGTCACCCTTCGGACAACACAAAGTAAGATGTATATGTGAAAGAGAAAATTGTGTAGAATTGTCCGAAAGAACAATAATAAAAAATATATATATATACACTTGTTTATGCGGTGCACTATCAATGAACATC
The DNA here is from genome assembly GCF_949987685.1 of Ammodytes marinus. Classification (NCBI taxonomy): domain Eukaryota; kingdom Metazoa; phylum Chordata; class Actinopteri; order Uranoscopiformes; family Ammodytidae; genus Ammodytes; species Ammodytes marinus. Next base: position 32,465,049 of record NC_137233.1, read on the forward strand.
TATAGGACCCCCTCCAGGGATTAATTACCAGTGTACATGGCTCTGTGGTTTTAAAGGTTGGTTCAAAGTGTGCTGTAAATACAGAAGCGATGCTCTGTACAGACAGGTTCCTGTGGATAATGCACACCATGTGCCTCTGGCATTTAATGACATTCAGAAGGGTTATCCAGTTGTCACAAGTCCATTCAGTGGATCCAGATATAATATTTGAAAAGAAATTAATCTAAAAAATAGACAATAATAATGCATGCTGTATGCAATTATAGGCTAAACAGTGTAAGAGGGCAAAACAATATTGCCATAGTGGAAGTCGATGGCAGCAGCAGTGAACACTATATGGTTTAACTGACGTATGGCCTTTGAGTAAGGCTTATTCAAGAAGGATAGAAACAAGGAGAGATTCTGGCTAACACACACTACATAAAAGTCTCAAAAGGAACTTGAGGTTCGTTCAAAAGTGGACAAACAAGAGACATATATCTTCATATACAATACTTTATATACTTATACAATCTTTAATTTTCACTGCCAACACCACACTGAAGAGTCAAACATAGGAAATATATCTAGATACATGTTTTGCACTGTTTTTGTCTTGTATGTATTTTATGTCATTTGAGCCTGTCAGAGAAAAATTTCTGTCACTCGTGACAGACAATAAAGTTTTGATATCTTACATGTCTGACCACTGCTGTGGCAGACGCTTCAAGTCAATTAAATCACAGAAATACAGACTGAAAAACAGCTTCTACCCCACAGCCATAAGATAACTGAACACTGTAAAATGACTGACACACATAACTTGATAGAGGTTTACATCCACTCTAATGCACTTTCTGTACATTTTCTCATTTACACTACATGTTCTTTTGAATGGTAAGTTTACCTGACCCTGTGTCTTCTGCAGGACAAGAGGACAGAGAGAGTTGGTGTCCTGCCCAACAGTGTGTTGGGACACAGCCAGCTGTACACTGACTTCAACAGAGGCAAACCAGCAACACGTGTGAGGGAGTTTGTGGGAGACAACCAAGATGGACTGACGGACAACCTTTGCATTGTTGTTTAACATCTACAGTATCTTTTACTAAATAAATAACTCCAAAACATCACAAACCTTGCAGCTCTGGATATCATTTATAACTACCTCATTGCCCCTACCAATTCACCAAACCTGCCCTCTGCCTTTTTTAAATGTTTCTCCTTAAAGGTGCTGGCGGCCCCTTCGGACAAAAGCGATAGTATTTTTAGACGACAGCTGTCATGAAGCTCTTTTCCACCGCGTGCCGGCCAGTGCCAGTGTCTCGCCATTAGGTCCATGTCCATGTTGAAAGCGAATGAACGAGAGATGGCAGGATGGATCACGATTAAAAGCAATTTCCCACGTGGCGGTGGGAAAGGGCAGAACCCATCACCCTCCTTTGCAACCTGTCCATACACTCAGCTGAACTTCCATCTGCCTGGAAGACGGCCTCAGTACACCCCTTATTTAAAGGGGGAAATCAAGCTGACCCTAACTGCTATCGCCCTATTTCCATCTTACCTAGCATAGCGAAAGTACTGGAGAGGCTGATCTGCAAACAGCTGGTACGCTTCCTTAAAGAGGACCTATTATACAGGTCCTTCTCATATAATTAGCATATTGTGATAAAGTTCAATATTTTCTGTAATGTACTGATAAACATTAGACTTTCATATATTTTAGATTCATTACACACAACTGAAGTAGTTCAAGCCTTTTATTGTTTTAATATTGATGATTTTGGCAAAAAAGTAAAGAAAAACCAAAAATCCCTATCTCAAAAAATTTGCATATTTCATCCGACCAAAAAAAAGAAAAGTGTTTTTAATACAAAAAAGTCAACCTTCAAATAATTATGTTCAGTTATGCACTCAATACTTGGCCGGGAATCCTTTCGCAGAAATTACTGCTTCAATGCGGCGTGGCATGGAGGCAATCAGCCTGTGGCACTGCTGAGGTGTTATGGAGGCCCAGGATGCTTCGATAGTGGCCTTAAGCTCATCCACAGTGTTGGGTCTGGTGTCTCTCAACTTCCTCTTCACAATATCCCACAGATTCTCTATGGGGTTCAGGTCAGGAGAGTTGGCAGGCCAATTGAGCACAGTAATACCATGGTCAGTAAACCATTTACCAGTGGTTTTGGCACTGTGAGCAGGTGCCAGGTCTTGTTGAAAAATTAAATCTTCATCTCCATAAAGCTTTTCAGCAGATGGAAGCATGAAGTGCTCCAAAATCTCCTGATAGCTAGCTGCATTGACCCTGCCTTTGATAAAACACAGTGGACCAACACCAGCAGCTGACATGGCACCCCAGACCATCACTGACTGTGGGTACTTGACACTGGACTTCAGGCATGTTGGCATTTCCTTCTACCCAGTCTTCCTCCAGACTCTGGCACCTTGACTTCCGAATGACATGCAAAATTTGCTTTCATCCGAAAAAAGTACTTTGGACCACTGAGCAACAGTCCAGTGCTGCTTCTCTGTAGCCCAGGTCAGGCGCTTCTGCCGCTGATTCTGGTTCAAAAGTGGCTTGACCTGGGGAATGCGGCACCTGTAGCCCATTTCCTGCACACGCCTGTGCACGGTGGCTCTGGATGTTTCTACTCCAGACTCAGTCCAGTGCTTCCGCAGGTCCCCCAAGGTCTGGAATCGGCCCTTCTCCACAATCCTCCTCAGGGTCCGGTCACCTCTTCTGGTTGTGCAGCGTTTTCTGCCACACGTTTTCCTTCCCACAGACTTCCCACTGAGGTGCCTTGATACAGCACTCTGGGAACAGCCTATTTGCTCAGAAATTTCTTTCTGTGTCTTACCCTCTTGCTTGAGGGTGTCAATGATGGCCTTCTGGACAGCAGTCAGGTCGGCAGTCTTACCCATGATTGCGGTTTTGAGTAATGAACCTGGCTGGGAGTTTTTAAAAGCCTCAGGAATCTTTTGCAGGTGTTTAGAGTTAATTAGTTGATTCAGATGATTAGGTTAAGAGTTCGTTTAGAGTACCTTTTCATGATATGCTAATTTTTTGAGATAGGAATTTGGGGTTTTCATGAGCTGTATGCCAAAATCATCAGTATTAAAACAACAAAAGACCTGAAATATTTCAGTTGGTGTGCAATGAATCTAAAATATATGAAAGTTCAATTATTATCATTACATTATGGAAAATAATCAACTTTATCACAATATGCTAATTATATGAGAAGGACCTGTACTACTTTTCTGGTCTTAATTTCTTGTTTTACACTGCTATAGAGCAACCTGACACGAATCACATCACAAAAAACTATGTAGATTTTCGGGAAGCTCTTTCTCTTATTTTGGCGATCCAGCACGTCCTGTCAACACTTGAGTGTGTGTGCTTCGGCGATCTCCACGATCTCCGCCTGTGCTTCGGTAATCTCCGCTCCCCTCCCCCCTCCTGCAAACCCCACTCCGTTGTGATTGGTTACCTTCTTTCCGGAACACTTTCAGTGGCGGGAAGCGCGAGCATGGACCTATAAGGGCGCGAGGCAGACGCGAACAGGGAAGTGACAGCATTACCATACATGGAAACATCCGCGTGGTGACTTCACAAAGTTACATGCGACGTCACAAAGTTACAAAGGGTAGACCGCTTTGAACACGTGACTTCTCGACTGGCTAGAATATTGTGTAGTGCTCTGCACAGACACCCCAGACGGTCAGCAGGGAATACGTCGAAATGCATGTAAGTCATTATTTGATAATTTAGTATGGTTAAGCATGACTATGAATCATCATAACAACGTGTATAGGTCATGAAAGTCAAAAAGCATCATAGGTCCTCTTTAACACCAACAACATACTGTCTGACTTTCAATCTGGGTTCCGCACAGGTCATAGCTGCGAAACTGCGACTCTCAAAGTAATTAATGACATTGTCAGTGCTCTGGACTCCAAGCAATTCTGTGTGGCCGTCTTCATCGACCTGGCCAAGGCCTTTGACACTGTAGTTCATGAACAGCTTTTGAAACGCTTAAACTCCATCGGTGTTTCCACTACCTCACTAGCCTGGTTTAACAGCTACCTCTCTGGACGCTCCCAATATGTGAAATCTGACTGCATCTCGTCGCAACCCCTGTCTATTCTAAACGGTGTCCCACAGGGCTCCATATTAGCCCCAGTTCTTTTCTCAATTTACTTAAATGACATAATCAAATCAGCTGGCAATTCATCTATCCAACATTATGCCGACGACACAGTTCTCTATGCCACTGGCCCCTCACCTGACATTGCACTGGGAACACTTCAGCAGAGCTTCCACTCCATACAGGCTGGCTTTTCTGCCCTCGCCATAAACCCCATTAAAACCAAGGTCATGTGGTTTGGTCATAAGCCCCCCCTCCAAGATGGTACTGTAAGGTTGTTACCTAGAAAGGCCACTGTGTGGCGCTGTCGTACCGCAATTTGTATGGTATGTCCCTTATGAGCCAACGTAGTTTAAGCTTGTTGCGTGCGCGGGCACCATCTTGTTTCATTGTTTACTGTGTCCTGAATACAAGGTGAGCGGTGTTCACATGTCTTGCACAATCTTGTTAATATCTATGTTTAAACCACCCATCCGGTCGGTTTGTTAAGTTCATATGATAAATAAAATGTTTATTTACCTGTTGATGTGAGGACTGGGGAGGGGGAGGCGGGGTTGGGACACAGGTGCGGACCAAGGGGTGTCTGAAAGTTATCCCCGGAGGGATAACCACTAAATCGCACAGGCGACTACAGGGGAGGGGAAGAAAACAAAAAGCACAAAGCTGTGAAGGGCCACACAGGCTACCTTTTAATAATACAAACTAAAGCACAAACAAAACCACCGCTGCCATACAGCTGAACGGATAGACAAAGTAAATCAGTTGACTTGCAAAACTAAACACAGAGAGCACTTGGAGACAAACTCTCACTACCTCTTAAGGTGAGACAATGAGCAGCACAGAGCACTGGGGTCTCAGGGCATATATAATCTCTTCACACCTGGGTTCAATCAGCCAATCAGTGCACACACACCTGATTGCAGTGAGGAAATCAGTCACCATTCTCACGGAGGCGAAAGATTCCGTGGACTCACGGGGCTGAAATCTACCGTCTCCTCACAGTTGAGTGTTATCTGGGATGTGTGAGTTGGCGTTTTATAAGAGTATTTTGTTAAATAATGTTGGCTAGCATGGCGATCATTGACTTACACTGTAAAACAGTGCTGTGAGGATGTGGACTGCTTAATTGAGTATTTTTATACTTTTCTTTTATTTGCACAAGAATATATTTTTTACTAAAGAGGATATTTATTTAATTATATAGGTTATGGTTTATTTTTACTGTAACAAGAGTATTTTATTTGTCAGTTTATTTGAGCAGCTGAAAAGAGTGTTTTCTAACTCTTGTTTCATTGTTTACTGTGTCCTGAATACAAGCTTATGAAGATTGCCACTGTTGGGGAATAAATTGCCAGTCGTCTTCCACAATCAAGAACTTCTTTGTCCTGTGGTCCTTCTCTACCCATCACACCAATTAAACACAACGCAGAGTCCCAGGGTTTATAGAGAGGCAGCGGGACATTTGGGTTACAGTACCATTCTGACTGCTACAGGCCAAAAACTTGAACTAGTGTCCTCCTACAAATACCTGGGAGTCTGGATTGACAGCATCCTCTCCTTCACTGAACATCTGTCCTTTCTGCAGTCGAAAGTAAAAGCCAGACTCAGCTTCCTCTATCGCAACCGCTCCTCATTCACTGCCTCTGTCAACCGCTCCTCATTCACTGCCTCTGTCAACCGCTCCTCATTCACTGCCTCTGTCAACCGCTCCTCATTCACTGCCTCTGTCAAACGCTCCCTGGTTCAGCTGACTGTCCTTCCACTATTCCATTACAGCGATGTCATCTACAGGTCTGCCCGTAAAGGAGCACTTGAGCGGCTTAACGTCCTCTATCACTCGGCCATTCGTTTTGCAACTGGTAAACTGGCCACCCCTGGACATCAGGCGCAACATCCACTGGCTGATGCTGGTTTTTAAAACTCTTCTAGATCTCACTCCTCCCTATCTAACTCAAGCTTCTTCACCTGCGCCCCCACCCTACACACAACACCCGTTCTGCCCCCCTCATTCTGTTAAATGCTCCTATGGCATACTCCTCTCTGGGCCGTTCCTCCTTACAGTTTGCGGCCGCTGACAGCTGGAACCAACTTCAAAAATCCCTACAGTTACAATCCTTTACCTCTGTAAACAGGCCCTAACAAAATGTATAAAGCACACCTGTAGCTGCTTCAGTCTAAGCTCACCGTGATCTAGTACTTTTATCTATTGCTATGATGTATGTTACTGCTGTTTGTCTAATTTTTGTTGCTATGTTGAATATGTTATTGTTGTTTATGTGTGATTTTACTGGCTATAGTACAGTGTTGTCTTGTTCTCTCCCTCTCCCCCTTCCCCCCAGGAGGTCATTCACCTCCTACCAGACCATTGCTTAAATAAGACATTGTTTCCTAGCAATTTTTGCCTGTTTAAATAAAGGTTGATGATGATGATGATGATGATGATGATGATGATGATGAACTCGCCGCCTCCATTCAATTCAATGAGGGAAGGGCGGCAGAAGGGCGGGAACACACACAAATTTGGCTCAACCGCTCAGCTTTCCTTTTGTTGAAACTCGGCAGCAGCCTCCCGGCAGCAGCCTCCCGACTCTAAAAACACTATGCAAAGCAGCAGTACATGTGGACCAAACTCTGGCCCCCCCGACCGCTTAGTTCGCTTATGCCTCGGGCCGGCTCTGCTTGAAGGTGAGGAGCATAATCTTGAAGTGGATGCGGGTTTTCACCGGGAGCCAGTGAAGCTGCTGAAGAACAGGAGTGATGTGATTACAGTTTTATTTCGATTGCTAAACCACAGTGGGCACAACTGGAACGACAAGTGCAAAACTCTTAACTACACTATGCACAGCAGAGGTTCATGTGGACCAAACTCTAGATCGTTTTTCATTGCTTAAACACAATTTTCAAAACTTTACACACTTATCTCATGGCTTAACCACAGCCTGCACAACACTGTGGATTTCTAGCACTTTGTTCAAATGCTAACACACTGCTGTCACAACTGTAGACCACACATTCAAAACAGAATGGATATCAGCCTAGTGCATTTTAAACACTGCTGATTGCAATTTCAACTGAAACACTAAGAAGGTGTCTTGTTTTAGACTTGTTAGTGAACATACTGTATATACAGTATAGAGAAAGCTCAAAAATAGGAAGACAGGTTGTTGGAGGGAGAAGAGAAGCAGTGAGACTGGATGTGTGGAGGAAGACCTAGAAGACATTGAGCTGTAATGTCTGATGAAATACAGTAAGGGCAACACTGATAGACCCTGTTGTGAATCATGGTCTCTCATTGAGAGAGGCAGGGTTGAGGGTGCAACGCAATCTGCAAAGATCTAAAGTTGCATCTGTATTACGAATTTTCAAACAAACAAATTTAAGAGGTGCACCCTTACAGTAAATGACACCATAACAGGAATTGATTTCTGTATTACAATTATAGAATATTTACAATAACATAATAAATATAACTGGTATGTTATTGAATAAACAATTTCATGTGAACTAATTTCACTCTTTCCTCAAAGAAATGTTTACTTCATTTGTGTGAAGTAACTCAAATTATTAAAAACTGTAAAAATTAAAAGTTTGTAATTTGTGTATTGGGGTTTGATGCTAGTGTTTATACTCTGAGTGTGTTCTGAGTGACAGTGTGTGTTATCTCAATGAGGCTGGTTCATAGTGTTTGCTGCATTGAGCCTATTTTGCAGGTGAAGTGAACTGTTCAGCTCCAGTGACTGTTGGTAGTGCAGACTGTAGTTAGAGTTTTGCACATTGAGCTACAGTTGTGCCCACTGTGGTTTAGCAATCAAAAAAAACTTTAAAAACGCCGAGCTCACCAGTGGAGTCCTCTGGCATGAGGCGGTTGAGAGGGCGGTTGCGCCGTGCTGGGGAAGTGCCTTAATGCAGGTGTACTACCTGGACAAATGCATTCATAAAAACTATATAAAGACAGCATTCTTTGCACTGATGGTCTCGTTCGTTTAATACAGGTAATGTATGATCATCAGAGGAAATATTAGACTAAAAATACTGAAAAAAAAAAAAAATACTGCGGTCTATGAAGGCCAAAACCCGTGAAGGCCGAACAAGTTTTTATTTTATTTTCAGGCATGCAAACTCATAAGCCATGAAAAAGGTGAGAAGCCCGAAAACAAACCCCGGTAGGGGGGTCTGGGGGCATCCCCCCCGAGAAGATTTCTTTTGTGATTTGAACATTTAAGAGAAGGAATTTGGTGTATTCTGCTGAAGAGAATTAAGGACAAAGATAACTGTATCTGGCCTACTGCGGCTACGGCTACTTGAACGCTCCGATGACTCGCAGAGAAGTCAACTTCCCTGCAGAGTCAGACGCTCTGACTGACTGATGTCACTGCCCCTCAATGACAAATACTGTTTCTGATTGGCCAAATGACCGTCAAAGCTCATATGATAAGGAGTTAACATCCGTTAATCATAGTTAGTCACTATGGTTACTCACTCCACTTTCTTAATAGGTCCATGCTCCATACCACGCACACACACAGTGCTAGCCATCAGACCCCCCCCCCCCCCCGTAGACCCGAGTTTGCGTCCCGCCCGGGTTGTTTCTTTGCATCTCTTGACTAGACATTTAGAATTTTTTCACTATATTTTATCAAAGTAGGCCTACAGGTTCCTATCGTTTAACACTGATTCAGTGTCATAAACCTTTTTGTACTATTTGTGTGCCACTGTCACCTGCCATTTATACTAATAATAATACATTTAATTTATAGGCGCCTTTCAAGACACCCAAGGTCACCTTACAAAGCATAACATTGTCATAAAATCATTAAAAACACGACATTGTGGAAAAACAACACAACAAAACAAAATGATATACATATGATAACTTCTATATATTTGGTCCAAAAAACTTCTCAAAAACTAACTCATTCCAGTTTAAGACAAATAATAATGAAAGAATAAGAAACAAGCACCACAAAAAGCTTAAGGTTTAACATAGATTGGACGTTTTGGTGATGTCACCTTGTATCATTTTGGTGTCTGCCAGATGGTCAATATCTTCCTCTCACTTTGCATTTAAGAGCCACTCAAATACAGTGAACATCCTTTGTGCTTTAACCCCTTTCCCCTTTCTAATGTCTCAGGGAAATGCTCCACCCTCACATACTGACACTCATCTATGTAACCATGGTTACCAAATGATCCAATTGGTCAGAAGAGGTCATCCTTGGCTCTATCAGCAGCCAGTGCATATAAATAAACAATTGTGTAAATATGCCAGATTTAGCCCAACGACACCTTTTCATCTTCAGCCTCTGGCCCAATGTTACAATAGACTCCCTAAGCAAACAGACAGTAGTAGCTTTTGAGTCCATGCTAAAATCACATACCCACTATCACAAAGTCCACTGTGAAGTCCACTTGATTGAACAAAGTTGGATTGACAGCTTTAACACTAGTTGATGTGAACCGAAGCACATACACCAGAGTTTGAACCAAACAGAACAGGTAAAGGTGTGAAAGAATGTTTAGGCTTCATGTCCCCACATATCCACGGATGGGGACATGTTCACTCATCCCCAGTGGAAAGTACACGCTTCACTGCTTGCTGAGCTCTTATACCTGAATTTCTGACTAAATAATGAGGTCTTCTCCTGGGAGACTGAGGTTGACGTTGGAACACAGTCTCAAATGGACGCAGCTGCTTTTAGTGTATCTTGACATGCAGCAATTAAATACAGGCAGATGGGAAAAAAAAATATTCTCACTTAGCAGAGAGCAGTATGACTGAATTAAGGTTTAGTTTCTGGCAGCTCATTAGCATGCTGTTGCACTGCTCTTGACACCTTGCATGTATCCACGAGGCTATAGACCTCAATGAGCCCTTGATCTAGGCATAGTTTCATGGTAGGCTATGCAATACTCATGGCATTGTGTCCGATGCTCAGCTCGATGAAATACAGAGTGTGCACACAATCCACCGATTCGCTTTCTAAAAACACCAGGGTGGAATTTAATGCCTCTGCTTCTAAGCTTGTTCATGTTAATTATTTTATGTTGCGGGAAAAAAACTATGGGATTTACATGTAGTAGTTTTTAACCTTATAAAAGAGCATTTATTTTCTATTCTTGTACTTCATTTTGGCACTATAAATATTTCCACTGTTTGCATGTTGGGAGGCTGGCAATAAATGACATCACATCTACCGACTACTCCTCCGTTTTCCCACATTGTTTGTGGAGTTTGAAATATAAATCTGCGATAACTATATTATGGAGCATGAAAATCCAACTCAGAATTCAGACACTGAAATAATGAATAACAGCAGTCTTGCATGGGGCCCTTGTAACATTATTATTTTTTAGTCAAATATATTTTGGAGCATCATTTTTGACTTGCTGTGGAGCATTAAATTGTATCTGATGTAAACTTTTACTAAACATTTAAATAAATACACATCAGTTAATAACACAGACTATCTCCAAGCACTCTATTGGGGATGGAAATGATGCCCTGCATATTATTAGTTTTCATTTTAATTTTGTATTTTCTCCATAGACAGCATTATCATTGCAGCTCACCAAGCTTGTTTTGTTATGCTTTGGTTGTACTTTGTTATCTTATGCGGGGCTAAAGGTGCGAACACGCTGCACACCGCCGCGCGGCGAGTTTACATAGAAAGTCAATGTATTTTGCGTGCGAATGGGCGGGCGGCGGCGCGGCCGCCGCAGAAGTTGTAAGTATTGAACTTTTTGCCGCCGGCCGCGCCGCGATAGCCAATCAACGTTGAGCTCCTCCCGACGTCACTCGCTTCGGGACGACTGACGAGAGGAAATTAAGATGGATGAAAACATAATAGTCACAGTTAGCTCCCACAAGTTCTGTGTACAGCTATCAGTTTTGCTTTATGAACCAAGTTAGCACCAGTTAGCCTGGGTAAAGCACCATCAGCACAGCAGACTGGTGCTCTCAGCACCGGCTAGCACCAGCACCAGCATATCCCCAGAGTAGGAGAAGGCTACTCTGGTCGGGCGGCGGACACAATATGACCCAATATGATCACGCGGCGCGAAACCTGCGATTCGCGCGGCCAACCAACGCGCCGGGATTCCCCCGAGGGCAAGTGAACGAGGGCATGTTGAACGGGTATTGGAACGCAGGGAGTGATTTTGAAAAGACAGGGGGTCTCATCAGTGGTGGCCTTAACGATCTGGGGGCCCGTTTCAAGACCTATTGTGGGGCCCCCCACTTTTTTTTTTCTTAAAATAAATAAATAAATAAAAATCTTTTTATTTTATTTTATTTTTTTAAATACATATTTCTTGTGCATGCATATACATATACAATCAATTGTAAAAACATATTAAGGAAGTCAGTGTTTCCCACAGGATTTAGGGATACTGTGGGAGGGACCCTGGTTCTTGTTGGGGGCATAGACGGATTATGAGATAACTTTTTAAATGTGTTCTAACATACCCATGGGTCCACGGTGTGCCTAGAGACTGCCAAAATATTTTAAAAAATAACACTCTCCTTTTCTCACTCTCCCCCTGTTTGATAATGTCGGAACGTCAAGACGGGGAGAAGACTGGCTGAAATTGGGTCGGAAGACCACCTCAAACCAAACGACTGAGATTACGGGCGCGCGCCACAACTCCAGCACGACTCCCGTGATTTCAGTCCGACAAAATTGCGTGAAAAGTTGTGTAGTGCAAGCCCAGCATAAGTTGACTTATTTCAGTCATCGCTCAGTTTTTTGGCAGATTTAACATGTTGGACAAGCTTTGTAACGGCCTCCACACACATCCTGCATCTACCTCTGGAGCGTGTCGCCTTCCGTTACTGCTGCCTCTCTCGCGCTTTTTTCGGACACACACACAACGTCTCAACTGCTGCTTTTAAAAGCCCTGTCTTTCTACATAGAGTTTTCATAGATAATTCCCAATACAAATGAAGTTCTTTCATCCGTGCGCCCTATTGCCTTTTTTTTTCTTTCTTTTTTTGCCACATTTTCGCTTGTTGGAAGTTTTATTTTGAAAGGGACACACCAGAAAATGGTGAAACTAGAGCGAAAGCTGCCGGTACAAAGTCAATATGACTCTCAGCAGAGTATTTCTCTATCAGTTAAAGCAGAGAGACCCGAGAGAGACGCGCGGCTCTCAGAAAAAAATAGGTGAGCCTCCTGAGGCAAAGAGGATTCAAATAGGACTCAAACCTATTTGCTGTGGGACTCAAACACAACAGAGCCAGATAGGACTCGAACCTATGGCTGTGGGACTTTAACCCAATCAATATCCATGGGACTCGAACCCAATTAACCCAGACCTATGTCTGTGGGACTTAAACCCATTTAAATCAAATAGGACTCGAACCTATTTGTTTTTATTCTGCTCATTCAATTTATACACCAAACATTCACTTGTTCATCAATTACATTAATTACTTCACTCAAATTTAGCACCATAAAACAACTTACCTCTATTCACTCATAATTTAGTCATTTCCAATATAGAATGTTTGGTCAATAGACAACAGGCATCCTCACCTTTCCTTCGTTGAGAGCTCTCTGAGTGAATAGAAGCCAGAAGTTAAGGTGTGGCTGGGCTGGAAATAGTCCTTCTTCTCTGGTCCACGTCGGGTGTCACCATTTGTTAAGAAAAATATTTCATGCTCTTTTAACCAGAGTTGAAGAAGGATAACCAAGTAGAATATGTATTTCAAAGCTTAAAGGTTTATTATCTAAATTGAGTGAGCAGAAACAAGTAGGCCTACATGGAGCTTACTGGTTCTCAAAAAGCGTCCCCAGTAAGACTGAAGATAAAATGGTGGGACATGGTGTTATATGGAAACAAATGTCGGAGGCTGGCCGTGGCTAGCCCCTGACGTCTTCTTCTGGCTGGTCCAATGGCAGGTGTAATTTGAGAAGTTCCGTTGCTAAGGAGCTGCTATGGTGCAGGCAGAGATCTTAAAGTTGCCTGACCTTTTAAACCAAGTGATAAGCTACATATTTACTACTCCCTCTATGCATGGTGTTCATAGTGTGCTCTTAATATGGTGAGCCTAGAGTGACTCAGTGCTCAAGAATGTGAAGTGAATAAACATACAAAAGTGTATAAGTGTAGAGCATAAGACTATACAATTAAAATTACTCTCACACTATCACGGCTTTGACGCCGCATTCACGTCACTGCCGTCATCCAGTTACGTCCGCCCCTGAGCACGTTCCATAGGGCTCTGGCCCGCCCATATCAGATAGAACCAATTGAAACATAGCTCAGGATTTCTTGACTTTTTGAATAAGCTTCAATGGAGAGTGTCCAGACCAACAGGCAAATTTAATTTGCCAGCGCCTTGCGGCAGGTCTTGATTTCCAGGCTAGGTTCTGATGGGGCTTGTGGTGAAGAAACTATTACACAGTCTGGTGGATATTGCCCTGCTGCCCTGGAGCCTCCTACCAGATGGCAAGGGTGCATTAAAGTTGGTGGGATGGGTTGGTCATTATGTTGATGGCCTTATTGACACACACAGTTTAAATGTGTGAGTATATTTTAGCAATGGAAGAGAGAGAGAGACAGACACCTGTGATCCTCTCTGCCTCTCTCACTACTTTTTGTAAGGACTTGAGGTAAGCAGATCAACAGTTCCGATACCAGAGAGTGATGCAGTATGTGGCATTATACTCCTTAGAATGGTTCCTCTGTAGAATGCTGTCATGGTCGATGGAGGGGGAGTTCACTTTTCTCAGTTTTCAGTGGAAGCGTTGCTGGGCTTTCTCGGTGTGTACCAGTTCAGGTCATCCTTAATGTGCACCACCAATAAACTTGGAGCTGTTGATCTCTCCAACAATAGTGCCCCTTGATGGTCAGTGAGGTGTGCACACTTCGTCTTTTCCTGAATTCAACAACCAATCTCCTGGTTTTCTTATCCACATTTAGGGTCGGTTTTCCGATATGTTTTCAGAAACCGTCGACTGTAGAAATATTTATCGGATCTGTCTTTGTGAAGGCAATTGGCGGATGCAGACAATAGAAATTACACACACAGCATTATTACAAAAGGAAGCTGCTGCTGCACCCAAGTGCGCCGCCACCACATACACAACAGGAATAGTGTGTGTCCAAATTCCTCTTTTACTTCGTCAAGCCACAGCACCCAGTTCCAGTCTCTCTTCACATAGTCTGGAGTGTCACATGAGAGGAGACATGTGAAGAGTCCTTAGGGCAGGTAGTCACAGTGCTGTAGCAGAAACTGTAAATAATCTTTGAAAACAATTGAGTCACTTTTCAATTAAGCACACTGTAACGGTGAATGGTGCAGGTTATGGTTATGGTCCTGTAGCAACAGCTCCGGTTAGCATGAAGACTCGATAGGCAACTTGTGGGATTCTTCTCACGGTACTTTTATTACACATTGACCATATCAATCAAGCCAGGTCTCTACGGCACTATATCTATTAAGCATACATGCGTTCAGGAACATAGTCCGAGATTCCTGCCTACACCAACTCATGACAAAATAAAGAATATAAAACAGAGACTTCACTCGTAGACTTCATAGTTACTCGAAGCAGAGCAGAGGAGCACATGCACTTCTTCTTCATGTTCAACATTACATTCCACAACAAACAAAGGGAGGCACCACCTAGTGGCGCTACATGTTATAAAACTGACTATTACAACACATCAACAAGACACGCGCCTGAACCCAGGGGGATTAACACCCTCAAAGGGAAACTACATTTCCAGTCATCGTGCTTCTTTCCCTCAAAAGTCTTGGTGGATTTATTTTTCTATGTTTTCCAGTATTTTGATAAAACGTTCTATACAATTGAAGCGACACATTAGTTTCTACCAACCACATGCACGGAATGTGTACTCAGTGAGTTACATGGTTGTGTGAGCTGAACCGCTGTATTCAGACTACTGTGGTCCCGAACTCATACTTTATAGGGGAGAAATCACATCATTGCATTACCTAGACACATTAAATATTGAGAAGAAAATCAGCAATGTGTGATTGGTGGGTGATAGTATATACAGTATGTCTTAAAGGGTTGTTAATCTCTCCTAGTTGGGTAGGAAATAGGCGTACAGAGAGAACAGCATTGTCAGGACTTGTCCAATAAATCAATTAAGCAGATCCTGGTATTCTTAATTCAAACAAATGTTTAACAAAATGTGGAATGATTTGCTGGCCTATCCCATCAGTGAAGACTGTGGGATGAAAAACAAGATTAAATAGGTTTTCATACAAGACTTCAATGATATCTGAGAAAAAATTGCATCCCCACATTCGACCAACACAGCAAATCATACATAAATCATTACAACGCAGTCCTTAAAACCTCCATTGCACAGTTTGAGTGTAAAACTACTTACTGTCTGTGACAGTCAGCTGCTCTTACCACTCATGTCTCATTTTGAAGATCACCACAGCTGTAACACTAAACCTCTCCAAGATGTGAAAGGGAAAGATTACTACAACATATTTCAAATGTTTTTCTTTAAATTGTTCATAACAATTAAATAGAAAAATGTAATGAGTTATATCGTGATTTTAGCTGGATACTGTAATAAAACAGTATAATGATAATAATAATAATAATAATAATAATAATAATAATAATAATTATTATTATTATTATTATTATTATTATTATTATTATTATTATTATTATTATTATTATTATTATTATTAAACAGTATAACTGATGAGGGATGACATTCAATTATTCACTCATTCGAAGCTTATATTACTGTATGTCTTTTTTTTGTAAAATATAACTCCAACAGTTCAGGTATAATATATCTAACCATCTTTATCAAGATAACATCTCTCCACCTAGTCCTTGGTCTTCTTTCTGCAAGGTGTTCCTCACGATTGACTGAGTTTCTCACCCTATCTCTAAGGGAGATGCCAGCCATCCTCCTGAGAAAACCAATTTCGATTGATCTGTAGATCCAGAGTTTTGCCTTCTGGTTCAGCTCTCTTTTCATCACAACTGTGTGGTAAAGTGAGCACAATACCCCAACTGCTGCTCAGATTCCGCCGCCAATCTCCCACATTATTGCCAACAAGGTCTCATTTGCTGTTACATGCCATGTATGACCATCAGAGGAAAAAAAATACTGTTTCAGAATTATTAAAAAGTTCCTCGTAGCACCATTAAGGTGTCTCTTTTTATTATATTTTTTGAACCCCTTTAGATGTAGCCTGCACACTGTTGTAGAAACTAAATTAAAATTAGGTGGGGCAATTTTCTGTGTAAAGTTAATTGAACTGTCTGGCCGTCTACCAGGCACTGATGGTGTAATCGACTGCTGGGGCCTTCCATCATAACAGACCTCCATGCAATTGAAAGTATTCTTCATACTCCACAGATTTTTAATAATAGGTTGGCAATGGGTAGAACACAAATAAATGATAATCTCATTACAGGGGGAAGATGAAGACAGACAGGGAAGATATTGAGAGACTTTTTTTGAGGGTTTTACTCTTTTTTACAAGTAACTTTAATAAAAGTTGTACCATTCACACTTACATAGCCTTCCCTCTAATAGAGGAACGCTGGATTTAAAAGTAATGAAGAGGAGCCCTCTAGCTTCAAAGCACAACTGACCTCTATAAGAAGTTGTTCAGAACTTTTCCTTGACTTAGAACACAACATTTCTTGTTTCTACATCTACCTGTGAAACAGCTGTGTAACGTGTACCAGGAAAAAACTAATTAAAAATCATGATAAGAGATGGACCACATAAAGCAGCAGAAATGCAATAGCTGGATCAGCCAACGTGGGTGAGATGCACATGTGGGTAACACTTTACAATAAAGATCCCCAAAACTGAGTAGTTACTGAGGAACGAATGGTAAGTTAATGAGTAGGTACTGGATAGGTACTGGTAAACAGACTGGGAGATACTGCATTAATGAAGCATTAGGTAATGGGGAGTTAATGAGTAGGTACTGAGTAGGTACTAGGTAGGTACTGGTAGATACTGAGTAGGTACTGGGTAGGTACTGGTAGATACTGAGTAGGTACTGGGTAGGTACTGGTAGATACTGAGTAGGTACTGGGAAGGTACTGGTAGATACTGAGTAGGCACTGGGTAGGTACTGGTAGGTACTGAGTAGGTACTAGGTAGGTACTGGTAGATACTGAGTAGGTACTGGTAGATACTGAGTAGGTACTGAGTAGGTACTGGATATGTACTAGGTAGGTACTGAGTAGGTACTAGGTAGGTACTGAGTAGGTACTGGATTGGTACTAGATAGGTACTGAGTAGGTACTGGGTAGGTACTGGGTAGGTACTGGTATATACTGGATAGGTACTAGGTAGGTACTGGGTAGGTACTGGGTAGGTACTGGTATATACTGGATAGGTACTAGGTAGGTACTGGGTAGGTACTGGTAGGTACTGAGTAGGTACTGGTAGGCACTGGTAGATACTGAGTAGGTAATGGATAGGTACTAGGTAGGTACTGAGTAGGTACTAGGTAGGTACTGGATAGGTACTAGGTAGGTACTTGGTAGGTACTGGATAGGTACTGGTAGATACTGGATAGGTACTAGGTAGGTACTGGTAGGTACTGGTAGGTACTGAGTAGGTACTGGTAGGTACTGGTAGGTACTGAGTAGGTACTGGTAGGTACTGATAGGTACTGGTAGGTACTGAGTAGGTACTGGTAGGTACTGAGTAAGTACTGAGTAGGTA
The DNA here is from genome assembly GCF_949987685.1 of Ammodytes marinus. Classification (NCBI taxonomy): domain Eukaryota; kingdom Metazoa; phylum Chordata; class Actinopteri; order Uranoscopiformes; family Ammodytidae; genus Ammodytes; species Ammodytes marinus. The sequence goes on from NC_137233.1 coordinate 32,482,871, forward strand.
CTGCTACTGAGTAAGTACTGAGTAGGTACTGGTAGGTACTGAGTCGGTACTGAGTAGGTACTGAGTAGGTACTGGTAGGTACTGATTAGGTACTGGGTAGGTACTGAGTAGGTACTGATAGGTACTGGTAGTTACTGACTAGGTACTGGTAGTTGCTGGGTAGGTACTGAGTAGGTACTGGGTAGGTACTGGTAGGTACTGTCAAACATGTTATTGCTTTTGACAGTACCAGTAAAAGTTGAGTGTTTACACACATAGCTGCAGCTCTGCTAACAGCAATCTCTAAAGCCCGGCTCAGAGCCAGCAGCTGTTTATGTTTATACTTACCGTGGCCAGAACGTCTCGATTTGATGTTTCGGGGAGCGGGCCGGGTGGGGCAATCGCTCTGAGTATAAAATATTGACGTGGTTAGTATAAACATAAACAAGCATTTGCCAAGCGTACGCTGGATCTTAGTATGCCTTTAAATAATCTTTAACTCACAGCTTCACTACCCAGCACTAGGAGTTAACTTCTGCCTCAGACTCTAGCTACCCCTATGGGCAGCAACAGTAGCAGCAAGTACAGGGAAACTTGAAAGAATGCAGGTAAAATACAATAATTGCAGACAATTCTGGAAAAAACTATCTGGCTGTTGACCAAAACCCTTAAACTCAACCTGGAAACATAATATCAGAGACAATACATGTTTACGTAAATAAAAAAATTGTGAATTGTTTCATCAGCCAAAAAAGGTAAATTGGTAACACTGAAATTGGCATTGATAGTGCCATCACAGTAGGCTATATCTGTGTGAGAATGGTAAGATAACATCATAATAATTTAAAGGCTGTCCATGCTGAAAAATGCCTTATTATAATTAGCTTAGACGTAGTTCCAGGGTTGGGGAGACTCAGAAATGAACTCACACACTGCTTCAATTCTACTTGGGTCCATTTGAATCGTTATTCAATTATGACCTGTGACACCCTGTGGGTCCCCAGTGACCGGTGTTTCAATCGAAGAGGAAGGAGTATTTTGTTCTTCATTTTCTGATTTTGCTTAAACTCTGGCTAAGTGTGTCTCCATCTGCACCACTGACTGTGTGAGCAGCCATGGATGAAATAGCATGCATATAGCGTGAACAGGACCCTCGCCCCACAGAGCGGTACAAACACATTTCACTTCATCAGTCACACGGTGGAGGCTGAGAACATAAACACAATCAATCACGGCACAGTCGCGCGCAAAATGGTCAGTGAGTGATAAATGGAGGAGGGGGGGTGGGGGTGTTGGCCAGGAAGCCGGGGCCATTTCATGGATTATTTGGGACAAGCAAGCGCCTCGCAGCAGTGAAAAAGCTGCAGCTGTGTTGACTATTGTTTGACTGATGGATTTCCATTGCGGCGACCCTCAGGTGTGCATCACATGGAGGGCTCTGTGGCTCGGTACATTTCCTCAATACATACTGTCCATCTCAACACCAATCCTCTGTGAGCCTGCTTAGGTTACACACACAAGGATCCAGAACACAATACACCTCTCATTAGCCACTTCCCACTGAGTTAACAGCGGGCCCGTGAGGCACCATGACTCACAGATCAGAGCCACTACTCTTGCTTTAAAAGTCTTCATTTCAAATGGACTAAATCTGCAACGATTTGAAAGGATTCAGCTGCATTATACTAAGCTTCAAGAATAACGTGTTGACAGGTTTAACCAAAGTGATGCTCAAAGAACAAATTACTGAAAATAAAGAACTTGTAAGGTTTTTGGATCAGAAATCATTTGCAGGGATGGAGTTGCATTACAATAATTTAAAACTCATGATCAAAGGATTTTCCACTGTACAGTAGTTGTTGTCATCCCAGAAGAGTATCTTTTTTAGAATATGAGAAAAACATCAGAAACAAACTGCACACAGTATGGATTTTCATGCATTTTCCACATTTACTCACCACATTTCAATGTACACGTCTTCGTTAGCTGCTTCCGATATTCAACTAATACCTTTAGGTTACCAGAAATCTTACATTCGTTCCGTACTGTGAATTATAATTAGGTAACATCTCTCCTTCCACCATCTTCAGCTGCTGCTCCTCTTCTAAGTTTGTTGAGGTCATTAAAGTTGCAGACCCAAAGCTCTATAATTGCTTAACATTGCAAAGTTTAGGTGAATAATAAAATATAATGTCCTCAATAGACCTTTTTCACAGCACATATGTTGACTGGTCATTGTAGGAAAAGCACAGGTGTAGAACATTAGCTATATGGCTCAGTGTTGTGAAATGAAATGTATTGCTTATGTGTGTTTTCATTCTTTGCAGCGATGCAGTTTGGTCCCTATAATAATACCTGTTGTGGGATTACTTTTACCTGTGTTGAAAACAGCGTTGTTTCTGACAATGTAATAACACAGCAACATTTAATAATCCTATTTAATGAAAGTGATCACACGCATGTTGATTGACACTTTTCTAGGGGTTACATTCTCTAAGACAATAAGCCTTTGTTTGTCTGCATGCTAGTCGGGCAGTTTTGATAGGTATACCATATCAAATATAAATCCAATGCTCAAACAAATGCAAAACATTTAACCTTGCAGATGTTTTGCAAGTAAAGGTTTTAGGTCATGAACTAAATTACCAGACAAATTGAATGTTGTCCTTCAGCTCACAAGATGGTTTTTGTTCTCTAATCTTTATATACATTATGCAAGATACAAATGATTCAAATGGTGTGAATACAAATATTTATCAAAGGGTCCAATTTAAGTCATGTACATTTAAAGACCTACTTCACCGGTTGGAATATGAAGGTGTATTGAACTCGGAGATCCTATGTAGTAGGGGAGAGTGGCCTAAATTGTGCAACTTTTCACTCAAAGTGACTTTAAAGTAAGGCCTTGACAGTAAAGTCTCCAACTCAAATATGTAAATTTATTTCAGGGTGTTGTGCATCCCTGGCAATACAAACTTTGGATCTGGAATAAACTGTTGAAGAAATATAGCTTTCGGAAAAAAAGTTGTCTTGTTGCACAACTTACCCCCGGTGTGGTGTAAGTTGTGCGGTTGGAGAGAATACCATGGGGTAAATTGTGCCATTGCTATATATCTCATAAACTGTAATGCAAGACAAATCCATTAGACAATCACTTATTTAAGGTGTATTTAAAGTAAATAAAGTAAATATTTTACAAAGATTGAAGGACTATTTTCTTAAACAAGGCCTAGCAGATCTAATGGTTTTACCTGCAAAGCTCACAATGACAAAGTCACCATCATCATCTTTCTGGCCATCTGAACTCTCATCAGTGGTGTCGTTTAGTGGAATTGAGATGAAGACAATCACTTTCTTTTGGTGACCAGCGTATACAGCCATGCCACTGGCACAACTCTCAGAAATGTACTTTGCACTAGTTGCTCCGTGCTTGTGGAACAAACTGCAACCTGACAAATGTGATTCCCTCTACATTTCTGCCTTTAAATCAAGGCTCAAAACCCATATGTACACCCTGGTGTTTCCTCCCCATTAACTATCTTACCTCTGCACTACTATCTGTGTTTATGTGGATGTATGGGCTTTACGTCTTTTATTTTGGTTATTGTTATTTTACCTTCATTGTTTACCTACTGAATGCACTATGTACAGCACTTTGGACAGTGAAAAATGTCATAAATGTGCTTTTATAAATACATTGTACTTACTTACTTACTTACTTACTTACTTACTTACTTACTTATAACTCACCTAGGCCCTTTGGCACAAATCACCCCAATCCCAGAAATTTGGATAATAAGCATGATGCACCAATTTAGGGCTGACATCGTGCTAACTGTATAGACTCAAAATGTAGCATGCCAAAGCACTAAAACATGTGTCAAATGTTTTCAAACTTGTCTATAAGTGTTCAGACACAATAATCAAAAAACCTTGATCATGGAAATTTTACTTTGAAAGGCAAAACACAGTTTTTTTAGCTTAAATGTGCTTATATCTTATTCCTTGTGTCTCCCTTCTTTACAGGATGAGTCAAATGGATGGCTCTTCTTAAATATGTTGTCACATTTCCAATTTCTTCCACGGTTTTCTAGAAACAAGGGGTGGCACAACTTACAAAATGCACAACTTAGGCCACTCTCCCCTATAAATGTGCAAAATAAATTGAAATCGGATCATCCTAGCCTGAGAAAAGGCAGAAAGACTGTTTTATGGTCTCACTGTCTAACCCTACATTTTCCTTCTTGTGACATCACAGTAGGGGTCAGGATTAACAGGACAGCTGGGCCAAGGGAAGACTGAGGGAAGACTGAGGAAAGAAAAACCTAATTCATTATATTATAATAGTGATTTTATAATGATAGAACGCTGGTTCCGTATGGGTGAAGTATTCCTTTAAGTTCATACAAATCAGATAAAGATATTGAAAATAAATGATATGTGATTTTTAAATTTCTCCACAAAATTGGCCATAGAAGCTGCTGTACAATTACTGCTTGTATCGAAAATACATTGGGATTGTTAAGTAATAATAATAATAATAATAATACATTTTATTTAAAGGCGCCTTTCAAGACTCTCAAGGACACCGTACAATGAGATAAATACAGTACAATCAATTTAATTAAAAACAGTAGTAGTAGAATGGCTTAATTTGTATTAACAGTAATATGTATCTTTTAGGGTGTATTCACACATGCCGTGTTTAGTTCGGTTGAAACGAACTCAGATGCACTTCCGCCTTCGGTGCGCATCTTTCAGGCAGGTGTGAATACAGCAATCGCACTCGGGTGCGGACCAAACAAACGCTCCGAGACCCAGCTGAAGAGGTAGTCTCGGTGCGTTTCCATACGCACTCTGCTGCAGTTCGTTTGTGGTGTGAATTTGTTCGGACTCGATCCGACCCAAATGCAGGAGGCACTGTGCCTTTTCTTTCTTTTATTTTTTAATAAATAGCCGTCAGCTTCACATTATGGGAAAGTGTTGTTGTCGCCATTGTTAGGACGATAAGTTGTGGTTTGACCGGGAGCCCAGAACAATTTATTACCTTTGATCGAGAGGACGCGTAAAAATGCTGAATGTGTTCAGCGATCAGATGAAGGAGAGGGGAGCGTCTCTCGCACAGTGCCAACAGGTTCACGCTGGGCAAGAAGTGTGTGTTTTTATTTTGCTCCCCATGTACGGGACCGTCAATACTATCCCCATGTCAGTTTGGAGCTGAACTGCGCCGACCCAGCTGATACACAGCTTAATCAGCTGAGTGTCAGCTTGAGCCTATTCTTCTTGCGTGACGCGGGTCCAGCACCAAAAATACAGTAAAAATTATGTTTCACATCGTAGGCTACAAGCCACATAACGTGGCATTGACATAGGGCTACACATTATAACCATATGAAACAACAATAATTTGATGTTTTTCCTCTTTATTTATAGGTTAGATGTAGGCCATTTTATTATTTTTAGCCCTATATCAATGATATATATTTCGCAGTTTTAACTTCGTGCTTCCTGTTTCTCTCCACCCCAGAATGTCTGTCCAATGAATGAATGACCTCAGATCACGTGTGGTTTGGCTTCGTAATGCTGGTTCACTTGCAAAAGGGGCAATATGAAAGTGGACCACACCAAACAAAAAAAATCAAAACTGTATTTGGTCTGGACCAAAGCAAGTGCACTAGCGGACTTTCCCAGTGTGAATACACCCTTAGTGTGCAATCTACAGGAGACCACAATGGTCTGATGCTGGACTCTAACCAGGATATGACCATCACTTAATACCGTTTGCAGCTTTATTAAAACGCACAGTCCATCTGGGGACATACAGTACGTCTACTGTGTCTTTTTGCATGACCATTCCAAAGAGGAGATGAAACGGAAAGATTAACAATGTCTCGACTCAGCTCATCGGTGTATGAATGGGTGAATGCTGTAAGAAATGTAAAGCGCTTTGGGGCTGAGAAAATCGGCTAGAAGGCGCTATATAAGTCAAGTTAATTTACCATTTTACCATTTATATGACCGTTCTGCTCTGGGCTGACGGTAAAACGTAGCTCCAAGTCAAGTTCAGTTAAAGAATGACCAGATACTTCTTTTGATCCATGTAGCTCATTCATGACAAGATAGCCCAGGGTTGAACTCACCCATTCTCAGTATAATAGCGTGTGTGTAGGCGTGTGTGTGCTTGTACAACTATTTTTGTGAGAACCAATTTGGAGTTTTAGACCTTAAGAGTGTGGACATTTTGGCCGGTTCTCACTTTGGAACAGGGTTAAGGTCCAGGATAGAATTAAGTTTAGTTAAGGGTTGGGGTTAGGCAATTAGTTCTGATTGGTAAGGGATAGTGTAAGGAGCTAGTGAATGCATTGTCAATGAATGTCCTCACCAGTATAGCCGTGTGTGTGTGTGTGTGTGTGTGTGCGTGTGTGTGTGTGTATGTTTGTGTGTGCAATTGTGCGTGTGTGTGTGTGTTTCTGTGTGACCAATGACACACACCTTGCGACCTCCTCTTCAGAGAAAATAGGCTGCGGATGGGTGTCTTTTTTTTATTGTAGTCCACTTCCACACCCTCTCCTGTCAAGCGTTGTGTGGTGACATGGGAGCAGCTGTCAGATGTGTGTGTGGATAAGAGGAGCTGAGTGTACGCTGTGACAGCCCCATTGATGTCCGTGCTGTGGGCCTTTAATGCTGGACACTCCACAGACACTCTCTCTGTCAGGGCCATTGTGCTGTGAGTGGCAGCAGTGGTGTCGAAGCTCCCACAAGAGGCACAGTAAGTAGCATGCTCTGCAACACAATTTTGACCAAAGAATATTTACAAGGGGGCCATTTCGGACAGCATATGGTGAGTCCACGAAAAAATGAATGCATGTGCCAAAAATATTTCATTTATGATGTAACATTTCCTCACACATGGTTTTAAGACTGAGATACAGTCATCATTGAACCATGTAGAATCATAACCGTCAAAGTTAGGACGATGAACTTTAATGTTGTAAATGCACCTGTTTGTGTGTATGAAATCCCGGGATACAGCATGGACAATGGTGAAAATGAAACATGCAGTGTGTAAAGGGAATTGGTGTTTTTCAGAACAGACTTGATAAAAATGGAATATTATGAGTATGTTTTAATTAGTGTATAATCGCTTGAAAAAAACCATCCACTGTAAATTCTCCGTACAGGAAGGGTTAGCAAGGGAGCGTTGCAATCTAGAACTTTCACCACTAGATGAAGCCAAAGAAAATCCTTTATTACACACTGTACCTTTAAGACTTTTCCATTAGAGTGAAATTCAAAACAGCAATAAGTGGAAGATGCTACATCAGTGATGACTGAATCCCTCCATCACCAGTGATTATTGGACACACTGAATGATTACTGATTCTGAGTGATGGGGTTCCTAAAACCTACTCTAATAATGTGTGTCTTCTGCCATAGGGCAAAGTGGCCCTGTTTATTGCTTCCATATCACTTTTATTACTAACAGAGCACAGCGTAGAATGCCTGTTGTTTTATGGGTGTCTCTCCACACTTTGTGAAAAACTTAGATCAGATACTTTAAATCTTTTGTGGGTGTTGCAAATGCACTGCAAACTTTTTTTTAACTATCTTTAATTTTCCATAACCATCAGTTTCCACTTAAGATGTGTCCTTCAAATATCAGTTTGGAACCACAACAGAGGGCTGGCAGTAGGGCAGGGCAAAAAAAGCCATTAGAGGCAGTGTTTCATGAGATCCCTGTCTGGCTCGGAGAAATCACACCATGTTTACAGTACATCAGTAATGGCCCATGGTAAACTGAGGGCCATTGTTCGAGTGGTAATCAATTGTAGTCTTGTCTCCCGAGTCTACAAGCTGACGTCCAAAAATCTGAAGCCCTATAGAATTTAGACACAGAGTACCGCACTGTCAGTCCAAATAATGCAAGCAGGTCTAGGGGTATTTTCTCCGATTTTACGTACTTCTATAAATACCTATTTCAAATGTGCAAGAAGATAAATTATACCAAAGTGTTTTATATGGAAATGTTCAGAACACATTAGACCTTTGTTTTCTGAGGTTTACTTATGTCCTAGACCTAGACCATTGTGTATATAAATAATTGGCTTAAATGCTGAAAAATGTATTGCGATTTTTGAAAAACCTGAAAATTTGTGTGAAAGAAGAACCTTTAGTCATCCTGTTGAATTGTTTTGGCCCTTGAAATTGCTTCTCCTAAGCCTTAGCTTCAAAAATGCAGTGGACATTTTCCAAAACACAGTAGGGGAGTGCACAAAACATGACTAATATAAAATTTGGTCCAGACGCTTTTTGGTAGAAATGTTGTCTCTACTTTCAAAAAACATTAGGAAATTAGACTGAATGAAGACTTTGAACCACATATGATGATTCATGGGATGTGCACTAATAAAAGAGGAAGCATCACAAAACATTTTTCAAATAAACCATTAAGTAAATATAAAAACAATATTAACAAACTACTTTCACACTATGTATATACTCTATGCACTATTTACAAGCTAAGTGGTAGCTAGGGAGCTTCTGGGTCTTGCTTCTCACAGTGTTTTCTAAGCCTCTAAGGGACTGACAGTATAACAAGAACATTCCCTGGACACAGGAGGACCTCTAGTTTGAGATGATGTTTTCATTTTATTTTTCAGCCATATCTTCAGGAAGATATTAATAAAGATATGCGCGCACACGCGCGTGAATAGACCTCAGAGGGTTAAAGGTGTCAGGATTGTACCAAAATGGCAGGCCAGAACCCAATAGCACGACAACAAACAGTTCAGGTATAGCAACAAAGTTTAATAAGGAATCAAACCAGGTGGTAGCGAGGCAACAAGTCCAAGAGGGGCAGGCAAAGGGATAATCCAGAATCCAAAAAGGCTGGGTCAAAACACGAATAGGCGGGCAGGTAAACAGGCAGGAATTCAGAATGGCTGGAGAGCAATGTAACACAAAGACAATCTGGCAGGGAACTGAGGGAATGAACCGGTATATATACTGTGGGGCTAATAGCTGATGGGGAGCAGGTGAGTGTGGTTAGACCAGGTGGGAGTAATCAGCAGGGAGTGCAGAGCAGGGGGGAGTGGCCGGGTCTGAAATGACAAGAGAGTTAATATGGGAACAGACAAGTGACAAAAAACTAAATTGTGGCTGAAGTAGTGACAGAACCCCCCCCTCTAGGGACGGCTCCTGACGTCCCACCAGGCTGATCAGGATGATCCCTATGGAATGTGGTGATGAGGTCGGGGTCCAGGATGTGGCGAGCCGGGACCCACGAGCGCTCCTCAGGGCCATAACCCTCCCAATCAACCAAGTATTGGAAACCCCTTCCCCGTCGTCGCGACCTGATGAGACGATGAACCGAGTAGGCAGGCCCTCCATCAATGAGCTGGGGGGGCGGCGGGGTTCTGGAGGAGGGCTGGAGCTGGGACTCTTTAACGGGTTTGATCTTGGATACATGGAAGGTGGGATGGATCCTCATGGAGCGAGGAAGACGGAGACGGACTGCAGCAGGATTGATGACTTTATTGATGGAGAACGGACCCACAAACCTGGGAGCCAACTTCCTAGACTCCACCCGGAGCGGAAGGTCCCGTGTAGACAACCAAACCTTCTGACCCGGAGTGTAACCGGGTGCAGGGGTCCGACGGCGATTGGCATATCTCTGGTATCGGTCGGACGAGCGCAGGAGAGCAGCACGGGCCCGCACCCAGGTGCGCCGACATCGCTGGACGAACGCCTGGACAGACGGGACACTGGCCTCTCGCTCCTGCTCAGGGAACAATGGAGGTTGATATCCTCGAGAGCACTGGAAGGGGGAAAGACCTGTTGCTGAACTTGGAAGTGTGTTGTGAGCATACTCCACCCATAGGAGCTGCTTGGACCAGGAGGACGGGTTCTGGGATGTGATGCAGCGCAAGGCAGTCTCCATCTCCTGGTTCATCCGCTCAGTCTGGCCGTTGGATTGAGGATGGAAACCCGAGGATAAGCTGACCGTGGCCCCCAACAGCTGACAAAACTCTGTCCAGAAACGAGAAGTGAACTGCGGCCCCCGGTCGGAGACAATGTCACAGGGAAGGCCGTGCAGACGGAAAACATGATGCAACATAATTTCAGCTGTTTCCTTGGCAGATGGTAACTTGGGCAACGGAACAAACTGAGCAGATTTAGAAAATCTGTCCACAATAGTAAGAATAGTGGTGTTACCCTCGGAGGGAGGCAGTCCGGTGACGAAGTCGATCGAGATGTGGGACCACGGACGATGAGGAACAGGCAGTGGCTGAAGAAGACCCGCAGGGGCATGGCGAGCGATCTTGTGCTGGGAGCAAACACAGCAAGCAGCGATGAACTCCTTGGCGTCCTCTTCCATGGTAGCCCACCAGAACCGTTGCTTCAGCAGGGCTAGAGTGCGCCTAACCCCTGGATGACAGGCAAGGCGAGAAGAATGTCCCCACTGGAGGACCTGAGAGCGGAGATTCACAGGCACATACAGACGATTATCAGGGCAAGCACTGGGGGCCGGGTGGTCGGCCTGGGCCCGTTTTACCTTGTCCACAATGTCCCAGGTAACTGCGCCGATGACCATCTTAGTGGGGAGGATGCTCTCAGGATGTGTGGGAACATGTTCGGATTGGAACTGACGGGACAGGGCATCTGGTTTGACGTTCCTAGAACCTGGGCGATAAGACAGGGTAAAATCAAAACGATTAAAGAACAACGCCCACCTGGCCTGACGGGAGTTCAACCGTTTGGCTGACCGGATGTACTCCAGGTTTTTGTGGTCCGTCCACACCACAAACGGATTATTCGCCCCCTCCAACCAGTGCCTCCACTCCTCGAGAGCCATCTTAACCGCCAATAGCTCCCGGTTACCAACGTCATAATTTCTCTCCGCTGGGGACAATTTGCGGGAGAAAAAGGCACATGGATGTAACTTTTGGTCTTTACCTGACCGCTGAGACAGGACTGCCCCCACCCCGGAGTCTGACGCATCCACCTCAACGACAAACTGGCGTTCTGGATCTGGTAGGATGAGGATGGGAGCAGAAGAGAACCGTGACCTTAACTCACTGAACACCCTTCCTGCAGCAGGGGACCATTGGAAGGCTACCTTTTGGGAGGTGAGGGCTGTCAGGGGAGCTGCTACAGAACTATAGTTGCGGATAAACCTACGATAGAAATTGGCAAACCCCAGAAATTGTTGAAGCTTCTTACGAGTGGTGGGGACCGGCCAATCCACCACCGCTTTAATCTTGGTGGGATCCATGTGAATACTTCCGACTGAAATTATGTATCCCAGGAACGACACCTCAGTGGCATGGAACTCGGACTTCTCGACCTTCACGAACAGCTGGTTCTCTAGGAGTCTCTGGAGAACCCTGCGGACATGCTGCACATGGTCCTGTTCGGACTTGGAGAAGATGAGGATGTCATCAAGATAAACAAACACAAATACATTGAGAAAATCCCGGAGCACATCATTCACTAAGGCTTGGAATACTGCAGGAGCATTTGTGAGTCCGAAAGGCATTACCAGGTACTCGTAGTGGCCCCTAGGGGTATTGAACGCCGTCTTCCACTCATCCCCCTCCCGAATGCGAACTAGGTGATAGGCATTCCTGAGATCAAGCTTGGTAAACACAGAGGCCCCTTGCAAAAGTTCAAATGCAGAAGAGACGAGTGGGAGGGGGTACCTGTTCTTAATGGTGACATCATTCAGACCGCGGTAATCGATGCAGGGCCGGAGGGATTTGTCCTTCTTACCCACGAAGAAAAACCCTGCTCCAGCAGGTGATGAAGAGGGACGGATGTGCCTGCTGCCAGTGAGTTGTTTATGTATTCGTCCATGGTCCTGGTTTCCGGGGCTGACAGAGAGTAGAGCCTCCCCCTGGGTGGGGATGAGCCAGGGAGGAGGTCAATGGCACAATCATACGGGCGGTGTGGGGGAAGAGAGGTTGCCCGTACCTTGTTAAACACCTCCTTTAAGTCATAGTACTCCGACGGGACACCTGAGAGATCTGGGAATTCATTAGAAGAAGAGGTGCTGCAGGCAGGTAACAAGGCAGATTTCAGACAGACCGCAAGACATTGATCACTCCATTGAAGAATGGAACCGGTTCTCCAGTCAATGTGTGGATTATGTTTAATTAACCAAGGATACCCCAAGACAACTGGCTGCTGAGGTGCATTAATCAGGTGAAAGGTTAGTGATTCAGTGTGGTTACCTGATATGCCCAGATGAATAGGAACTGTGCGATGGGTTACAGTGCAGAGGAGGCGCCCATCGAGAGCAGTAGCCTCAATAGGCTCGGCCAAGGGTTCCTGGTTAACACCCAGCTGCATGGCAAGGCCCCGATCCAGAAGGTTGGTGTCAGCTCCCGAGTCAATGAGGACAGCGACAGTATGGGACAGACCATTAAAGTTGAGCTGGTCATGAAGTAGTGCTCGAGAGGGACCTTCAAAGTTCTTGATGCGGCTCACCAGCGCCCTCTGGATTCCTGGTGAGCCCTGTCTTTTACTGGACAGAATGACACGTAATGGCCTCCCTCTCCACAGTACATGCAACAGTTCTCCCTTTGGCGCCGTTGTCGTTCAGCAGCTGACAGCCTGGTCCTGCCCAGCTGCATGGGTTCAACTGGGTCACTAGAGGCAGCAGCGGTAGGAAAACACGTTGAAGTGGAAGGTGAAACTGGAAGACGTGGAAGGCTACGGGAAGTGCTGGTCAGTACCTTCTCTCGTCTCCTCTCCTGGATACGTCCATCGATGCGGATAGCGGTGGCGATGAGAACGTCCAAATCCCCTGGAGGATCCCGGGCCGCCAGCTCGTCCTTGATGGCATCAGAAAGTCCGTTGTAAAAGGCGTCAGCCAGGGAGGAAGAGTTCCAGTCACTCTCTGCAGCGATAGTCCGGAACTCGATGGAATAATCAGTCACTCTCCGGCTCCCCTGAGCCAGGTTAAACAGACCCCGAGCAGCCTCTCGACCAGGGGTAGCATGATCAAACACCTTCCGAAGACCCTCAGAGAAGGCAGCCACAGAAGAACAGAGAGCCGACTGCTTCTCCCACTCGGCGGCACCCCAGTTCCGGGCCCGCCCAGTAAGCTGGGTGATCATGAAAGCCACTCTCGACCTCTCCGTGGGATATGTGAGAGGTTGTAGTTCAAAAGTCAATGAGCACAGAGTCAGAAAGGAGCGACAGGTATCTGGAGCTCCAGAAAAGCGCTCTAGAGCACTTAAGCGGGGCTCTGGACGGGAGACAGCAGGGACAGGAGGGCTGGTAGGTGGTTGAACCGCTGGGGTCTGACTGTCCAGCGTGAGCTGCTGGAGCTGGCCGCTCAGAACCTCAAAATGCTGATTGTGGCGTTCCGAAGCTTCCTGGAAAGCCACTTCCATAGCGGTGAACTGTCTCGAATGCTGGTGTAGGGCGGCACCTTGTGCTGCCACTTCTTCCTTAAGAGCCTTTGTGTCGGCTGGGTTCATCTTATGGCCAGATTGTACTGTCAGGATTGTACCAAAATGGCAGGCCAGAACCCAATAGCACGACAACAAACAGTTCAGGTATAGCAACAAAGTTTAATAAGGAATCAAACCAGGTGGTAGCGAGGCAACAAGTCCAAGAGGGGCAGGCAAAGGGATAATCCAGAATCCAAAAAGGCTGGGTCAAAACACGAATAGGCGGGCAGGTAAACAGGCAGGAATTCAGAATGGCTGGAGAGCAATGTAACACAAAGACAATCTGGCAGGGAACTGAGGGAATGAACCGGTATATATACTGTGGGGCTAATAGCTGATGGGGAGCAGGTGAGTGTGGTTAGACCAGGTGGGAGTAATCAGCAGGGAGTGCAGAGCAGGGGGGAGTGGCCGGGTCTGAAATGACAAGAGAGTTAATATGGGAACAGACAAGTGACAAAAAACTAAATTGTGGCTGAAGTAGTGACAAAAGGAATACTTCACCCATACGGAACCGGTGTTCTATCATTATAAAATCGATATTATAATATAATGAATGAGGTTTTTCTTCCCTCAGTCTTCCCTTGGCCCAGCTGTCCTGTTAATCCTAACCCTACATTTTACCATGTGTGATGTCACACTTGTGAATTCATCGTATGTGCTTTAAAAAAACGTACTGGCTTAAACAGCACACCCTTTACATTCTTTATCCATCATGGATATGGATGAGCTCAAAACCAAACAATACATGTTGCCAAGTCTCATAAATAACTCCTGTCAACTGTTTTCCTGTCTGGCGTCTCTTTGTTCCATAAGCCAGAGCCATCGACAGAGCAAAGAGCAAATGATGATGGGAAGCCTCAAAACGAATAGTAATCTATTGATGCTTTTCAGCCAAAAGAGCATTATTTATTATGTCTACTTTATTATGGGCGTATTGTCAAAGTCAGTTTATGTGTGCTTGACCCCCAGGAGACAAGCACATTTAGAATTCTGATTCTGTTCTGGATATTATACCCTCAGTCACACCGCACCCTATCAGTTAATGCCACTACGAGTAACATTTACATATCTTTAAAACAGCCTCATGTGTCCTCTGATAGTCATAAATTACCTTTAACAGCAAACGAGACCATCAGTGCAAAGAAAGACATTTTGATATAGTTTTTATTACTGCATTTGGACTGGTTGCATACCCAGTCCGATTTTCAGTTTGCGCATGCAGGCTCTATGGTCACATATTCGTATTGGTCGCAGATTTCAGTGTAGCGCTGCAACGCGATTTGAGAAGCCTATCCCTCCAGGTGAGGGAAGGGGAGCGGGAGCCTTGTTTGAGACAGTTATTTGTCGTCATAATGACTGATAACGGGGCTGAACCATCAAAGAAAAAAAAAGAAATTGCAATTAAGAAAAGCTAAAAGGGAGAGTGATAGACGGGCGGGAGGAGGGCATTGCCAAGCAACGTGTACACAATTTCACAGGAGTGAACTAGACTGCAGTGTCTACTCAAATGAATGAGCGGTAGCCTACTAAAACAAAGTTTACTTTGCTTCACCATCATCAGATGACCATTATTCATCTGAAATAGTCATTATTTACAACAACATGAACACATTACCTAATTTTGATCTATACTAACTGCCAACTCTCGCTTTCTGTGAGGACACGGAATCTTTCAGCTCCGTGAGAGTAGTTAGGTGACACTGCATCAACTCATTGCAATCAGGTGTGTGTGGCACTGACAGGCATTAGTTGATGCAGTGTCACTAACCACTCTCACGAAGCTGAAAAGAGTCTGTGCCCTCACACTTTCAAAACACGGACATGCACTATATTGCGTCCTAATCATTTGACACTCGCACGGCTGGCACGCGCTAGAAAACAGCTTTAGGACAGCTGGCGTCGTAAACATACTACCGCTTTTGTCCAAAGGGGCCGCCAACTGACAAAGTTACTCGTAGTGGCTTTAAAAGGCTTTTGGTATCTTTTATTATTCAATAGATTAACATTTTCCCCTTTAGGCTGTAATATTGTAAAACTGAAGACGAGCAGGCTTTAGGGTTCAAACTATCACATATTGTAATCCTACCTATGTCGTCTCGTCATGTAGAAGGTGCTGTCCAAAGCCTGGAGTTTTTTCCAGTGTACCTGCTGTTTAAAGGTGCACTTTGCAGTTTCAGAGGAGGGGGATTTGTTTACATTTACAGAGCCTGAAGTCAATTTACAAAACATATTCTCTCTGCATGTAATTCTTAGTATTGAATAATTCTATCATCACAAATCAAAGCAAAAAATTTGGTGGCACCGGGAACCAAATGTAAGACTAGAATACTGTATGTGTGTAAAACAAAATGAGGGCCCTGCTACTGTAAACAACTAAAGCAGGGGTGGCCAACCAGTCAGAGACTAAGAGCCACATTTTTTAATGTGTCACTGCAAAGAGCCACATCGTACACACGGGTACACATGAACATCCCCCCATCCCTTCCTCATACACGCACACACACACACACACACACACACGCACACACAGACCTCTGCTCAGTCAGATTTACTGTAAATGTCACAACCAAAATGATAATGCAGTAACGGCCTTAACTATGTTTCACCCGTTTCAGTTGAATTTTGTATTATTATTATTTTTTAAATAAATAATGCTTGTGCCCCTGGGCTACCAGGCCCAGGGGCACAAGGGCTCAAGGGGGCCCTAAGCTAAGGTACTGATAACTTTACATGTCTTATAGTCAAAGAGCTCAGTCACTCATGTCAATAAAAGGTTCCAAAAAGGAATAGCCTAAATATAAGGAAATAAATCATCATGGGCCCCTCAACTAGTAGGGGAGAAATACAAAAGCAATTGTAAAGCAACAGCATTATTAGCTCTGTCTTAGGGGCTTCATGAGGGGCCTCTAAGGCCCCCACACATACAGGAATAAACTTTCTATGTGTAAATTCTATACTGTTCATAAAAAGTAGCTATCCACCCTTTATCTGTTGAAATGGGTCTCTCCATCATATAACATGGGTCTGCAGACCAATCTACTGTTTTTGCAGTTGCAGAGTAAAGGATGCTGCCTGCTTAAGAAAAATCAGAAAAATAATGTTCCTTCTGCAGCTCAAGATTTGATTTAGCCTCTAAATTTTCCTCTCTAAGTGCATCAGATTGATGCATTTTACTTTAAAACGGTACACATTTTCTTCCAGTGTGCAATGCCCCCTGACCCCCAACAAGGACCAGGGTCCCTCCCACAGTGTCCCAAAATCATCTGGGAAACACTGACACTTAATATGTTTTTTGCCAATAATTGTATGTATCTGTGCGGAAAAGTCAGTGTAACTGACTGGATAGGTAGGAGTGGGGGGGCCCTTTGAGAGTCTTGGTCCAGGGGCCTATTCTCTCATACTCCGTCGAAGAACCAACTGGATTCCACAATCTTTTTAATTTTCGCATTATTTATTAAAAAAAAAAAAAAACGGGGGGCCCCACACTAGGACTTGAAACGGGCCCCCAGATCGTTAAGGCCGCCCCTGTGATAATGACAGAACTGGACTCCTACAGTACTAAGACGACAGGCCAGTAATTTTCAACAATGAACATTGTGTGCACTGCCTCACACACAAACTCTCAGTTCAACTAAGTCCACAAACAAAAATATAACAATTTACAATAGCGTTTTTCTCTTACTATGCATGTTGCTTAGTGGGACTTACTTTTAGCATGGAGTGAGCTGAAGTGGCGCTGAAGATTTGAAGCCTTGAAATGCGCTAATGACGCCTGGCATATAAGGCAGAATGGCTTGGTATAACGTTCAACAAAAAAATATAAACTCTCCCACTCTGTTTCGGAGCGAACTTGACACAAATTGTTTACTCACGGAAAACCTCCCTCCAAGCTGAGCGGAGAGTTTTAGGTTGCGTCCACACCAAACGTTTGCGAACGTTATGTTGCGTCCTCAATTAAACATTTGCGAACATGTGTATGTATACACATTAACAAAATAAACAATTAAATGATAAACAACATGTAAAACGAACGTAAGAGCCGCATGAAACGTTTGCGAACATGCACACACATAGGCCCACACAAAAAAAGTAAAGTAAAGTAAAAAAATAAAAAATTATAATCACAAAATTTGATATGAACTGAAGAGCCGCACGAAGCAAGGCAAAGAGCCGCATGCGGCTCGCAAGCTGCAGGTTGGCCACCCCTGAACTAAAGTGAAACAGTCACTTTTAAGTTATAGCTTTATAACTTCAAACAGTGTTCCAGAGATCCAATTTTCCTGTGAGTAAAATTGTTTTATTTATATTATGAGAATATATCCTAGAAAAGGTTCACTTCTCTGAAATAGTGCAAAGTCACATAGTGCACCTTTAAATGATCAACATCGTCTGAGGAATGATCCCATAAACCAGTGTTAAGTAAAACGATAGTTACGTATGTAACTACGGTTCTATGAGTTCCGGATGACCGCCAGAGGCGGTGCTTGTAGCACTGGATATTCCATCGCGCGCATGCGCAGGTCGAGATCTTTATACCAACAAAGTCACCTGTGACACCTGGGTGACCCCGGAATGTCTATATATTCCGGAAGTCACCAGAGGATCTGTTCCACTGGATCTTCTCGCGGTGTCTGAGAAGTCTGAGTGACAGAGAACTCTGGCGGTCATCCGGAACTCATAGAACCGTAGTTACATACGTAACTATCGTTCTATTTCGTTCCTACTGACCGCCAGAGGCGGTGCTTGTAGCACTGGATGACTTATACCAAAAAGGTCACGAAGAGTACTCACCACTTAAGGGCTTGCAGCCATCAACAGGACAGCCGTCGCCACCGGATGAGGAGCAGCGACATTCACTCTGTAGAACCGCGCAAACGTACATGATGAAGACCATGTAGCCGCGGAGCAGATGTCCTGAAGAGGAACCCCCTTCAAGGCCGCCCATGACGTAGCCATACTCCTGGTAGAGTGGCACTTAACGGCCAAGGGCACAGGGAGCCCCTGTGCTCTATATGCATTCAACACTAGATCCACAATCCAGTGAGAGAGTCTCTGCTTGGACAGGGCAGCCCCTTTCCTGCAGCCCCCGTAACAGACAAAGAGGTTATCTGTCTTACGTAAGCTGGTTGTCGCTTCAACATACGCCCTAAGCGCCCGCACCGGGCACAGCGGGTCTGACACTCCCTCTGCACCCCCCGGAGAGCCTGGGGGATTGAAAGCAGCCAACTCAATTGGTTGGTTTGCGTGATGGGGAGACAAACGTTTGGGCAGGAAGGATGGATTCGGCCAGAGCACCACTCCTGACCCATCTGCGTGCCAGCGCATACACGCCTGGCTCACTGACAAGGCATGGAGTTCACCGACCCGTTTCGCAGTTGCAATGGCGAGAAGGAAAGCCGTTTTCATAGACAGCCGCGTCAGATCTGCCTGACTTAGCGGCTCAAATGGGGGCAGACATAAGGACCTCAGAACCACTTGCAAGTCCCATGATGGTGCCCTCAGGGGTCGTGGTGGTCGAAGCCTCTGGGCTCCCTTTAGAAACTGCCTGACTAGGTAGTGGGATCCTACCGTCTGGCTATCAACCCTTGCATGTGCAGCCGAGATTGCAGCCACATAAACGCGCAGGGTCGAAGCAGCCCTGTTGTTGTCCAACACAGACTGCAGAAAGTTCAGTATCACCACCACCGAGCAAGTCTCCGGGACCTCGCCTTGTGTCACGCACCACTGTGAAAACAACTTCCACCTGTTTGCATAGAGCAACCTAGTGGAGGGTGCTCTAGCACTAAAAATGGTACGGACCACCGACTGGTCGCAAGACGTCAGCAGTGGGTCCTGGCTCTCAGGGGCCACACGCACAGCCGCAGGCGCCCCGGATTTGTGTGCCATATACGCCCGCCGACCTGAGACAGAAGATCCTGTCTCTCTGGAAGGCGCCAAGCCTCTCCGTTGAGGAGTTTCAGCAATGCTGGGAACCACAGCCTCCCTGGCCAATGTGGGGCCACCAGAAGTAGGCTGTGACCGCCACGCTGGACTCTGTCCAGTGTTGCCAGTATAAGGGGAATTGGAGGAAATGCATAGAGCAGGCTGTCTGGCCAAGCATGAGCCAGAGCGTCCTGTCCTAAGGGGCTGGTCCTCTCCATCACGGAGAACCAGAGGGGACAGTGGGTCGTCTCTTCGGAAGCAAAGAGATCCACCACTGCCCTGCCATACCTGTCCCAAATCATGCCCACCACCTCCGGATGGAGCATCCACTCCCCGGAGGGTGGCCCTTGGCGAGAGAGAAGGTCTGCCGCTATGTTCTGGACACCTGGAACATGGGCAGCCCTCAGGCTTAGGAAATGGGGGAACGCCCATGTAAGGAGTCCCTGCGCGACCCGCAGGTTCCGCCTCGATCTGGTGCCCCCCTGGTGGTTGACGTGGTAGACAGTGGAAATGTTGTCTGTCCGGACGAGAACATGCCGGTTTCTCAGAACTGTAAGGAAGTGCTTTAGAGCCAAGAACACCGCAAGGAGTTCCAACACATTTATATGCTCCAGCCTCTGCTGGGAATCCCACTGGCCTCTGACAGTCCTGTGGCGCCATACTGCGCCCCAGCCGGTAAGGGAGGCGTCTGTCTCTACGACCTCCCGCCAGGAAGCCAGCCTCCCTAAGGGCGCCCCCGCAATCAGGTACGCCCTCTCTCTCCAGGGTCGGAGGGCCAAAAGGCACTGCCCAGACACCCTGACCATCTTGTGTTTCTGCCACTTGGGGTCCAAGTGGAGACCATTGGCCCAGATCTGCAGAGGCCGCAACCTGAGAAGGCCTAGCGGGACCACGCCGGATGCCGCGGCCAGCATACCAATCAGTCGCAGGAAGAGGCCGTATGCCAGCAACCTCCCCCGCCTGAAGCGCTGTAGTAGCTGCAGAATGGTAGCGACGCGCTTTGGAGAGAGGCAGGCTCGCATGTCCACCGAGTCGAGCACCAGCCCCAGATAACTCACCACCCGACATGGTGTAAGGTTGCTCTTGGAAAAGTTGACCGTGAGGCCAAGCCGATCCACATGGCTGAGGAGCCTGGCTGTGTCCCTGACTGCCTGCTCCCGAGTTGGGGAAATGATTAGCCAGTCGTCTAGGTACGGCAATATCGCCATACCGCCGGCCTGTAATGGGGACAGGGCTGCTGCCACACACCTTGTAAATATACGTGGGGCCAGAGACAGCCCGAATGGAAGGACCTTGAATTGGTACACCTTGCCCAGAAATGCGAAGCGGAGGAACCGCCTGTGACGCTGTGAAATAGGGACATGAAAGTAGGCGTCTTTCAGGTCTATCGACACGAACCAGTCCCCCGGAGCGATAGCCCGGAGGACATCTGCAACACGCAGCATGTGGAAGGAAAAGACCTTGAGGTACCGATTCAGCCGTCTCAAGTCCAGAATGGGGCGAAACCCGCCATCCTTCTTCGGTACCAGAAAGTAGGTTGAGTAGAACCCCTTGAGCTGTTCCTGTGGCTCTACTACCTCAATGGCACCCTTCCCCAGGAGGGTGGCCACTTCCTGGGTCAGGACCAGGGATCTGCCGGGATCTTTGACCACAGTAAGTCTGATCCCGCTGAAAGTTGGGGGCCGGCGTCGGAATTGTAGTGTGTACCCGTTGGACAGCGTGGACACCATCCACGGGTCTGTGGTCTGTTCTTCCCAGTAGTCCAGGTGCTGC
This sequence comes from Ammodytes marinus, assembly GCF_949987685.1. NCBI lineage: Eukaryota > Metazoa > Chordata > Actinopteri > Uranoscopiformes > Ammodytidae > Ammodytes > Ammodytes marinus. Next base: position 32,504,005 of record NC_137233.1, read on the forward strand.
TGAGAAAAACGTCCGACGGCCGGCCCTTGATCTTCAGTACCTACCCCCCCTGCCCCTAGGGGCCTTGGGGGGGGGGGCGGCCTCCCGTGGCGCCTGCCAACCTGCTCGGAGAAACGCTGGCCCCTTGCTCGTCCAGCTGGACGTGGTCGAGGGCGATTGGCACAGGGTACCACAGGGGCCCTTGGTCTGTAATAAGGTGGCGGTGGCCGCCGCAAACTCGCAAATTGCTGGCTGGCCTGGCCAGCCTGCACACTCCGCTCCAGGGCCTGAAGTGCAGCTGGCCCAAACGTCTGGCCTGGCACAACCGGAAGAGACCGGAGGGTCCGACGACACACCTCCGACAGGGGGGACTGCGCCAGCCAAACCTGGCGGCGCGCCAACGTAATTGTTGACATTAATCTGCCCAGCTCCCTAGTCATAAAAGCAAACGTCTGAAGAGAAATCTCACTTAGGGTCTGAGCTGAGGGATCAACCTCTGACCCCTGAATGGTCTGGGACAAAGCCAGAACAGTATGCGAAAGCGAATTCCCGAGACGGCCCATACGGGCAGCAATGCCGTAGCTTCTGGTAAGCAGCTCGTCCGTAATTCGGCACTGGGGCCGAGGGCAGCGCGCATCGGCCCTCAGCGCCTCATCTGGGGAGACAACCAAGGATGCTATCGCTGGCTCAATTGGCGCTAACCGGTCCAAGCCGTAAGCCCCAGCGTCTCTCATAGCCGCCAGCTCTCTGCTATCGCCAGAGTGATGGGACCAAGCCTTGGCCTCCGGCCAGCACCTATGCAGCTCCGCAATGTACGGCTCAGAGGGGGGCACCATGAAAACAGAGGGTTGAACAGCCTGTGGAAAAAATGCACTTACCGGTGCAGATGAAACCGGAGCCTCGTCTACTCCCAGCTTTGCCAGCGCCATACGCAAGGCTGGCCTAACTGTGCAGCGGCCGGGCACTGGCCCTCTAGCCGAGCTGTCCGCCGACTCCTGGGAGAAAGCCTGAGAAGCCAGGGACGCCTCGTCGATCTGTCCTCCCTCCTCTGTAAAGAGACTACAGGATGCAGCTGTAGACAGCATATCATCCTCTGAATAGGACAGTTGCGCAGCCGCGGGAACACACGCAGCGGCTGGTACCCCCTGTGCCCGTCGGAGGTTCTCCAAGAGGGCTTTGATTTGAGCCACGTCCCCCGATAGCGTGCTCACCTGGGTTGTCAAATCGTCTACCCTACGGGACTTCCCGGGGGGTCCCCCAGCTGCAGAGGAGCGCCGCTTGGCGCCACTAGGACCCGCACCCGACGGGGGCAACCCTAGTCCCTCCACCTCAGCCAGCCTAGCCAGCCTTAGTGCATGAGGCATGCAACTACAATTCATGCATGGATCATCCGACAGTGCTTCCCTCAGGTGCTCAACCCCCAGACATGCAGAGCACTGGTCATGGCCATCCTCCGCTTGCAGGGAGGCCAAGCAGATGACACAATTATGGGCGCTTGACATAATGGCAAATTTAATTACCCTATCTCAGTAACTAATTAGAAATAGCAAATTAGTTAGTAGGCTATGCAGCCGGGCTCTAGGCCTACTGGAGGCAAATTAACGCAGGCTTAGGCAATCGCGCCCTAGGCGAGAGCACCCGAGCACGACGCCCCTGCAAAACGATAACTGAAGTACGCAACTGGCCTAGGCGACACAGCACCCAAGCAGCAGTGCAGCAAAGCTAGCAAATACAACAGCTAGCAGAATAAATTAGAACTTACCGTGGAGGCGCTATCCCAGCCGCTCACTGGCAACTAATCAAGTAGCAACTGGCCTAGGCGACACAGCACCCACGCAGCAGTGCAGCAAAGCTAGCAGAATAAATTAGAACTTACCGTGGAGGCGCTATCCCAGCCGCTCACTGGCAACTAATCAAGTAGCAACTGGCCTAGGCGACACAGCACCCAAGCAGCAGTGCAGCAAAGCTAGCAGAATAAATTAGAACTTACCGTGGCGGCGCTATCCCAGCCGCTCACTGGCAACTAATCAAGTAGCAACTGGCCTAGGCGACACAGCACCCAAGCAGCAGTGCAGCAAAGCTTAGCAAAAAGAATTTAGAACTTACCGTGGCGGCGTTAAGCCCAGCCGCTCACTGGCAACTAATCAAGTAGCAACTGGCCTAGGCGACACAGCACCCAAGCAACAGTGCAGCAAAGCTAGCAAAAAAAAATTAGAACTTACCGTGGCGGCGTTAGCCCAGCCGCTCACTGGCACTCTCTTTAGAAAACAATAGCGAGCATACAATCAGCACCGGCCTTAGTGACTTAGCACACAAGCAACGGCGCGACCGAAATAATAACACGGCGACTGACGCCGACTGTTACGAGCTCAATAATGCAAGGTGGAAGGTGACAGCTACCGCGGTAGCCGGCGGCCACGCGTAGCCTTACACTTACTCACCCCTGCCTCCGGCCGCAGCCGTAGTAGAAACAATTGCCAGTCGCAGCCTTTGGTGGTCGACGTTAGATCGAAGCACCAACCCGTAGGTGCAAGCTACTTGCGACAAAGCTATTCGGTATATCTCTCACACACGCTCTGTGTGTGTCCTGCTAATCCGCGAGAAAATAGAAGGAACAGATCCTCTGGTGACTTCCGGAATATATAGACATTCCGGGGTCACCCAGGTGTCACAGGTGACTTTGTTGGTATAAAGATCTCGACCTGCGCATGCGCGCGATGGAATATCCAGTGCTACAAGCACCGCCTCTGGCGGTCAGTAGGAACGAAATAGAACATTGATTCCCTGCATGTGATGTTTTCCCCTTCTGGCTTTAGCGTTGCAAATGGAAAGATGTGTTTGGCTCTGAACAGGTTTCTGAAGAAGTGAAAGGAGGCAGCCAGGAGTGACTGTTTGATCCACAGGGAGTCATCACAACCTCATCGCATTAAATACTGTGCATTGAATGGGGATTTATGAAATGAGGCTATCGTGGTATTACTAAGGTTTCCCTGATGGTAATTTTTCCAAATAATCAATATCTCTGCTTCAGCCGTAGGATCAATCTTGTATTTGTATTTGGTAACAGATGCTCAGTATTGTTGAGCACTGAGCAGAACCATCTAATTCATGTCAGATGTGGACTTCAAAGTGGCAATCAACTTTACAAAAGTAAAAAAATCTATCATGAAACTCAAGTTAGCAATGATACATTGTTTATAACTCACAGGTATGTCTCCATGTCCTTCCTTCAGGCAAGGTGGTTTTGGAAGAACGTTCTCAGAAAATAAATGTTTAAAAGAAAATAGCGATCAGAGCAATAAACTGCAGTATACTTCAGACACAGTAGGAAATAGACATGAGCTAAAAATAAACCACAGGCTACAGTCAGGTCACTGTGGAGGACTACAAACCCCAATATAAGGGATTTTTTTTCTTCTTATTTCAGTTCTCTCAGATTTCCATTCCAGCTGACACACCACGCTGACTCTCCTCACTTCAGACGCAAAACATCTACAGTATATTTCCATTCCATTGATGAACTGTGCTATTTATAGACATGTCACACTTCAGCTGCATGCCAATAGACAGGAGGATTAAAAAGGCAACCATTCCACAGGAATTACAGGTAACAGTGTGCCTGTCGGTGTAGTGGTGCCGACTGTGCTGTCTGTGTAAACTCACTTAGCTCTTCTACAGCAGAGAGACATACAGCATTCACAGAAGCTCTTATGGGGAATAAAAATTTAATCGGGATCAGAATTATCCAGATCCTATAATCCCTTTTTTTGATACCCCAGATGAAAGTGATACAGATACCTTGACATACAAGTAGGGCCTACATTTTACTGATTAATCAATTCAAATTTAATTTCATCAATGTGCATTCAACAAGGGATATGTGCCACTTTGAGTGCTTCCATCAACCCAACCCACTGCTATAGAAAAAAAGAAAGAAGTGTAATTCAGCAGTGTAATTCGTGCTCCACACTTTAATTTGCATTAACACATGAAGTATTTTGTCTCGTTTAGCCTAACCTACACGGTAAGTGAACTTTAGTCGAGGAAAGTGAAAGCTTATGCTTGGAGTAGGCCTATGTGCTGCTTCCGCTTTAAATCTCCGAGTGCGCTGAAAACGTAACTGACAGAGCTCGCGCCCATAGACTGTACTGTACTCGCGCCTGTTCTCTACGTATTCTGCGTAGCTGTGGCGCTGGAGGAAATAAGGATACTGTCAAAGAAGCATTACCAACATAAGACGTTTTCTTCTCTATAAGCTTGCTACTGACAAACACCTCGATCCAAATCCTGTCGGGAAGGACATACACTGACAGTCTACAGTCTCCAGTGACTATTTATCTCCAGCAGCGTGTCAGCGATATTCCCTATACTCCCCATAAAGTAGCAGGTGAGTGACATCGACTGTCGCTAGCTACTGCCCTCTGAAACAGTCCCAAATTGTGTCAGACAGCAGCTGCCTCGACATTTCTTTTTCTTAAACGTTTAAACGAGCTGGGTTAAATAATGTTTAAGTCTGCACACACAATGTAGCTCTGTGTACAGTGTAGCTTACACGCTCTCACAATTCCCTGTACTGTTGCGTCTCTGGAAATGAAAACACATGAATGCGCATGCGCGAGACCTGAAATCTCCTGATTTTAGTTGTTTATTAGGACTTACAAACGTAATTTTGATCTATTAAATTGATCAATTTAAGCAATTTCAAAATCGTACTTTTAATCTAATTTACTTATCTTCTGAGAGTTAAGCTACTGCAAATGTTTGTGTCAGTTTATCATAATCATATATTCGGCATAGCCTACTATTTTTACATTTTTTGTTGACATGTGTGTGATACCATGCGTTTTGTGGGTGCTGCTGACACACCAAGATTATATAACAACGATTGCATGTTGGATCTTCAGTCACAAACGCACAGACGGTGAACTATAACCTAGGCATGCAGTCACTATTCATTGATTGCCATTCATCATCATGAAGCAATGCATCCGACAGACAATGCTATGGATCCCTCTCTGTGTAATCTCACCATCCTAGCCTACATATTCGGTGTGTTGGCATGTGTTTTTTGTCAGACCCTTTGAACCATCATATGGTATTCATGATGATTTAATTTGATTAAATAGTAGGGGTGGGAATCTCTTGGCACCTCACGATTCGATTCCGATTCCGAGGTCAACGATTCGATTCAAAATCGATTCTCAATGCATCTCGATGCAATTTTTTTTACTATGTGTGATTTTCAAAAATATATTTATATACACATCTGAGTTTGCTACTCAGAGTTTGCTAATTACTTCCTACTTTTGTGATGATCATTAAATACAATCAACAGATGAATTACCTTCTCTAATATTGTATGAGAGAAAAAGCTTTTCTTGTCACAAATATGACTTTCTATGACCAGTGCAATAATCAATGCAGCTTTCAACACAATATGGAAGTATGTAAAAACTAAACCGATTCAGTTTAATTTTCTTTCTACTCTTGTGAATCATGTTTCTATAGGATTTCTATTCTATTATTTTCTATGTCATTTCAACACTTTGTGCAAAAAGTATGGCTTGGAATTCAGCTCTCATACAAAAACGTAAACAGACACAATGTCATGGTCTGTTTTGGTGTTTCCTGTTTTATTTTGGTATGTCTGTCTTGTTCCTCCCTGTGTCCTGTCAGGTTTCCCTCCTGTTTGATTACAGCTCCCTTCCCTAATGTGTTTCACCTGTCCCTCGTTGTCTACCCAGTCTTGTGTGTGTATATAACTCCCAGTGTTTCCTTGTTCCCTGTCCTTGTATATATTCCATCAATGCACATCAATATTGGCAAAAGATTTCCAGATCAAATGTCAGTTTATTCAGCAGAAATGATGGCAATCATTATTGGCTTACAGTGGGTGGAGGAAGTTCGACCAGATAGAGTAGTTTTATGCGTAGATTCATTGGCAGCCCTTCAAAGTGTTCAGAGTTGGAACTCTAGCAGACAAGACCTTTTAGAAATTCAACAAAGCTTATATAGATTACACAGAACAGGAATTTATGTTACATTTTGCTGGGTTCCTGCCCATGTAGGAATCAAAGGGAATGAGGGAGCAGATAAAAATGCCAAAACAGCAACTAAACTGGATAATATTATAGATATGCCTTTTGGGAAAGCAGAAGTTAAAGCAATATTAAAAAAAGAAGTAACTAAAAAGTGGCAGGACATGTGGGATAGTGAAATCACTGGAAGAAGTTATTATAATATACAAAAAAATGTGAATGCACATGGTGTTATAAGGAAAAATAGAAGGGAGGAAACAATACTCACGAGAATGAGAATAGGGCATACAGGACTAAATAAAACTCTATATTTAATTGGGAAAAGTGGTACGGATCGATGTGAATGTGGTAAAATAGAAAATGTGAAGCATGTGTTGATGGAGAGTGAGAGGTACTTGAGGGAGAGAAGGAGGTTGGCTGGTAGGGTGCAGAAGGCAGGAAGAGTGTGGAGTCTGGGTGGCATACTGGGAACAGCAGGGGAGGGTGTAACACTTGCACAGAAAGCAGTGATCGAATATTTAGGACACAGGATTAGTTAAAAGAATTTAGTATTTGTATAGCCTAACCCCCCCCCCCCCCCCCTTTTTATTTTTATTTTTTTTTTATTGTTTCCCCCTATACAAGTATCTAGTTATCTGATTATTTATTTTATATGACATAAATGCGGTTGTTACACTCCGGTACAGTTGGTGGCGGTATGCACCAAAAAAGTTATGGTTGCAACCCGCCAATAACCGAAAAGAAGCAGAAGTTCCCTGTCCTTGTCCTGTACCTGTTGGCGAGTCTGTCCCTGTATGTTCCATGTGTTCCATGTGCTCCATGTGCTCCATGTGTTCCATGTGCTCCATGTGCCTTGCCTATGTGCCTTTTTGCATTTCTGGAGTTTTTGTGTTTGGAGTTTTTGTGTTTTTTTTGGACAATAAATTACCCTCACTTGTAACTCTCTGCATTTGGGTCCTGCTTGCCTGTCTGCCACACCGTAACACACAAAGCCAGTGCAGGTCATATGGGTTTGCTGCTCTCTGCCCTTTTGTCGCCACTTGTGTGGTGTGCATGCGCAGTGGCGCAGGAAATACTAATATTAAATACTAGTTATATTTTTTTAATAAATCGATTATTAACTTTTATGAGAATCGATTCGGAATCGTTCGAGAATCGCGATTAATCGGAAAATCGATTATTTTTCCCACCCCTATTAAATAGGCTAAGACAGAATAAAACATTGTTATATAAATTATTTATTTGTAATTTCTCAGGGGAATTAAAATGACATCCTGTCCACACGAATAGTTACAGCGGTGACAAGTTAACAAACGTCATTGTCAGCTGGTAATATTGTCTTTTTCTTAACCAGATGAAAGGAGCAATGCCTGAAAAACAACATGTCTCTCGAAGAAGATAATGACGATAAAAAGAGGTGAGTGGCTCAAACAAACAAACAGAGTGACGGTATAAACGGTGCCTTTTTAAGCCACTGGGGAAATCACTTGACATAAATGTGATTAGAGCTGCAACGATTAATCGACAAATCGATTATTAATCGATTACTAAAATAATCGCCAACTATTTTGATAATCGATTAATCGTTTCGAGTATTTTTTTTATAAAAAACTCCAAATTCTCTGATTTCAGCTTCTCAAATGTGAATATTTTCTGGTTTCTTTAATCCTATTATGACAGTAAACTGAAATATCTTAGTGTTTTGGACATAACAATACATTTGAAGACGTCAACATGGGCTTTAGAAAATGTATACATTTTTCACCATTTTCTGACATTTTACGGACAAACACTAATCGATCAAGAAAATAATCGACAGATTAATCGATTATCAAAATAATCGTTAGTTGCAGCCCTAAATGTGATTCACCAACAGTGTTGTGTTGACACTTTTTTTTTTACTTTCTTCTTTCTTTCTCAGCTCTCACAGCACTGCACTGTACATCAGCATCCCTCCAAAATGTCTGCCCATCGTGTACCACCCAGACTACAACATTACCTTCATGGGTCTGGAAAAGCTCCATCCATTTGATGCAGGGAAGTGGGGGAAAGTCATACACTTCTTGAAAGGTAAAATGGCAAACAGTGTGGCAGTTATACAAGGACATCTCCCCGAAGCAATGTATATGGGAATCACCCGAGAGTGGATCAGAGAGCCATAGTACAAAGAATAGGGAGCAGATAGGTGGCATGTAGTAAGCTGGAGAGGGGAATGGAAGAGCAATAGAGCACTGGTAATTAGAGATAATTCCCTGTGTGTGTGTGTGTGTGTGTGTGTGTGTGTGTGTGTGTGTGTGTGTGTGTGTGTGTGTGTGTGTGTGTGTGTGTGTGTGTGTGTGTGTGTGTGTGTGTGTGTGTGTGTGTGTGTGTGTGTGTGTGTGTGTGTGTGTGTGTGTGTGTGTGTGTGTGTGTGTGTGTGTGTGTGTGTGTGTGTGTGTGTGTGTGTGTGTGTGCTGGTATACAGGAGATGATGAGGGCCCCAGCGCAGGTTTATAAGGCCAAGGGGAAAAACAAGTGGCTGGCAAACTGGCATTACTTCACACAAAGTTGTTGTCAGATTTTCACCGTGGACTGTCTTTGCAGAGGAAAGTACCTAGCGCACACACAGAATATTAATGAATTCACAAAAGTTTGAGAAGTTAAAGAGTGTAGCGGACAAAGAGCTTATGGTTCTTTAAGTTTACCCTTGCAATTATTGGAGGAAAAGTCAGGGGATGATATTGCAAAATTTAACTAGCAAATCTTGTGTAATAGATTTAAACCAGTCGGTTACTATTTACTTTCAAAGTGAGAGGCTGACCTGTTTTTTTAAACAGTGGATTGTCAACATTTTGTGTTCATAAATAGTCTCACAATAGAACAGCTAAAGCTAGGCAGAAAGTTGAATCAGTAAGTAATAAGTAATAATGGATTATGCTGGATTACGCCTGATGCCTATTGCACCATGATCTCAATGCAAATATGTTACAATTTTGACTCTAGTACTTTTATATAGCATGATAAAGACTGTCAGTCATGTTCATCACATTCATCCAAATGGTTATGTTGTATCTTAAAGGTTCATTAAGCGGAATGGTCAGTTTAGCTAACTTTCTGTCAGTGACTGCAGTTAGCAGTCCCCTCCCTCGACCCCACGTCACCACTTTAATGCACTGCGGCCTTCAAGCAGCAAGTTATCTAGCATCATCTCAGATCCATAAACATGATAAAATCCATCAAAACAGACATCGGGAAGGATTTTCACCTGCTCCGCCATTGTAGGCACATACACATTAACCCATCTGTCGCCCTGCACGTTCACCAGCAGTGAGACGGGTGCCGGTTTGTAGCATTCTCTCTTCTGATTGGATATCAGTAGTGGGTTCCCCGAAAAGTTTATTTGCCGATTACATGCAGAGCGAGTGACTGAGATTGGCTTTATGAAACGTGCACACTATATAAGTGATCACTGTATGAATAAAGAGCGATTTAACACTTATATTAACATAAATAAATCGCTTACTTCACCTTTAAAGATCTCCTATTATACTACTTTTCTGGTCTTAATTTCTTGTTAAATACTGCTATAGAGCAACCTGACACAAATCACATCACAAAAAACCATGTAGATTTTGGGGAAACTCTTCCCCTCATCTGAGCGAGCACAGCAGTCTGCTCCACACTCGGCTTTGTGCTTCTCCACCCCTCCCCCCCTCCTGCAAACCCCACTCCGTTGTGATTGGTTACCTTCCTTCCGGAACACTTTCAGCAGTGCAGCAGAGATTTGAGAGCAGGAAGGTGGGGGCATGGCCAGAGCTTGCCTGAGCAGCATTACCATACATGGAAACATCCGCTTTCGTGACGACAAGAATATCCGGAAATTCTGAACCGATTTGAACACGTGATTTCTCGACCGGCTGCCCTAGTATTTAGTGCTCTGCACAGCCACCCCAGACGGTCAGCAGGGAATACGTCTAAATGCATGTACGTCATTATTTGATACGCTAGTATGGTTAAACATGACTATAAATCATTATAACAATGTTTATATGTCATAAAAGTCAAAAAGTATCATAGGTCCTCTTTAAAGCTGCAGTTGATAATTTGAGCCGTTGGGATCCCAACGGCTGTTTTCCCAACGCTCTACCTGCTGTAGCTCCTCCCTCTGAACGACAGCTACGCACGTTCATGTGAATTCAGTTACTGACAGACACCATGTCCGATTCCGAGGTGATTAAACATTAGTAATGATAACTACATACGTACATATTGAGCATACATTTTAATCACAGACATACCATGTATGTTAGCTTAAAATCATTGTAAGTGTGCTGGTAGGCCTAACAAAAGTAGCTGTAACAGCCAGGCAAGATAGCAAACTAATTGTAACAGAGCGGAGAGGTGTGTGTGTTTCTCCTACTATATGCTCCTGCTCTGACCGCAGCTGGGAGGGGCTGCTCGGGCAGTGTTGCCAATTTAGCGATTTTGTCGCTATATTTAGCTACTTTTCAGCCCCCCTGGCGACTTTTTTTTCAAAACAGCGACAAGCGACAAATCTAGCTTTTTTTCTAGTGTAATTGGTGACTTTTTCGCCGAAGCAAATATCACTTTTAACTAGAGGTGGGCATAGATTAATTTTTTTAATCTAGATTAATCTAGATTAATTTTGGAATTAATCTAGATTAATCTAGATTAAAATGTCTCATTTGAATTCATTCATAATATGTGTGTGCTCCTAAATAATGACTCAAAATAAGTCTTTGAGAACGTGTTTCTCAAGCCAGGTGGAGCATCAGACCAGGGGCTCATCTGCTTGAGGAAGCTGTTCTACTATGATAATTGGTGATGAAAATAAATAATGTTCAACAAGATGTTACTTAGTAACGCGTTACCGGCATCGGACCTCTTTTTTCAGTAACGAGTAATCTAACGCGTTACTATCTCCAAACCAGTAATCATCAGATTAAAGTTACTCATCAAAGTCACTGTGCGTTACTTTTTCTGTAATTTTCCTTAGTGAAACATTTTACATAACTGCACAAATGACTGCGATTGCGATTTTATGCAAATAAATGTGCACGCATGTGTCTCTAAACGCTCCAACTGCTCCAACCGCTCCTCTCGTCTTTTTGGTAGCGCCCCTCTCTGACATGCAGCGTGTGTGTGTGCGCCTGTGTCTGTGTCTGTGTGTGTGTGTGTGCAGCAGCATTACGGCCGAACTGTGGCGCAAAACAAAGTTTTCCCCCCGATGAAATATAGCGTCTGCTAAGGGGATATTTAGGATTCGGGTACGGTGACGTTGAAGAGATAGAAGTGTTTAAAACTTGGAAACTTATTGTCACGTGGCGACCGGTGGCCACACACACCCACCCTGCGTTCCAATACCCGATTGTGTCGTGGGCAAGTGATGGAGAGAGAGAGCGGCGGGTGTGTGAGAGAATAAAGGCTCCTCAAGTGTCAACAACGGCCCCCGGCTATTATTATCTCCCCTGAGCCGAACAGGAGGTGGAATAAGAGATTAACGGCGATATTTTTTTTATCGCCGATAAGAGTCTGGCGTTAACGCAGCACGTTAACGCCGATAACGGCCCACCACTACTTTTAACGCTTCTCAACGAGCAGCGGGAGCCTCCTGGCCCGTCCCCCGTCACAGAGCACTGACAGACGGCCCGGTCCTCGCGCAGCTGCCCCTCCCAGCTGCGGTCAGAGCAGGAGATACACATCTCAGCTCGGGGCTGCTGCACGAGGAGCGGGCTGCGTGTCAGTGCTCCCGCTGCTCGTTGAGAAGAGATGATACTTGCTTTGGCGAAAAAAGTCACCAATAACACCAGAAAAAAAAGCTAGATTTGTCGCTGTTTTGAAGAAAAAAAAGTCGCCAGGGGGGCTGAAAAGTCACTAAATATGGCGACAAAATCGCTTTGAGTTGGCAATACTGATCACAGGACGAGGGCTATATGGGGCCAGCGGCAGGCAGAGGAAGGGGACGAGGTCGCGGTCGGAGAGGTCTTGATGTGATAGGGCAAGAAGACATGGCCGGTGTACTTTTTTTCAAGCTCTCTCCGTCTCCCTTTCAGCAGTTAACTTTTCAACATTCGTCTTTCCTCGTTTTTTTGCTGTCTTAGCGGTGTTAGTTGTTAGTATCCTGGGAATGGTAAATTGAGGGTTCGTTTGTGAAGACATTGCTACTCGCTGTCCGCCGTAGTAGCCTTGTACCAAACAGTAGGCTAGTGTCAGACTGCTAGGGTCGTGAACGCTCACGCAACTGACGCATCAACGTCGTTGCCAAGGTCCCACAGCCAATAAGAACGGAGAATCTGACCTCGCTCTGATTGGTCAAAATTAACATGAGCGGTGGCAATTTTGGGGGGCAGCACACAGAGGCAGGGGGGAGCAAAGTGATAAAAAAATATTTTCAGACCACTTCACCTACATATAGCTGAATGGCTATTATGACAGTTTTGCCAAATATTACAGTAAAAAAACTCTCAACTGCAGCTTTAATTAACAACAAAAAACTCTCAAATAAGTGTTGCTGTAGTGTTGTGACAGAGTTTGGTCTTATTCAACTGAATGTTGATGGAGGATAGGTCATTCTCTATTGGTCTATCACCAAGCCTGGACTATAGGTTGGATGTAGAGTCAGTGATTTGCCTGCGCTAATGCACATTTTTGGATTGTGCTAGAGCTCCACTTACACTAATTGAGGAAAATGCTACATTAGCCTCAAATAGTATATTCCTTCTGACCCATGTCCTTAAAGAGCACCTATTATTCTTTTGCCTCTTTTCTGACCTATAAATGTTGTTATAATGTTTTATAGTCATGTTAAATGATACCAAAATGTCAAATAATGATGTAGGTACATGCATTAAGATGTATTCCCTGCATACTGTCTGGGGTGGCTGCGTACACCTCTCAACACTAGGGTGCCTGTCTTCAAGTACAGACTTCAAATTTCCTGCATTGCATTACGTGTATAACACAGATTTCCTTGTATGGTCATGCTGCTACACGCTCAGGCCCGTCCTTTCTCCGCCCTCCCCTGCCTGCTCAAATCTACCCCGCGCGCACTGCAGTCCGCTCTTTTTACTTGACAGTATAGCTAATAGGTCCATGCAGTGTAGCAATGAAGCTAGGGGGCGGTGCCTGTTGTAGTTGCATCTGCTGCGGTCAGAGCAGACCGATGCAGATGAAAGACAGGGTCTCAGGGCGCACTCACACTAGGCAAAGTTGCACCGTTACCATGCCCAAGCAAGATTGCCCCTCTCCCCACTCCCCCGCTGGCCTGCACTCACACTGCTCCTAAAGATCTGGGCCAAGGCACAAATGTTTCTTGCCCTACGACACCACGTGTATATGCCCATTTGGGATTTGGAGCGTACTTGTAGCCTACACATGAATTGTCTTTTGAATATTTTCATCAGGGCAAATGTGTAGCAAATATTCCTCCAGCCTTAACATTCTTCTAGACAATTACCAAGCCGTGCTTGTGCGAGTGTCGGCTCTTTAGCATCTGTTGTTCGGCCTGAGTACATCTCTCCCAAGTGTGCTGCGGCTGAAGAAGTGTATCGTGCTGGAGTACGGATGGCGCACTCACACTGGTCAAACGTCCTAGCCTTTGGGGGGCAAACGTACTTGGGCCGGTACAGATGGTCTTGTGTGAGTGCGCCCCTAAAGAGAGTTTGGTTTAGGCTCAGAACGTCTTCGCAGAGAGGCTATGAGACTAAATACAGCCTGTATTTAGTCTCATAGCCTCTCTGCGATTATACAGCAATGCCAGTGTGAGAAATAAAAAGGGATTTTTGGACGCTACACCATGAAAACAGTGGGGATAAATAACTTGTCTGAATCTGAATACTGTATTATACTTTATTCAATAGAACTTCTTTTTTATTTCTGTTGTGTAATTTTTTGTTACTTATTGACATACTGTAGACTGGCTGACAGATATGTACACAGTGCACATATCCTATTGTGTTGGTGCATAGGAATTACTGTGTGGTTTGGTCGCTAATAACTGTTCAAATACATGCTGATGTCTTGGACAGGTTAATGCTTTTCATGCTTGGAAGTGTAGTGACATTAACATAGAACAATTGTGTTGTAAAAAATAAAACTCATGTAGGTTTATTTCCCTGTGTTTCACGTCACATGACATCAGCACCTTGAATTCATCATTTCCATTCAGTCTAAAGCCCATTTGACATGTGCTTCTAATCACACAATGCCTTTCTGTCTCAGAGGAGCAACTCGTCACTGATGGCAACATTGTGGAAGCCCGGGAAGCTACTGAAGAGGATCTGCTGGTGGTTCACACCAAACGCTACCTCCACAGATTAAAGGTATAGTTTTAGTTTTAACCTCAAAACTGCATCTCTCATTTATGACAGTTCTTTTCACCCTGCGTATTACATGCATCGCTCGCTAGTACTAAGGAGTCTGGGAGTATCCATCTTGATTTTTAATTGGTTTGTCATTAAAAATAAAATGTCACTTTCACATTTAATATTATTAGCATTAATGTGGTTCAAACCAAGCAGTTTGTTTCCTGGGATTTTTCACTTCCTTTCTGTTTGGCGATTTCCTTTCCTATTATAAATTTAGGAGGTGATATAACAGAGCGGTGAGTTCTCATCAGAATGCAGTGGATTATCCCATGGGGGAATTAGTCCTCATTCAAATCAATCACGCCGAAGCATATTCAGAAGATAGCACCTCTTGAGTCGATAGGATCTTTTGCATTTTTCATTTATTGGCCCCGGGAATTGATTGGGACCCTGATTTTGTTTTGTTTAATTTTTTTCTTTCAGAGTGGATTTTTTGGGAGGCTACAGTTTACAGGTGCATGTAAACAAATAATAATATCATGGAAAAGTCCATTCAAAAAGTGAACCTTTTAGATTCTAGATTAATTACACAAAGTGCAATATGTCAGGCCTTTTCTTTTGTTTTAGTTTAGTTTGAATGATTACGGTTTAGCCTTAGAGAGAAGGCAACGGAGCAGGTACATTAACGGACTGAGTTTTCCTTTAAAGAATGTGTGGGTCGTTGAAGATGAGTAGGTGTTTGTTCAGTTTATTTGAAGCCTTCAGCAACCGTTTAATGTTGTAAAGTTCCATTTTAATGCACACACATTTGATGTCTTTGTATGTGGATTATAGACGAAAACAATTTCTCTGTAGTATTTCACAAAAGCATTTGTATTGTAAAGTGAATATTAGCACCTGCTGTTAATGTATGCTGAGCCCATGTTAATTAGGCCTACTGATATCAGTGTATTTTCCTGTTATTTATAACATATTTCCCTTATTCAGACTGCAATGCTAAGTTGTAGTGTACATTTTTAAGAAATGTATGGTTATGAATGTGGTCATGACATGATGATTTGTTTTCCCTTATTTTCTGCAGACCACACAAATACTCCCCTCCAAACCTCACACCTTTAATAAATCTGCCAATAAACTGGTGAAAGGGAAAAAGCACCTCGGTGACGGCTGTTATCCACCTAACCTAGCCTATTACATAAAATTATATAAAAAAAAATGTATAATACAGAAATGTCAACCTTCTGAAAAGTATGCTCATGCTAGATTCATTTTACTTCGTGTAGTATGAAACTTTTTGAATGAAATCACAAAAAAATAAATTAACTTTTCATTGATATTTACAATTATTGTAGTTTGTGGCCATTCCACACAGTCAGGAATATGGAAAAACAACTGAGATGTGGTTGTAAGTCTCTCTTAACGGAGATATGTACTCTATCTATCCCTGTATTGCAAGCTGAGCCAAATCCCAGTGGGCTCCAAAGAGGTACCTCCAGTCCTAAAGTTTATATATTTGCATCATTATCTGCTGCTGTCCTGTTTTCATGGGAGATTCAAGCCTAAAGCCCACTGGCAGCATTATTATGTCTTACATTTACATACATGTACTGCCACTAAAAGACCGTTACACATACCATTAAAGCTTGACTTCAACTTAAAAGTTTATTTTAACATAACATGTTGCTCTTATTTTACAACACTTCAATGCTGCTGAACATAAAAAAATAGAATGTAAAATTACAGATTATAATAAATAATATAAAATAGCCCAAACCAGACCTAGCACCAAATAAACCACTGTATTTAAAGCTTCTTGATAAAGAACCCATCTATGGATTCTATGGAGTTATTTGCGTGACGTTAATTCATAGGGAAATAATATGTGCAAGACAATGGTCCTCATTCAAAAATGAGATAGCATTAGATATATAAATTAGGGATTACAGATACTGTCCGATACAATATCATAATTATTATACATTTCTTTGTTGGTGGTGATGTTATGTTTAAGGCTAGGAAGGCTTAAGTGTATCTTAAAGGCAGACTATGCAATATTTTAATGAAAATCTAAATTAGAGTCACACAAAAATAATCCCTCTCAATGATCACTTCTGCCCCACTAGAATATGTGGTGGTGTGTTTATCTGCACAGTCCTCCTCTCTCTGGCTGTATTTCAGTAGAATTTGTAGCACAGTGCAGAAGCCTCTCCACTTCCTTGACTGGGGTTAGCTTTGGTTAGCTCAGTAGCTAACACACCGATATGTACTGTGGTTGCGTTCCGAATCGCATACTCTTTCTTTTTTCTATTCTACATACTACATCCGACGATAAAAATAATCTAGTTAGGATGCAGTAGGCATACTATTGGGGCATACTTTACTCTCTCATTTCATCATAACATTGCGCCTTGATCTTGCCTTTTGCTTTTATATCCGTCGCATCCCCGTTTGTTTTCATATGGAGGCTTCGTCGATGTGACGTCACTTCACGTGCGCACTGGATTGTGGGTCAGAATCGCCCAAATAGGATGCACTTTTCAACACTAACAATCTTGGCCGCATGAAGTAGGACATCCGGGTACTTCTAACCATCCTAAATCTGGCCACAAGAATCGGGACATCCTAAATCTTTTTTCTACATACTATATAGTAGAAAGTATGCGATTCGGAACGCAACCTGTATGTCTAACAAGAAAGTGGTGTCCTCTCTCCCTCCACCGAACGTCGGCACTCGCTCGCTCGCTCAGTTAAAATCATTAAAAAAAAAAAATAGATTTAAAAAAAAATAATAACAATAGATTGCACGCCATATCGCACCCGATACTGATATTGGATCGGACCCATCCCTATTATAAATCAAGCTTACAGTTATGTTTACGATTTAATTGTGCAGCCCTTGTCATAGCACAGGAAATAGCCTCGTTTGAGAAGGAGCCGTCTTGCTAAGACCTGCGCAATTATGACGCTCGTCTTGCTGAGCGCACAGCATTATGGTTAGACTTTTTGTCCGACTTGCACCTGCGGCTGGCTGCGGCTCGGCTGCATGAAGGTGCGCCCACACCAAACACGTTGGGTGCGGTGGCCAACGCGCCCAACGCACCTGATCTGGCGCTTGATCATTTTGTGTCAAAAAATGGTTCAACGTGCCCAACGCGCCTACGCAGCTAGTCTCCCTCCCGATATATTTATTCCCCTAATCAACCATGGCTGCGATCAGACCCGACCCGAAACAACAGCGATCATGTCCGCACAAAAACAACACGACCAACAAATGTGCCAAAAGACAAATAAACAGCAACTGAAAGGAACAAATAGCCTTAAAACAGCATTGCATATTCACGCCGCTCGGAAATGAACACAAACAGCAAGGCAGCACAATACCAAACACATTTACGGCAGCATTGTGTGCACGGCGGTACAAAATAAAGGCAAGTAGCCATTACATTACCCTACCTGGCCATTGTAGTGTGTAATGTATGTTCTTCATGTTATGTCTGTCGGTGTCTGATGTATGGACTATCTGTTTGTGTCATTTGTCTGATGTCATGTCATGAAGTGTGACTGTGCCGCAAACCCAACTGCCCCACGGGGACAATAAAGTGTTCTACTACTACTGGCTGGGGGACTGACAGGGGAACGTGGCTGGTGTAGACTTAAACACCGGTGCTTCGTTGTACTTGTCGTGAAAGTTCCCCGGACTTAGCCGTTATGTTTGGGTTCATTATATGGAGGTGGTAGCCGCACACAGCCGGGTCAGTTAACTAATGCTATCCGACCGGTGCTAACTTGGTTTATCGGCTAAAGCACAGCCGCACATATTCACTGAATTAATTTGCTTTCCCCACGTCTTCTAACCCCGAGCGGCTTCATACAGCACCAGCCGCCCGCAAATACATTTCCTCCTCGGTGTTTCTCAGCCTCTGTGTACACTGTCCTCCCACCGTGCCGATGTCCATGACGTCGGGTCATTCTCTGAGCTGATTGGCTATTGCGGCTAAGTGTCACGCGTTGGAGCGTAAAAAGTTCAATTTTTTGAACTTGCGCGTTGATGCGATGGTGCGGTAGGCGGAGCTGAGCGCTAATTGGGAATTTAAACCCTGTGCCTTTGATGCGTTTCCCCAATTGGTTAAGCAAAAGTTTGACATCACCGCTCAAAATTAAATTACGATCCATTGTTTTTACATGTTAGGCCTACACATCATAAAGTTCATCATAGCCATCTCTACAGTAATAATAAGGGATCTTTTATTAGAACTTTAACTTTCTTTAGGCCAATCATATTCGTTATGTGAAGGGATACATATTAAACCTCCTTTATTCGGATTTGTAAATGATTTATATCACTTAAAAGTAGGTTTTCTTGTAAAATAACAAGAAAGATAAAGATGTGTAAGGATTGGGGATATATCTTGTTTCTTGTTTTGAAAATGACCCTTGCTTTTGAAGTGTTTACTCCTCCTTGTTTTTTGTTCTGCTTCTAATCGGTTGTAGCATGTGTAGCTCTACTACGAATAGGTTTCTTATAGGCCTTCAAAATAATACTAGAAAACGAACTGCATCCACAACAAGGACGCTACTTCCAACGGCACATGCAAGTCGAGCCGACTCGGAGCTGTCCGGCTGCAGTCAGGCTTTTTCGCCACTCCGCCGACTGCACTCGGCTGCTCTCGTCTACTTTCCAGACGAGCCACAACTGGGGTCGAACGAGCCTACTCTCTTTAGATGCTGTGTCTAATTGTGTTCTCTGTTTGACTTTAGCGGTCGAAGGTGGTGGCAGAAATCACAGAAATCCCCCCCCTCATGTTTCTGCCTAATTTCCTGGTGCAGAGGAGAGTGTTGAAGCCTTTGCGAACCCAGACTGGAGGAACAATAATGGTGGGTGTTTGGGGGGCCTTATTATATTGTCTCTTTATGTGTATGTGTTTGAAGCTGATAGCATATCACCATATTTTCCACACCGTCCTTCTATCTAGCCTGATTTGTCAGGTTGAAGAAGTACAGAGGATATTCCTTAGTGTGCCACTATCAAATGATCCACCACTGTGTCCACTGTCACCGTGGTCAAATACTAATATTATTTGTATTTTCAGACATGAAATGCGATCAGATTGATAAGTAGCATAATTTATCTGCCATAGAAAACTGTATGGGATTCTGGTGTCTTAACTTAAATTATCAGTGTCTGCTCTGATAAGCAGGAAATGTGTTTGATACATGGATTGATCTTGTCCTCTGTGCAGTTCACTTTGTTTTCATCTCTTGTTGTGTGTATGCCAAAAGAAACAAAGAATTACAAATAAACAGGATGCTAATTCATTAGTAGGCATACAGCAAATGACAAAGAAAGGGCACATTGTATGGTTTCCAGTGCGTATATTTGATACAATTACAAATGACATCGGATCATGCCGAAAGGTCTTTTCATGCAAAGAGATTCTTGGGTTACTTACAGTTAATGTAGTCGTGCAGATGCAATTAGAGGGTCATAGTAAAATACATGCCTTGTATACTCTCACTGCTCTCACTTAGAGACAGAGTGGAGTGTCAGAGCCGTAGCCAGAGTGTGTGCACACATACTAATTTGTGTTATTACCCATCCATCAGAGAGCCATATTTGCGTTTACACACAAGAATCAACCCATGTCATACCTCTTCCCCTCAGGCGTCCTACACACTGAGTATGTGACAGAGGAGCCTACCAATCACCCGATATAGACATTATGACCCGCCTTTGAAAGACGCTAAAGGGATACAGCAAAGACACTCCGTTGGGATTCCGTTAATGAAGCCATTAACGATTGATCTGCTTACATTTGGCCAATCGATTCCCTGAAAAAAAACAGTGCTTTGAATGGTTCTGTCACTACATACCCCAAGAACTTCCCTTGTTTGTGAAGTGTGCCGGATAAGCCGTCAGTGGTGTGTTAAGAGGATGAGCCGGCCCTAAATAACCCCTTCCTCATGCGTAGCCATGCACATCAGGATCAGTGTGAGAAACAAACTCTGTTCGTTGATTTTTATTCTGGATAAATGCCCTCAGGAGTAGATTCAACATAACTGTGAGATAATTCTCTTTATGTAAAGAGCAAAACTGAGGTAAAGAGTAGGAATAGGATTTTTCTTCATGTTGGAGTGTGTATAACATACATTGTTGTTTGGAAGATATGATTGAAGTCTTTAAGAGCATAACATTTGATATTTGTCGTAGGCCGAATTTCCCCATGGCTGAAAAGACTTGAGACAAGGCTGACTTCTTCATGTTCAGGTTTATTAAGAAATATTCCAGACAGGACAATTACAGGGGTGGTATTGTAGCATCAAGCGGCAGTGAGCAACGGGGCTCTCCCCAGGCTCCCAGTACATGCTAGCCCAGGCTTATATCGAGGAACCTGCTGATGCTCTTAAAATAGACAGATCATCTCATCACGAGTCCCAACAACATCCGTCAAACCCCATATCCATTAATAGTTGTTTTCGTCCTTTAACAGTGAACCCCAAGCTTTAGAAATGCTTACCCATGCTTACCCTGCAAACTCTACATCTACCACAATATCAAAAGTGTGTTCAGCAACCCTGGATTTAACAAGCAACCCACATGTTGTTAATGAACGAACGGCCATTAGAGTTGATGGAGGACATTGTTTTCCTCTTTGAACAGAGACTGCCCAGCTGCTTCCCCCCCCCCCTATCACCAGTTTGTCCGGTGAGCTAGGTTAATCACATTTTAACCCCAGTTTGGTCCTTAAAGCTATAGTGCGTAACACCCGTCACCCCCATGAGGAATTCAGAGTAATTACAACAGCACTGTTTTGGGCGAATCTACATGAGGTATAGCCTTCGGTGATCCTGCATAGATTGTATACCTTCTGCTGTACGTCCAGGTTCTTTTTTAGAAGTAGAATCAACCACTGAAACATTTTGTGCGCACTCTATGAGCTCCTGCACAAGTGTCGGGGGACGACACTAGTTTGTAAACACTGTCATACTGAGAACTACAGAGAGGGTTTTGTGGAGCTGATAGGCTTAATCTACTTTGTGTCAACTCATTTTTGCAATGGCTTGAATGTAACACACATTCATTTATATGAAAAAGAAATGCACTATAGCTTTAAAACACTAACATGATTGTGTGATATCGGTCTTCCTATCCGACTCGTTGAAAGAAAGCTAATTATTGTATTTCCCAATATATATTCCCATATGTTTGACTATCTACAGTGATGTAAAGTACATGCTGGCCTGGTTTAGTTTTTTCCTGCCCCCGGACACCAATGTCGCAGCAACACATTGGCTGTTATATGAAAGCCTATAACCTTTTAATTAAACAGCTCTGGTTTGATCACAGCAGGGTTTACAGACTGTAGGACAAACCACCGAAGGGCAAGGCTCCACTTTAAAACCTGATTCCAATAGCTTTTACCCTAATGGCTGCTAAACACAAACCCCCAAAGACATTGAGGAGCCATTATATTATGGTTGCGTTCCGAATCGCATACTTTACTATATGGTATGTAGAAAAAAGATTTAGGATGTCCCGATTCTTGTGGCCAGATTTAGGATGGTTAGAAGTACCCGGATGTCCTACTTCATGCGGCCAAGATTGTTAGTGTTGAAAAGTGCATCCTATTTGGGCGATTCTGACCCACAATCCAGTGCGCACGTGAAGTGACGTCACATCAACGAAGCCTCCATATGAAAACAAACAGGGATGCGACGGATATAAAAGCAAGAGGCAAGATCAAGGCGCAATGTTATGATGGAATAAGAGAGTAAAGTATGTCCCAATATTATGCCTACTGCATCCTAACTCGATTCTTTTTATCGTCGGATGTAGTATGTAGAATAGAAAAAAGAGTATGCGATTCGGAATGCAACCTATGTCTCTTGTTGTCTGTATGCAAAGTTAATGGCTATGTTTATATCTAAATGGTTAGAGGGCAGATTTACAAATGGGGAAAACAACAGAAGCGGATGTGGCAAGCCCATACAGTATTTTGGAATGTTTTATCCCCATATTTGCCCTGCACTGAAAAGCAGCTTTGAATGAATGGCCTCCAGACGTGTTTCGTAAATAAATTGCATTGTTTTTCTTTCTGTCCTTCAATCAACAATGTTGTGACTGGATTGATGATTGTTCCTGCACCTTTTGCAGTTTATTTTAGGAGAGGTCATTTTCTTTCATAAATTGAAAGTCACTGTCAGGATTGGAAGGATCACGTTGATGTTAAAAAATGTATCTGAAATATTTTGTTTTCTACAGGCCGGAAAACTGGCCATTGACCGAGGATGGGCAATAAATGTAGGTAAGTGAGTTTCTAGTGCGAATAACCATAACCCATCAATCCCTCTGCACCAAGCCCCAACCACAACGGTTTCTACCAGCATCCAAAGCGGAAGTGACAAACATTGCAGTAGCTTCCGGTGGCCACTACAAGGTGGTACCAAAAGTTAGCAATTTTTCTTTGACTCACTTGTTAAACAGGCCGTTTTCACAGTCCTATTAAACCTATTTGCAGCTAGCCGCCCGTTCAGTGGCGGCTCCTGACAATAATCTCAGGGGGGGGGGCAATTGTTGCCATGATGGGTAAAATGACCCAAAATTAACCTAAATCAGATAGCTATTATGACAATGTCATATTGCATTTAACAGTTTGTTTTTCCTGTTATTCTGGCATAACCACTCTGGCAACATTAGACAAGCATTGTACTGTACAGTATCTTTGGACATTAAGTTAGTTAATTTCTTGAATAAAATTATTTTAGCACTAAAATGATTTAATTATCCGGCTGTGGCTATCACAGATAACTTGTCATCTACCAGTGTGCTCCTCAGATAGGCTTCCTTTAAAAGTTATAGACCTGCTCTACAATTAATCACTATAATCTGATTGACTTGACAGTTGTGTTCTGATTAAACAAAAATGGATGCTGGCATAGCATATGTGCAATCATCACATTGGTTTGCGTTACTACTGTCTACCTTTCTTTATATGTCCATGCATGTCTACAGCACCATTACTTGGTAGGCGGGTTTATGCCGCGGACGGACAGCAGCTGTCAGAGTAAACAGTCTATGGATCAGCTGTTGAACGGCGCAGGCTCGTCCATATGCAGATTGATGTTTAATGTTCGTTTTACCTTTTCTGAGAGATGATGCATAGGGGTGACACCCGAAGTTATCCATGCGGTGTCTGTGCTGCCATCAGGATGGATTAAAAGCCATTATACAGTCCATAATCATCATGCAGCGGCAGCAGAACAGAGCGTTAGCGCCTTAGCATCCTGCTAGCCTCGTTAGCCGTTCAAACGAGCCCCGTGAAAATCCGCGTTTATACGATCCCCCAATTCCTTCTTGGTAGATACTTGCTTGATGGTTACATTTTGTCTGGAAAGGACCTAGTCCTTTTAATGACATGATCAAGTAGCTTGCCAGCCTAGCCTGAGTTGATATTAGTTATGTTGGTCTTGACTCTTGAATATGACCGCTTTGGGCAGCAGACCGAACATGTGACTGTATCAGTCACTGTAATTGGTTCATTGTTTACTGTACGTATGACGACAACACGTTAGGTCGAGCACCCCCGGAACCTATAGAGATTGCATTGCGAAGCCTGCAGTTTGAAAAAAATAAGTTTTACATTGAAGTCTATGAGAGTGCTCAGGGCGATTTTCAACCAGCCCGACATCGCCCCAGAGTGACGGTACAGAGCACAGACGCTGATTGTACAATGATATTCAGACTTAGATGCAGGTAAAAACTTTATTGAAATAATAAATTATGATTATAAATACAAAAAAATATATATTTTTCATCATTATTAGGCTATATTTTAGTTTTTTGCTGGTATGGCTCAAGGAGGGCGCTGCCCTATCGCCCTCTATGGGCGAGCCGCCGCTGCGCCCATTGTACCTCACTTCGTCTAGGAGGTATACGTCAGCTAGATGGGCGTATCTCCCTCCCCCCGACGTCACATCGATGCCCTTTTTCTGCAAGAGGAGTGAGGTGGAGTAAAAATCTCACAAGATGGCGACACGCATAAGCCAGGAGAAAGGGATGCAGTCTGAATAACTGAGGTCAGCCCGGAAGCTACATCCATTTTATATACTATCTATGATCTGCACTCATGTGCTAAACATTTACACCGATTGACATATTGTTGACATATTCTCCACTAGGTAATCCGATCTGATTCACTGGATTGATTTTGGCCCTGATGCTGACAACCACATGTTGCACAGATTTCAAATTTGTGAAAAAGAGAGTATTGATATCTGATAAGTATTCAATATTGGCAGACACGGTGAGTTTAGGTATATGTATTGTTATCGGGAGAGAAGAAATGCAGCCCAAGTCCTTCCTTTAGTTACACCTTTACTCACTGTGAACAAGACCACACACAGTTTGTCTGACTTTCAAAGAAGGACCTTGGCAGAACTTAGTCTTTCACTATATTGTAAGGCCATTCTTGCTTTTTGCTCTTAGACTAATCAAAAGTAGACATTTTCACACAAAACTCATCTTAAGCCTACAAAGTTAACCCCCCTACCCCCAAGCCAACTCTGAACTAAGAAGTACGTTTCCATGGTAACACACAGTGACAGTTGGCAGTGAGGAGTCGGCCTGACTGATGAGGTAGCAGAAAGTACAACTGAGCCCCGATACATCTACATGTTTGCACTGCGCTGAGAATGTATGCTGTATTTTTGTGCTGAATTTTGCCAGTAAAATTTAATTCTAACAGTCAGGAACTAGAAAACGTACTGTATCTGAAGTCCAACTACTGGTTAGCTCCAAGCTATTGCCAAACTCTGTTGCTACACATCCTACGGTCTCTCTACTCTTCCTCCATGTGCCCTAGCAGGGGGTTGTTAACAGCCCCTCAGCTCTCTGGCCAGCTTTATATTTGCTACAAGAACACCTTATTCCCATAAAGTATCAAGGCTGCCTCTTGAGCCAACATGCCACCACTCTCCATCCTGGCATTCTACTGAGCATTGTCCATCCCCTCCACCTGTTGTTGAGGAGAGATACCGTGCTTCTCTGATTTGGTCCTACAGCTCGGCAGCAAGCTCTCAAGCCTTTTCTTCCTGGTAAAATATTGAATGATCAACAAGTCCTGTCAGGTTCCTTAAAGCTATAGTGCATAACTGTTTGCATGTAAATGTATGTCAGTTACATTTAAGCCATCGCCAAACGAGTTGAAATGGCAGCGTTTACCAATTAGTGTCGCCCCCCGACACAGGTGCAGGAGCTCAGAAAAATCTCAAAAAGCGCCCAAGAAATGTCTCAGTTGTTGATTCTGCTGCCATGAAAAACGTAAAGCAGAAGATATAAAATCCCTGTGTGATCACCGAAGGCTTACCTCATGTAGATGCGCCGACAGTGTTGTTGTCATTACTGAACAATTTGCATGGGGCCATCAGAAGTTACACACTATAGCTTTAAAGTCAACATTGACTTCTTCCAGTGTCTCAATTCAGGGGCCGCATCCAGACTGTGAAGGCCGAACGAGCATGTTAAATGAGACGGCCTCCGCAGGTCTCCGTAGAGCATTTCCGGTTTGCATAACAAGCCCTTACCTTGCGTGAGTGCACCGCTCCTGTGCTGCCTAACAACCCTGATTGCTGCCAACGGAGACAGCCTTGTCAACAGAGGAAAAAAGAAAAAGAAGTTGCCTACCAAACGAAAAGAAAAAAAGTACAAGAAGAAAGGACAAGAAAAACAAATGAAAAAAAGAAGAAAAAAAAGAAGGGAAGATAAAAGTTAAGATGGAGCAACACGTTGCTGTTTTGTTATTTTTTATTTTATGCCATTTCATGCCATCTCTGAAAAAAACGCAATGAATCTTGGGATACGTTGGGCCGTGAAGGATCCATCCGTTGGACCCTTCAAAACCGTGAAACGAAGGCTGCATTTCTCGGCCGCATATGAAGGAGCCTTCAAAATGGGACAAGCCTTGACGCGCCTCTATGACGCAATCGGTCTTCAAATGCATGCAGCCTTCGAAGGCTGCGACCCCTGAATTGAGACACAGCAACAGTCTTTCTGTAACCTATAATCATAAGCCGAGTGCCGTAACAAAACTGTAAAAACGTTCATGATGTTTCAGTCAGGAGTGGGTATTGTAGGAAAAACCCAATGACGTACATTTAAGTTTTATGTGTTATACTACATAGCCTACTTTGTTTGTAGTTTAGTGTTTTTTTTGTGGCAGTTGCATTACACATTTGCATTACTGACAGAACTATACAATGTTAAAGTCAGACACAAAGCTGCACCTGTTTCTATCCTCATTCTCATAACACTGACCTTCACACTTGGGTTCCTGAAACGGTTCCTGAAACGTTTTGACAAATAACTCTACAAGCAAAGACACATATATCTGAGGCTCTTATCTCTATCATGCCAACACTGCGTGCATCTCCTCCTCTACACCCAACCAAAAGACTTGATACTATGAGTTATTCTCATTCATGTCTTAAAAGTCTTGCAATTCTTGTGGCTGGGCTGATTTGTGCACACATCATCAGGCTTCGACTTTGTACTTGTTTGTTTTCTCAGCTACTGCTCACTCAGCCTTTGTTGTTTTGCAGAATCAGGGGCGAGGATTATTCTGCATCCATAAACCGGATTTTAATAAAGATATAAAGGTTCATTCTGATGCGTGTGACATCTTCATATTGTGTGACTCAACACTAGGATATAGAGGAGAGTTTTTGTAAGCCAAGGCCATACAATCATATTTCACCTGTCATCTTACTGGGCCTGTTTTAATATTCTACTCTACACTATGGCTTAACGAACACGAGCAGAGCAGGGCAAGTGTGAACTATAATCTTTTAACCTCTACAAACGGTTATCATCCTAATTTGAAATTATTATTACTAGAGCAGTGCCCATAGGAAGCAGTAGCCTAGTTTATGCATGCTTAAATGTAAACTGTCTATCAAAGTGGGACACAGAAACAGATGTAGCCTACACATAGGCAGTGTCACACAGTCATTGAAATGGCTGTCACATCACTCGTCAATGTTGTTTCTTTAATATTTTATTGCGTCATATAATCCTCTATTCTTTATGGGCAAAGCAGGTGAAAATGTTTTTTTATTGGTAATTGCAGCTTGAAGGCAGCAGCATTTATATTTGCAAACAAAATGAAGGGCATTTTTGCATCTTACATAGTCTTTAGCTCGTTTAGGTGTTAGTTCCTAACAAATTTAAAACATTCTGTGTAAGCGATCATGTTCACACAGACAGACAGACGTGTCTTGCTTTATAGATAGATTTTTAAATCCACCACTGTAATATATTTCAGGGGCTCTCCAGGCATTTTTTAGGAGCAATTCAACTGTCCCCATTTTGGTGTCTGGTGCACACATTGTTGCAGACATTTTTAGAAGCCCCAATAAACTCAATAACTTCCTTTTTGAAATGGACAATTATGGTGGTTTAGAATAATAGAGCTCTCAGATGTGCAGTGACCCTGCTCAGTTTGTGTCTTGACGGCCCTGACACTTAGACAGGGGATGTTCTGTTTTCCCAGGAGGAGGCTTCCACCACTGCTCCGGAGACGAGGGAGGAGGCTTCTGTGCCTACGCAGACATCACTCTGGCCATTAAGGTGAGACTGATGTTATGCACAATGTTAGTTCATTAAAAACAACATTGACTCAGACACTGGCTATATGTTCACAGGAAGGAAGAAGCATATTAGTATCCAGGTTTTAAGTGTTACTGTTGACAGGCTCCCTCTTATAGTACAAATAAAAAGTTACATTCTTGGTATGACCAGTCATTTCTGATGGCTCATGGTAACAAAGCAAAGCAGTCCTTTAAAGCCACTACGAGTAACATTTAAATAGCTTTAAAACGGCCTCATGTTTCCTCTGATAATCATAAATTACCTTTAACAGCAAACGATACCATCAGTGCAAAGAAAGACGTTTTGATATAGTTTTTATTACTGCATTTGGACTGGTCGCACACCCAGTCCGATTTTCGGCTTGCGCATGCAGGCTTTATGGCCACATATTCGTATTGGTCGCAGATTTCAGTGTAGCGCAGCAACGCGATTTGAGAAGCCTATCCCTCCAGGTGAGGGAAGGGGAGCAGGAGCCTTGTTTGAGACAGTTATTTGTCGACATAATGACTGATAACGGGGCTGAACCATCAAAGAAAAAAATTCAATTCAATTAAGAAAAGCTAAAAGGGAGAGTGATAGACGGGCGGGAGGAGGACTTACTCCTAAATGAATGAGCGGTACTAAAACAGTTTACTTTGCTTCATCATCATCAGATGACCCTTATTCATCTGAAATAGTCATTATTTACAACAACATAAACACATTACCTCATCGTGATCCATATTGGCGTTTCTCGTTCATTCGCTTTCAGCTCCGTGAGAGTGGTTAGTGATACTGCATCAACTCATTGCAATCAGGTGTGTGTGGCACTGACTGGCATTAG
Organism: Ammodytes marinus; assembly: GCF_949987685.1. NCBI lineage: Eukaryota > Metazoa > Chordata > Actinopteri > Uranoscopiformes > Ammodytidae > Ammodytes > Ammodytes marinus. Next base: position 32,532,793 of record NC_137233.1, read on the forward strand.
TTGATGCAGTGTCACTAACCACTCTCACGGAGCCGAAAAGAGCCATGCCCTTACACTTTCAACACACGGACATGCACTATACTGCGTCCTAATATTTTGACACTTGCACGCGCTATAAAACAGCTTTACGACAGCTGGCATCGTAAAAATACTACCGCTTTTGTCCAAAGGGGCCGCCAACCGACAAAGTTACTCATAGCCACTTCAAGAAAACTTTCAAAAAAATAACAATAAAGGCACTCCACTAAAACTCCACATATTTGCTTCAGCTAAGATTTGGAATGGATTTGTGAATACATTGGATTTTTGGCTTCCATCTCTTCACTAGTTTTTAATCACAAAATCCAGACTTTAAGCTCACATTTGATACCATTTTAAGTTTTACTTTAAAGGTGACACATTACACTGTTCATATAATCACTAAGAGATTCCATAGATCAAATATTCTTCCATTCATCTTTTTCAGTTTCTGTTTGAGAGAGTGGAAGGCGTCTCCACGGCAACCATCATCGATCTGGATGCTCATCAGGTGAGCCGATACCATTCCATCTCCCTGTGTCAATGTGAAGGGCTGCTCAGGGGCTGACGTTGATGAAAAGATAACCCTCCTTTACCAGCACACCAATCAATGAGGCTCCCTGCAGGCCAAATTGCCCCTTAGTGTCGCACGCAGTTGAATGTGCTGTTTCTAAAACATCTCCAGTGGCAAACAGCTGACTGCATCCAATCCCACTTCTGCTGGTTAACTGCTTTTTATTTAGGTCTATAGATCTGATACATTTTAAAGCCTCTGGAAAGCTGGTCAAAAACATTAAAAAGCTATAGGTGGGTGTCTCAATATGCGTTTAAAAAAAATCTGATTGAAAATAAATGTTCATAAGTATTAAGAAAACAAATTTTTTAACCTTTTTTTCTTTAGCCAAGACTGTTTGACAGAACTGTGTGGGTGTAGCCGCATTTTTTTTTTTAAATGGAGGTTCGGTCAGAGAACTGCTGTGATTGGTTCAAACCAGAGCACAGTCTCCTCTTCTTAAATACATTTCTGTAAAGTGTATCAAACGTAAATGAAAATAGCTTTAATTTAGATTGATAAATATGCTTAAAATGCTTTACCAACTGCAATCGGTTTCTTTGTCTCTCTTTTTACGTTCGAAGATATTCCTCAATGTACCAAGGATTAATCATCAATCCTCATTTTGAAACTCTGACAATTCAAATCTTGATCAAACGATATGTGAGCTATGTTTATTTGCTACAACTTTTGTACAGAGAAGTGGCTCAGCCTGGTTGCTGTCAGTTGAGTACAAACCGTAATTTATCTGAATCAAGTTAGTGAGGCTTTTTTTTCTTCCTTGATTTATTGTTGCTAAAGCATATACAGTATAAAACTAGCTGAGCTGAGGTAGATGTATTGTATCTGACGTGGTCATCTAAGCTAACACACCACGAGAAGGCTTTGACATATAGACAGACTTACAGATGAGGCATAGTTTGATACACAAGTGCGGACCCAGGGGTGTCTTAAAGTTATCCCCGGAGGGATAACCACTGAATCGCTATAGCGAAGAAGGGGAAGGGGAGAAAACAAAAACACACAACCTTTAAAAGGGCCACACAGGCTACCTTTTGTATGAAACACTAAACCACAAACTAAACCACCACTGCCAAGCAGTTGAAAGTAGTGATGTTACGTCAGTCACGTAAGCCCGAAGCCTGTGTCGCCCAAAGGGGGCGTGTCCAGATGAAGCCTGTCTCGAGGCCTGTATCGTTTGTCACAGTACCACGTGACTAAAGACAAACAAAGCCCCGTTTTCTGAAATCATTCGACTGCCTCACTTTATATACTATCTATGCTCGCTACGTGAAATAAGAGAGCCACTACCGTAACATACCAGCAGATTTCAGTATTCCTAAATGAGCTGTTAAATGGGGCTTTTTTTGATCAGGCTTTTTGGTGAAGCATTTGGCCAGAAAGATTTGACACATTCACGGGGCTTCATCTCACCATCACTAGTTGAAAGCATACACAAGTAACTCCACAGTTATCTTGGGAACTCTAAACACAGAAAGCACTACAAGAGAACCTCTCACTATCCCAGAGGGCGAGACAACGAGCAGCACAGAGCATATATAACCTCTTCACACCTGGGCTCAATTAGCCAATCAGTGCCACACACACCTGATTGTAGTGAGTGAATCAGTCGCCATTCTCACGGAGGCAAAAGATTCCGTGCCCTCACAAGGTCTCAATAACCCCAAGAGTCAGGCGGTCACTGGGGGTAGCACAGGTGAGGCCTACTGAACTGGGAGATTCTGAGGCAGAGGCACTGGTTCCAGGAGGAGGATCACATCCAGCAGGTTGGAGTTGAACACAGTCTGATTCCATCATGTTAGATGCACAGTTTGGACCCCAGCTCATCACCTTCCCAGTCCTCCAATTGATTTGCGGGTTGTGTTCCTTGAGCCATGGGTGTCCCAGAATGAGGGGTAACTGAGGTGTATAAATAAGAAACGACGTAATCTCTTCCGTGTGATTGCCAATGCGAATGAAAACCTGGCAGGTGACCCTCTCAACCCTACCCCTACCCAAAGGTTGCCCATCCACTGCAGTAATTGCGAGTGGACAAGGAAGATCATAATAAATTGGTAATTTGAGTTTTCGGGCTAGGGTTGAGTCCATAAAACTACCTGCTGCTCCGCAATCAACAAATGCTGAGAAGGTGTGCCAGTGTCCATCCCATAATAACTCAAAGGACAAAGAGGTGCGACTACTGGTCACAGGAGGGGAATTATTAAAGCCACTATGAGTAACTGTGTCCGTTGGCGGCCCCTTTGGACAAAAGCAGTAGTATTTTTACGACGCTAGCTGTTTTCTAGCGCGTGGCGGCTGTGCTAGTGTCAAATGATTAGGACGCAATATAGTGCATGTCCGTATGTTGAAAGTGTGAGGGCACCGGACTCTTTTCGGCTCCGTGAGAGTGGTTGGTGACTCTGCATCAACTAATGCCAGTCAGTGCCACACACACCTGATTGCAATGAGTTGATGCAGGTTCACTTACAACTCTCACGGAGCTGAAAGATTCCGTGTCCTCACAGAAAGCGGATGAACGAGAGACGGCAGTTTGTATGGATCACGATGAGGTAATGCGTTTATGTTGTTGTAAATTACTTTGTATGAATAATTGAATAATGGTCATCTGATGATGGGGAAGCAAAGTAAACTTTGTTTTAGTACCGCTCATTCATTTAGGAGTAAACACTGCAGTCTAGTTCGCTCCTGTGAAATTGTGTACACGTTGCTTGGCAACGCCCTCTTCCCGCCCGTCTACCACTCTCCCTTTTAGCTTTTCTTCATTGCATTTTCTTTTTTTTCTTTGATGATTCAGCCCCGTTATCAGTCATTATGACGACAAATAACTGTCTCAAACAAGGCTCCCGCTCCCCTTCCCTCACCTGGAGGGATAGGCTTCTCAAATTGCGTTGCTGCGCTACACTGAAATCTGCGACTAATACGAATATGTGGCCATAAAGCCTGCATGCGCAAACCGAAAATTGGACTGGGTGTGCGACCAGACCAAAAGCAGTAATAAAAACTATATCAAAACGTCTTTCTTTGCACTGATGGTCTCGTTTGCTGTTAAAGGTAATTTATGATTATCAGAGGAAACATGAGGCTGTTTAAAAGATATTTAAATGTTACTCGCAGTGGCTTTAAGACTCTGCAAGACCTCCCCAAGGTCTGACACGCCTACCCCGATTCCCTGCATATTGTTTTTCTGCATTGAGGGGCACTGGCGAATGAAGTGACCCACAATCCCACAGTATAGACAAGCTCCACTACTCATACGCCTGTCTTTTCACAAAAGTAAGCAGTGTGCATCCTATTTGCATGGGTTCCTGATCATCATCATTGTTAAGGGACCCCTCAGGCAGGGTAGGTCCTTCACAAGGGATATTAAACCCCTCTGACATTTGGCGGGTGTACGCCTGTTTTCTCTCTCTATTGCGCTCACAAATTCTGTTGTCAACCCTAACAGCCAATGAGATTACATCCTCAAGTGAATCTGGAACCTCATGGGAAGTGAGCTCATCCTGAACTCTCTCAGACAAGGCATAACTGAAAGTGGTCACTAGAGCCTCCCTGTTCCACCCTGCCTCCGTAGCTAAAGTTCGGAATGGAATTAAAAATTCTGCAACGCTTGAAGAACCCTGATGTAACCTAAGGAGGCGTTTGGCTGCTTCGTGGCCACTTACATCATGGTCGAACACGCGCCTCATCTCCACCATGAAGAGGGGAGCGTCAGCGCAGACTGGAGTCTGCCTATCCCACAAGGCTGTAGCCCATGAAAGGGCCTTTTCCAAAAGAAGGGATATTATGTATGCAACCCGGGATCGGTCGGTGCTAAACATAGAGGGTCGTAACTCAAACACTAAACATTGGGTGATAAATCCCTTACACCTCCCTGGATGCCCGTCATAGCGGGTTGCCAGCTTGGTCTCCTGGACTACCAAAGGGCCATGGGGTGGAACTGGAGGTGCTTGTACTTGGGTTGGGGTTGGCCCAGATGTTTGCAAACGTGCCAGTATCTCCAGAAGCATACCGTCATGCAAGGCCTGTTGCTCTGCAATGGCACGCAGTGTCTGATCATGCAAGCCTAAAATGGCTCCTTGTGCAGTAATTGCCTGCCAATGGACCGCTAATTTGTCACTAATGTCCGACGTAAGAGCAGCACTAGTGGGGCATACACAAGTAACTCCACAGTTATCTTGGGAACTCTAAACACAGAGATCACTAGCCCATAGGGCGAGACAATGAGCAGCACAAAGCACTGGGGTCTCAGGGCATATACTGTATAACCTCTTCACACCTGGGTCAATTAGCCAATCAGTGCCAAACAAACCTGATTGTAGTGAGTGAATCAGTCACCATTCTCAAGGAGGCGAAGGATTCCGTGCCCTCACAAACAGGTCAATATTTGTAAGTGCATAATTAAAATGTTGGTTATAATGCCTGCTTTGACCCTTCAAAGAGATCATGAGAAAAACATACATTCGTTCTGAGATTAGAGCCAGTTTAAATCTATAATATGTTAATAATAAATATAGTCTATGCTTGGTCTTTGCTACGTGGCTTATTTATTGGGTGACTGTCAGTGGACTGGGCTCACCCCAACTGTAGGGAACAATTACTCAACCTTTTTGGAAGTCTTTATTATCATATTTTGGTCTTACTTTGTGTTTTCAACATAATGCCTTGTCTCCACCACTAATTAGCCCTGAGGAGTGTATTTAGTATTGATGATGTCTCAAGGTTCCCAAGGTATATAGCTATACAGCAATAAAGCTATATTCATTTTGAGCAATGGCTCGTTAGTAATGATGCACCTTTACCTATTGACACAAGCAGGGGATCAATACAGATGCTGCTGAGTAAATAATTCATGAAGAAGAACAAAAGAGCACATTTGCATGAAGGCATGGAGGTTTGGCTTGAAGTGCCCCCTCTCAGCAGATAATTGGCCGGAAAGAGATTTTAGGGATATGCACTAAAATCCTTAATTACAGCCCTTCAAACATGACACTTAAAAGTTTCTTGCCTTCACATAAATTGAGATGATACTCTATACTGCTTATTCACCCAGTCATCAACAACACTCTAATGATCAAGTTTAGGTCCAGTGTTTAACAAGCTTGACTGGGGTCCTGCTGTTAAGGCATATGCCTAGCTGTCTATTATAAGCTGTGTGTGTGTGTGTGTGTGTGTGTGTGTGTGTGTGTGTGTGTGTGTGTGTGTGTGTGTGTGTGTGTGTGTGTGTGTGTGTGTGTGTGTGTGTGTGTGTGTGTGTGTGTGTGTGTGTGTGTGTGTGTGTGTGTGTGTGTGTGTGTGTGTGTGTGTCATTGTAAACTCAACACATTTTCATAAAACATCCACAACTTTTGTGACAGTCAACCTTCCCATCAACATGTGTCAAACAACACAAACACCAATACTAATTTAAAGGTCACCTATTGTGCAAATTGCACTTTTTCATGGTTTTTCATCATTAATATGGCTATAGACTCCCAAAGTATGAGAATAAGCAACCTTTGCTCTTTATATTGACCTCCACCTTTTTGGAAACCTGTGTTCAAAAACCCCAGTCAGATTTATCTCCCCTTCTGACATCATAAGGGGAGAAGCCATGCCCCCTCATTGCCAACCTAACTCTGCACTACCTCCAGCTGTGATAAGCACACCCCCAGATACCCCTGAATCTAAATGGCGTTTAGATTAAAACCAGCAGCTAGATTCAGGGCCAATCGGAGCAGAACGGGCTTTTTGGAAGGAGGGGCTTAAAGAGGCAGGCTTTAAAAACTGAGTGTTTCAGACAGACGCTGAAAAGAGGAGATTCAGCAATGGCACAGTTAGAAATATATATATATATTTTTTTTAGACACTACACCAATAAAACAGTTACTAGTAGAAACCAAAATTACAATGTTTAACCTGAAAATTAGCATAGCCGATAATGTTACCTTTAATATCTTGAATATGAATCGCATAACTTGATCTTTACTTTAAATGTGTAGTGGATCCAGCCAGACCACGCATCATTTACAACCAAACTTTTATTTTTTTCATAACATTTATGAATGGATTACACTACCTGGGCAGGATGTTACCTCGACAACCAAGTTGTCCTGTGTGTCCAATACATCCTCCTTTCCATCCATTAATACTAAAATGTGCTCAATGCCTAATCTCATCCTGACACCAGCCAGACATATTGGATGACAAATGGGGGACGGGAAATGAAAATTGATGTAAAGCAGCCATGCCTTTTTTTTTAGAAGTATGTTTAATATGTAACTCCTACAGACGACAACTTTTTATTCCTGATGTGTCAATGTCAGTCAGCGCAGTGTGTCTCAGGTAAACAAACAGGTCTGAGTGACACAAGTGATGTCGTTGACAGTCAAAAAGGCTTTGTATTGCCTTTTGTATTACACATGAATGAGTAATCATGGTTTGTTAGTGTAGTACAACAGAGAGGTTGCACCAAAGTGATTTTATTTTTAAAAATGTTCTGTTCTGCTCCAGGGAAATGGACACGAGCGGGACTTCTTGGATGACAGCCGAGTGTACATCATGGATATGTATAATCGCTACATCTATCCTGGGGACGGACTTGCCAAAAGTGAGTGAAAAAAGCGCCATTGATTTTTCTCCTCAATCCGGTTCTTTTAACTTTGAATGGAGACGGGGGTCTTGCAGTGTTCTCATTTGATCCTGAGTTCTCATTCTGGGGACAAAATAAGCCTAACACTGCTCCGAATGCGTGTTTGGAGTTTGAGGTTCGAGGGAGCCGCATCCTCACTTTCTAGCCCCTAGATGTCACTTGGTGCCATTCTAATTATGCTGTGATTTCCCTCTGCCACTACACTACCACTCACTTTATAGCGCTCTGCTGGGAATCTGTCACGCAGCAGTCTATGCAAAGCTATAATCTTTGCTTTTTACGCAAATGAATGTGCCAATATGTTAAAACTGATCCGACAGCAACCACGTGTTACAATTTGACCCTGATTTCATACAACATTCTGAAAGACGACATGTCAAAGTTCTGCCATTTAGAATTGGCCCCCGTCCTTCAGCTATCTTCTTTTCTACAATTATTAATTGAATTGAAGACGTTTTATAATGTTCTCTCCACATAAGAAATGTCAAGTGAATGTATTCTGGCCGTTTAAGATAATACAAAAACACACAGTCCCTTTCTGTTTCATATTTTCTTCCCCAACACACGTTCATTTCCTTGTACTTTCAAAAGACCAAAGCTTAGGGTTTTGGGACACTTTTTTTCTCCTTCAAGTCTTTGTGAAAAATTGCAGGACTACACGTGAAAACCTATGAAAAATTCCTTTTCACTTGCTATTGAGTTGTTCTCTCTTTGCTTTTGTAGCTCAATTCAGTTTGAATTTTGAAACAAAAAGGTCTCCTATTTAACCTTTTTTCATCATTTGCATTAATTATTCGAAATGTTCATGCTGTTAAATTAAAGCAACTTTGCAAATTGACATTTAAAAGTTTTCTATAGATGATATGGAAACACTATTACCTACCTACATATACCTGAACATTTCACAAGAATCCAGTTATCAGATATTCCTCTTGTAAGCATTTTTCCTCTGCCCATGTTGTGGGAAAAAAAAAGGTGTTACTTGAAAGACTGCTGCAGTTACTGTCGTATACAGTATATGAGGCATTTAGATTCAGCTCAACATAACTGCTGCCATGTTCTGATGGTTGTTTTATTGATGACTACATTGTTATCTGGCTATGTGATTGAGTGAGGATAGCCATAATGCACCATTCTTGTATCCATGCCTTTCTATATCCAGGAGCCATAAAGAGGAAAGTGGAGCTGGACTGGGGCACTGAAGACTCAGAGTACCTTCAGAAGGTGGAGCTCCACTGTGAGGGAGCGTTGAACGAGGTCCGACCCGACATCATAGTCTACAATGCGGGGACAGACATCTTGGATGGGGATCCGCTCGGAGGACTCTCCATATCTCCACAGGTGCTGTACTGTGCTGTAGTGTTAATGTGTTCCACAAGTGACTATTGATCAGCCCTTAATGTCAGCGATTTTAGACACTTGTTGTCAAAATCACTTTGTCAAAATCAGTGAACATCTCCTCACCAGTGTTGGGAGTAACGCGTTACGGGAAGTAATGCACTACTGTAATGCATTACGTTTTGCTGTAACGCAGTAATGTAAGGCATTACAGCAAAAAAAATGGTAATATGTAACGCGGTACATAGCTCAGAAACGCGCGTTACAATGCATTTTAAACCCGAAATTGACTGGTTTGTTATTTTTATACAAATTGGCCAACACCGCGAGTTTCGCAGAGGAGAAAAAACCCACGCTAATGTTACTGCTAGAGGAGAAGAAAACTCGATTTGCTGCTACAATTGATTCCAAAGATGCGCTAGCCTACTGGCTTCCGTCTCACTGCCCAAGTTATTGAAAACTTTTGTAGTGTTTGGAGACTGTGCTCAACGAGCAGCGGGTGCTGCCGCGAGCCCCTCCCCGTCTAAGGGCACTCGGAGGCGGTCAGTCTCGGAGCAGCCCCTCGGAGCGAGTCCCAGCCTGCTGTCAGAGCAGAGAGGTGACACACCTCCGCGTCCAGGCTGCAAATGAATCGCGCTGTTGTTAGGTGCATCGGAGATAGTGTGCCACGAAGCTATTTATGCTGAAGCGGTATTGCTGGATTTAGGAGTTATTTAGAGATATGGCAAGCAAAAAGTTGACGAGTAGGGAGTTGGTGTTCACTCTTTCTACGGCCCCGGTCACGGTGCGTCCATGCGCAGCAGTGGTGCAGCCATGCAACGCAGCATTATATATATATTAATATTATCATATTATAATGATAATAATGATGATAATAATATTAATGAAGAATAGAAGAAAAATGAAATAAAAATGGTGGTGGGTAAAAAAAAATCATAAACGCCTACTGTTTATATGAGTTTTGTGGTGTAGTTCTAGTTCTAGTACATCATTACAAATGGATGGAGGGGTGAATCTGATTAAATAAGTTCAACTCTCTTTCAAAATATCAGGTATTTCATGGAAATTACATAATAGCCTACAACATGGCCGCCACCATATGACGTCATAATATGCTAATTAGATGGGAAAATGTAATCCCCAGATAAACTTTAGGTCATTCCCAATATTTGTCTCATTTACACTTTGTCTCTATCGCAAACCACTTTCAATCCAGAGCCTTCTGAAATGTAAGTGTCAAAATCTAGTATTTTTAAAAATAAAACCCGGCGCCTAAAGGGTTTGCTTTGATGCAAATTATGAAATCTTAACATAACGGCGGCAATGATGGTGCGTAAAGGACAGCGCAGTTGGCAAGCTCTCCTCAGCACTAAAAGTGCTGCAGCAAAAAAGTCACAATAAGAGTTGATCGCTTTGTCGATTCATGCCTCTGACACACACGTCGACTCCCAACATAATGAGTGGATGCTTTGAATTAGCAAAGGAGATATAGGCCTATATTTAGGCTACTATTGTTATTATAAAATGTCACGCAAGAGAGACGATAAACAAACATAATGGGCTGTTATCATTTAGATTAGATGGCAAGATGATAAGGCAGATTCTTTGGAACAACTAAAAAAGGCAAAAGTTGATGATGATGTGAACAACTTGTTTGTGCTTTTAAGTCGCCAGAACGCAAGAAACAAATCTTTGAGGCTCAATTTACTTTTTCAATCTACAGTAGTAGGCTCTAGCTCTATTGATATTAATATAGGCTAAAAAAATACCTAAAGATACAGTATTTCTATTATAAAATGTATTGCACCATGAGCCATAACTGTGACCATTATATTATATAACATAGGCCTACTTGTGTTAGCCTTAAGCCTAGCTCAGTCATTATGCCATACCATGTCACCTCCTGCTGTGTAATGAGCTGCATTGAACACAAGAAGATCTATTGAGAACACCAAATCCATATTTCATGTTATTTTGGTGAAAGTAATGCAAAAGTAATGTAAAAGTAGTGTAATGCCTTACAATTCAAAGACAGTAATATTGTAATGTAACTAACTACTTTGAAATGCCAGTAATAAGTAATAAATACCGCATTACGCCTTTGAAGTAACTTGCCCAACACTGCTCCTCACTGTGTGTGTTTGCCGCCTAGGTTCTGTAAACCGGTGTACACAAAGGGCCAACTGCAGCTAGCAACATGCCCGTTTACATTACATGGCATTATGATGGGGATGGAACCAGTTGCAAAAATTTGTTCTGACTTAATTCTTGATCTTAAAACTATCTGAATGGAGACCTGGCAGGCTTTGCTGGTTTCGGTGAGCACTTCATCAGCTAATTTGTCAGGCCAGTCGAAAGCTTACTGAGAGCTGATCCACATGAGCCAAATGTGGATTGATTCCTGAGCGTGGAGAGATTTCCTGACGGTTAACCTGCCAATTCCAGAAAATACTCAAATAAGGTGACGCTGCAGAATGTGTTAGTATAGGGATGGTGTGTGCTGTGGAGTAAACCTGAGATTTGGGTTGTTAAGTGGCCTGAAATTAAAAACAGAACTCTTTGTTAGTGTACTTTAGTGACTGTTCATTAAAGTTCTGGTTTGAACATGTGTTTCTGTCACATCTCTTAATGAAAATTCAAATTAAACCGGTGCTTATGCTACAAATGGCTCCATAATAAATGAGATTTTTTGACCCAAGCTGTTCCAACTCACAATCCCTAAACAAAAAGGGATGTGTGTCTCTTTACTCCCATATGTGTCGCCCTTAGAGGCTTGGTGTTCCACAGCGGAGTAGTGAAATATGGGAACAGTCAGGCTGCTTCCAGACCTCCCCCTCCCTTCTCAGGGGAGAAAGGGGGTGTAGACGGAATCATTAGCCAGAAGCCCCACAAAATTCTGAGAAAAGACTAGAACCAAGGTCATGTCCATACATACAAGGTGATTTTCGTAGCCATATCTTACTGAGCATTTTAAAAACTCTGGGCAAAGTGAAGATTTTGTAAAACTCTGTATTCGTGGGGACAGGGACCACCTGAGTTTTCTTTTAGAAACACTGGGGTCATGACCTCAATTAGTACATGGCAATAGTGGTTTAGATCTACTGAGCATGCCCCAACAATCACAATGTTATTCTATGGTATTTGACTTGACACATTATCGCCACCTGCTGGCCTGGCATGTGTAAGTCAGTGTTTTCATTCCGGTTTCTGCGTTGTCGTTTGTACAGAGAGATGTTATGTTAAATATCTGTTTACTTGGGACATGGCCTGAATGTAGCTGTGGATAGACTGACAGACCAGCTTTTCTCTGGTGTTTCTCTGCCAGGGCATTGTACAGAGAGATGAGATTGTGTTCCGGGCGGGCAGGCGACGAGGCGTACCCATACTCATGGTGACGTCCGGGGGATACCAGAAGAAAACAGCACGCATCATCGCTGACTCCATCCTCAACCTGCACCAGAAGGGCTTGATTGGAGCAGAGGCTCTGGAGGGGGAGGGATCATCTTCACTGGTGACCAGCATGATGGGCAGCTCTGGACCTCCAGGATCAATATCCACAGCTATCTGAGATGCATTCAACCAGGGTTTAAAGGTTACATATTGTTGCAACTTATAATGTAATAAAGACTCATAATGTAATAACGGTTCATAATGTAATAATTTCAATGTAATAAAAGTTCATAATGTAATAATCGTCTCATAATGTAATGAACTCACGGACGCGTAACGTAATAACTTATTACATTAAGAACCTTATTGATACCGCTCATAATGTTATAACAGCTCATAATGTAATAATAGCACATATAGTGAGAAAAGTGTTGCATTATCATAATGTTTACTTCTGCCATCCCTGCAGGAGTGGAAGGAAATGCTTTCACCTGTGTCTGTCTCTCAGCAAGATCACACATTTCTGCAAACATGCTGGAGCGTTAGCCAACTTAGATGCCATATACTGAATCTCGCTCCCAATTAGTGGCAGGCCTCATAAAAAGGAAGAGAAGCCTTAATCTGTAACGCATCATCCTCCATGGGTCAAATCCATGGTATAAAGGCAACAACTGTATACTGACAACTAATGCACTTTTGGGCACAGGTTTGTTTTTGAGTTTGACTATGATTTGTACATAGGTTGCGCTACGGTAACCAACTCAAAAGCTGTCAGGAGGAAAGGTTGGATTAGGGAAGAAGGAGGGGGACTGTAGTTCATGTAGTTTAATGTTCTTTGCTACAATAACTAATAACTCCTGCGATGAAAACACATTTAAAATGTGACTTTTCAAAAAAGTAAGTGAACACTCTTTCCTTCCATACAACCTTATGAAGAACTTCCAATAACAATGTAGCAGTTTTTTTTGTTGGTCTTTAATGCCAATTTAATAAAGGCTTTTAAACATTATTTTCCTACTACTTACGTGAAATACATGATACAAGCAGCATAACATGTTAATTCAAACTTCTTTGAATGCATTTAAGATGGCCTTTAAGTTATTTATATGTTGTTTGCCAGCCGTCACATTGCAATTTCCATCAATAAATCAAATTGAAGTATTTCTTCCCTTCTTTGGTTTTTGATAAAAAGACAGCCTGTATTTACCTTAAAGGTCCCATATTATGCTAAATGCACTTTTTAAATGTGTTCTAACATATCCATGCGTCCACGGTGTGCCTAGAGACTGCCAAAATATCAAAAAAAATAACAATCTCTCCTTTTCTCACTCTCCCCCTTTCTGAAACCCCCACTCCTTTCTGACGTCAAACTGGAAAGCCAGAAGCTTCCACTGTGCAGCCCACACCCCTATTTCTTATTGGTCCACGGCCCCGAGATCCTCTCGAAAAATATTCCTTCATCCCGTGTTGTTTGCTTGTTGCTAAGCGACAAGATGCCTGTAGTACAGAAAAGCATGGTGAATGTTGCATAATCCACTCATTTATCTTAACCACAGCAGTCTATGCCTCGTTTTTAATAACACAACGGATAGGAAGCGACTTGTGGGTTTTTTCAAACAGTGAAACTGAAAGAAATGTTTTTATTGGTATGTTTGCCTGACTGGTGTATAGCTATTAGCTTTGGGACAAGCATTCAGCTTTTGCTCATAAAAACATATTTCTATTACCCACACCAGTCTGGAAATGCCTCGTTTTTAACAGGACAAAGGATTGGAACTTAATAGTGTAGAAGTCAACTTTGAAGATAATTTTTTTTTAGTGGTATTTTTAGCCGGTAGCTCCCGAGCTAGCTTCGCAGTAGCCACCATCTTTTGCAGCATTTTTATTGTGAACATGCCGTTTCCATTAGCTTGGAAACGGCAAGTCAGTGCATCTGTATGAACATATGCCTCGTTTCCACCGAGTAGAGCGGGTCGGGTCGGAGCGGTTCGGTCCGGGTAGTTTGGCTTTTCATTTGCCAAAAGTTGGGTAGGGTACGGTTTAAGCGCACCTAACCGCTCTGAGCCGCTCCCGATCTCAGTACTCCTCCGTAGGGGTACTAGCGGCCTGAAAGCGGGCCGAAAATGCATGAGAAGGCGGAGCTACACACTGCCGTCATTTGATTGGTCGAAAGAATCATTTCCGCCATGTGTAGATCTCGGCAAGAGTGAAGAGAGTCTTGTGTTTTGGCGAAAATGTGAGCACAGCTCTGTTTATTGTGTGGTGTTTTTCCTCGTCAATAAATTAATCAGTTGGTTACACTGTGTCCCATAGTCACGTAGCTGCTGCAGCCAGCACTGTTCGCTCACTGTCTCTATGAGTTGCGCCGAGCGGTCTCTGTGTGTTTACGCCATAGATAGTAGTAAAATACACGCTCACAACAACACGGGGGGAATACATAAAGAAGCGGCTGGTTTGAATCATCTCCGCCGTTTGTAGTCACCTCGGCTAGAGTGAAGAGAGTTTTGGCGAAAATGTGAGCGCGGCACTGTTTATTGTGTGGTGTTTTTCCTCGTCATTAAATGAATCAGTTGGCTACACTGTGTCCCACTGCTACGATGTCACATAGCTGCCGCAGCCAGTGCTGTTCGCTCACTGTCTCTATCAGTTGCACCGAGCCGTCTCTGTGCTCACAACACGGGGGGAATAAATAAAGAAGCGGCTGGTTTGACCAAGCAAAAACAAGAGACCGCTGGCTTGACCACAGTTGTTCCCACAGCCCGATAGTTTGACCCACATTCTGGCGTCGGCTATCGCAGTCCAGCCTAAACCCCGCCCTACCAGTAAGGGTAGGGTCGGCGGTGGAAACAACACCGAGATTCTTAAAAGTGAGCTGTCCCGCTCTGAGCCGCTCCGATCCGACCCGCTCTACTCGGTGGAAACGAGGCAATAGTCTTTCATGTAGACAAGAATAGGTCATGTCAAACTGTTCAAAGTGCGTTACTAGCACTAGACTTGGTTCTTCTCATGGGTAGGCTAACTGCGCTAACAGGCCCAGCAAATACGTCATCATTGTTTACAAACAGACAGAGGGCGAGGCGTATCTGGCTTCGCTTCCGGACAGGGGGCGGGGGCAGCTCAAAGATTGTATATTTACGAGGGGAGCTACAGCTCTTTTTAAAAAATAGGCCATTGTGAGATTAGCTGAACATCAGCATAGTACAATAAATTATCTGAAAGTTTTTTTCAGCAAACAATTAAAGAAAAACGTATTAGGGACCACTAAGACCATATAATATGGTGTATAATAGAACCGAAAAGTGCATAATATGGGAGCTTTAAGTCTCCAATTAACTAGCACCACTAATCTGGTTAAGATGGTGGTGCATTGTGCTATGCTAACATAACCATCCCCCCTGTGGTTTATATTCAGCATCACTAGATTAATGTAAATATTTATTTTTAACAAATCATTTATGTACATACATTTTAGGATGTTGTGTACCCCTACAAATAATTTGATAACAAAACGTCTTCTCAACCGCCAGTCCACATCATAGCCTACTTTTATGGTCCAAGTGGGACTTGAATCTGCAACCTTTAAGTCCACTAGCCAAGTCCCTACGGACTGAGCTATTGCCGCCCCAGCTAAAACATACAACACTATTATAACAAACATCTTAATACACAAGAAATAGCTGCTAGCTAAAACACAAGAAGTAGCTGCTAGCAGTGCTAGCTAAAACACAAGAAATAGCTGCTAGCTTAAACATACACATTATCCCACAAACATCTTATTAATACACATAATTTAAACAGATAAGTTGTATGGCTTGGTTTAACAAATATATATATTGAACTTTAAAGGTCACAACTAGGGCTGCTTACCTGCAAAAGTCACAGTAGAAGTGAGCACGGCGTTCTCAGAATCTCAACTAGTGGCTCAACTGTTATTTCACATCAATAAAATGTGAGAGTGCAATTACTATTAAATAGTACATGGTTTCACACATTTAGTTTACTAATGCACTGAAGCCCATGCCTTTTGCTTTTACTTGCAGCTTTGTTTGAGAGGTTAAATTATTATTATTATCACTATATGTGCTATTATTAGATTATGAGCTGTTATAACATTATGAGCGGTATCAATAAGGTTCTTAATGTAATAAGTTATTACAGTATTACATTATGCGCAAAGCCCTTATTACGTTACGCGTCCGTGATTTTATTACATTATGAGACGATTATTACATTATGAACTTTTATTACATTGAAATTATTACATTATGAGTCTTTATTACATTATAAGTTGCAACACATATTATTGTGCTAATTTTCAGGTTCAAAATTGTAACTTGGGTTACTACTAGACACTGTTTTAATGGTGTAGTGTCCAACAAAACCTTTACATTTCTAACAATGCCTTTGCTGAATCTCCTCTTTTCAGCCTCTGTCTGAAACTCTCCGTTTGACGCACCTGTCTCTTTAAGCCTTGCCTTCCAAAAAGCCCAGTCTGCTCGGTTTGGCCCTGAATCTACCATGCTGATCCGAATCTCACTGCCAGTTAGATTCAGGAGTATCTGGGGGTCGTGCTTATCACAGGTGGAGGTACTGGTAATGAAGGGGCGTGGCTTTCCCCTTATGATGTCATAAGTGGAGATTAATCTGGCGGGCATCACAGGTTTTCAGAAAGGTGAAGTTGGTCCAAAAGAGAGGGTTGTTATTTTTCTTATGAAAAAGAGCATTTTACATTATAGGTAACCTTTAACACTCACATGTGTGCTCTACAGCTGGGACATTTAAAGGCACTCATGTAACTTAATATCGGGCTGTGATCGACCGTGTGACAGCAGTAACCATTTGTTTAGTTGAAGTACGAAGGGAGTGACCCTATGCTTGTTTGCACATATACGCAGTATGGAAAGTAATGGAAAAGTATGGAATTTAATTTGATACATTTTTCTGGTCTGGTTAAGCGAAGAGTATGGGGGAAGAAGACTTATGACCATACTCAATAAAATATAAAAAAAAATGCAAATCACAACAAGCTAGCTTACACTATATAACAATATGATGATATGCAACTAAACAAGCTGGCTGCAGGAAAGTGTCTGGTTACTGTGGAGACTACTTAGACCTTTGGCCAAAGCATTCATTGAAAATGTTTCGCGATTTATTAATTGTATCATATAATTTATAAATTATTTTATGCGTAAATTGCAATTAATCAAAGGGATTAATAACTTTTTTTTACTAAAACAATAGCCTTCTGCTGACTTCAGCCTATTTCATAAGCTCTCGCATGCCACAAAAATAGTAAAGATCTCATCAGTTGGAGAATGATTGGTTTTATGCTAATGTATTTTCACGGCAGTCTTCCAGAGAGGTATTCTACCACCTCAGGAAATGTAATAATATTGTGTGAAAAAAATGATACATAAATAGTCCATGAAATGGTAAAGACATGTGATATACACAGATACATTGGGAGTATATTAATAATTCTCCGTATCATCTTATTCTTACGGAGGTGAAACACAAGATAATTAACATGACAACTGTGATATCAAACATAATCTTAAAGTGATGTTAAACTGTCTTACAGAAGATAATGTCTTCTTCGTTCCTCATTAACATTCAGTTCAAGCATTTCTCGTCGGTGTTTCTATAATACTATTTTAATCATTGTAGAGTTATCTGTTTTTTTTCAATTTCAAGTTCAGCCATTGATTAGTTTTTGTACTTTTCAAAGCCATTTGATCTCTGCAGTCCACTAAAAATAAATATTGTATCCAAACACAATTGATGTGTTGTGTGATTTGAATTAGAAGCCTAAGGTAGCTCACATGCAACACTTTGCGATAGGGCTGTCAAGTGATTAAAAAAATTAATCTAATTCATTACAGACTCTGTGATTAATTAATCTAAATGAATCGCATACTTATATGACACTTGTATCTGTTTGTAAACAGCTGTATAGCCTACTACAGTTTGTTTCTCTCTCTCTGGCTCTCTCTCTCGCTCTCCGTCTCTCGTAACTTCTGTCTCCTCCCCTCAGCCAGCTTTATACATGAACTAGCGCCGAATTTTCTCAAAAAAACAAGCAGACAAAATTACGACTTTCCATCTCCCACAACAGACAGCGCTGCACTGCCACCATTTCGTAGCCTACTCATAGGCAAAAATATTGACACACACACACACACACACACACACGGGGCGGGTCCTAGACAGCTAGCAAACCAAATTGGAGGAAGATTGAGAGATAGACCTACTGTTTTGAACCTAGCCTACATTGTTGCGCCCACTAAATCAATAATGCACGGACACTGCGGAGAATTAAGTAAGATGTCTTCCTACCTTCATGCATCCCATAAACCGTCCATAGAGCCCTCGAGTCGGCCCCTTTCCCCTGCTTCTCTCTTTACCTTTCTCCCTTTAACCCACGCGCCCGGCCCGGCGAGCTACAGGTGCAGCTCCGCACCACTTTTGCACCGGGTCAAAGGGCATTATAGAAGTGCGATTAATCTGCGTTAATTTTTTTAATCGCGTTAATTTTTCTGTGATTAATTAATCGAAATTAACGGGTTCATTTGACAGCCCTAGTTTGCAAACATGAACATAATGTCAGGCTGAATGAATGAAGTGAAACAAAAATGGCTAAAGTCAAACTAACTTGAAAGCACAAATAAAAAGCTGAAATGATTACTCAAATGATGCTTGTGAACATTCGTTTCAGTCTAAAGTCCAACTTTCCTGACATTTTAGGAGCTTTCCCTCCGTACCTTTCAAATACAGTGCTACACTGCTGTCTTATTGACGGCCTGTCTGATAGCTGTGGTTTCTTACCCCATCACTCTTCGTTGCAGAAAATGTCACAATGCTTCTCAATCTCGGCAATATTGCTGTCATGTGGTGGACACTGAACACCTTTATCACAATAGAAATGATGGTCAAAACTTGAAAGATGACACCCAATAAGTTGTTATAACACTCATTTGGATGCTCCATTCAGGCAGAGTTTACATTCCTGCTGTTGTTTGGATCTGGCTTTATATCCAAATTCAATATCACAAGAAGACAAAATCATTTCCAATAGGTTGAAAGCCATGCTTACTGACATCCAGGCGAAAACCTAGAGGAGTAAAGTAGCTGAAAAGGAGGAAAGGTTTTAACGTGTTCACCAAGACATGTACCGGCACAACTTGTTAGGTCAAATGTGGAAGTCTTAGAGAAACGGGAGACATCAGAGGTGTGAGACATTCTTCATTTCTGTGATAGTGTTTGGAAAGCTCAGGGAGATGAGTTAAACAAGACAAAGCTGTTGACCAAGTTAGAAGAAATGTTAAAGGAATTCTTCACCCAATACGGAACCGGCGTTCTATCATTATAAAATGGCTGTTATAATATAAAGAATGAGGTTTTGCTGCCCTCAGTCTTTCCTCAGTCTTCTCTTGGCCCAGCTGTTCTGTTAATCCTAACCCTACATTTTACCATGTGTGATGTCAAACATGGTAAAATGTAGGGTTAGACAGTGAGACCATAACACACTCTTTCTGCCTTTTCTCAGGCTAGGATGAACCGATTTCTAAAATCTTTGCACATTTATACTAGCCGGGAAATCCAGACCCTGATATCTTGAACGATAGAGGGTCTGGCCACGATCGATAGTAATTTCCAACTCAAGGGGCGGCTCCTACTTGTGCATTTCAAATGCCACTGCACGCAGTTGGAAAGCACTACAACCAATCAGAGCGATGCACAAGGTGACGTAAGCCCTGTTCGTTTAGCGAACAGCTGTTAAACTGTTAAATTAAACTTTTGCCGTTGTCGGTCGGCAAAACAGAACATTCCACTTACTTGCTAATGAAAGATTTGAGTGCCGTCTTCCAAATCGTAAAGGGTCGAGGCCAAAGCAGTCTCAAACTCACACAACATATCCGCAGCCATCTTTGATGTTTACTATCACGGCTTCGACGTTGCATGCACGTTACTGTCATCATCCGGTTACGTCCTCACCAGAGCACCATACGAAGGGCTCTGGCGCGCCCATATTAGATAGAACCAATTGAAACGTGAGCCCGGATGTCTGGTCTTTTTGAAAAAGCTTCAACGGAGAGTTTCCAGACCAACAGGCGCAGCAAATATAATTTGCCAGCGCCTAGTGGCAGGTCTGGGAATGCCAGGCTACATTTATACTACATTGGATCTCAGAGTTCAATACACCGTCATATTCCCACCGGTGAAGTATAGGTCTGTAACCGTACTGTGAATGTGTCTCAAGTAGGGTTTCAAAATTGGAAACTTTCCATGGGAATCAACGGGAATTTACGGTAATTTACTAAATTTAAAGCAGCCCAAATGCACTAAATCCTTCTAACTATGTTATTTCAGTCCAGGCAAATGTTCTAGACTGTAAAAAGCAGTTTTTTCAACTAAGTTTTAATATATTTATGAACATTTAATTTCAAATCAGATTTTTTTTAAAGTTTATTGAGATACCCAACTTGATATCATAAATTGATTTTTACTAGACCAGGTTTACAGAGGCTTAAGCTTTCATTTTAAATATAGTTGGGGACAATATATTTTATCATAATCTTGACTGAAACAACCAGATTGTATGCAAGTACACTTGGCAAATTGCACATAGCACACATCCTACTGCAGGGGTACTGAGGCCACGTCCCCTACATGCTCTGTGCATTCCTCCATCACATGGTGGGGGGGCATTTGACTTTATTTATTGAATGGGTGGGGTCAGACAGATGAGTAATAATTTACTCAACATTCATCTTTTTGTTGTTCAGTGAAATTATTGATTGTTCATAAAATAATCAACTTGATAAAGTTCTTCTTACAAATAAATCTGTTCAAATGTAATGTTTTTTAATTGTATTATTTTGCATGGATGTCTGTCTGCTTATGACCAAACATAGTGTTTAAAAGTTTAGATTTATGGTTGGTTATGAAAAAAAATCATTTAAATTACCGCCATCTTGTTAATTCCTATAATTTCCAATTTTGAATATTCCCAAAATTCCCGAGCGAAAGTTCCCGTGGAAAGTTTCTGGAAACTTTCCGGTAATTTACCGGAAACTTTCCACCCCTTTGCAACCCTAGTCTCAAGGCTATTTGTGATATTAAAACCTAATATTTGGTGCATTTTGTCTGCCATTGTATTAAACAGGTTTTACAGCTGGCTAGACCTGGAGTGGCAGGTCACACAACAATGATTTTATGATGTATATTCACATTCATCAACTCCTTTGGCTTAAATGTACTTTTAATAAGTTGGCACAGTAACGAATGGAGTATAGACTCAATATCATTAGATTAATATGATGAAGAATTGAAAGGCCTATATTTAAACAGCATGGAACCTGGTCCTTTTAATTAGGACTCACATTTTGTATGCAGGTCTGTTCTTAATACACAATCATACACTGATCCCAGGTTCCAGCTCATCCGCTCCGTTCTGTGTCTTTTAAGCTGTTTGACAGTTGTGTGCCAAAAATAACACGTGAAGTCTTCAAATGTTCTACTGTGTTTGTTATGTGTTTTTTTTTCTTCTGACATTTAAAAACTAATTATATGCATTTATAATGATACTGAATAAATCCATGACAACCAAAAGGTCTTTCTGTAACTCTTTTAAGCCTTTGATTTGCTTTCACTGCCGAGATGCAAAAGATTATTTGGAAAACCCTAGTTAATAATGCTAATGCCATGCAGTGAGCTCAGCATTTCTCTGAATTTTTCCATGGAGTTCTGCTTTTTTCCCAAATGGGTGTTCCTATAGCCCTGCCCTTTTAGGGTGTATTCACACTGGGAACGTCTGCTAGTTCACTTGCTTTGTTCCAGACTAAATAGAGTTTTTTTGTGTTTGGTGTGGTCCACTTTCATATTGCCCCTTTTGCAAGTGAACCAGCATTACGAAGCAAAACCACACGTGATCTGAGGTCATTCATTCAGCTCCAAACTGACACGGGGACAGTATTGACGGTCCCGTACATGAGAAGCAAAATAAAAACACACACTTCTTGCGCAGCGTGAACCTGTTGGCACTGTGCGAGAGACGCTCCCCTCTCCTTCATCTGATCGCTGAACACATTCAGCATTTTTACGCGTCCTCTCGATCAAATATAATATATTGTTCTGGGCTCCCGGTCAAACCACAACTTATCGTCCTAACAATGGCGACAACAACACTTTCCCATAATGTGAAGCTGACGGCAATTTATTAAAAAAGAAAAGAAAGAAAAGGCACAGTGCCTCCTGCATTTGGGTCGGATCGAGTCCGGAGAAATTCACACCACAAACGAACTGCAGCAGAGTGTGTATGGAAGCGCACCGAGACCACCTCTTCAGCTGGGTCTCGGAGCGTTTGTTTGGTCCGCCCCCGAGTGTGATTGCTGTATTCACACCTGTCTGAAAGATGCGCACCGAAGGCAGAAGTGCATCTGAGTTCGTTTCGACCGAACTAAACACGGCATGTGTGAATACACCCTTAGTCTAACAGGAGGGGCACTCAGATTTGTACATATGATGTGATGACGATCCCACACTTGAATAAAAACATCTGAATAAAGCAATCTTATGAGATGAAGTTTCCCTCATGCGTCCTAATTTAAGTTGCTTCATTGTTCAATCAACACAAGGCAGATAAACACAAAGTACACTCACACAAGGCTACAAGGACCTGCTGGTGCCAACTTATTTCTTTACTTAGCCTATAGGTAATTCATTGGATCTGTTCAACTCGTTCAATTGTTATAGCAATCACGATGTTTTTGTTTAGTCTCATTAGAAATTTGCTTAAACAGATGTTGGACAACGTTAAAGAATTATTAGGTCCAAGTCTCCACACTCAATGTACTGATGAGTGGTCTAAAGCATTTACTATTCTCCAGCATGCACCATACACTACACTTTTGGACACAACTTGGGACAGCCCTTTAATCTAGCTGCTGTCTTTATTTCATACTAAAAATATTATGAATAACCTGTACTGAATACAGTGATCTGTATGTTCAGTGCATAATCCCTAGATACAAGTTAAGGGGAGAGTTGTAAATCGAGACACAGCAATCAACCAGCAGGACCTGTAGGCTACAAGCCAAGCCCAAACAGTCCTGAAAAGAGGCACACAGAAATCAAGTAAAATCAGAAGCACCTGTGCATGTGGACAGTGGGTTTGACTGCTTGAACTAGGTCTGCATATTTATGCTGCTTTCATTTCATTGTTCACACTACAGGCGACATACTACCACGCGGAAATTGTACCAATTACAGCCTACTAATGAGCTAATTAAATACGCTAGGCAGTGGATAAATTAGTGTATATTTAATAACATCATACTTGTCTTTGCCTAACACATAAGTTGTATTAAAATGAACTATCAAGTTTGTTAAAGGTTGAGTCTGGAAAATGCTCATTGTCAAAATCCCTTTTTGTCAAAATCAGTGAATACATATCTCCTCATTATCAGCTACCTGTCTGTACTGTGTATGCACGCTGAAAAAAAGGCTCTACACAGGCATGTTGCTTGCTACGTTGGGCACTCTTTGTTTACATACCCGTTTACAGAGCCTATATTTGCTGTGTATTAACACCAGACTTTCACACACTACGGACAGGTAGGGGAACGTGAGGAGATATTCACTGATTTGAGGATTTTTTTTTTTGATTTTGACAATGGTTCTTCAAAATCACTGACTCCACCTTTAAGTAGGAACTCCAAAATGTAATTGGGCAGAGTCTATCCTGGATTGTAATAAAGTTATTGTATTCCCTAACAGTTTCTACCCACACACAGACAGACAGACAGAGCCCATCATGACAAGGGAATTTCATGCAGACCTTGTACTGACAAAGAAACCTTGCAGTAAGCTTCATTAAACACACAATGCCCTGTGCCTGGCCCCTCGATGCCGTCTCGCCTCAAATGAACTGAGCCAAAGGGTTCAGCTGGACGGAGGCCGAGGCTGTCAAACTGCTCGTTGTCTAGCTGCTTTCGATTTTGGATGTGTTTTTCACCGCTCCAGACAAAAAACAACCCAAGTGGGATATAAACAGTCCCGCAATCAGCAGCCCCCTAAACCAGCAGGTGTGAAAACAACATTACAACGAGTTAATGAAAGATTTGCTCAATGTGTTTTACTACCATAGGAGACTGTGATAATGAGAGTTTTATGGCTAGATTAAAAAGGGGCCAATTGGACACATAAAGTTCAGTGAATGTGCCACCAAGGGGTCAGCCCTGTGAAAACAGTTGTATAATGGGTTCTAGAAGGAACCTTTTCTAAAGTTTGTCTCTAAAGAAAAATCAACCCAAATTATTTCAAAGGGGTTATCTCAGTATAAGAGAGTGGTTTATTGCCAAGTAGGTTTACTCAATAAATAGGAAGTTAAAAGCAAGTTACGCAAAGGCAAGAATACAAATACAAAAGAAATGTGTGTGTGTGCGCGCGCGCGTGCGTGTGTGTGTGTGTAATATCTGTTTTTAGAATAAACAGCTATGGAGTGTGCAGAATGTTGAACAAAGAAATTGTAAGGTGCAGGACATACCAGTCCCAAAGATGTGATGTCATACATGTAGACATTAGTCAAGACTGTGATGATGTAATGTGTAGTGTCTATGGGAGGGGGTGAGAGTCAGTCCCAGGGCCTTTTTCTGATGGCCGGCTGCAAATGGGAAGAAACATTTTTTTTAATGGCCTGATGAGGTTTTAGTCCTGATGGAATGCAGCTTCTCACTGGCGGGGGAGTGTCTCAAGGAGTTTGTGATCGGGATGGAAGAGGTATCTCCAATCATCCAGATTGCAATCAATCAATCAATCAATCACCTTCTGAGCAGAGTAAAATGATGCACTGCAGCCTGACATTGTGCTTGACAGTGGCAGAAGTGTGCCAGATGGTGATGGAGGAGGTGAGGACGGACTCAATCCCTGCCTTCCGAATCGTATACTCTTTCTTTTTCTATTCTACATACTACATCCGACGATAAAAATAATCTAGTTAGGATGCAGTAGGCATACTATTGGGACATACTTTTACTTATTTGTTTCATCAAAACATTGCGCCTTGATCTTGCCTGTTGCTTTTATATCCGTTGCACCCCCGTTTGTTTTCATATGCAGGCTCCGTTGACGTGACATATCACTTCAGGTTAGCACTGGATTATGGGTCAAAATCGCCCACATAGGATGCTGTTTTCAACAAACAGTGAGGAATCTATCTCCAAGACAACTTAATCATGCTCCACCTTTTTCTTTACTGCTCTGTGAATTGAGATGGTTTTATTTATGCAAAATACTACAACCTCCAGATCTCCTCTGGATGTGGCTTAATGTAAGGCATGTATTTCATGGAACAGTTCATGGGAAAATAGACAAAGCCATTAGGATTCAATGGAATATACCTGCATAAACATCCCAAAGGCGTCATTCAAAGGACCATTAGTGAGCAACATGTGACACCCCTGGCTGCCCTGTCAGAGTAAATAGGGCCAAACTGGGAGGCAATGCAATCTAGATGGAAATTTGATCAGACAGTCGTATTAAAATGTTCTCAGGTGTTTAAACTATGTCTGCGATTATACTGGCAATCTCATTATAATGTGAGGACTGGATTTTATCCTGATCCGAGTCTGCATGGGAAATGTATTCACTGGCAAATGGTTTCTAAGTGCTGTTGTGTTATGCCTATCCCTCATTCGGCAACGCAATATACTCCTGTCAGTCCTTCCCCTTGTTTTTCCTATCCACATGTGTGAACTGTGGCTGGCAACCACATAGAAAAGTGGGTAACAGTTTGATAGTCCACTGTTGACACTCAACAAGCCATCAGTAGATATGAAGTTGATAGTTTGTTGAGAATCAACTATTTTCTCTGTTTTGCTCTGTTAATAGTTTGCAGACACTAAACTGTTTTCACTTTAATTTGACAGTCCTAAGACCTGTCTACTTACAGTATGTTTAGTTGAATATTGACTGATAGTTTGTCGACAGTCATATGACAATCAACAGATAGTCACCTACACAGGGTGCCTATTGATTGATAAAACATTCTCATCTTTATTTTACAATGAACATATATGATCAACAGAGGGTTGAATGTTCATTCATTAGATGTGTTCCTTGTGAGTGGGGGGAAAGTTGATCCATATGAAACGTAAGTTGAGTATTGGTTAATAACAGCAGTTGATAGTCAACTTACTAGAAGTTGACACTCAACTGATAGTTGAATATTTGTAAAGAACATGTAGTAAAAAGTACAATGTCTGTTGCAGAATGTTTTTGTAAAAAAAAATAACAAAATAAAATGATCCTATAGTTAACTGACAGTTGAAGTTACATGTTTGTTGACAGTTCTGTTGAGTGTCAACTAACTCAATGTTGAATATCAACTAAACATCTACTAATTGTGCAACTTGTAGTTAACTTACAGTTAGTTGAATGCTTGTTTCTTATCTGTTGAAAGAGCTCTGTTGAATATCAACTAACCATCTACTAATAATGCAACTAATAGTTAACTGACAGTTGGTTGAATGCATGTTACGTGTACAACACAACATTTACTAATAATGCAACTTATAGTTAACTGACAGTTGAATGCATGCTACATATCAACTAACTCACTGTTGAATATCAACTAAACATCTACTAATTGTGCAACTTGTAGTTAACGTACAGTTAGTTGAATACATGTTACTTATCTGTTGAGATAGTTCTGTTGAATGTCAACTCATTCACTGTTGACATGCAACTGCATATCTACTGATGGCTTGTTGAGTGTCAGCAGTGGACTATCAAACTAAAGTGTTACCGAAAAGGGATAAAAATAAAAATGTTGAACAATTTGTTTAAGTCCTTCTCTACAAAAGATAACTTTTGTGGTTGTAATGTTTTAATCTGAAAATCAGACAGCTTTCTCTGGCATGGGTGTACACCAAATAACTGAGAACAAATCAGGCTTCAGGATGCTTTCTCTATCAGGGTTATTTGCCAGACTTTGACTAAACCTTGGTAGAGTGACTGGGGGCTCACTCGGTTACTTAAAGGAGCAGCCCCACTTGGGTCTCTCACAACACAGCCCTTCTGCCTCTGATAAGTGGCAAGTAGTGGTGTGCAGGGAATGATAACTAAACTGTAAGTAGAAGAGTTTTGTATTGTTTTGACAGTTGGTGACAGAGATTCAGTGTGGGGAGACTACAGGACGCAGAGCGACTTGTGAAGCTGAAGTTTTTTTGTCTCTAACAGTTTCGTCACCGGGGGTGAAACATAGCGACTGATTTGCATTCTCAAATAAAAATCAGCGCAACTTATGGTTAAGATACACAATTGTAAACTATTCACCCCAACTAAATATTCTGAGTGAGTTTATATAATATTAAAAGAGTAGGAGCAAAATGCACAATCTTCTGGTAATCAATACTGTCAGAATAATTTCCCCTTGGAGCAGCAGAACGAGCTGTAAACAGTCCAATACTCTGGATTTACATTTATGTCGAAAATCGATATTCAATCTCCTTTAAGGTCGTCAGCATCTCCTGAATATATCCACTCTTCAACCATCTGAACTGATTGGACAAAGATCAGCTAACAGGAGCATGATATCACACTCCAAAGCAAATCGGAAACAAAAAGGCATATGTCCATGTGACAAAAGACCCACGTTGCTCACATAACTCTTGGCTGTGTCTGAAATCGCACACTTCTGTACTTACACTTACTTTTTTGAGTGCACTTTGTGCAAAACCGGAGAGTGTGCCAAAATGCAGTGCACTGTAAGTTCCTCGGTCGTGCACTCAAAACGGTCTAAAACTTGAGTGTAGAGCGATGGACACTTTCCACACTCAACGGCCGCCATCTTGCCTACGTAACGGAGAGGACGGGGCATTCTAATCAAAATAGAGGAGCTTGAAGCAACGATGGAGGCGGACGCGCTCTACAAAAGTTGAATTACACATTGTTTTTGTCTTTCCGCGACTAATGTGCCTGTTTTGGCTATCGGTAACGCAAGCAGAAAAAAATACCACCGAAGAAGAACCGTCAAAATGCAAAGTCATTTCCAGTAGGTGCGCGACGGCAGTTTGGACAGTGCACTGTAGAAATGAGAGCACTGCGTCTATAAGTAAGTGTACTGTAGGGATAATAAAGTGCACTCAATGTAAGTGCACTTACGTAAGTGCGCGATTTCAGACACAGCATTGGCCAGCCTTTGAGATATCCATGTCTGAAACAAT
Organism: Ammodytes marinus; assembly: GCF_949987685.1. Taxonomy (NCBI): domain Eukaryota; kingdom Metazoa; phylum Chordata; class Actinopteri; order Uranoscopiformes; family Ammodytidae; genus Ammodytes; species Ammodytes marinus. Next base: position 32,560,970 of record NC_137233.1, read on the forward strand.
GTAGTTTGTGTTGCTCACTAGATGGACTATTTACATATGAAAAAGTATTCACTACAACATCATATTTCTTTTTCGCAAAAAATTTTGTATGAGGTAATTTATCGTTTTGTATATGGTTTGGTGTGTTATATTTGTATTTTGTACAACCCTTTGATGCATTATCTATCAATGTATGTGAGGACTGGGGGGAGAGGGGGGGGGGGGGTTTTGGGACACAGGTGCGGACCAAGGGGTTTCTAAAAGTTATCCCCAGAGGGATAACCACTGAATCGCAAAAGCGAAGAAGGGGAGGGGGAGAAAGCAAAAAGCCACACAGGCTACTTTAAAATACCAAACTAAAGTGAGAACAAAACCATCACTGCCAAGCAGCTGAACGGACAGACAAACACTTCAACAATTATTTTCTCTTAAACTCAGAGGGCACTAGGATACAACCTCTCACTACCTCTTAAAGTGAGACAATGAGCAGCACAGAGCACTGGGGTCTCAGGGCATATATAATCTCTTCACACCTGGGTTCAATCAGCCAATCAGTGCACACACACCTGATTGCACTGAGGAAATCAGTCACCATTCTCACGGAGGCGAAAGATTCCGTGGACTCACAGGGCTGAAATCTACCGTTTCCTCACAATGTATCTATCTATCTATATTTCTATCTTAGCACAAAAATTAGGCAATTTATGTTTGGTCGAGTATTTTTCTTTAGTGTAACAATGCTTCTTGGCTATAAATATGATTATTATTAATATTATTATAATCTTCAAATTATATATCTTATTCTGCTATTGACTCTTATCTGGTGTTGTTTATTGGATTTGATGATTGAAGTCTGAAGAAAAAAATATAAACATTATATACTGTCAATTTTCCAATTAAATTATTTAACAAACAGCGGGCTCAGTAGCATGTGGAAGAACCATACACAGCCACAACAGCCTGAAACCTGCAAACAAGCCGTTTGGCATTGGCAAAGAAGATCTGGCTTGTTTTTCATGGCCGCGACCCACATACTCAACTCTGCTGCTCAACACACAAATGCATTTTATTTACAATCGGGGCACCATTTGAAAGGGAAATGAACAGGCTTTCCAACGGTATAAGATTCACCAAGAAGTATTGTAACAACAAAGAAATACTCCACCAAACACAAACTGCCTTACTTTTTGTGCTGAGTTTATCCTATATCCATGTAGCTATCTTTCAATGTATATATTTCTTTCCATTTATCTCTTTCCATTGATCTCTAGTATATATACAGTATATACTGTGTATATATATACTGTATATATTTATATACAGTATATATATACTGTACATAATAGGTGAGCTCTGGTTGGCTGGCAGTATTAGTAGTCTTGCCAACCCCTCTTGACAGCATTACAGCACGATGGGACTTCATATATCTGGCAGACCACAAATCTGATTTAGACCCTGAACGGAAAAAAAAACAATCGTTGCTGAGATAAAAGTATTTGATCTGGGTTTTCACAGCTCTTACGTCACACGTCTGACTGCAAAATACATCCATACTCTGAAAAAAATCTTGTTTTTACGCAAGGTGATTCTCATGCCTGTGAGCACTCAGATCAATTCTCACTCCCCCTGGGGATGACCAAGGGATGACCAAGGGATTGTTTTGTCATTGTTTTTTTCATCAAATCAGCAAATTGCTCATGGTGGAAATTGTTCACTTTTTGCATGATAGATTATGCAATTTCCTCCCTGCAATGCGTTGGGGAATATTAAGTGGTTTCACTCACCCAGTCAGATGAATGTGGAAAGGAGGGCTGCATACACAAAAACCCTCAACTATACTATACTGCTGAGGGTTTTTTTGTTGTTGTTTTTTTAGTACTCACAGTGGGTTTGAATGGAATCAGAAGGACATTAAAGTGGAACATTTCTTACATACATTCTTCCTGTGCACTAGCAAAAAGACTGCTCCTCCCACTTCATGATGCCTCCTGTTCTTACAAACTCCAATCTTTTTTCTGGCTATTAAGTATGCCAGAAAAAGATTTAGAATGTACCAATACATGCATATCAAATGCAGTATGCCAAAAATGCCAGGATGGCCTAATACATCCAATAGCATTTTGCAGTATGGAAACCTGCATGCTTTAGTATGCAGTATAGTAAAAAGTAAAAATGTGTAAATTAGAACCCAGCTCAGTGTCCACAGAGTCCTACCAGCTGTCAGTTGTGTTAAATTCAGCTTGATGAACATTTCCACAACACTCATTCACTTAGTGCAACAGCAGCGTCACGTCATACTCAGCATCCGGAGTTTCTGTTTTTTGATAGAAATATATTCACTAATCATTTCCCATTAGTGCTAGTAAATGTAGATTAGGCCTACACTGAATTGATCAAGAACACTTTCACACATGAAGGACGTTTGCAACAGTTGCACAAGGAAACATTGGTGACAGGAGTAACAAATTTGAAGTCTGTACATCTTTTGAAATCTCTTCAATTTTTTTGGACTGCTGTTTAGATGTTGTTGAAAGACCGGGAAAACTATGTTTCAACTGTTCATTTCTCTCTAATATTGAATATGCATAAGTAAATACACAATGATAAAAGTTGTAGTTTATAAAACAAAAACCACCTTATGTGTTATTCAATAAAAAATGGCCAATGGTTTTATCTCCAGAAAATCCACACACCCTCTAAGCCTGCTTGGTGTTTGGTCCACAAGTTGCTTTCTGTCACAGTCAATGACACATGGCAGTATTGACCACACACACACACACACACACACACACACACACACACACACACACACACACAACTATTCATATATTGGGTTTGACATTTTGTCAATCTCCCCTCAGGATATTTCACCCCACTCTCATCTTGTATTTTTGGCTCCGTTTTCGAACACTTTTTCCTCGACACATTTGTTGCCAGTATCTGCTTATATACTGTGGAGCTGAAGAAGTTAATCGGGCAGCTGTTTGTGATCTGTTGATGTTTTGAACGGTATGACTCAGGCTTGTCTTTGGCTTTCTCTGGAGTTTCACACCATTTTCTTTAGCTTGTAATAGTGAACCCTAACCAGCAGAGGGCCCACTGAAGAGGGTAAATACTGGAGAGTAATGTCCCGTATAGCTGCACACTTGCTGGGATAAAAAAAAAGGCTTTTGTTAAACATAGTGAATCAACAACTCAAAATACCAATGACCCCCCCCCCCCCCCCCCAAACTTTAAATTCAGTTGGAAACTATGTGGAGCATAATTTTATTGTGCATTTTACTGAGCAGCCCCATAATATGTATTGATAAAGCCTGGCACAAACTACACAGGAACAGGGACATACAGTAAGTGCAGGTACTCATGTATAAGTGCTTTTCAAAGAAAGGACAATATAGTTTAATCTAGACGTTTGAAAGACTGACAAAGAATACATATGGTACAGATAAAGGGAGTGAAGAGAGATAGCTTCTTAGGGGATTATTGTTGTTTTTCTTCTTAGGCTTTCCCTAGGATTCAGATCCACACACTGATCAGGAGTTCTATCCAAACATTCCTCCATCCCTTATTACTGTGATTATTGGCACTGGTGTGCAGTAAGTGGCCTACTTTTTAAGGCTGCAAATTAAGGAGAGACAATATAGAGCAAAAAAGCTTCATTTACACTTACCAATTCAACCCATTTCCTAAATCTACAATAGGTTATCCTCTTGTGCTCAGTTTGTGAAGTCATGCATTACTGACACTTATTTCCTCATAAAAACACAATGGAATCTTGAATGAAGGGAGGTGTGTGTGTGTGTGTAGGGATGCTAGAGTGTAGGTCTCTGGGCATTGTAGGACCACACAGGGCTCCAGACTGATGGTTCATCTTTTCAATCCACCAACATGGCCCTCTGCCTGGATGCAGAGCCAAGTATAATCAATCAAGCTGCTGACTTGTCGCACAGAGACACACTCTGGGCGCAGTCTTTCAATGTCTTTGGAGAGTGATGGCTTTGTGTCTTCTTAGCTGTGATGTTATCTGTGAATCGGTTTTGTCTAAGAGATTCACCATACTCTAAAAACATTCCATCCCCAATCCCATGTTCAAAGATATGAGTCGACTGAGACAGATGTGATTGAGCGTGAAACATTTGAAAACGCTCAACAAGTCACTGAAATATTTATTACCTATAGGAGTTTTTATATTAAGAGATGTTGTTTGTTGTTTATATCTTAATACACTCAGTCATCATGAAAACGGAGTAAGGATGTCAAAATGAGACTGCCAAATTAGTTATTCTTAGAAAGGAGACAAGTGGGGCTGTTGTTTGGAGGCTCAGGTGTTTGTTACCTGACCCATTAAAGGTGTATTCCCGGCTGCTCTTGCCGTGTAGACAGCAGGGGGGTCTTGTTGTAGCCCTGGTTTGATTGGCCTGCTGGAGGTCCAGCTGGAGCCAGGCATCCTTATCCATCAGCCCCAGACCATGCTGTCAGGGAAGTCTCTGAAACCACCACGAAACAATTGAAGAAACCGCTGTCCACATCCAAGCCGCCACAGCCAATTAAGTAAAACAAAAGGTCTTTCGTAACATAACTGAGCCCATTAAGGTGTTTAATTCTCTTAGAGCTCCAAATACACTAGGAGCTTGCGTGACTTGGCAGTCACAAGATCCTTTAGCTAAAGTTGCCTTATACTGTACATGGTGATTCTTGCATGATCAAAAATAAATCTTCACTTTCCCTTTTGCTCAAAGAAATAGGAAAATGTACAATAAAGCTTAACGTGAAAGTATGTAGGGAAGTGGAGATTACTCATGCACTCTAATCTTCCCTGAGTGGATTGTTATTACCTGAAACAATGTTTTATCTGTGGCAGCCCTCCATTGATAACTCAGCCAGATTGTTTCTTCAGTCCTCGCCTCATTTCAGACTGCAGCCGAGTGTCTTCTCTAAGAATTGTATGACTTCAAATTATATTCATATATTTGCATGAAAGGGGAAGGGGGGAAAACAAATCCCATTTCATATTTTAGATGTTATTCCTTCAGTTAGTGTGTTATGCTTCAGTGATGGCACATCGGGGAATGAGCCACACACACGTCCAGATGGTGCCGCCTGCAGTCTCTCTGCTGCTGTCTCACAACTTTTCATCTCAAAGAAGATGGCAAGACAAAAACCTGAGCTATACACAAGCTACACAATGTCAGGACTTACAAATGAGCTGGATGCTAGGTTCAGGATTTCATGTTGTTTTACATTTACAGTTGAATACATGCTGCTGACTATCGGGGGATTATTTGAATTTTAATCAAAAAGCGAGTCCCTCATGCACTCTCCGCCTCAAAATGTTAACTTGCTGACTAAACCTCTATGAATACGATCATGGATCAAGGGAAAGTCATTTTGTACTTACCTTGCAGAGGATGTTCAATTTTTTGACTTACTGTATTTTAATACTGATATCATTTGTCAGGACTTAATGAAACCTCTCACAAAAAGCCACTGCAAAAAGAAAAGAATTCTCTGATCCGACCCACTATTAGGCTTGTGGATTGGGTTTGGTCAGGCTTAGGGGTAACACTGTGTTTTGAGTTGAAATTACTTTTTGGTTGAGGGAAGGGAACAATTGTGGTCACGGTTAGAATAAACCAACATCAGGGCGTTGTGAAGGCCTGGAGGCTAAGGCTGACCATGAACCACAACATGTTGAATCTGAGTTAATGTTCATGTCCAGTATCTGAATTCCTGGATATTAAATGTTCATGTGCAATTTTCTGTAAAGCTCCCTGTAATATTTGATCGGCAACACTTTACAATAAGGGTGCATTAATGACTGATAGGTAATGCTTACTTACCACTATTAATGCTAACTATAATTTGTCAACTAATGCTAAGTTAAGCATTAACTAGGCATAACAGTTAGTCAATGCTTAGTCAATTAAAATTAAGCATTAACTACACAGTAATTAATGCGTAGTTAATGCTTAGTTAATGACCATGAAGCATTATTTAAGCATTAACTTACAGTTAATGAATGTACCCTTATCGTAAAGTGTTACCAACATGGTTAAATTGCATTTTAGTTAAAAAAATAACAATGTACATTAATATCCTAAGATGTTTTGAAAGAGAATGTTAAGCATCACTCAGTTAAAGTAATGGTAGTTTAGCCAGAATATTATACAATTCACAGTATTTATAAAGTGGTCCATTCTATATTTCAAATAAAAATGTCTCAACATATTGAAATTATGGTCAAACCTGATACTGTCTGCAATCCCTGATCCTCTTCCTCATGTCATTATTTTCTTCCTCAGCTCTTTGTCTTTTATTACTCATTAGTTTACCCGAAGGCTTTTCTCAAAGGAGCATGAAAACTAATATTGGACTAAATATAAGCCACACCAGGCAGTTACTGTTTATAAAGACAGGAATTGTCTGCTTCCCAGCTAGAACGATATATTAATGAATAAAAAACTGTGTTGCATTTTTGGGAAAATGAAAATGAGTTCCCTGCTGTGCCGGCAGTCATGCATATGCATACGTCTTCATTTGTCTACCTCCCATTATACGACAGAGTTGGCATGGTCCTCCTGACTCAGCAGCCACCCACTGTCCCCGCTGTGAAGCCTCAAAAGCAGCACATCTCCCCCTGCTGTTCTCACCATATTTGTAAAAAATCCCCCATATTGTCTGGGAAATGGAACAGCCAGGGACCATCATCAAAGAAGTCAATGCTGATGCCTGAATACCTTTAGAGAAGAGATCAAATAGGAGGAGCATGTGCTTTTGTTCGGAAAATGAACGTTTCAAGTGATTCTCTGTCATTGTAAAGCTGTATCGTCTTGGGTGTTTGAAGATCCATTTGAGCCACACTTCTTCCCTGATTCATCACAGCTTCCCCCTATGACAGAACTAGAGAAGAGGAGGTACATCTATAATAGTAATAGTATAAGGTTTTATGGTTGAACAGAGACTTTCAGGTGGCCTGTGACTTACAGTATGAGGAATATGTCAACTGTAGGGGGGGAAAGGCATTACTGTAGAGGACAATAGCATTTTAGGAGAAGAAAAGTATTTGCTTTCAACTAGAATACTGAAGAATGGAAAGCACTTAGTATGTGGAGAGTGCAGGAAGTTGTGGGACAATGATTAGCTGCTAAAACAGATGGAGTTTGCTGTGATTCCAGTGAAATACTGCAGACTGCCTCAGCTCCCAGAGGGGCTCTGGATCATATACCATTCACCCTGAGAAGATGCCACAAAGGGGTTTTCTCTCTTTTTCAAAAAACTGTTCTGGGTGATCATCTTTCATGAGTGACTTAAATCTATAGTACATGACTTTTTCATATAAATGAATTGTGGCTACATTCAAGCCATCGCAAAACAAGTTGACACAGGGTGGATTAAGCCTATCCGCTCCACAAAACTCTCTCTCTGTGTTTCCGGGTATGGCAGCTATCACAAACTAAGAAATGAAACCAAGAAATGTGTCAGTTTTTGATTTTACTGCTAAGAAAAAACCTAAACATATAGCAGAAGGATCAAAATCCATGTTCGATCACCAAAGGCTTACCTCATAGATTCCCCAACATTGTTGTTGTAATCAAGATTCCTCATAGAGGCAACATAAGTTACGTACTATAGTTTTAAGAGCACATATTTGCGGTAACACTTTACAATAAGGGTACATGAAATAACTGTTAGTTAATGCTTAAATAAGGCTTAATGAGCATGTACTAAACATTACCTAACTGTTAATAAATGCTTAGTAAATGCTCAATAAACGTAAAGCATTACCTAACTGTTATGTTTAGTTTATGCTTAACTAAGCATTAGTTAACGAAGCATTAACTAACCGTTAATAACTAAGCATTAACACTTACTTAATACTTAATAGGCATTAACTACGCATTCACTAACCATTAATAGCATTGACTTAGCATTAACTAAGAGTTAATTAATGTACCCTTATTGTAAAGTGTTACCCAAATTTTATTATCAGAGGAATCCCTCATGCAACGTTTCAGATTCAGATTCAGAAAACGTTATTGTCTGTCGCAACAGAAAATCATCTTTGACATGGCTCGACATATAAACAGGACAATGTACTGATATGCATTCATACAACATTGATTTCTGAGAGCACACACAGTGTGTATAGATCTTAAAACAAGTATATATATATTAAAAACTGTAAAAATAAACAAGATAAAAGCTGTGGATATGTGCAAAGTGTAAAGTGACAGTGCGTCAGGGTTCATTTGTCCATTGTTCATTGTTTATTTAAGCTGTTTATGGTAATGGGTATGGAAGAGTTTCTGTGAATGTTTTTCTTAGATAGGGGTACTCTAGGGGTTTTTAGTCTATAGCTTCTTTTTGTCCTGAAACCAACTCAAATCCAGCACATTCTGTACCATTTCTTAGAAGATGGATTCCGTTTACAAATGTTCTTGCACGACATTAATCTATCAGTTGTGTGCAAAGAACTTCTAGGAGCCTTAAATGTTTTGGACAGAAGAAAGATATTTGCTGGCAGCTGAAGCCAGTGCAGATCAGAATAGAGCCCAGTGCAGGGCCAGATGGCAGGCAGGCACAGTGGAGAGAGCTCTGTGCCATGGAGATCATCCTTCAGGTGCTGGACCACAACTGAACCCACACAGTCCCTGAGTTCCGAATTGCATACTCTTTCTTTATTCTATTCTCTATACTACATCTGACGATAAAAATAATGTAGTTAAGATGCAGTATGGTACAATTGGGACATACTTTTACTGTTTTATTTCATCATAACATCGCGCCTTGATCTTGCCTCTAGCTTTTATATCCGTCGCATTCCTGTTGGTTTTCATATGGAGGCTCCGTCAAATAGGATGCTGTTTTCAACAATAAAAATCTTGGCCGGATGTAGTAGACATCCGGGTCTTTCTAACCATCCCAAATCTGGCCACAAGAATGGGGACATCCTAAATCTTTTTTCTACCATACTAAATTGTAGAAAGTGTGCGATTCGGAACGCAGGGTGTGTCATTCCTGAACGCTCCTGTGTAACGCAAAGAAACGTTGTCCAAACATGTCTGACCAATCTTCAAGGTCCGAAAAAGAAAAAGATGATGTTTGCATGGTAATGTATTGTCGGTGCTGTATCTCTACATTTCCTGTTTTGATACTTTTGAATTTTAGTACGCACTGGTTTTGCATTTTAAATACTGTACTAAATGAGGTTACGGAACTGGACTAATACTCAAATATACAAATGAACCGTAGATGTCAGTTAAAACCTGGCGTGTATGTTTGAAAAACCTTGGTCACGTCTGAAGCTGTCATCAGCCCTTTCCCTGCAGAACAAGTTGTTTCATTAAGACACAAGGCCCTGGAACAGCTTATACTGTATAACCTGGTGCTGGAACACACATCCACGTCAAGTCTGTTGGTCTTCTTTAGGCCATTGTTCAGGGATTTTTGTGTTTAACAAGACCAATAACCTAGTTATTCTTGAATTTATTGGGTGATTCTTTGTACAAACGTAACAATGCAATTTGTGCGGTTTTACAGCCAATCCATAATGCTTTAAATTGTCTCAGATACCAGCCCTGCCGAGCTAGTGTGACACATTAGGAGTGATATATGAAGCGCTCCTTGTAATGTGACAAATGGCTGGCACTTTGCCTCAGGCTCTTGCCTCAGACTCAGCGGACACTCACAGACCACTCACAGAGACTGAGGCCCAGATTCAACCATGTGTGTGTGTGTGTGTGTGTGTGTGTGTGTGTGTGTCTGTGTTGGTGCTTCTTGTACACATGTTGATGATTCCACAATGTTTCCGCATCCTAAAAAATAGTCACAGTGAAGTCCATTGATTATCCAGGATAACTGACACATTTCCAATTTCAAAAATGAAAATAAAAACAGAAGGCCATGACAAACTATTTTCTGTTCTTTGTGTTCTCCTCTTACCATAAACAATGGGCTCTTACATGAACATGACATTTCCTGCCAGCATTTAAAGACTTTTCCAGTAGAGGTTTTTTTTTGTATTTGTGGTTTGATGTGAACCAGTCCCACTTGGGAAAAAAAGGTGATGTCACATGTTTGGTTGCCCCAATCACAATTTAGCATTATGTCAATTGGAGGGTAGGAATCTTTGCAAATCCCATAATGCAGTTCAAATCCAAGTCTTGATTTAAGGATTCAAATCAGAATTGATTCTCATCTTATGTTTATTGTACACTAAAATGCACTATGGGACTAGCCTGGAAATCCAGACCTACCGCTGGCCAATTAAATTTGCTCAGGCAGTTGGTCTGGGCACGATCCATTGAAGGTCATCAAGTATGTCAGAAAATTCTGAGTTGCCAATCAAATCGTTCTATCTGAAATGGGCGGGCCAGAGCCCTATGTATGGTGCTCTGGGGCGGACGTTACCGGATGACGACAGTGCTGGGCATGCACCGTCAAAGCCGTGATGATAAACAACAAAGGTGGCTGCGGATACGTTGTTACAGTGTGAAAAAAAAAATGACATTTATATTTTTTTGCACATTAACAAATACAGTAGCTAAGTCAATTTCCTTTTACTGGTGATATTGGTTGAAATGTAAACAAAAAAAGGCTTTTCGAAACAGGGCTTGATTTGTAGTGTGAGGCCATGATATACTACACTTTAACTTGTCTCCCAGTTGTCTTCATTTGCTCTAAGCCCCCCCTCCCCCTACCCCTGCTGTGTCAGACTTTAAACCCCCCCTAGTCCATGTGTTCAGAGTGCTGTGCAGTGATATGTTGGAAACATTGTGTTGTCTCCAGCAGTAGAGATCACCCTCTGTGCTGTAACTCTAGTACCAGCCAAAGCACAACACTGTACATGGGGCATGTCTTGGTGAAATGAAACAGACTATATGGAAACAGATTGTTTTTTTCCCTCACCCAATCTGTATAGCCTGGAGGGTTTAGTAGAGTGATGCAATGTGCTTTGGTTTCTGGCTCGCTTTCAGAGCACCACTGTGCTTACATTATAAATACTAGTGCATTGCCCGTAGGAAGCAGGTCTGCTGTGTGTGTCCCGCTCGTCACTCATTTCAAGCTTTGGTCGCAGCAGCCAATCAAACCAGAGGGAGGCGGGGTTTAGCCGGAGACTACTTCTTGTCCGTCGTTACTGTGGCCTTACGTGTGCGCATGTATTCGCCCCCAGCATGATATAAATATGATATCTTCTACATATTTGGTCCAAAACTTCATAATCAATCAAGGATGCACACCTTCGTGCCGTGCGCAAGCCATATCCAGAAGCTCAGGCCGAACAGTGAGAGAGATATGCGAGTCACAGACACACAGACAGACAGACGTTTCTTGCTTTATAGATAGATTGAATAGATTGACTTCCCTTTTTCTAACAAAGCTAATTATTTGGTTATTAAGGTTCTCACCACTGCAGGCTAAAATGTAGTTTTTTTCAAGCACTGGTCAATTTTAAGATTTTTGTCTTGTTTGCTTCTTCTTTGAAACTAGTATACAAGGTCCAAGATGTACATTTAGGCCCCCTGGTGGCGGTGAAGAGCTGAAGGTCTGGATGATGCTGATAATGATGTGATGAGGACTGGAGGTGAATGGGGTGGAGGAGGGTTGCATCTGTCATTGAAATTGCATCGATCGCTGAAATGAAAACTGATAGCAATTTGAGGACGGTTTTAAACTTTTTTTTTTTTTAACCTTTATTTATACAGGTAAATCCCATTGAGAACAGAGACTCTTTTTCAAGGGAGACCTGTTCCCATTCTCACGTTACCATTCACACACACAGTCATACACCGATAGCAGGCTTACTATCGACATTCACATGAGGCAAAGTGGGTGAAGTGTCTTGCCCAAGGACACAACAACCATGACACAAGTGGCAGGGCGGGAATCGAACCTCCAACCCTTTGATCATCAGCCGACCCGCTCTACCAACCAGAGCCGGCCCAAGCCTTCAGGGGGCCCTAAGCGAAATATGATTAGGGGGCCCCTCTCCAATGTTAGCGCTGCTGAAAACTATAGATCTTTGTTAAATATCATTCACACACCCAGTGTTTTCCGCTAGTGCCTCCACTGTGCGGCTGTGCGAAAATATTATACAGCCGAGATTCAGACCCTCCTAGGGAGGTCCGGGGGTATGCCCCCCCAGGAGATTTTTTTAACCTTTTTAAAGTGAAATGCATGAATCTGGTGCACTTTGAGGAAAATTAAGAGGCTAAATCTGAGGAATTTTGTGTGAACAAATTATTTGGAGACACTGGGTCAGATGAATTAGAAGCTATTGAAGAAGGACACATGGATTTTCCATAAAAATATTAATATAAAATAAAATATTATGGAGGGTCCTCTGGGTTGGGCTTGGAGCTCTTTTTCTTTTACGGGACATATTTCTCTGTAATATAATGAATGCATTTAAATGCAGTGTGAGGAACTAAGCAGAAGAACTCTGTTGTCCAGCTACTGTATCTTTTTTGCACAGACAAGGCTGAAATAGGCTATAGACCAGGGGTCTCCAACCTTTTTTCAACTGAGAGCTACTTTGAAAAAATGTAAGTGGCCAAGAGCTACTTGTATCAAATCGCTTATATTTATTTACATAGCACACATCAAATGAATTAAGCTTCTGTTTGTACACGTGTGAAATTGCATACCTAATGCTTTTCATAAATCATTTCCCATCAAAGGTCCAAGAACACATTACTTTACACTTTTTGTGGGCCACATATCACTGAAAATTGACATCAATGTCTATTACACTTCTTATTGTGACGCAACAGTGTTCCCCCCAGGAAATGTCTTAGTCAAGGCGGTCACCACCCAGGTGTGGAGGAGGCGCGGCGCAACGCGGCGCGCTGAAAATTTTGGGGGTATTTTGCTCAAAGATGCCAATACGCACTACAGAAATAAACAACTGCTTATTTGAATAAAACAGACAACTGACCTTACAGTTGTACATTTTTAAAGTTCCTTTTTGGATAGGGGGCTGTTGTGAGATTATTGTGGACAATTAGGCCTACTGTGATAACCTATAATTCATTAATGGTTATTATTAGCCTACTTGCTTGATTTCTTTTTAAATACAGAGGTTATTGGTCGTTTTGGAACATGTATTTCCCAATTTAAAACGTAAAAATAAAGCAGCATTGAAAATTCAGAAAATAAATCTTGTATGGCTACACTAGCAGGCTGTTTTACAAATAACTCAATAGTTGAAATAATAAATAAAATGTGTTTTCCCCTTAAAATGATTAAATACATTTATGCAAAGGTCAAAGACAGTGCATGCCGTAGTCATGCATGGCCGCATGCAGAGCCGCAGAGCAGCACACACACCAGCTGATAGAGAAACGCTTTGAGACACATGTGAACATTTATTTACCGCAAATCGCAAAGTTTTGACCATGGGAAGAGGTGCATTTACCTTCATCAGATTTTGTAACTTGTAAAAAAAAAAAAAAAAAAAAAAATTTTTGACAAGTCGGTCAACCTATCAGGCGAGCTACTGAAAACCCGCCCGCGAGCTACCGGTAGCTCGCGATCGACCTGTTGGAGACCCCTGCTATAGACTATACACAGTGCATGGGCAACTGAGGGCAGCCCCATTTCCAATTGTTTTTAAATAAACTCAATACACACTGTGCATGGATGTGAACGTGACATGATCAGATAATTTCGGATTTCCTCCCAGATGAACTGATTACATTTTTAGGCTATTAATTATCTAGACCAAAACATTTTATTCCTTTTTTTGTATAACTCACATTTGCATAATATGATGTTAATATCAAACACACAAACTAAAAAAAAAAAAAAAAAAAACTTTTTTTTTTTTTTTTTTTTTTTTTTTTAGGGGGCCCCCCAGGCATTCGGGGGCCCTAAGCGGCCGCTTAGTTCGCTTATGCCTCGGGCCGGCTCTGCTACCAACTGAGCCACAGTCGCCCCAAAACTAAAAGTTTTTTCCCCAAAAGATGTTAAGGTAAATGTAGTCTCGCAAAGCCAGACCAAACTACAGCACGTAGTATGGTCTGGAAGCACTCTGTTTAGAGCCGTCTATTCGGGTGGGGAAACCGGGGGAAACTGGACTAGCCTGTTTGTATTTGTTTAAACCAATCACAATCATCTAGGGCGGGGCTAACCCCGGGAAGCAGCAGCGGTGTCCTGCAAAATAGTGCCGGGGGGGGACTTATTTTGATGGAACGTCTTCACGTCCAGAGACTGTAAGAGAAATGGCTAAACCCGCAAACGCCACACAAAAACTATTAAAGACAAAAGGAATATACATAGTGTGTTGCTTTCTAACCAGCATGTCAAGACACCATACACTTTAGCCCCCGAGGAGCTCACGGGATAACTTAACCGGAGTTAACTAGCCACGTAGTGTTATCTCTGGTAACATTATCATCGGCGGTTGAGAGGACGGCTACGGCGGTCGAGCAGAATTTTTAGCATTCGAGAACTTATGTCACCACCTCCTATCGCTGTAGTCAGAGCCGTAGTCCGTCTGTTTACAGGCAGAACAGGGTTTTGACGTTGTGAGCGCTACACCAACTGCAGCAAGTAGCCGTAAGAGTTGCTAGGTGATAGTGGAAGCCGTTGGAATCTTTCCCCGTCGCTAAAACACCGCTGCTTAGTCCCTCACCAAAGAAAGGGAACGGCGGATCTTAATCTAGCTGGTTATAAGGTCCGGTGCTCAATTCAAACCCCCACGCTTCATTTTCCAGAGTTTATGAGGGTATTTCTGCCCGGGGGTAGTTGTACAATGAAGTTGGACAGCTAGGCTAGGCTAAGCTAGGCTGCGTCCCGGACCGCCGCCGCCAATATTATTATCCCGAAGTATAGCCACACTTTATTTCTGTCTACAGTAATGTGACTTCTCACACCCTGTGTGTGTGTGTGTGAGAGCGCTGCACATAAGCACACGGGTTGACTGTGAGCGAATTGTTTCCGAATTTGAGGGGGATCACAATAGGGGAAAGCCAGCAACCGGAAAAGGAGGGGGCTGCGTCAGGGCTGCGTTGCTTTTCGACGCAAGCGAATAGACGCTGGCGGAAGTGGTCATGCCAGACTAAGGTAAATGTGATAGGTTTGAGCTAATAGAGGGAACCTCCCATGATGAGCTGATTTGGTTGAAGCAGCAGGTGAGACCGTGAATGGACTGAGGGAGGAATCTGAAATAAAGAACACGGTGCAGATAGTAAGTCCTCCTGTCGGAACTTTCGTTAAGCTTCATATCTCTCCACTACACCCATCTTTAACGATGACACATCACTTAAAAAAAAAAAAATTCAATACTCATAACCAAAAAACTCAACTTCAATAGCACTTACATAATCATTCTTAGCTCTATTCAGAAGGTTATTACAGAAGGATTCGTTCATGTGTTGTTGACTGTCTGATATGATACGTTTAATTTCTTAAAAACATGATGAAAGTGCATTTTTAAGACCTGTGCATAGTCCCATCAACCCACGATGATCGTGCTAGTGCTTTTTATCTGACTTTGTTGTTAGCTTTACTGACTGTTGTTGTTAGCTTACTTGCTAATATATATCAAAGTGTCTGTAGTGCATCATTAGTATTAGCATGAGCTTCCACTAAACACCAGGACAACACTACCTAATCCTGCTGTGCCCGTCACAGATGCTTATTCAGAGGCGCACCAGCAGATGTTCTGTGTTGTTGTGTCCCTCAGCTGAGGACCTCCAACATGGCTGCCTCCGGTGCATTGTTGTCATCTGAGAGCCCTTTGTATCATCATGATTGAAAGTCCTGGAGCAAAAGACGTCACACCGGCATGTTTTGAATTCACATTTACCCACCGACACTCCACAAAAGTAATGGGATTTCCACTGTCAGACAGATGTTTTTGCACAGGCTCATTTCTGCCATGTTTGTCTGCCATGGGGCTAATCATCATCATCATCATCATTAAGCCAAACACAGACACAGGATGACCTATGGGACCGGTCGGGCAGAACAGATCTGGCCCACTGGGTTTCATTGTTAAAGGTGGAGTCAGCGATTTTGTAGAAAATAATTTTTTTGTCAAAATCAGTGAATATCTCCTCACCATTTTCTACCTGTCCGTACTTGCATGCGCTGGGGGAAAAAAATCCAGTGTGAATACACAGTGTAGTCTCTGTAAGCTGGTATGGTAAGAGCTAATGCGTGCCCCTTTGTTTATATATCCACAACATGGACAGGTACTGGATCGGAGGAGATATTCACTAATTTTGACAAAAAGTTAAATTAACAACAAGCATTCTCCAGAATTGCTGACTGCACCTTTAAGACTGCACACATTATTTGGGGACTGCCTGGAACAAAAATGATCATCCCCCCATGCTTGTGTAATAACAGGAAGCTTCACGTGAACAACAGCAGCTTTGAGTTGATATGTTCTAGTTTCTCCTCTCTGTCCCTGCTCTACTCTCTCTGGCAGACAGAGGTGAGGTGCTGGAGGCCGGCTCATGTGGGTCTGCTGCACATATGGGAAGAGATCCTTTGTCCTATTTCAAACTGATGTTTCAAAAAGGGCTTCAGTGCTTCATAAAACAATGGTGCACTGTTGACTTCCAGCGTGACCATTGATTGGTTTGACATTTGTGATGTTCAAGGGGTTACTCTTTTGAATAGCTGCTATACTGCTGTTAAATGAAGGGACAAAACACCACACAAAGGCAGAAGGAACATGTTTTTGTTTTGTTTTTTACAACTGAGAACCATAAAAGGATAGAAGTCAAGACATGGCAGGAATTTATTTTTGACTTTTAAGCACTCATCAGTTTGGAGATATTTCGCTATATGGCTTCAATACCATGTCTTCTTTCAAACTAGTATGAATAACAGGTCCAAAATGTACATTTAGGTGTCTATTCGACTAAACATTGTCTGCTTGCATCTGTATATTTATTCTATACTCTCATCTTTAACTGCCTTATCCCAACATTAGTGGGGAGGAACTTTCAAATCCAAAGCCAACAAGATAATGTGTGACATTAACAGAGCTTTTCCAACAGCAACACTATTTTTTTGACTGATCTTTTCTTTTAAATCAAGATACATGTCAAGAGTATTGTTTCATGATGAACATTGCAATAGAGTTGTTGTCTGGCTGCATGCAGCCAGACGCCTCGCTGAGAGAAGGAACAGCTGACTCTATACTCCAGGTGTGTTGGTTTTGTTGCTAAAGGCTTGGCTTTGTCCACTGGCTTAGCGCTTTGCTTCCATCACCACACAGGGGGAGAAGACAACAGAGGTCGTGGGATGTTCGCTTGACTTGAGAGGTCCATTCATCAGCTCACGACAGGAATGCATCTTCCTGTCAACATGGGGGGGGGGCTTCAGAACCACTAGGGTTCAAAGGTGGGAGGAACATTTGAGGTAACGAGTAGCTCTTTCCCTGCGTTCCAACACCCATTCCTTCTGCTATCTAGTATGGTAGAAAAAAGATATAGGATGTCCCAATTCTTGTGGTCAGATTTAGCATGCTTAAAAATATCCAGATGCCTTTAAGTCCGGGGAAATTTTTTAGTGTTGAAATCAGTAGGCTATTTGGGCCATTCTGGCCCACAATCAAGTGCACACCGGAAGTGAAATCACATCGACAGAGCCTCCGTATGAAAACACCAGGGATGCAAACAGGATACAATGAATGGCAAGAGAGGCAAGATCAAGGCGCAATGTTATGATTAAATAAATAAGTAAAAGTATGTGCCAATAGTAGCATACTGTATGCTAACTAGATTATTTTTATGACCAGCTGTAGAACAGAGGAACGCAGGGCTGATTTCAGAATTTAACAGCACAGATATGTATTGCCACTGAACAAAATATATATTTAATAAGTAAGACAATGTGCGGAAACCTTTCTTTCTGGCTTTACTTTACCCTCTCCTACGCACCTGCCTTAAGTCACGGATGTCCGAAGTACCCTTTTGTTTCTAGAGTTTTCACAGCCTGAAACTTTGAGCTGCCATGTGAAGACTTGATATTTTGCTGCAGTGTATAGAAGGCTGAAGACACAGGGAGCCCATTTGGAGCGACACATACTTTGGATGCCTGCTCCCATTAGAGCAACATCCCCAGGAAACCAAAGCTCCCCGCGGAGCACCTGCTGCTCGCCCATGCATATTTCATGATATCAGAAGCTGATTAACCAAATGGGTGCAAATAGTGGCGTTCAACTAAGCAATCACTCGTATAAAGAAAAATATTTTTTTAAGTTAAAATCTAGGTGAGGAAAACATGATACAAAGATAATATTTGTGATACAAATCAACTTCCTGATTTCAAAATGAAAGTTTGTCTATACATTTCAATACAATTCATGGCAGTGATTGCATTATGTATGGTAGAGGACACAAAATAAAATTATCTACTATTTAAGATAATGTAAAAAGTTA
The DNA here is from genome assembly GCF_949987685.1 of Ammodytes marinus. Taxonomy (NCBI): domain Eukaryota; kingdom Metazoa; phylum Chordata; class Actinopteri; order Uranoscopiformes; family Ammodytidae; genus Ammodytes; species Ammodytes marinus. The sequence goes on from NC_137233.1 coordinate 32,579,350, forward strand.
AAGCAAATGTAGAGTACGTCTAAACTTCAACTATAATGACGGAATAATGCTTTAAAGCTGCACAAAAATAACATTTTGTTATCAACAATGGATCAAATGAATCAACTGTGTAATGTGAAAAGGGCCACATAGTGGACTGACCCACTATGTGGCCCCCGAAAAAAAACATGGCCCAGCCTTCCAACCCCCCACCCACTGTTTCCCTACAGATTCAGAAACCAACCATAGATTGCTATGCCAGAACCCCAACCCCAATTTTGTGATATTGTGAGTAAAACCACATTTATTTATGATAAATGACCATGTCTGAATTATATAACTAGTTCAAACATACAGTTATTATTGTTCTTAAAATATAAATAGTCCCTTCGTTCCAAATCGCAGGTACTCTTTTTTTCTATTCTACATATTACAGCTGATCATACAAATAATCTAGTTATCATGCAGTAGGAACACAGTCAGGACATATTTTTGCTTATTTATTTCATCATAACATTGATCTTGCCTCTTGCTTATATGTCATCGCATTCCTGGTTGTTTTCCTACCAAGGCTCCGTCAATGTGACTTCACTTCCTGTGCGCACTGGATTGTGGGTCAGAATCCCCCAAATAGTATGTTGATTTCAACACTAAAAATATCGGCCAGATGTAGGAGGGCATTCAGACATTTGTAACCTAAATCTGACCCAATCTGAATCGGGACATCCTAAATCTTACCATACTAAATAGAAGAAAGTGTGGGGATTAGAACGCAGGGAGTGAGTTTTACTCAAATTATCATAAACTTATTGCATGGTCATAGTAATAATGACATAACTCCAAATGCATGCTATTTCTATGCCTCGGCGCCGACGGTAGCCAAAGGCCAAAATGTTTTGCCGTACTGACCTTTGAGGGATTTTCTTCAGACCTCTCTAATTCAAGGATGAACTGATTAGATTTTGGAGGTCAAAGGTCAAGGGCACTATGACCTCACATATTGTGAAGACAGTATCTCAAGAATGCTTTATTTAGGGATGTTCTTCAAAGTTTGAACAAATGTCAACTCCGACTCAAAGATGAACTGAATAGATTTTGGAGGTCAAAGGTTACTGCAACCTTCCATATTGTGAGGTCTCAGTGACCTTGTACCATATTGTAGCTACAAAGAAGCTTGACCTTCTTTAAAACATTACCTACCACTCACTGGACTTTCACCGTTAGGCAATTGTATGCCTGGCAGAGGAATATTAACGCCAGGCAGAATTCTAGTTACTCTATGGCTGCAGGATGTGTAAATAGGCAACTGCTTAACGCAATCACCCCCAGAACTTCATATGATGATATTAACTCAGCTTATATCAGCTAATTCAGCTTTAAATAAAACATTTATAAAAATATCTTTTGTCACATTTAGGCAGAACCCCTCAACAATGTTACATCAGACACTATTGACTTATTATGTCCTTATACAGTTTATATGGCTAGTGAATTAGCAAACAGTTGCCATTTGACACATCCAAACAGCAAATATCCATTAGAATTGGCTGAATTCCTTTCTCACTTATTATTCCTAAGTAGTCAACAACTTGCTATTAATCTCAATCAGTACACGGGGGATAAAAGTCTCCAGCATCCTGTTAAGTGGCACATGGACATGTCAGTCAATGCCCTGCTCTTTTTATCATTCCAAACGTACTGGGCTGCCAAGCAATACAGGTCAGCCAGCCACTTAGACCAGATGACAAACTGGCAATTACAGAAGAGCCATTACTGCCCTCGTTGGCCCAGAATTTGTCATGTTTTATTCGGCCAAATCGGTTCGAAAAAGGTTTTGGCGAGTCGCTTTCTTTTATTAATTAAAGTGTAAAGTCTGATTCTATTTCTTCTTTACAAAATAAGAGCCTGGAGAAAAGGCAAATTAAACATCAGCTACAGAGAACTATTGTTGTCAAGTGAATATCTCCTACTCTCAGCCTAGGCTCTGTAAACTGGTGTGTAAACAAAGGGTATATAAACAAAAGGGGACTCACCTAGCAACATGCCAGTTTACAGAGCCTAGGCTGTGTATTGAAACTGGATTATTTTTTTGTTCAGTGTGCACACAGTACAGACAGGTAACGCATCGTGAGGAGATATTCACTAAAAAAAGTGGTTCTGACAACAAGCATTCTCCAGAATACCTGAAACCACTTTTTAGCTGCAGTTGCTTATCCTCTCTTGGTTGTGATTTAACAGACGCCTCGGCACCGGTGGATATGCCTAGGCACATTCAGATGGAACACAGCAGGTGAAGTTCCCCTGGGTCTTTTTAAGCCTTGATTTCTGCAGATATTATTCTTATAAAACGGTCCACTGAGCATTTTAACAATTGCTTTTAAAAAGGGCCTTTGGTTTCCTGACCCATTTAGTAAGAGAAGCATTGACAGGGGCAGGGGCACTCTGACCCCCTTACAGTGACTGGCTAATGGAGATTCCAGAGCACAACACCACCCACTTCCCTTCTCTTCCCAGTTCACTTAAAGGCCCTGCAAATCAACCTGCAGTTTGAGGCCCATGTGAAGGTCAACCCCTCTATTCAATCCTGTACAGTACACCAAAGACAATGTTGTTTCTCTTATGTGGGTTTCTGTACTGTTGGCAAAAAAAGATTGAGTGATGCCGCATTGATGCTTTGATCCAAGTATTTTAGTATCTCTCTGTATATAATAAAGTCCAGAGGACATACACTCAGCACCTCAGTGTCCTGTGTTTTCTGCAGGAAATAAGAATGTGCAGTTGAGTTGGTGCCAGACGTTAATTGCAACATGCTGCACATATACAGTAAGTTGTTCAGAGAGGGAGACGCAGCTATTTCCAAAGCTTTTTAAGTCTCCCAGTCTCAGTCAGCGATGTTCCACAAAAATATTCTACTTTTCAATATACATTACCATCTGAGTAGAATTAGTCTGGAAGTCATTTTCATGCATCTATTCATCAAAAAAAAATAAAAAAAAATAAAGTTTCGGCCAGCAACACACTGACTGAATCACAAACATTCCACAAATTAAATTTCTCCATCGCGTTTTTTCTCTCCCCTCAGTTAAATGGTGCCGTTCAAGGACAAACCAAAATTTGCCAGTTCGGACATCAGCAGAGTTGCATTATGATACGACTAACTACCTAACAGTTTGCATTCTACAAAGTGTCCTACTTTATCAAAATAAAATAAAAAACACAGTGTTGTATCATGTGATGATGTGCAGATCATTTGCACGATAATCATTTCAGCCAAACAGGATTTTTGTGACCTACGCTTGAACTACTCAGCAGACGGAGGGGCTGGTTGGTCTTATGTGACTTGGCTCATGTATTGCAGTGCCGGCATCATTAGTTAGCTAATGTGCTCCATCATGCCATATATAAAAGGATAGAAGTTGGCAAAAAAAAGCCTTAGTATGCTGCAAACAAAGTGTTTTTTTGAACATCACGCCAACAAGGTACAGTTGTCAAATATATTTCAGTTCTGGAAAAGAACCTGGATGTTCCACTTTCACTTTGCGCTCTCTGTAACAGTAAGCAGTAAGTAAAACTATTTAAAAAAAGACAGCCAGAAACAGAATTTTTCAAATCCCAGCGACTTTATCGCCTCTGTACAGCTGTCTGGTGGCTGTGTGCAGTTGGCATGACGTCTTATGTTATTTACGCATTTGACATCTGGTCAATCTTCCTATGTTATTTTTTCTAAAGCCGTCATACATCTTGTATATTCGAAGGAATCACATTTATTCAAGCTGTGCAAAATCATATCAGGAGATTATCTTGGAGTACATCTTGCACATATTTAACATGATCTCACTTTCCTCAGGCTCCAGCTGGTTTGGAGAAGGACGGTGATAGTAATCTAAATGCTCAGCCAAAACAGGAAACCAAAGTTATCTACAGACTGTCCCATTTCCCAGTATCCGTTTTCTCAATGAATGCACTAAACTGACCCACCCTGAGCAGTCCTCATAAGTATTTGTCGCTAACGTCACGTTATACAGTATATAGTATTGACACATTACTTGCAAGTGGAGCTAAAGAAAAATGGCCCCCCAGATGTGATGTTAAAGTCGTTTTTGAGGCCTCTCTTTAATAAAACCATACTAGAATAAAACTATACCAATGAGACTTGGAACCAGATGCCTCTCTATAACCCCACACACGAAGCCTCACTCCCCGGGGGTCGTGCCGGGCTATTTCAAATCCGTGTCTGCAGTTCTTGACGACTTTCCCCAGAGATCACACTGGGCTTCCACAAATCTCACCCATGCATTTGTCAAGTCCCCACTCACTCAGTGTTTTATAGCAGGGCTGAGCTTCATCCTGTTATATGGCGCATGCAAAATCCAAGTATGAGCTCTCTACAAGTGGCAGTCCCTGCTCTGATCCTGTTACCCTGTTACTACTCTGTGTGAGTCTTCGGCTCCATTTCAGACAGAGGACTGCACTTAAAGGTGGAGTCGGCGATTCTGGAGAACGCTTGTTGTAAAAAAACGTGTGTAGCCAGAATCAGTGAATATCTCCTGTACTGTATATCTAATATTGTACTTTGTGTGCGCTGAAAAAGAAAACTGGTATTAATACCCAGCCTAAGCTCTGTAAACTTGCATGTAGAAACGGAATGTTAACAAAGGGGGCCCACCATATCTAGCAACATGACTGTTTACAGAGCCTGGGCTGTGTAATAACGTTTTATTTATTTTCGGGGCACAGAACACACACAATACAGACAGGTAGTGGATTGTGATGAGAAAATCACATATTTTGACAAAAAGGGATTTGAACAACTAGCATTCTCCACAGACGCTGACTCACCTTTGACTCTAAAGAGATGTGCTGTCAAAGCCAAGTCCACTTTCAAATGTGAAAAATAAGGCCACTGGTTCGTCATATATACTGAATAAGAAGTGTAGGCCTGTAAGCAGGTTTTGACAGTATCCTTACAATGACCCAGCCCTGAACACTCTCTCAACGCGGGTCCTCTCTGTTGTTTGACCTCAATCTCTCATCTCTATAGTTGAAAGCTGGCCCACTCCCCTGGCCATGTGGTCTTATCTGGCCCATCAGAGCCAATCTGTTTATCACAGCACAGACCACCACTCCAGCCCAGGCCCTGACAGCTCCTCATTAAGACCTTTTTATAGGGGCTTCTGGGAGGGGTCCAAAGTGCTTGTCCGGCCACTGCGTTCCAACATGCTGATTGAATCCATTCAAACACAACTAGCGTGTTATTGTATCCCAAAAACAACACTCACTCTCCCCTACACTCTTTGAACTCCTCAACACATCCCCCTGGAGGTGCCAAATTTACGATGTCCTCCAAAGGAGCCGCGCTTCAAGTAAATTGAAGGTGTGTCGTGAAAGTGAGACACAAGATTGGTCTCAAGTTGTAAAGTCACTTTAGCCTTCTTCTGCCATTTGCTGTTGGAACATTTGAATTCAGATCCGTTTGAATTCAAAGCCACGCTCACTTGACAATGACGTGCATCTTTCTTCATCCCACCAGGGAAGGATAGGGGGCACAGCATGGGATCAAACAGGTAATTTAAAAAGAAAAACAGGCCTGCATTTGAAGATTTGTTCTGTTGTTAGTAGTTTAGATAGCCTATGGCCTTGTGTTGTAGCCTGGTCCAACCAGACCATCGTACTTCATTTCATTTGTACAGAAGGTCTGGAAGTGCTGTAATTGGCAAACGTTCACTCACTTGGAGGCGGGTGTCTGTTGAAGTTTAAAACTATTGGATCTGCCCAGTGCCACTCTGGATTAGCCAACCAATCACATCACGTTTGGTCAGACGTATGTCATGAGCCGACTTCTAACGGTGAGTTTCAGTTGTACAGGGAAATAGGAAATTTCCGACTTCACTATATTGTAGTCTATGGATCTACCGGTACCTGGCAACGGTAACTTTCTAGAGCCTAACGTTTAGTTATTTGGATGAGAAAGGTTGTAAGCGTCCATACTTTGCCGAGCAGATGCACTGGAACACAGACAGGTCGGAACTCAGAACTACCACGTCGGAAATTTCCGAGTTCCGAGTATAGAGGAACGCAGCATTCAACTGAAACTGGAGCGAGACTTCGACGTCATCATTCTCAACCACTCGCTCTGTTCGCTGATTGGACCGCCAAAAATGTGGACGAGCAGAATCCCACTAACACACCCCACCCCCAGACTGACTACTGAAGTGAAATGAAAATTGAGCGGAATTAGGTAGGCAGGCGGAGCCAGGCTACTTGTGTTGTGTATGTAATGTTAACTTGCAGGAGTAGGACAGAAAGCAGCAGGAGTTATGATGTGTACCTGAGCACTCTTGTTAAGCCAAGGTTACGGTCCTGCAAGATCCTTTAAAATCACAGCAGTGGACAGCAGCTACAGTTTACCCTGAGGGCCAACAACATGGCTCTAAAGGAAACGAGTGCCGTGGCATAGTAACTGTGTTTTAACCAGTTATACTGTTATACTACAATTAGCTAAATATGAGGGGACAAATAGAGTGGAACATTACCATCAACCCTGGCTTATCTTCCTCTGTGGGCTGATGTAAACCTTTTGTGAGTTCAAAGGAGATGACCAAAGTGCGTAACTTTGGACGGAACAAGGCTAGCTTCATTCCCCTTTCCTTAAAGTTATGCTATTCTAAGATAGGCTAATTTCTTCCTGGCTCTAGATCCATACTGGATACGACAGGTATACCCCTTTATATGTCATTATGTCAGATTAATAATCGTAATATGACAATGGCGAGGCAAAGTAAACTTTGACTCAGTAAAATAGACTTTGTCTAACTTGGCTGGGATTTGGACACGTGCAAAGTCATAATAATAATAATAATAATAATAATAATAATAATAATAATAATAATAATAATAATAATAATAATAATAATAATAATAATAATAATAATAATAATAATAATAATACATTTATATAAAAAATTGCGTTGTTTTAACTGATGGTCAACTCTGAGTGAATCAAAAAAGTGGTTTTAATACACAAAGGCTCTGATCGGTAAGGGGATGTTGACATAGGTGTCCCTCATTGTTACCACATGCCCGTTTCAGAGCTTAGTACCAGGTTTTATTTTCAGTGCACACACAGTATACTTTCAGGTGATGGATTGTGAGGAGATATTCACTGATTTTGACAAAAATTGTCTCCAGAATCACTGACTGCACCTTTAAAAGTCCCACCTTAAGCTATATTTTTTGTATATTCTCTTGCACAACCTTTTTCTTTAATTATCTTCTTTTTTTACATTTAGCATTTGACTAGGCTACATAGGCTACATGTTGAACTTTTTCATCATTTGTCCATGAGCCAAAGCTCAACAGGTCAAATACATTAAATGTCCCTATACTACCTGCAGTATAGGCTATGTGCTACTCATGTGGGACGGCCCTGTCTGGAATCTCGGGCCGGGGAAACTTTTCGTTCCTCCCCCTCCGCCTCCGCCTCCCTTCTGCCCAGATGGTCAAAAGGTTTCTCACTCGCGGCGCTCAGTGGAACCGGCAGCCGGCGGCCCATCACTCCGTGCATGACAAGGTAACACAAGCCGGTGTTTACAAACCGCTTCATTCGTTAAACTGCCCACCGTCCGCGGCCTATTTGATTTGAACCTACACTTAGTTCGCCAGCGTTAAACACAGCTGAATCCATGGGTGTTGCGGTAAGAACTTGTGAGTCGCTCAGTGCGGATTTCTTTTTTCAAACTTTACTTTCATTAGAGAAGGCGACTCAACTGTGCACAATCTTGCATTGACAGTTGTAGCCTATACGTTTTCTAGTTATCAGGTGGAAAATATGTGACAGGTAGCAATGCAGTGTATGACGGACTGAAAAAGATGCTAAGTCTATATGTATAACTAAAGTCTCTTTCGTCCAGTCTTTTGTAAATTGTTGAAATAGTTTTCTTTTGTTATTACTTTTTGATTTGCTCTTACTTTTATGTTGCTCAATGCACACAGGCGTCCTGACAGCAGCAAGAAAATGTATTCAGAATTATAAAACGTTTTAATATACAGTATGCTTGTCATTACAGTCTTTATAAAATACACAACCATGAGCGTCAATCAATTTGAATTTGAACTTTAAAGCATCTCTCTCTCAAAAACAGTAGTCCTACACTTCTGTTTCACAAGCGCACCGAAAGAATCGTCTTATTTCGTTCATGGTGTCCGAGCATGACATGAGGGGATTGTTTGGATTTTTGGATTGTTTGGAGATCAGCTGAGCTTGTGTGTGTGTGTGTGTGTGTGTGTGTGTGTGTGTGTGTGTGTGTGTGTGTGTGTGTGTGTGTGTGTGTGTGTGTGTGTGTGTGTGTGTGCGTGTGCGTGTGTGTGTGTGCTTGCGTGCTTGCGCTTGTGCTTGCGTGCGTTTGTGTTAGCAGGCAGAGAGAGCACAGAGGAATCCCCCATCCCTCAACACTGGGAAACACCCGGCTGCTAGACCCACTAATTTCGCATTCTTTTGCAGCCTTGCCTTGCCAAATTTTATTATGTCTGCCCTGGTACTGTATGACGGCATGCCATTTCCATTGACATGACTGCCTAGATCCTGCCCTCTCAGGGCTGACATAAGCCCCCGGTTTGGAAGACAGAAGGGCCTTCAGGGCAGGCTGGGGATAGTTAATCCCCCTGAGGAGCCTGTGACAGACGCTTCAACTCTGAAAGTTTGCAGTGAAAGAAATGCCAATTATTCAATTCATCTTCTTTTTCTTTGCTTTATACATTGTGCATTGTGGTTCAAACTGCTTGGCTTTGACTGCAGAATATCAAAAGCAGCCTTTATATTCCAATGGTCTGGGCTTCAGAGCAACAACAAAAAGCTTGTGAAATCCTCTATGACTAAACAACACAATTGCTTTTACATTTCATTGTGCCATGTGGTTCAGTTTGAGAACCTGAAACATGACAAGACTGATAGAAAGCAAAGAGATGTATTGGCTAAAAAAAAAGTTTTTAGTCTTTGAGTGGAACAATTTAGCTAGACTCCCACTGCGTGACAACATTCCCTAAGTGCAAGGATGTGATGGTAGTCTTTTGTATTACATAAGGCATGGCAAAGGTAATAAGACAGAAGACTTCTGAGTACAATGTGTGAACTATTTCCAGCTGTTAGGTCACTGTCTGGCTCCCTCTTTAATGTGGAGCTGATGACTCAGATCACAGATGATGAAGTGAAGAGCCATCCTTATTGAGAGCAGATTTAGCAGGTTTACTGACTTGTGACAGTGCCATTTTGTGACGAATCAGTGTTGAATTCAGCACTCCTTAGATACTTCATGGATATCAGGCCAGGGATAGCGTGGTCGGAGTTTGATGGAGCTGAGCCATGTGAATGTATGCTTAGTGTCTTTGATGATGAATTGGGTCTGTCCAAAAACATTCTGGCAAAGAGATGAATGTGTTGTGTTTGGAAATGTCTCAAAATCAGAACAGAACAATAGTGGAGCAGAAGGGATTTGTCATATTTGAGACGTTGATTCCTTTTGTTGTTTCTATTCTACAAAATTGTCAAATGATTTCATGAACTTCTTTATTAATATTTATCCATGCATGATTTTTGTGTTTTTTGTGAAATGAACCAAACTAATGAACTGACTCCATAATGGAGTAGTTGTGTCAAAATAGTCATTTTTTTAATCTGAAACAGCAACTCCCATTAAACACATCATTTAGAAGAATCATTAGTCAAATGAGACTTTGCACTTTAGTCTCTGTTCCACTAATAACTACAGTGAAATCATTTCCATGAAGTGGAATCAATTTCCATCAAACACAAATACTAAAGTATTATGTCGTTTCTATGTTCAGCAATTATACTTTAGAGTTTATTGCCACACAAGATTGTTATGGCAATGTAGATAATCAGGGATGTGGTAGACTTGCCTTGGGCAGGTTCCAACTTTCATCATAATGATTGAAAATGAGGTGTATGTGGTCTTATTGTTAGGGGAAGTATGAGGCTGTAAAGATTGGACTCTTGTGAGCTCAACTATAAAGCCAGATGTTGCTATGCTTTCTTTTTTTTTAAATAAGCCTGTCTGCCTATCTCTCTCTACTTCTTCTGTTTCTTGCAGACTAGAGGTGCTTTACGTGGGCAAAATGTGCCAGAATCCTTAAAGACAAAGTAAAGGATAATACCTGAGGATACCTGATCTCCCTTGCTCGTGTACGTACACCTGGTGCAATGGCTCGTCTTGCAATAACTGAAGCAACACTGCTGAGACTGTCACTTCTCTTTCTGTACGTGAGTGTTTGCTTGTGCCAGCGTGACTGCACCAGTGTGGACTGTCCCGGGTTGGACAATTGTATCGAAGAAGTGCTGGAGAAAGGCGCCTGTTGCGCTTCATGCCTGCAAAAAGGATGCACATGCGAGGGTTACCAATACTATGATTGCCTCAATGCTGGATTCAAGAATGGCAAGGTGCCGGAGGGAGATGCCTACTTTGTCGACTATGGCAGCACGGAATGTTCCTGTCCTGCAGGAGGAGGCAGGATCAGCTGCAATTTCATGAGCTGTCCTGAACTGCCTCCAAACTGTATCGAGGTTTCAGAGCCGGCAGACGCCTGCATGCAGTGCGAACGTGTCGGATGTATCAACGATGAGCAAAAGTATGACGCCGGACACTCCTTTCACATTGACCCCTGTCGGGTCTGCCACTGCCCCACCGAAGGAGGGAAGCTGATGTGCTACCCTGTGCCAGACTGTGATCCGAACAAGGTTCATAAACCAATGTTAGCTGCACCGACAGAGGAGGACACACCAGGCCGGCGCAACAGTTTCCCCCTCAGATTTGACCAAGAAGAACGTGTGGATCAAGTCTCAAGCCCTCATCGTCTGTCTCCTGTTGAGACTCTTCCTCTCTTCAAACCGTCGCATTCGGATAAAGAAGAGCCAGAAGATTATGATTACAGTCCTACAGACACTCCAGAGACCTACCCTCAATCTCGGGTCTCTCCCACCGTGGCTTCCTCCTCCAACAGGGTCATCTCTGTGTCCCGAGACTCTGAAAGACCCGACAGAACCTCTGCCCGTCAGAACTTTAACACTCGAGGCAAGCTGGAGCTGAGAGAGCGATACGGAGTGCATACCCAACCCGCGGACAGAGAGGAAATGAGAGGAAGTCTCCTGAGAGGGGAGCAGAGTACAGTCAAGCCAAATACAGCACACAAAGACACCACAACTTCTTGGAAGGCCTCACAGGGTCTAACAAGTGTGCAAAGTGTCACATTGGGGGATCTCACTACACATGCAGATGTAGAGAATCCATCGTATCCACTCCAAAGTTCGGATACATTCATATTTCCACTGAACCGAGGAACAGGGAATGAAAAACACTCAGAGTACCCACATATCACTTCAGAGAGTACGGTTCATCACCGAAATGCATCAGATAGTGTGACACCCATTGGTTCAAAGACACAGATTGACTCAAGTCATCCAGTTAGAGATACAGACAATCAAAACAGTCATCAGAGACAAACAGATAGAGTGGACTTTCCACCATACATGCTTAGAACCCCAGAAAGCACAAATGGCCAAGAAGTATTACTGGGGACAGTTGTTCCAGACAGGGAGGAAGGTGTTGATGAGGAAGAGAGGGATGAGGAAGAAACAGTATCTTTTCATGGTTTCACTGGGCCTGAAGGAAGGGACGTGCCCTACGAGCCAGAATCAGCACAGCAGGAGAGAAGCCATGAGGATCCAGAGAGCACCCATCCATCCAGCAGCTACGAAAAGAGCACACTCGAGCCCAGCACCAGCCCACCCAGGAGGCCTGAGGACCTGACAACCCCCATGGTCAGTTTCATCACCACCATCTCCCCGACCACCATTACCCAGCCACCAGTGAGGGTCAAGCTGGATAAGGCTGAGAACAACAGGAAGCCAGGTCAAAGGCTGTTTAACCTTTACAGTGAAGACGAGGAGGAGATGGAGAAAGAGGAGGAGAGAAAAGATGGCATTTCCCCCCCCTTCAAACATGATGGAGGTAAGTCAAAAGATGCTTTCAAATCACTGACATGCACAGGAATACTGTTCACATCTTTTCTGTCTTTAAAGATAGCGATTTATATTTAAGAATGAGTTACCAACATGAACTGGTGAAATGTTGTACGCCGCCAGTATGTGTCTTGGTCAAAGGAATCCATAGGGAAATACTTTATGTGTTTGTTTTCTAAAAATACTATCAAACAATATGTCGTTACCATATTTCTCATTGAGTTCCCAATTTTGAAATCAGTCATCTCAATGTTTAGCCATATAATAATGCTCTTATTCAGAACAATGCTCCCTTTCTCTTCCCCATTCTGAATACCCAAGCCAAGCTAAAGCCATACATCATTTAGCGCATGGAATGAGCGGAGACACTGGCCTTTCCCCAGGTATCTGCACTTCAACATAAATAGTGAGCCCAGGGTCTGTCTGGAGCGGAGAGTCAAACGCTCCTCCCGTGGTGAACATGCACTCACAGCAGTCTCATAGCAGTCCACTACCATCGCTCACCCAGCACACACCCACACACACACACACACACACACACACACACACACACAAACACACACACAAATGGCCTCGCTGCCGTTTTACTGCACCTTGCCTTAGCTCTCCCACAGGAGGCACACTTGGAGCTGGAGAACATGAATTTGGTAATAAATTATCCCTGGCCTTCAACCTTCAGTCGCTTTTATTTCAGTGTTTTGTCTTAGATTTCAGAGTTTCGATTTGAGGGATTTAGAAACGATACTAAATTGTATTTCTTTGTAGGATCTTTGTGTTTCAAGTGTCCCAACAAACAGGGTGGGTGGTACTGTGGACGCTTGCTTCTTGGATTTGCTCGTTGGCCATGTTTATACGACAACAGTCTCTCTGAAAACGGGAAGGTTTTTCCATTATGTTTGCAGAAACTTGCGCATTCAGACGTTTGTCCAGTGAAATGCTTTTAAGTGAAGCCAGTGAAATGCTTTCAATGTGAAGCCGGGTGGTCTCAATAACTTACTACTCGCTTAGACTAAATTTACCCGCATTTTGCGAGTGTTATATTTGAGCCTTGACACAGTGCATGTTGTCTTCTAACTTCTAACTCGTGAGTGGCTAGTTTGACAGCAAATGTAACAGGCCGACGCATGTGCTGAGTGCAAACGGTATTATCATGTAAATGATAGGCCGCAAACGTAGAAATACCTTTGCGTTGGTGCTGCAATCGTCACCGTGTAAGTACCCCCTTAAAAGATTAAGAAAAAACAATACTTTTCATACAGCCTACCTACGGGCGATCACTGCACATTCCAAATGTACTGTTCTTTTATTTCATTCAAAGAAAATGAAGTGAAACTACATCTGTTCCTGTACTTTATCTACCCAACAGAACTTGAAGGATTGAACATGTCGAAATGAATGGCAGAGTGCTTTGCATCAACTGATGGTGGGGTGAAGCATCTAAGAGATTTATTTTGATGAAAACTACTACTGCTATTTAAATGTTGAGCCGAAATAGTTTTGCAGGTCATTGCACTTAATGTGGGACTGGCTGAGTCATTTGATCCATTGCTGAAATGGCTTTTAAAAAGGTGTGTGCAGCTGGAGGCAGTAGCAGATCCAGATGTTGGTACCCACAAGGGATCAGATATACAGAGTTAGACTTTACTTTCTAGTTTTCATATTTTCTAAATATTATTTTTACTAGTTGCATCGACTCCTCTCTGTGATCAACTCATTGTATAAGGAGTTACTGACTGGATCACTGTACTGCGTTGCACCCCATCATACATGTGTTGCTTTATTGTTTGTAAAGCTGACATCGTGTCGTGTGAGAAATAGACACTCAACTCATTTATCCAAAGCGCTATTTTAATTGAGCGTGTGGGTGACAAAAGGATCCGGTTCTTTGCCTATTAGGAGGCTTGTCGTTATCAATTCATCTTTTGATGAGATAATTACATAATCACTCTGTGACACCTTCGATTTATGCTCAGGCCATTTGCACATTGATTCACGGTAATAAGGAAGGACTTGTGTTTGTGTGTGTGTTTGTGTGTGTGTGTGTGTGTGTGTGTGTGTGTGTGTGTGTGTGTGTGTGTGTGTGTGTGTGTGTGTGTGTGTGTGTGTGTGTGCGCAGTGGGACGGCTGTTGTATTGTTGTTGCTGGCCAAAGTGTCTCTAGCTGAAAATGACACATGCAGGCTGTGTCCTCTGTAGCATATGCAGGAGGATAAGCTAAGGATTTATCTATAGGGCTGGGACGATGCTCTTATTACCAGATAAACTGCTTCCTCTAGATAGAAACGCCCAGTACTGACTACAGACAGGTGGCTGCTCTCATGATCTCAGAGTGGAACGAGAGGGCAGGGCCAGGCAGGCCTCTCTCCAGCCTGCTGATAAGTTAAGAAGTTTATCAGTTGTTGTGTGATGGCACGTTGTCTCAGGATAGCACCAGCAAAGTGGGCACAGTTTTGGGGCTACTGTTTAATTCTATCTATAAAAATCCCTTTGTGGTAATCTTTTTTTTAAGATGGAAGGAAAAGTTTGTCCCGCACTTAATCTGCAAAAAAAAATACATCCAACATTTGACGCTATTTGATCTTTTTTCTAATGACTTGGTTTTGCCTTTAAAGGCCTACTTCACCGGTTTGAATATGAAGGTGTCACAGTAAAAGACATCACAGTAATATTTACAAAGTACGTTTTTTTTTTAACCCTACATTTCTCTTTCTGTGATGTCACGAGAAAGAGAAGTATAGGGTTAAAAAAAACACTCTTTCTGCCTTTTCTCAGGCTAGGATGAACCGATTTAAAAAAAATTCGCACATTTATACTACATAGGATCTCAGAATTCAATACACCTTCATATTCAAACCGGTGAAGTAGGCCTTTAAGTGTACTACGTTACACTTCTATTTGACCGAATGTGATTATTTTAACAAACATTCAAATGGAAAGTCATTAGTGGTGACATGCATGTAAATTGGAACTCTATTGATTCAGTTGTCACCTCTGTCCCATCTCTCCCATTCAAAAGACTTGTCTTCCTCTCTCTGACTGATATCTTATTGATATACACTGAAGCTGCAAGTATTTGCCAATGAGATTGACACCAAGAAAGTTGTTGTTGACAGTTTAAGCTTCTCATATGGTAGAACTGGCTCATGTCCCCTGTCCTTCATAAAAGCAAATTCAATATATTTGGGATCTGAACACAAAACAAGAAACTTGATGACATTAAATTGAACATTTTCACTGGCATTTATCATTGGTATCTCATGTATGTTAGACCGGACTGCTTATTAACTAATCTAATTAACTAAAAAATAATCTGCAGGTTAAATTGATGATACCCCGCCTGTGTGTGTCAAATTAAGGAGGTGTGGTGTAGTGGGCGATTGTGATGCTTTAAATTCATGCAATCTTCTCGCCGTGAATAGGAAAATGTAAGAAAGTCATAATATCTAAAGCGTGACAAAATACTCATTTGACACAGTGGAGGCCAACAGCCTGTTGTGCAGCTGTGTGGCTTCATTTGAGTTTTTTCTATAACTTGGTAAAAACAGATTCAACGTGAAGAGGGATGTACAGTGTGTACACCATCGTTGAGCAGGTGGAAGTCATTTCTCGTCAGTAGGAATGCTTAGCCACACTTCAGGCTAAATCCTTTTACATGTGGGATAAACGTTAAATGAGTACCCAGAAGCCCTCACTTAGCGGTAATATGGTCGTGATGCACCAATCAAAATGCAGGATGACTTTAACTGTTGACCGCAGAGGATCATTGGGCGCTTGAATATAGTGAGAATATGATTGGCTGTGCACAGTTGTCGGGGCTGGAGAATCTCAACACATCCCTTTTGTGGCATCCACCACCTACGGTTGACCTATGACAACATGTTTAAGTGGTTTGTAGAAGGGGGGGGGGGGTGTTAGCCGAGCAGTACTTGACGTGTCCCCTTCCTCCTCCAGTGAGTTATATCACTGATTCTCTGCCAGTCAGGCATCCTAAACAGTTTGTCAGCGTGATAGAGAGGCTTAGAGAGGCTGCTCAATCAAATGAGGATGATTTATTTGTCAGCTATGCTTCACACTCTCCTGGACCCAGGTGGAGTCAGTCCTGAAGTGGCTTTTTTAAAGGCTCCTGTCATGATCCATCAGGCATGGTGGCAACAGCTGTCTCAATGTGTGTGTGTGTGTGTGTGTGTGTGTGTGTGTGTGTGTGTGTGTGTGTGTGTGTGTGTGTGTGTGTGTGTGTGTGTGTGTGTGTGTGTGTGAGTGTGTGTGTGTGTGTGTGTGTGTGAGTGTGTGTGTGTGTGTGTGCTTTAGATTACCATCTGTTACATCTCATTGCTGTTGGTCTTTTTGATCTATTGTGATTCCCACTGGACTTAACTGGAACAAAAATAAGCTGTCTTTTATACACTTCTCTCATTTCTGGTATAGTGATTGTATTTATCTGATACATTTAAGTCAGCGTCAGCATGTACTGTAACTGTACTACACTTCATGGAGTAATCGAAGTACTCATGTAAGTACACTTACCTTGTGTAAAATAATAACAGTGTCAGATTCTCCACTCCAAACTCACTATAATTTTTTAATAATGGCCCCCTTGACAAACAGGCTATTTTTCTACAGCTGCTGATGGTCCATTTGGCTGGCAGAAATGTCACTAGCAGATTGTATCTGCTTGAAAAAACCTATCAGCCCAATAGTTTGGCTAATTACGCCATTGTATATGCAACATATCCCACAACATTTAGTCTTCTTTTTGCACTGTTTGTATTGTCAATGTGTTTTCTACATTCTTTATACATTATGTATTTGATGTCATTTGGGACACTCGTGACTTTATTGTGCACTATAGCTACATAATAAACGTAATATCATATAGGGTTCTTTTTGAGTTACGGTTACTAAGCTCAATTGGATAATTGCAATGGAGAGTAAGAAAAAAGATCCAATAGAAATATGCGTTATAAGTATACCATCATAATAAAAAGCTTAATGATAACACATATAGTAGCTGCCGGGAGCTTCCTCACACTCTTCTAGCTTTAGCCTATTTGTTTTAATACATTGTGCAGTCAGGACATTGTGTTAAAAAGCCCTTAAGTCTCTGTTACCATTGAAGTCATTGTAAAGTCACTGGTATATTGATAAACCACCAAAGTCTACTGCGGCAAAACATTATACCATTTTTGAACGATGTAAGAAGCACAACTAAAGGAATAACCGACTCTAATTCCCCCTCAGCCTTAAAACAAGTCCCTGCTGGATTCTGCCTGCCTCCACAACATCAGTGTGTGATCCAGATTCAAGGTCCAAGACAGACAGTCCCCTGGCCCTGAGAAAAAAAAAAACTCCAATGAAAATGCCAGTCACACTCGCAGTTCCCTGACAGATAGGATGGTCACGGAATGAGTTTTAACACAATCTGGTCTGCCCTTAGCCCCCCCCCCCCCCCTCCCCCCCTATACACCGCAAAGAAAACGAAAAGAGCTTTTACATCATGCTTTTTCCACGGAATCTCTTTCAACTCCAGGGAACACAGCTCATGTTATAGCAGACTCTCCAAGACCTGAGTCTAAACTACCCCTGCGTTCCAAATCACATACTCTTTCTTTTTACTACACTACATACTAAAGTACAGAACAGTTTTAGGGTCAAGGAAAGAAGAAAAAAAACAGATAAGGAAGATTTCTTTTTCATAATGTTGAGGAATGTCGAGAATAAAGACGAATACTCCACAATTCTATTGGAGTTAGAGGGGCATTTGTGTATTTTAAGCATACTACAATTGACTTGCATGTATTTTTCTGGCATACTTAATAGCAGGGAAGTATGGGTATTGGAACGCAGGGTACATATGTTTAACTTAAATGCGGGACTTAATTTTCCATCTGTTTACCTATACATGCACACTGCTTCCTCTGGGGACCTACAACATCAAACAGTGAACTTCTGCACTATGGCTAAAAAGGCTTTTTGATCTGAGGTCTGGGCATGTACATAACAGCTTAGCAGATATTTCTATATGTGTGGATTAGAGACAGAAAGGATTTCATCTCTACAAAAGGAATTACCGCACAAACGGTTCAAACGGAGCTATGCAGTTACACATGACGAGCGAATTGACGAAATGCCGTAAATCTTACTAAAGTCGAATCACTTCCAGTAGTGTCACGTTGAAGCACGAACTTGTCTCATACATTCAGGGAATCTAACCATATGGAGAGCCGTGGATTCGGTGCTGTACACCCGCGTGTTCATCTTGTCATTGACACATATAGGGTCCGTCCCAGTGGTCAGCCTTTCTGTATTTGCAATAAGTCAAGTGTCTCCTTACTGTTGACAGATTTACAGTTTTTCCCAACAATGCCCAAGTGCCGGTTAAGATGCACATGTGTGAAGGACATGTGTTTCCGGCTAAGAGACTTTTCTGCTAGATTTTCATTTTTTTTTTTCAACAGCACATTCAGTCGACCGATCCTTATTTCATTTGACTCTTTAAAACCTCCTACTAGAACATTCATTAAACAGTTCAATTGTCCCCCCGATGATCATAAATGAGCTTTAACAGCAAACGAGACCATCAGAGAAAGGAATGCTATTTTGATATAGTTTTTATTAATGCCATTGCTCAGGTCATGTTTTTCCCCTGGAACTTACTAAAGGCAGGCAAACTGGAAAAAGCCTGCGTTTCCCGAACGGTACTAAATCAAAGTTGACTTTGCTTCACCATCGTCATTTGACCATTATTAATCGGACATATCAATGCATTACCTCATCGCTACGCATCTGCGGTCTCTCTTCATTGGCGTATTGACACTGGCAATCGTAAAAAAACACTACCGCTTTTGTTCAAAGGTGCCACTAGAATGAACAAAAACTGAACGTCCTTCGTCGTAGCTACTTTAAGTTTTATTCTTTCTCAATATGCACAGAGTTTACATTTGATTCCACTGTCTGGATCCTCTCTTTGAGATACTTGAGTCCATACAACCGCCTTTATACATATACTGTAGTTGGCAACACATTGCTGTTTGGATTTCACTGCTTAGGTTTCTAAAACAGAGAGCAACAGAGATGTACCTAATTCATTTAGCCGTTTTTTACAACATTCAAGCAAGAAATAAAATGTCCTGACCTTCCCTTCAGTTTTTGGGGATACAGTTTAGAAAATGCGTTATTTGTGAATTATTTTTAAATCGACTGTTTCTAAAATCTCATCACTACCAACTATACAACACATACTGTCGGGCAAACAGAAAACTTTTGCCAAATTGGTTACCACTTTATTCAGATGCAATAAATGGGCCCATGGTGCTACTAATCCCCTATTACACTGTTCATGAGTAAATACAGCTGTGTGGGAAGAATGATGGGTTAGAGTTGAACCAAGAAGTCAGGCTGTGTACGGCGCAGCTTTATGGATGTTGTTGCAGCGATCAGTTCACTTTGAGTATATTGTGTTTATAAGCACTTAAAGCACTCAGGTTAAAGCCACTACGAGTAACTTGGTCCCTTGGCGCCCCCTTTGGACAAAAGGGGGCGCCCCTTACTTTCCTGAAGTAGTTCATACTAGAACCTCACATCAACAGAAAAACCAAATGGCTACTATATACATTCCATTTGTTATGTTTAAGAAACGTTAGATATGTCAACGACGTCAGACAGGAAATCTGACGGTGTTGACATCTGACGGTGGTGATAGGCCAATGACGGTAAAAAAAACAAAAGCTGGGAGGTTGTGTCAAAGCTTAGCTCAGTAGCTTAGTATATGTTGGATACATACATGTCATAATAATGTCATGTCATACATGTCTTAATTTGCCTAAACATAGGGTTTCTATTTTTTCAACATTGCACCCTGTTTTGTCCCACTTCTCAAGAATCACTGATATATTTGATTTTCAATTATAGAGACACACAAAAGTAATCTGACTCAATTATCACTTTTGCCTCACTAGAATGTGTGGTTGAGTGTTTACCCTGCACGTATTAAAATGTTGCATAGTCTGTGGTCATTAGAGACAGACCATTGATTTAACAAATTGAACAACATGAAATGTCTTCAACAGCTCAGTAGCATTTCATGTCAGTTGCCCACAAATCAGTCATGATAAGAAGCAGGAGATATTGATTTATTTGTGACAGAGAGTTCCTCACTGTGTTTGGTCATAGAGAGACAGTGATGGTTGTTCAGCTGAGCTCCATGTTATCTAGACAACATGGCCCCTGTCCATAGCTCTCCTTTCCCATCACGGCCCCGGCATCCGACTTTCTATTCCTCCACTTCCAGTTTCTAATTATGACAAAATTGTAATTACACTCGCACTAGATTAACATGACACAAATGAACAAACCGGAGGACGACTATAGCCATTTGCAGTTAGTCTTTGGCTATGCTGCCTGCAATTAAAGCCAAGGCCGTTTTTTTTCTCCAGGCAAATGCTCCCTCCAACACCAGTGTTGATTAGGGTGGACATTTCACATGTGATTACTTCTAATGACCTCAGAATGGCAAATTAATTAGTGTTGGAGGTTGAGAGGGAGAAGAGCAATTTTGGGATTGGCACAATATTGTAATGGTTTTTCATTCAGAGACCATTAAGGCAATCGTTTGTGACAACTCTAATGTCATGTTTTCTCATTTCGGTCATTAGTTTCATGTTAAACAATGGTTGGGTGAATTGAAGCTTTTTGTCAGTTAGCAGTGGCGTTTCCAGGACATTTTGACTGGGGTGGCCAAGGTGGGACACAGAGTGGGGTGGCCATCGGAAAGCAAACCTGAACGAAATGGCATGTGAAATGCATTATAACCAATCCAAAGATGATTAACAATCGTACCTTGCCTACCTTGAGAATTACACAAAATGAAATACATACAAAATTAAAATACATTGTTCCTACTTACGCTCAATTTTCATTTCCCTTCAGTAGTCAGTCTGGATCCATGGTATATTCGCGGGTTTTCTCCGGTAGATTTTTACCGGTCCAATCAGGAACAGAGGGAGTGGCTGAGAACAATGACGTTGAGGTCATGTGCCAGTTTCAGTTGTAGTCAGAAGCCGGCGCATGACATACCTCATGAACAAACTTTATGCGATTGGTTGGCAGGTCCAGAGTGGCACTGGGCACATCCAATAGTTTTAAACTTCAACAGACACCCGCCTTCAAGTTAGTTAACGTTTGTCTATTGAGCGATTCCAGACCTTCTGTACAAATGCAATGAAGTACGATGGTCTGGTAGAACCAGGCTACATTGTTCCTGCATTTTAGTGTCTATTAAATAATGAAAATAACAAAAATTATTAGTAAATCTTATGTCTTATTCTTCAATTTAATCTTTTAATTGTGCTTATTGCAATATAAAGTGCAATGCCTTGCAGCCAGCAGCCTGTAGCACCGTCCTATAGGTGTGGGCCTGTCCTGTGGATAATAGTTCCACACTGAAGACGATGATGTTGGCTAAAATAGACTGAATATAATAGAGGCTGCTAGCAGTAGGCTAACTGACACCCCACTGAACCCAATCGTCTCTGAACAGCCTTTCAGAGTATCTGAAAAAAAATCTGATCTGGGTTGGCCGCAGGGGTGGTCACCATAAAATCACCACTGGCTGTTTGCTGGCCTGAAATTTGTCAAGTGGCCACAGTCCTACCATTACTATAGTAGTTGGAAATTGCAAACTGGTCCTACATCAGTGGATAAGCTGTCATCATTGATTGATAAGTGTTTGTTTGATAAACACGGCCTATCAGAAAGAAAGTAAGAAAAAAAATATGTATCATCTTTGAACTAGGCTACCTATCAGGAAAAAAATGACCACTGTCAGTAAGCTCTCCTTAGGAAAAGCATTTAGCTTTGGATGTAGTGTTGTTGGTTTGGCAAATACCAAAACCGGAGCAGTAGAGGCAGATGCCATTTAGATCATTTTTTTCTAGCATTATGGTTCAAGTAAGTAAACGTATGACTGACAAAGACTGGTGGAAGTGATGACATGTTTATGCTGAAATTGTTCCAACCAAAGTTGGGAATGTCTCTGGAGGATCAATTATTTTGTCTACGGTTTTGCCATAGCATCCCTGCAGAAGTTTTCAGAGGTAAAAGCAACAGGCACATATCAGTATTCTAAAAAATGAAAGGATTGTAGTTACTGTAGTTTGGCCTTCAGCAATGGACACAGCTCACAGAATGGAAGGAACACAGTTGCCCATGAAGTTGAAATAAAACAAATTGACCTCTTCTCATGAAATGATTGTGATAATGTGAATTATTCTTGATAGATAAAGTGTATATCTTCTCAAAACTTTATTGATCAATATCATCCAAACATATCCCAGTGAAAATTAAACCACATTTAACCTTTGCAAACTGTGTTTTCAAGTTTAAATAAAATGGGGGCAAGCAGGCCATGGCATCTGCTGCACAACTTAAGAAATATGAGCCCATGGTGCAGGACGGTGTTGACGTTTCCATCCAGCACCACCAATGTTGTTTTTCCTCCATAATGAATACCGGCCCATACCATCACTGAGCTTCACCTGCTTGAGTGGATGCAGTCATCACAAAAGTTCTAACCACTTATTAACAGCACCCTTTGTCTTCCATCTATATACAGTCAAGGGTATAACGGCTCTCTTCCAAAAGACAACATGTCGCCAGTGCCCAAGCTCCAACGCCTGTCAGGGGTAGCCATACTCAATATTAGTGAGTGAGTGACATTTGAAAGAGTAATATTGGACATTCCTATGCACAAAATACTTAGATTTGTGTTTCGTGTTCAATTGACCAAGGTTTAAAAATAGATTAACAAAACCCTTCCTATTTTTCAATACCCCCAATTTAATTTAAACCTGAATACACAGTTTGCAAAGGTTAACACTGGGATATGTTTGGATGAGATTGATCAATAAAGTTTTGAGAAGATATACACTTTATCTATCAAGAATAAATCACATTGTCACAATCATTTCATGAGAAGAGGTCAAAAATATTGTATTCCAACTTTATGGGTGGCCGTGTACTTTGAAACCTTTGGCTACTGATTGCTGAAGTTTGCGTCAAAAGTTACTACGATTTAAACACACAGAAATAATACATTTTAAATTGAATTTGAGTTCCGGGAGAATAGATATCTCCCATATCCATTGTGATTAAATTCACATAAATCAATTTAGCAATCGTATAAGATTACGCTTGTGTTTTTATTTCAGTATCAAAGTAATCCATTGATAGTGTTCTGTGCATTCATGGTTACATTTCTAACAGATCATTCAACAATAATAAGCTAATGACCTTTACCATGAGACTTGTGGAAAATGTTTTTGTTATAGTCTGCTAAAAAAACAAAATGTTTTGTCCCATTTTTGAATTTGCTTTACTGCAAATACAAGTGTTAGAGTTGCCTTACTTTTGGAATAACACCTGCAAATGTTGCTTTTTGATTGAGTGTTGGTTTATTTTTCCCTACAGAAGGTGCCACTCCTCAGGTGCTATTTTTCTTCGGAGCACCTAACATCAGCTGTTGCGGGGGTGGCCTCTTGGTAGATTGACCCCTCTGTCAGATCAATCTATCGGGGTAAAAAGGGTCAAGAGGAAACGTGTTAAATGAAGTCAGGCGAGCTCAGCAGGAGGCACAAATCACCAGGCTATACCTCATGGTGTTGCCGACAGTATTGACTTGACCGAGGCGGGGTGTCAAACAGACAGAGGACAGACAACACACAATCCCAGTTATTTACGATGTCAGTGGTGGCACCGACTGATTAGCAGCTCTGAGACGGATGACCCTCAGCTGTCCCATGTCCTATCCTCCATGTTAGCATCGTTAGTGTATTTTCTGTTTCTTCCTCATTTTAAAAAGGGTGTGAAAGCAGTGTTACATGTGATAGATGGGAGGCATCCGTTATTGCTTTGGCCTCAAGGGGAAGTCAACCTACCCCCTTAAGCCTTGACAGTTCTTGCATCCAGCAGTCCCTGGATAATATCATTGTTGTGAAGGTCCGCTTCTCTCTCACAAACCCCCCCGGGGTCAACCTGACCTACCGTATGACCCCAATCACCAAAACAATAGTGCATTCTCACAGTGGTCGCACATTGACTTCACAGACGACTCCCTAGAAAATATGGACCAATCACATCGGAGTATTCTGGTGTTGTGCAAGAGCCAGAATTGGTGTGGCAATGTTCGCATCATGGGCCCAGGAATAAAAACAGTGATTCCCACTTGGCCAGATCCCATTTGTGTCGTAGCCTACAGTATACCGGCTGAGCAAAAAAGTACACAGAAGAACACATATAATACTTCCTTTCCATCCCCTCTTTTTTCGGCTCTAAACTGAAAACTGCTCAATTCCTCGGGTGGAAAAATGGGAGAATGATCTTTTTTTATTGTTATTGTTATTCCCAACAATAGAGCGAGTGTTCACATCGAGGTGTCTGCATTTGAATGCACCCGGCATATAGATAAGCTGAATAATGGATGGTATTGATTCTCATCTTCTGTTATATTCATTTTTATATAACTTTTGCTCGATGTCCTTTTTTTTTTTTACATATCTTAAGTGGATCTGTGAAAAGCTTTCTCCTCTCAGCCCCGCTATCTCCCGCCCTTGTTCCTTTAGCTAATGTCAGAGGCAGTTTTTGCTGGCGGGGCTCCGAGACAGGAAGCAAATCGTCCCAAGAACAAAAAAAAATAAAAAAGAAGGTGGATGAGGATGTAGAATGGCCGCCCCATCATCTGTCATCAGCACCGTTCTCATTATCTCTGAATGTGGAGATATAGCTGAGTCACGTGCACATGATTGCATGTTATGACCTCGCAGTCATGCCGCTTAAAGTGCCAGTTGTAAAAGCGGGACATCAAGCAGCTAATCATGCTCCAAATGCATCTGTTCGTTCCTGTGTTTCTGTCGGACTGAAGTGTGAGACCGAAAACAACAAACACTGGCGTCTGCTGTATAAAAACAAAGAAAATATTATGAAGAGTTTGATGAGGACTGCAGGGAAAGTAAAAAACTATCTTTTTTTGCAACTAATCAAAGTACAAACAAGCCCTCTGGTAATAATGTAGTTTTGCGAGGAGAGCATGTGAAACAGTTTAAAGTAGAGGCTTAAAGTTCACCTATTATGCACAATGCACATGGGTCTTTCAACATTAATATGGGTGCCCAGTGTGACTAGAGACTCCCAAAGTATGAGCCCTTCCTTCTCTCGTTTTCTCCCCCTCCACTTTTCTGAAAACATGTATGCAAAAAAAACCCCAGTCAGATTTACATCTCCTTATGACCTGGTAAGGGGAGAAGCCACGCCCCTCATTACTAATTTAGCACTTCCTCCATCTGTGATAAGAACACCCCCAGATACCCCTCAATCATTCAGGGCCAATCAGAGCAGACCAGGCATTTTGGAAGGCGGGGCTTAAACGGACAGGCTCTAAAAACGGAAATTTTTCCGAAGTTTTTTTTTGGACACTACGCTATGAAAACAGTTTATAGTAGAAAACTAAATTGCAATTTTAAACCTGATAATTTGCACAATATGTGACCTTTAAGAACCAAAGACTGGTGCTGCTGCATCTGGGATATGACACTCTAAAAGAGGTAAAGATGAACATCCAGCTAGCCAATCCCTATCCCTATCCAAAGTCAAAGTAACACAACCTTCAAAGGCTGATGGATGAAAACATTGGCTTTTTTGCATTTTGAACAGCCTCAGAGGTGTAGTAAGGCAAAGTGTGCGTAGCTGCCTAACCTAGTTTCCAGTCTTTATGAGCTTGCTGGGCATCATTGGCATTTGTACTTCTACATCTACATCTAATATGTTCGTTATTGACTTAATACCTGATAAAGTTTTCAGTCCAAATTTGAAAACTTGAGGTGGATGTTGTGTTAGAGCCACCCCTGCTGTCTCGTATTTACAGGAAAACACAGGCAGACTTTTTTCTCATGAGGCAGCTGTAGCCGGTGCCCATGGGGTGCAACTACACTGTGGATAGGCTGCTGTTGACGGGTGTCCGGGAGTGATGGATTGCCAGACATGTAAAAGGGCTGACTGGCGGTGGGAGGCCGGATGCTGGGCATTGCAGGAGATTATAGAATTACTAGACAAAAAAATGAATAATGATTGGGGACTGGAGCAACAACAAAGCCGCTATAGCTCTGTTGTTTAAGGGGAGGGACATGCTGTATTTCTGGCTATGCCTCTGAGGAAGGCTGAGTGTGTGAGACAAAGAGAAGGCATTGCTGTACTCACTGTAAAGGCCTGTCTTTTTCCATTTGAGTGGAACCATATATTTCAGGAACAAGCCCATGACTCTGTGTAAAAAGGACAGTCCTTTCAAGCTTACTGTCCATTCTACTCCCATCTGCTTTACAGATGGTTCCCCCGGGGGGCTGAGTGAGAAGAAAGACAGAGAGAGAGAGAGAAGAAAAAGAAAATGGAGATGATAGTTGTCGCTGAGGTCATGTTAAAAACCTCATATGGATATGGGAATGGATCAGTGCTGTGGATTGACTGAAAACACAAGACTGCTGTTGGTCATGGTTGTTTGCCAGATGACATTGTGGAGACACAGACATTTCAGGTGTGACAACAACGTGCTGATTGAACAGCAAGCAGCTATTTTTAAAAGCAATACTAAAAGCAGTCTTTAATGTAAAAATACACCTGTCTTTTTTCAGCCTGACTTTAAAAAGTGGCCTGTCTGTCTGCCAAAAAGAAATTGTTGCAATGGCTGGAAATGCCTTCCACTGACAGGAAACAACACATTAAAACTTGGAGTGAAATGCACTTTGTGTGTGTGTGTGTGTGTGTGTGTGTGTGTGTGTGTGTGTGTGTGTGTGTGTGTGTGTGTGTGTGTGTGTGTGTGTGTGTGTGTGTGTGTGTGTGTGTGTGTGTGTGTGTGTGTGTGTGTGTGTGTGTGTGTGTGTGTGTGTGTGTGTGTGTGTGTGTGTGTGTGTGTGTGTGTGTGTGTGTGCGCGTGCGTGCGTGTGCATATGTGTGTGTTTGTCTGGCTGAAATAGACTGGTGCTGCCAAGTTTGAGAACCTGAACCTAAAGTCATGCTTTATTTGATTGATTATTATTGATTAAGGTATAACGTATTAAGGGTAACTCTCAATAGCCAAATAGCTTGGTCTGGATTGTGAGGGTATGTTGTGTTTCTGATCAGATTATATAGACCTTAACCATGCCAACATAAGCAAACAACCCCGTCATCCGATCCTGATTCAAATTGTTCCAAATCCTGATTAGTGCACAGACATACAGTACGTGACATCACTTTTGTTTGGTTGCTGACTTGAATCCAATTAGATGACCAGAAACCCAAATACGGAAATATCTCATAAATAAACCAAAACCGGTTTTGAATTTGAGGCTGAGCAATGAGACTTCACTGTGAGTGAGAGGAGGGGCTCCTGTTTACTGCCACTCTTCTCCCTAACCCATTTCATTTCAAACATGTTCCTAAGAAGATTTAAAGGTGAAGTAAGCTTTAGATTTATTTATGTTAATATAAGTGTTAAATCGCTCTTTATTCATGCAGTGATCACTTATATAGTGTGCGCGTTTCATAAAGCCGATCTCTCAGTCACCCTCTCTGCATGTAATCGGCAAATAAACTTTTCGGGGATCCCACTCCTGATGACCAATCAGAAGAGAGAAAGCCACAAACCGGAACCCGTCTCACTGCCGGTGCACGTGCAGAGCGACAGATGGGTGAATGTTTATGCGCCTACGATGGCGGAGCAGGTAAAAATCCTTCCCAATGTCTGTTCTGATGGTTTTTATTATGTTTTATCACATTTATGGATCTGAGATAATGCTAGATAACTCGCTGCTTGAAGACCGAAGTGCATTAATGTGGTGATGTGGGGTCGAGGGAGGGGACTGCTAACTGCAGTCACTGACAGGAAGTTAGCTAAACTGACCATTCCGCTTAGTGAACCTTTAACAAAGGAAATGTGTGCTGAACAGATTCTGGACTGAATTCATTTGGTGCAAAACCAATGAATCCAGCTCGTAGGCCGAGCCAGTGTTGAGGTGAGGCATGACACGACAAGTTACAACATATATACAGTTTGACAAGCATTATGTTACACATGCTAAGACAGAGTGTGCAGTAGGAGATGAGTTGAAGGTGGGTTTTTATATGATATTTTCACACATCTCACAAGAATTTAAACACCTCCTTTTCCCTGTGTCCATACTGGACCTTGAAATAATTGTTTTCACATTCTTTGGAGCTCTGTATTTTAGTGACTTCAAAGTCTGAAATGTCATTGAATATATTGACACATACTCCTGCCATTCTGCTGCACTGCATGTAGTGTGTAGTTTATATTGTATATTGTGTTGTGGTGGTTATGTTGTTTGGGAAGCATATTGATGAATGTTGTTCCTAGGCGGGATAAAGCTTGTGACTGTGCCAGAGCAATAGGGGGCGGGGGGGGGGCTAAAGCAGTTCAGCATCCTCACATTGTTCTAATAAGCCATTAACGTGCCTTAGCCTGTTCCCGTGATTACATCGTAGAAACGTCACACCCCCGACCGCCTTGAGTGCCTCCGTCCGTCCGTTCGAACTGACTGAAAAAATAAACACAAATGGAAACAGCAAACATTTGGTGAGGTGGAAAATATAGAATCCATCATGTTTTGATGTCTGTGGAAAGTTCAACAAGAACGAAGGGGGAGCTTTCCTTTCAAAAGCTAAATTGTGGGGTGTTGTTTTGTTATTACCTTACTCTGTGATTTCCCATATAAGTGGCTTTTCAGCTCTTCTTTGCTGTTGTGATGATAAAAAAGAAAACATAGCTTTAAAAATAATCTCCTGGGCATATATTAGCAAATACATACAGTATGCCCAGTGTTGCTGGAAATAAACCTGGTGAGACCAGCCTGAGCCTCACGTGAGCTTCACATTTTGTTACTATCTCGTAGATCAATCCGGCATTTCTCCAATCTCCGCCCAAAAATTAACAGGCAAATAATGTGACCTAACGTTCCTCCCTTTAGAGGAAGGCGGCTTTTGATTGGTTCATGTAGTCGTCAATCTAGCCTCCAATCAGACCGGGGCCTCCACTACAATCTGTCTGTTGAAGCTAGATTGACATCAACATGAACCTACACCAGGGGCTGCGGTCCACTAAGGGACGATCGTTACGACTGAACGCGCGCCCTGATTGGCCAGCTCATTTTGACCAGGCTCCTCCCCACGGAGATTGGAGAAATGTCAGACTGATGTGGCGATAAGCGAATGTGAAGCTCATGCAAGATCAGGCTAGTCCTGCCAGGCTATAGCTGAAAATGGTGTTGATGAGGGCACAGTGTGTCGGTCTGAAAAACCAGCACTAGCAAAAGGTGTTAAACAAACCTTACAGCTAAGGATGACTATAAAAATAGTTTGTTGGGTTTGTCCATCAAACAACTCCTTTTACTTCCCACGTGGCCATTTGATCAATTATAAATACAAATCAAAGATCCGTGCATCTTTATAGCTAACCCAATTTACATATTTACTATTTACAGAGATACAAACTTTGATATTGAATAAAAAAAATCTATTGAGATATTGTCAGACAACTAAATGAATACTGTACATTTTTCAAAGATGACACAATGTCATACAGTTTTATAGACTGCTTGTGTTCTTTCTATGAATTCTTCAGGGGAGAGTTTTCATGTTTAACAGTCGAGGTC
The DNA here is from genome assembly GCF_949987685.1 of Ammodytes marinus. Classification (NCBI taxonomy): domain Eukaryota; kingdom Metazoa; phylum Chordata; class Actinopteri; order Uranoscopiformes; family Ammodytidae; genus Ammodytes; species Ammodytes marinus. The sequence continues at coordinate 32,609,049 of NC_137233.1, forward strand.
AACACTAACTGGCCAACAGTTCAGCGTGATAAATATATCGTCACCTCATTAGCACCAGTAGTGTCCATATAGATACATTATTGGCTGCTATAACATTTTATATTACTGGATGTTGTCATACATATCTCAGGCGGGTGCAGATGTGTCTGAAACGTGTCTGTGTTGGTTTGAGAGTAATGATGGCAGAGGATGGTGAGGCCCCAGATAATCAGTCAAGCAAAACCCCATGGGAGCTCCTTTAGTGGATGGAAGTCCGCTATTTTCGGTTCCTCACTAAAAAGGCCAGTTTGGGGGAGTAGACGCGGCGGTGCTGCTATCCTAGCTAAGCATGTCTACTCTTTACAACAATAAGCCATTGACTAAAGAAGTGTTGTTCCTGAGCTATAAATACATGTGCTTGTTTCCATTGTTTTCTCAGGTATAGTTAATAGGCTTTACTCCTGCAAACTGACTGCCCAGCTGGACTTCATGTTTGGCCCTTCGGCAAGCCCCTCCCGGGAACATACCTCACATAACAGTGGGACATTACACTGCTTTTCCAACTTTTTTCCCATTTAGTCTCAGTGTGAAATAATGAGCCTGTGTGTGTGTGTGTGTGTGTGTGTGTGTGTGTGCGCGTGCGTGCGTGCGTGCGTGTGTGTGTGTGTGCAGTGGTGATTTCATATACAGTCCCAGTTTATTTTTTTCCTCTGCACAAAACTGCGACTAGGATAATGTTTTTGCTTCTTATGCCCTTCTTTTGTACATTTTTCTATTTCTTAGGTTTACTGTTTATTGCACATATTATAAATCGTTTTCCTCATATAGCACATTTTCAATGTCTTTCTCTCGATTTTGCTTATCTAGAATATATCTAATGTATATATTACTTATCTTTCTTTTATCCTCTTGTACTTATTGCACCGTGGGTCAGACAGACATTTCAATTCCTCTGTATGTCTGGCACATATTGCAGAAATTGACAATAAAGTTGACTTTTCTTGATACTATGATATATATTGAATCAAAAGCTGTTTTGTGGGTTAAATAAGAAGTTGCTTTTAACAGTACATTAGAGCCTCTTCTTCTCTCAACCTTGTGAAGACATTACAGTGCTTATAAATGATGCACAGTATGTTGCAGACAGTCTTTTGCTTTTTGAATGATTGTTTACTGAGCTTTAAAGGAGCCAGGACTGGGACAGAACTGAATGCAGTGAAGTGAATTAAGAGGACTTTTAAAGGGAGCAGCTATTTAAGTCACTCTTTCTCTACTGTTCTCTTTTTAATCAGAAAGTATACACTGTGCAGTTTGGGATTAGCATAGTTAAGACGTGTTGCACCTCGGGGTGAATACAATGGATAGTACAGCAGGGGAGTAATGCATGCTGGGAACTGCTGAATCTGATCTATAGCCATTTCTGTGACATAGCTTCTGTTTGTTTGAGAGAGAGAAACAAGCTTCCTGTTTGCGACTGGTATTGTCACGATGAGGTGAACTGTTTGTGTATTCATGACTGGATACTTTTTGTTTATGTCATGGTTTTTCTTACATACTTTTGGTTCATGTCCTCAAAGTTACAAAACAAATGGTCATTCATTTGTTTCACAGGAAGAGTGTGACTATGAGGAATATGCAAATGTCCTGTACTGTGTGTAAGCCGAGAATGGTTTATTGAGTTGGAAAACAAAAGCTCTTTGTCAGTGGATTTTTTGTGTGTGTGTGCGCGTGTGTGTGTGCGCGTGTGTGTGTGTGTGTGTGTGTGTGTGTGTGTGTGTGTGTGCGCGTGTGTGTGTGTGTGTGTGTGTGTGTGTGTGTGTGTGTGTGTGTGTGTGTGTGCTTGAGAGTTCATGCTAATATGTGATCAAAGCGGTAGGGTGAGACGGCTTTGGGTGTGACGTGATGGCAATGGGGAGGCTGACAGTCTCCGTAGGGCCAAGCAGCAGCACATGTTTCCTGCCTCTCGGTGGGTTCACCCACCGGCTGAGCAACTGGGTTGGTTGCTACACCCCCAACAGTGAGGGAGGGGGGCTGTTCAGTCACTGTGGGACAGAATGTAATAGTGATACTGGTGATGGCTGCCACGTCATGTCCTCTTGCTGTATATTTGGGGGCTCATTTTTGGCATCAACCGAAACGTGAGGGTTTAGAAATGTGTCATTATTATTCAATTACAAGGATGTAATGGGTTCCTGGGTTTATCATGTTTCATAATCAGTTCCATCAGCTGATGCCATTTTTCATCTGACTAAATGATGATGGTTTTGGAGAGGAGCCGTTATGGGAAATTTCTTTTTGCAACTATTTCACTGAATGACTGGAATCTCAGTTCATAATGACAACTGATTGACTTTATGGAAGCATTCATGAACCTGATCTGATGTCAGTTTCATGAACCAATGTTCGTGTCATAGGAATGCAAAGTCTTAGGTATAGCGTTTGGAATAATGTCTCTGCTCCCTGTTTTTTTCCCTTCCATTTGCACATTGCCATTTCAATGTTCTTCCTTTGAGGATCTCGATGTATCAGCTTTGCTTATCTACAGTAGGCAACTGCAGGTCTCATTTTTTCCATCAGTTTCATATGGCCAGTGGCTCAAAATACAAGGCTGTGAAAACATTTCATCAGGTAAACATTTGTTTCCACTTGTCTTTAGTGGCGTACACACAGCACTTTAAGATTGTCATCTTATATCTCCAATGATGCCAAGCAAGGAAGAGTAGGTTTATGTTAGAGTAGGTTTATGTCTTAGAGGTGGTTATAGCTCTGGTCTGACGGTCCACCTCTAGCCTGGCACCGCCCGCCTACCTACTTCCGCTCAATTGTCATTTCCCTTCAGTATCAGTCTGGGTCTGCGGTATATTCCCGGCTTTTATCTGCCAAATATGTGGCGGTCCAATCAGCGAACAGAGCGAGTGGCTGAGAAAAATAATGTTGAGGTTGTGCGCCAGTTTCAGTTGGCGCACAAGTCAGAAGAAGACTAGTTTCTGGCTGGTCCTGGCGCATGACACACGTCACGACCAAACGTTATGCGTTTATTTTCATAAAGCTGGACTTTGTCACTCTCTCCCTCTTCTTGTCCACAAAACTATTTATAGAATAAAGTGTAACTTTCCCCCAGCTCTGGGTAAAAGAAAAAAAAGTTTCCAATCATAAAATGGTCCTACTGTATTATGGTAACGTGACTAGCACACCTCCTCAGTCAGCTGTTGAAATGTTAAAGGCGCCTTTGAGGCCTGCTGCAGTCTACCATATGTTTCATATGTCTGACCCCTCGCTCTTTCTACCACACTCTTCAGGCTTCTGTCTGTAACATATACAGTGTAGCAGACACAGAGGATTTACTGCAGGACTGTTTTTATTCCATCAGTCTCATGTATACTGTGTGCTGATGTATGCATGCCTCTGACTGTATGTGTCTGGTCTGTAGGGCCACGTGTCTCGGCCGACGACCTGCAGAGCTGCTGCGTGGCGGGTCAGAAATGGGCCATGGAGAAGCACCACTGTGACCACATGCCACGGCTGAACAATGACAGGCACTCCGTATGCAGGTGAGTCAACTGGCCTTTGATATCAGATTGTACTTCAGCCACTTTACTGTCGCACTACTCCTAAATCTGCTTGGAGAAATGTGGAGCTTATTTGCTTGAACTGAATAACAGTTCATTCACAATAACCTGTTCAATTTTGACTCAATCAACACCATGTTACGCAGTGTTGGGGGGCCTACGATATACACATGACTCTGCATATAACACATGTAGTGGCATGTCTCCCAAAGGCCAATGAGCCCAAACCAAAGGGGGCGCCACAAATGCCAAAACCCCCGACCACAGACGTCCGCCATGATGGATTTGACCTAATTTGCATAAACTGAAATACAGTCACGTGGGTCTTTATTAGACAGGTCATTGAATTGTTGTGAAGCATTAAGGTAAGAGTGGGATTCAGGTTTAAGGGGCTTGTTACCGTCGCTATTTCTCAGTGAGAGCTTCTTCGATTTTTTTGACCATTTTATTTGTATCTGCTCTTACAAGGCGCATGCCTTTATGGAAGTCCAATACTCATCACTGCAATGCCCTCTTTTGAGACGCAAGCCCAATCTTGACAGTATTTCTGTGTCTATTCTATTATACTGTTCTATTATTCTGTCTTTATTCTTGGTATTTCTAAGCAGAGTCTGGTGTGATTGAAGTCGTGTAAGCACGCTATACACCCTTTGCTTATTCATGTTTACCAGTTGTGAGCAGGATAGACAACTTGCTCCACTTTTTTGAACTTTAACTCAAGCGGTCTGGCCTGATATGCTCCAACTGTTCTGCTACTTACTGTGTGCATAATTTTGTCTCAACATGATTTTCATTCAGTGTTGTGTATAAATACATAAATGTGTGTGTGTGTGTGTGTGTGTGTGTGTGTGTGTGTGTGTGTGTGTGTGTGTGTGTGTGTGTGTGTGTGTGTGTGTGTGTGTGTGTGTGTGTGTGTGTGTGTGTGTGTGTGTTTGTGTGTGCGTCTGTGTGTGTGTGTTTGTGTTTGTGTCAGTGTTGCAGAGAAGCAGTGCTGCCTCAGTGCCGTGAAGCAGAGCCAGTGTGAATCAGGCATGACTTCAGCCCGGAGCGGGAACACCTGTGAAGTGACTGAGAGGAGCTCATGTGCCGATGACTCCTACCAGGTGCATATAACATGTCCCTTTATTACCATGACCGCTTTCGCCACATGTTGTTTTTATTTCAAAGGGTAAAACACCCACTGAAGATGTTCTTCATTAGAGAGTGTGCAGTCGAAATGGAAGGGGGAAAAGGATTGGTTGGAGTCGTGACTGAAAGACATTATGTCATGGGGGGGATGGCGCACCAAGTTCCACATAAAACAAACACTGAATTGATTAGAGGTTATGTATTCCTTCTACAATAGATTATTAACTGTTATTGTGGTATGACTCACACAGTTTAAAATGGTTCAAGATGGCGGTGTATGTGCAAACCATAGGCAGCGGTCAGGTGGCTTGTGAATGCTTTGGAGCCGCCCTGACAATAACATGGTGAAAACACAGGGTTTTGCTAGTGTATAAAATTGCAAAACGATTAAAACATCCCCTTTGGAATGCCTCCATGTTTCTTTTTTGCCAGAGTGAGATTTAGATTTCAGGCTTCTAATGCCAGCAGGGAGGATCATTGTTAAGGTCAGACAGATTTTTATTTGTGTTAATTGGCACAACAGGTTGAAATTAAGTATTCGTTAAGAACTGCCAAAGTCTCTCATTACTGTATACGCATCCTTCAAGACTTGTGAATAACTTCCATATGGAAATAGGAATGGTGCCTCTTGCCTCTCAGACTCAGGCTGAAATAGAATTCCGCAATTTCTCCAAGAGGAAACCCGGCGGTTTGGCCCGCGGAGCCAACTGTGTTGAGCCAGCCCAGACCTATTGATATGCCAGGTCATTGTTTTAGAACAAACTTTAAAAAGAAGAAAAAGGTGAAGAGGGTTCAAGAAGGTTAAATGTCATATGCACAAAAAATTACAACAGCAGTCATTGGCAATTACATTCTAAAGTCCCAGTCTCCCTCTTAACAATGCGATAGAGAAATACAATGTCTAATAGAAAGTAATAATAACTGTAGTGAAATGGGATACTGTACATGTAAGGGAAAGCCTGGTTTGCATGAAATGTGGTTCAGCTTGAGGCGACAGTTGAAAACCTTTGCAGCATGTGTTGAACCAGCTCACTTTCCTGTTTAGCCGTTATAACTCCCCTGCTCTGCGGCTTACCAAAAGATGGCTACAAGGGGAGGGACCATAAACCCATAATAAACTCTGCTGGCGTGTGTGTGTGTGTGTGTGTGTGTGTGTGTGTGTGTGTGTGTGTGTGTGTGTGTGTGTGTGTGTGTGTGTGTGTGTGTGTGTGTGTGTGTGTGTGTGTGTGTGTGTGTGTGTGTGTGTGTGTGTGTGTGTGTGTTGGCAGGTGTGCTGCAGCTGCTGTGCCCTTGGCCTACGTGTGCGCAGTGAGGGGCGGGGCTGCGATGCCCACCAGTACCTGGGCTACCCGTGCGGTCATGTCTTCCTCACCTGCTGCGAGGAAGAGGAGGGTCTGGGCCAGATCCCACTGAGGAGGAAGCAGATGCCTAGAACCACTGCTATGCCCAGAGAAGGTATGTATATGTTTCACACACACATCAGAGTTTGAAACATCGACAACACATTCATCATGCACACGGGTGGTGTAAGGACTTACTGTATAGGTGTAAAAACAGTAACATACACTCCCTCAATGCCAGAGGGGAAAAAAGTTAAAAAAGGCAAAAGGTAAGCAAAAAAAAAGAGGCTATTTAGAAATCAAGAAGCAGCTGGAGAAGTGCAACAGTTTCCATCGGTCTATAGAGGAATGGCACTCACGGGGATGCAGGCTGAATCATTTATTCATAAAGCCTAATTTATACAACGTAAGAATTCATATCGTGCCTGAGCATGATTGACGGCTACGTTGTTTTGAACAGTGTGCTCTGTTACTTGCTCAAGCACGGTACACTTCCTTGGGCCCTGGCACGGTACGTATGCTAATGTACTAGAATGCGCAATTGTGAGTTCACTCTAAGTCACCAATACTGGTTGCTTGAATGCTGCTTTGTGTGGTCGTAGCAGTGATGATATGCCACACAGCTGAGATAACCATAACCTTTAATCAAATTGTTTCACTTGGAAACATAATATTAAAGCGCTGACAGCCTCATACGTTCACAAATGAATAAATTCAACACATCTATAAAATGTCAAAACATCCTCAGAAAATGGAGACGCAGGAATACAGGCAACATGTCAGGCATAATTAGACTGTCAGCAGCACTTTGTACAGATGTTAAAAATCCTCATGTCAAACTTGTTAGCAAAAGTGTTGTACTGTAAGGTAAGATGTATTAATGTGTCATCATAGTTCCCATCATGCATTGAGGTCTTGGAAGTGTTGTGGAGCAAATCAAATGTCAAAATGTTTGGTTTAAGTTGTACAGAAATGTGGCTGGTGTATGCTGTGCAATGATTGATTCCTGACTGGTCTCAAATAAGCCTAATACAACTTTACTTTACTGTAAACTATTATACTGATTTTATTTGGATAAAGTGGCGGATGTCAATTAATTGCATTTGGCTCTTGAATATTATTGCCAATCAGCGAGAATAAAGGAAAAAGCTGAATTTTGCAAACACACAAAAAATAAGATGTAAAAGGTTGTTTTCCATCCTCTATCTCTAATGCTTTGCAGCTGTGGATTGCTCCTCCATATTTGTCATAGTGGAATAATAGACAATTTGAGTGTACTTCATTGTGTCCGTTTTTAAGTACTACGCACCACAAATCCTGATCCTGCTTAACGTCAAACCTCAAAGTTGATGTAGTAATATACTGCTGTTGAGGTGAGCTAGTTAACCAGGCTGCTGAACTTAGAAGATGTTGACTTTGACCCTGGTCATAGTTTTTTTTTTGAGAAGCTCTTTTTCGCTGTACAGGAATAGTTCAACATTTACATTTTGTAGCTCTTGTTCCTTCCTCTCCAGCTCAAGAAAAGGCGACAGAAAACGTTTCTGTAAATGCATCTGCATGTGTTTTTGATATAGAAATGGGCAAAGGTCGCTCATCCAGGTTAGCTTAGCTCAAACACTGGTAGTCAATGGGAGCAGGTCAAAAGATAAACTTACAACATCACTAAATGCTCCTGTGTGCTTGTTGGGACGTTGGGACTATACTGTATATCATGTTATGTTGCGCTGTCTATTTTTCTCCCCTTGACTACCAGTGTTTGAGCTAAGCTAACCTGGATGAGCGACTTTTGCCCATTTCTATATCTAGGTTAATTCTCAGTTTAGAATGTTATACCCTTAGACCTTAGTTAACTAATGCTTAGTAAGGCATTAGCTAAGCATAGCAGTTAGTTAATGCTTAGTTAATGCATATTGAGCATTAACTAGGAATTAACTAGCAGTTCATTAATGTGCCCTTATATTATTGTAAAGTGTTACCGGTTTCTGTCACCTTTCTTGAGCCGGAGAGTGAGCCAAAAAGCTAAAGTATATACAACTATTCCTTTAAGTTCACTTGGGCACAGGCTATGCTCTGCACTGGAATATGGAATTCTAATGTACATATATAGCCATCACTATTTTGTCCATGTTGAAGTGCATGTCAGAGGTGGGGTATAAGGGGCCGAGTGTGATCCGTCCAAAAATAACGGACAGACGGTCTAGGTTGATTGGTCAGGAGTCACGTTTCCATTCAGAGTAATGGGGAAAGATGTATGCAAGCTGGGATCAATCAGCAACAGATGGCTTGCGCGGGCTGCTGTCTCTCTCTACTCGTGCCAGCAAAAAAGTTTTTCCTCATTTCTCTGATCCATCAAGTACAATAAACCAGTGACATTTACATCAACGAGTTTTCAAACAGTGGAGAATTTCGGGGTAAAACATGCCTCCATGCAAAAAGCATTCCAATACCCCGTTTGTATCTCTGTATCTCTATAGAAAAAAAGTTGGACCAAGCAAGTTTGTTGCTGCTTCCGTCTAGTGCGCTGGCCTAGTCTGATTATGATCCAACATATATCATGTTTGCAGCCGTAAGCTCCATGTGCGAGGGATTTGCCAACTTTTTCATCAATACAGTCATCTATTAAGATTACAGTATGTTAGTGTCAGCTGTCTCTCCTGTGTAATTAGAACCTTAAATCCATCAAAGAAGTCTTGTAACTCGAGAGCTGTATACCTTCGCTCAATTCATTGTTATGGGACATGGTAGGCCCTTTGTTTTTGGTCCAGACACATTGCATGACCTTGCAGTTCATTAGTACGCATTGTGGTTGTCCTTCTATGGGGAAACAGTTGTATCCAGGGCTCTCTATGCTTGATGGTGGTGAGGTAAGGACACTCAGCCTGTGATTTCATTCACATCAGCTTTGAAAGGGAAATTTGAATGATGTCCTTCTCAAGTGGGAATCAATTAACCTGCCGAAAGGAGTGAAGGGTTTGGGTGCTGCGAAGACTGCTCTCTCTCTCTCGGTTAGTTTATGTGTGTGTTTCTCTCTCTCTCTCTCTCTCTCTCTCTCTCTCTCTCTCTTTTAAAAAACAATGTCAGCAAAGCATCAAGATACAATAAATCCAAATATTCAGACAGTACACAAATGAACATTATATACATTATGAACATTACAGTATCTATCTTGTATACAGTGTGTGTGTGTGTGTGTGTGTGTGTGTGTGTGTGTGTGTGTGTGTGTGTGTGTGTGTGTGTGTGTGTGTGTGTGTGTGTCGGTCACTCACTGACCCTCAGGTTGTGGCATGTTACATACAGTACATACTCTGCAGCAAGATATGCCCGGTCTCCTGTATTTCTAATTGTGTGAGGTCATTCAGCTTTTTTAAAAATCTGAGATGACAGAGTTGAACTTGTTAAAATAAATGTTTCTTGTTTCATTACATGTTGTACATTGTAGGAGAAAGTGCATCTCTGTCTCAACCTCACCTGTTGAACAGTGACCACATTTTCTGTTTTCTTTTGGTTGCCATGATTTGTGTGTCTTCTGTTTCGATTGTCAGTTTGTGGTCATCTCTCTCTCTCTCTCTCTCTCTCTCTCTCTCTCTCTCTCTCTCTCTCTCTCTCTCTCTCTCTCACTTTCTGTGTGAGTGGTGTATGGATAGATCCACTCAATTTATTTATTTGGGCGATATGTTTTCAGTCTTATGACTCAACACAATTTAATTGAGACAGGAAACATTTAAATCACCTTGCCCCTCTGCATTTAAACTGCAGGTAATGGCAGACATATTTACTTAGAACCCACAGCTGGAGCCATTACTGGCTGCTGCGGTTTACTTTGGGCCCCTTGATGTCCAATGATGTCAACTCAATTTTTTTTTTTTTTTTTTTTTGCAATTGTACAGTTTAGTCCACATTCCCAATAGTAAACACACTTAAATATAATACAGTATATTTTAAAAGAAATAAAGAATTCCCACTGGCAAATGGGACAGCTCCACTGGTATATATGTACAGTATGCCTGTAGGTGCTTGTTGTTAATGCTGGATACACTCTGTTTTCACTCAGATTTGAACCCCAAATGTGTTGCCATTGATGGATTATAGCAGAATTTCCACCGGATGTTTATGAATGTCCTGTGTTCTAACATAACAGGATTTGGATGCTTACTATACAAAACATATCGTCAAAAGCAGCAGAGTGGTTTTCAAACAGTAGCCCTGCTTTCCGAATCGCATACTTTCTACTATTTAGTGTGGTAGAAAAAAGATTTAGGATGTCCCGATTCTTATGGCCAGATTTAGGATGGTTAGAAGTACCAGGATGTCTACTACATCCGGCCAAGATTTTTAGTGTTGAAAACAGCATCCTATTTGGGCGATTTGACCCATAATCCAGTGCGTACCTGAAGTGACGTCACATCGACAGAGCCTCCATATTAAAACAAACGGGGATGTGACGGATATAAAAGCAAGAGGCAAGATCAAGGCGCAATGTTATGATGAAATAAATAAGTAAAAGTATATCCCAATTGTGCCATACTGCATCCTAACTAGATCATTTTTATCGTCAGGTAGTATGTAGAATAGAAAAAAGAAAGAGTATACGATTCGGAACGCAGGGCAAATTTAACCTTTATAGGAAATAAGAATATTAGGATAAGGAATGAGTGATCAAATCAGGGCAGGGCAGAGCTTCTATTGTTCCTCCTAACTATGAGATACTAGACCATAGGCACCCACAAGGTGGATGTTCCAAGCCTGAAAAGGTGTTTCTTTGACATTGCAGGGGTTAGTAGCTTGCCGGGCATACCGTACTTGTGTTTGTGGATGTTATAAGAACAGATCAACTTACAGTTTAATCTATTCCTTAGTACTTACACTTTTACTTTGCTTTTACAAATGTGATATATGTATTAAACAAACTCTCCTTTTATGGCCTTATTCATATCCACAGCTTGACAGGCCTGCTGTGCAAGATAATAATGGACAATTGTAGAAAGTAATGCTGTCCGTCTATATTTTTTACTATTTTTTTTTAAAGCTAATGCTATCTTGCTTGAATAACACTTTGAGGTTTCTTTTGTTAAAGTCAATCAAAGCAGAGGAGTTGTAGGTTTAGGCCTTGGTGAACTGGTGATTTAAGACATATTGTAAGGACTTGAACAACACTGATGTTGTGAATGAGTTCAGTTAGCTCATAAATACCTGATGCCATGCATTGCATTTTACCATCTCAGTTATCTTTCTAAAAGCAGTGTGCTAAGCTGCATGTTGTGCATTTATTTTCCGAGGACACCACACTCACATGGGCACCCTCCCCCCATGCTATTTAAGAGTTATTTAAATGCATTACTAACGGCCCAACCTTTGCACTTGTTGCTGGCGGCTTCTTGTAAGGATGACAATTGAATTTGAAGCATCACTTTAACACACTGCATTCTAAAGTAATGGAGGCACAGATGTTGTTTAGCGTCGTCAGTCAAGTCACTTTCATGAGATAAGTGTGCAGGATAAATTAAACAGGCAATCTGGCGCTGTGCCCCCCCTCACCCCCATCCACACACACACACACACACACACACCCACACACACACAGTCGAGGTTTCATCACTTCCAAGGACATAACATATTTCCTGGAGACTTGCCCTAACCATAACCATTACTTGTATAACCATTACCATTATCATTACCCTAACCCTAACCTTAACATAAACCTAAGTCTACCCTTACCTTAAGGAAGTCTTCACCTTGAAATGTGATTCATTACGTTATGGGGACTTCCATCACAATATCACTATGTAATCAGACTTATGTCCCCACAACATGAGTAAAACAGGCCCACACACACACACACACTCACCCCCATCCTTCTCTCACTCCTTGCAGTGCCTGACAACAAGTTCCCCAAGGAGGCCTTCTCCGTCAGTGCCACGGACGAAGCAGCTAACGCAGTGGAGGAGCAGGAGGATGTGGATGAGTGCCAGCTGTACCCGGGCCAGCGCTGCCAGCACACCTGCACCAACATGTGGGGCTCATACCGCTGTGGCTGCCACCAGGGCTACATACTGCAGCAGGACGCTCACTCCTGTGCACCAGGTATGGTGACTCCCATTGGAATGTGGATTGACACATGCGTGCCAAAGTGCGTACCTTTTTCATCTAAATGAATGTTGGTTACATTAAAGCCATTGCTGAATGAGTTGACACAAAGTCTACCAGCTCCTCAAAACTCTCTGGTGTCACCCCTAGACACTGATAGGAGCTCCAGAAGCGCCCACAAAATGTTTCAGTGGTTTATTCTGTTGTTAAAAATAAATCTGGACGTGCAGCAGAAGGTATAGAATCCATGTGAAATCACCTAATGCTAGGTTAACCCTTCATGTTCTTTCGGCTTTGTCTCGTTCCCATGTGCCAGTGAGCCCTGACGAGGACAACACAGTGAGAGAGGAGGGCCCTGCTGCTGCGCTGCCTACACAAACTACTGCTACAATCACTACCACCAGCACCAGCACTGCCCGCTTCAATCCATGTGCAGGTAACGCCAACATTGCAATAGCAATGCATTGATATATGCAACATTATGTAGGCCTACAAGCAAACGGGAAAGATTAGTTGATTAATTGATCACTCGACTGTCAAAATGTATTTTTCTATCGACAATTTTGATAATAGCCATTTTGAATGAAAATATGCTGATTTCACTGACAAACGTGTTCAGTCACAGTTGATGTGCTGTGTTTACACCGCCGCTACTACTTGAATCTGGATCAAGGAGGAGATTGGCGGTGCAAAAAGCCAGGGGCCTCATTTATCAACAGTGCGTAGAAAAGGTTCTAAATTCACTCTTACGAATGAAATTTAGTATGTGCTTAAGTACAAAAAAATCGGTATTTATCAAACGTGCGCTGGCCTATCGTACGCACACCAGTAAGTCATCAATGTTGATAAATCCCACATGTTCTTAAGTGTCATACTCGTTCACGCTCAGATAATTTGCATTCAGAAACGCCTCCAATTAATATGGTCACAACACATCCCTTTATCAACCATGTGAATGTGTTTTATCACTCTCCGCCACAATGGCAAAGAGCCGAGGGTAACGAAAAGAAACTTCTCCAACACAGAAATGGAAACCCTTGTAAACGAGGTTGAATCAAAGCGAAACATATTTTGTTGGCTCACCTAGTGCAGGCATTAAAACAAAAGAAAGCTTGCTGCATGGGAAAATGTGATATTTGTTGTTAGGCAACGGCATTGTTTTGGGTCCGCGATCTGACAACTATACGTACAGTCATTCATAAACTCTTTCAATAAATAAGAGATGAAGATAAATTCCTAACAACATTAGAGTTACTAAGACCCTGTTTCCACCTGGCATTAATATGTGGTTCTGAGGAATCCGATCGTTATATGTAAATGTAATATGCTTGTTCACACCTGGCCTTAACAATGCGTCTTCTATGCGCGTTTGCGATCCGGATTCGAATTCCCCGCGCTGTATGGAAATCAGCTCGTACATAATTTCCGCTTATACACTCCATCTTCAATGTTTTCTGTTTTCTGTTGTCTGTTTACCTGCAACGGTGCACTTTTATGACGTGAATTGTCGCGTGAATGAGTACGCGTTTCCGCCCAGTCACTCGCCGCAGTTGAGTGGGCGGGGCCTAATGTGTATGAGATGCGCATACGCGTTTCCACTGTTAATGGGTATGTGGATAAGTGGTCTCAAACCACCTCAGAATGTGGATAATTTCAATGCGCATTCAATGCGCATTGAGCGTGTTTCCACCTGTAGTTAGCGCGATCGGATCCTAAAAACCACATATTAATGCCAGGTGGAAACAGGGTCTAAGTGAAATGAGTGATTGGCGAGTCTGGCGAGTCACCGCGGCTCATCCAGCTCAACTGACAGCTGAGTGCTGTCAGATGAGACACATAGAGCATCGGAGGGAACCTCCGCCTCAAAACATGTAAACGTGTGACAAATTTAATGAATAATCAATTAGAGCTTACCTAAAAATAAGTGAGCCATATAACTATTTATTGTATTTAGGATTTTAGCTCATTTGGATGCTGTTTTGACCGGCTGTTTTCATTGATAAAGCCTATTGGGGATATTATCTACTTTCAGTTTCATTAACCTACTGAGTCGCCACAAAACGTGATCAGTGTTCTTAAAGAAACTTAAGATTATAAAACAAGAGGTCCAAAACACAGATGATGATTAAACAAACAAATGTATGACTTTAAATTACGTTGACACTCTTAAATGCTTTGCTTTGCGCTTGTAATATCGCTATTCTACCACTAGATTCTGTTCGTAAGCATGGTCAGAGCTGTGCTTGAATTTGCACACATTCCTAAGTCTAAGTACATTTTGGTAAATCCCATACTTTGCGTTGCAATGTTCTTACGCCCTCCTTATGCACAGATTTGTGCGTAAGTACGGTTGATAAATGAGGCCCCTGCAGCCTGCCAGAGCCTGCACTCCAACAAAAGCCCTTGCTCCTTCAAAGTGTTAGTTATATAAGAACATCCTGAACAATGCATCGCACAGCCTGCTGACACTTCACCGCTGCAGAGGTTATAGTGGGGAGAAGGCTGTTATGTGAGAGTGTGAGGGGAAAACAGCTCCTGGTCCACGGCAGGGCTATAGTGCGTAACTTTTTAGAGTCTTGTGTTTAGCGAAAAATGTCGGCGCAGCACTCTGTTTATTGTGTGGTGTTTTTCCTCTTCATTGAATTAATCAGTGGGCTACACTCTTCAGGTACGAAAATATTGATAAATCACCGGTTTGTGCGTGAAACGTTTGTACGCACAGTATAAGCACAATTCTGTTTGTACACACTGTTAGTAAATGAAGGCCAATGTGAGTGAATGACTGTCCTGGACACGGAGCTGTGTGGAATCCGAAGATGACTGTGATCATGCTGCTTGTGTTTTTGTCTCTTTTCAGGAAACGGCCCATGCAGTCAGCAGTGTGCGGTGGTGGTGGGCCGGGCGCGCTGCTCCTGCTTCCCAGGGTTCTCACTGATGACAGGGGGACACAACTGTGAAGGTAAGAGCTACTGGTGCTCCTTCTTCATGTGATACTGTTGGCAGTAATTGGGACGATCAGCAATGGTATCCTCCAATGGATCTGTGAAACATCGTCTAATCGTGATTTAAAGGTCACCGTATATGCAAAATGCAGACCTCTCTCTTTCTCCACCTCCACGTTTCTAAAAAGCATGTGTTCAATACCCCAGTCAGATTTCTCTCCCCTTATGATGTCATAAGCGTTTCAGACACAGGCTGAAAAGAGGAGATTCAGCAATGGCACTGTGACAAAGGGTATTTTGGACATTACACCATGAAAACAGTTACTAGAAGAAACCCAAATTATACTTTTTAATAGTTTTCTTCAAAATATAGTAGTTAGCTTTTGCAGTTAAACATAAACATTCTTTTTTACCTTCTTACCTTCTAAGTCTTTATCGGACCATAAGACGTCCAGCAGTGAAGGAATCCTGAAGTACTTTTAGAAGTGACTCCTTTAAACTACCTTTGTATTTGTTTTAACATTTTATTTTGAAAAAACTGTAGTATCTGTGTGCTAACTTCAGCAAGTCCAACGCAGTTTGAGACTTTCCCTGCGTTCCAAATCGCATACTCTTTCTTTTTTACTATTCTTCATACTACATCCGACGATAAAACTAATCTATTTAGGATGCAGTAGCATACTTTTGGGACATACTTTTACTTATTTATTTCATCATAACATTGCACCTTCTTCTTGGCCAGATGTAGTAGACATCCAGGTCTTTCTAACCATCCTAAATCTGGCCACAAGAATCAGGACATACTAAACAGTAGAAAGTATGCGATTCGGAATGCAGGGCCAATTATTGCGTTTGTGGGTTGCTTGAATACCGTACAATGATATCCCATCCAACTAAAACGTCCTTACAGTAACACTTGTCTGCTGAAAAAGTGAAAAGATTGTAATGGTCCATCGCGATGATTCACGGTGGACATTGTCAAAGTCCTGTTTGGTACATCTCCCAACCCTAGTTCACAATGCTTGCGTGTCCCTTAATAATGTGCCTATGTTCCCTCAAGAAGTGTTAACACAATGTAACAAACATCCCAATGCCATCAACAATAGCACTCACTCAATCACTCTCTTGCTCACTCACTCACTCACTCACTCACTCACTCACTCACTCACTCACTCACTCACTCACTCACTCACTCACTCACTCACTCACTCACTCACTCACTCACTCACTCACTCACTCACTCACTCACTCACTCACTCACTCACTCACTCACTCACTATTGAAATAAATGATTCACAACAACAATAACAGGCACATGCAGCCATGACAACAGAACAGAAAGGGCACTGGAGCAGTTTTGTTCAGAGTTTGGGACACCTTTTAATTGGATGCAGTCGCTCATGAAGGGAGGGAAAATGCAGGTATTGTGACACTAAACAATACATCCACTGATTGGGCTCCTATACTAGACCATGGAGCATTAGTCAGCCATAGCCAATTACTGTGTGGCGGCTATAGCTGCAATAATAAACACTAGGCATCTCACATAGCACCTGTGTACTTAGCTACTTTCCTTTCATAAAGCTCTGTGTAACAGTAACAGCTCTGACAGGTGTAGGTTCAAAAGTCACAACTGCAGTTTGCTGTTGTGAAAGCGTGTGTCACCTAGCAAACACACAACTGAGAAAAAAGTGTACATTTGTTTTAACATTAATGCACAATTGATTCCACATAACATTTTGGAGTCAAAACAAACTACAGTGTGTGTGTGTGTGTGTGTGTGTGTGTGTGTGTGTGTGTGTGTGTGTGTGTGTGTGTGTGTGGTGTGTGTGTGTGTGTGTGTTCATGGTGATGGAAGGAACATGTGTTTTTAATAGCTTTTGGATAAGTGGAGCTTCTATACCACAGAGGAAGAAGATATATCTGGCTTGATTGGATACACACACACACCAAACTTGTCAGTGGGAATACTTTCATTCTTGATTTGTGTCATTTCAAGGAATGTGTTAACAATAAGAAAGCATGTAGAATACCAGTGCTCCTTAGGCATAGTGACATTGTGGAGCAATTCACTTCTAAAGAGCCAACTATTTTTCACAGGGGTAGGTAGACGGAGACCAAAACAGAGCTAAAAGAGGGAGAATATTTAACTTCAACTCATCGGGTGGCCAAAAAACACAACTGGATGTGTACAAAGGCAATTGGCAGCAGGTTATAAGTTATATTTAGCTCAGACTAATGTAGTCTAATACAACATACCCTGCAATTAAATCTTTCGTGACGTGATTCAAGTTGTCCAAGAAAGATGTGGATTCAAATGGTCATTTTGGAAGCTGTAGTTTGCCCTGCTGTTGAATTGTGTTGTAATACTGAGAGGTGTTGTCTAGTGATTTGGTTCCCAGCATTGCTATGAATGATTGATTAAGTTGAGCTAAAAGATTTTTCTTACACCCTGAAGCAGATGAATACATAACTCGTAAAAATGTAACAGGTTGATATAAAAATGTCCCTGCTCACCAAAAATAGGCTTGTTGAAAGCGCTGGAGCTGAGAATCATTGTGCAATGAAGGGAAAAAAAGCATTTACTATGGTAGTTCTGTTTTATTTTCACCCAGCCAAAAGTCTATCAAATAGATAGGACATCTACATTAGACCTCTCCCTACAAGAGAATGTAATTCCACGCCAAAGACCATTTTCCTTGGATGGCCTTACACTAATACATTTTCTGCAGCGGTTTATAAAATTGATCCATGAATGTTCGAGATGGGCGAAAACTTGGCAGAAATGTTGCCTTGTGAATTAAAGAGATGTATGTTCCAACTCTGGAAATCGTGCAAATTGTTTGCTTGTATGAATGCTTTCTCTGAGAGCATATGCCGCTTAAAGCAATAATGCGTAACGTCTGTCGCCTCCATGAGGAATTCTGAGTAATGACAACAACACTGTTGGCGCAGGTGAACCTTTCGTGATCCCGCATGGATGTTATACTTTCTGCTTGTACGTCCAGGTTTTTTCTTAGCAGTAGAATTAACAACGGAAACATTTCTTGGGCGCTTATTGGGATTTTTTTCTGAGCTCCTGCGCCAATGTGACACCAGTTTGCAAACGCTACCATACTGAAAAATACAGAGAGAGCTTTGTGGAGCTGCTAGGCTTAATCAACTTTGTGTCAACTCGGTTTGGAGATGGCTTGAATGTAACTGAAACTTATTTTATATGAAAAAAGAACGCACTATAGCTTTAAATACTGAAAATAAAAGATTTCCCTGCAGTTGTGACAGTAAATGTATACACTGGAAATGCATTCCTGGCCGGGTGTATTGAATGTGTCAGTCAGCAGAGGGGATAATACCTCTGGATGCATAAGCACTACATGGGAGTTAGTGTTTCCCCTCTACTCCTATCACTATACAGTCAGACAGTCAGAGAGCAGAATGAGGACTTTCTCTACCAAAGTGTTCCCACATGTGAAACTGTGGGTGGGCAACATTTGGGTTTGGATTGGCTTGAAACAAAGCAAATAGCACTCCAAGATGTGAGTGTGAGGAGGACATTTGGGTATTTGATGGAGACGTCAGTAGACCATGAAGTCAACTATAAAGTACCTGTTGTAGGAACAGACTGTGTAATAAACCCTGTGAAGCATTAAAGGTGGAGTCAGGGATTCTGTAGAATGCTTCGGTGAATATCCCCTCATGATCGGCTACCTGTCCTACTGTGTACTGTGTGGGCTGAAACAAAAAGAAAAGACAGTGTTAATACACAGCTTAGGCCGTACATTTCGTAAACTGGAATGTAAACGAAGGGTATATTAACAAAAGGGGCTACATTGTAGCTAGCAACATGTCAGTTATGCTACAGAGCCTAGGCACTGGATTATTATTTTTATTTTTTTTCAGCGCACACATGTCAAGGAGATATTCACTGATTGTGACAACAAGCGGTCTCCAGAATCAGGTTCATTCAGCTGCATACAGTATGAGTATGAATGAATGTGTGTGTGTGTGTGTGTGTGTGTGTGTGTGTGTGTGTGTGTGTGTGTGTGTGTGTGTGTGTGTGTGTGTGTGTGTGTGTGTGTGTGTGTGTGTGTGTGTGTGTGTGTGTGTGCGCGAATAAGCCAGAATCCTTCCAGAGTGTCAACCTGAGTTGGGATGTGTGGAAGAGAACCTTATACACAGCCTGAATTCTATGTGTTAATCAATGCACTGCCCTCTCAGACATTATCTCAGGTTCTGAATGGATATTTTCAAGTTTCCAAGGCAAACAAACACACACACACACACAAAGCACACAAAACAAATCATCAAAAACATCACAGTGGTTTCTGGCTTTAACACATGGTCGGTGCGGTTGCCACCTTCACCCGTTTATGAAATTCACTCCCGAGGTCTAAACAAAACCGTCGCGGGCAGGGGTTTGGATATGTTTTGCATTCCGCATAATAGTGCATGGAGATCAGATTTCCAGAGTTATTTGGTGGATAACTTTGAAGGAGACCTTGCACTAGATAGAAAGTGAGGCCCCATATGTTATCCTCCCTGTGGCAAACATCTTCTTTAGGTTTACACGGCTGGGATTTTTGCCCTGTTATTCTTCTGTGGAAGATTTTTAACATCCATCGGCCACATTGTTTTCATACTGGTGAAACCTGCCCAGACAAACAAAGAGAAGTCTCGTGGTCCAATCCAGGGTGAAGGTCTCCTCTTTTTTAACTGTTGCACTCAAAATGAAAAAATCATTAAAAAAAATGGATTTAATCCCATAGAGTTTTGATTTAGGGCTGTAGAGATATTCCAATAATGTTCCGTTTTTAAAGGTACTGTACGGAGAAGGCATTGGTGATTTTTTTAGAGCAGACTTGGTAGAAATAGAATATAATATTCAAAATTATTACATTTTAATTAGTATTAAATCGCTTGAAAAGAAAATGTATTACCTTAAAATTTGCATTTTATATATATACATAGGAGCGGGGTGTCCTCCACAAAGGCTGCCCATGTTGACCCACCATGTTGCTACAGTAGCACAGAACAGACAAACCTAACGGCCTTATGCGTTAATTTATATAGTGTGGGCGTCCTGGGGAAATGCACCTGTTGGAATACGAAAAAAAGTACTATAGAATAAATAACTATATACCTTCACTTCATCACTTCATATTATGGAAAGACTTGAGGCAGTGGTGGATGGTGTCATCTTCACTAACTAACTTATTGTACTTGAAGGCCACCATAGCTCATGTACATTTTCCCAAATGGAGGGATAGACACAGAGCATTGCAATCTATAACTTTCACCATTAGATGACACCAAAATAAATCAATATTTCACCCTGTACCTTTAAAGGGCGGAATAGTATCACTTGAGGTGTTATGTTCAAAAAGAGCACAACGACAAGTGCATGCAGCCTTATGGCAAAATGGTGTTTCCATAACCTTAAAAAAAGTGGTTTGATTGTTGCCCTTTGGTGCAATGGTGGATAAAGTTGCCTCATGATGTGCTATTAAATGGGTGAACACATTTCTTTGACTTTTCGATGAGAATATTTGAGGTCCGTTTGAAAGAGAAAATGACATTAATGAATTTAAATTCTTGGTCCACTTTCTTATTTTTTCCCCCTGAACAATCAACAGTATCTGGTGTCCTTCCTCTGCCAATGTAGTTGCTCAGTTGTCATGGAGATGTTATATTTGTAATCTAGGCTTTGACGCAGAAAATTGGTTAGGGAGCAATATAAGCACCATTCTTTTTCTTTTTTTTTGCCCAATTCTTTTGACATGCTGTTCTGAATATGAAACGTATGCATCAATCACACAGACCGTGAAAAGGAGAAAATAAATTTAAAAGATTGGAAGTGGTGAAGGGGACTGGTGGGGAGGATTATGATGAATCAATTTAAACCCTTTATGGGA
Organism: Ammodytes marinus; assembly: GCF_949987685.1. NCBI lineage: Eukaryota > Metazoa > Chordata > Actinopteri > Uranoscopiformes > Ammodytidae > Ammodytes > Ammodytes marinus. The sequence goes on from NC_137233.1 coordinate 32,630,003, forward strand.
TTACCCAGCACTTTTTCTGCGAGTCCAGGAACAGAATTTTTGCAAAAGGTGCTCTTGAATCGGCCGTGAGTGACCGTGCAAACTTGTACGTGCTTTGTACTTTGGGATGGAAATATAGCCCTAGATTTGTTTAGTTTATCTGCAACCCTTTATCTGCACAACTTTATCCCATCATTGATGATTGCGAGAAAAAAAACAGATTTAAAGTTTGTGATCCTTGAAATTCCACCAGCCTCCAACTGTGTAACCCTAACCCTCCTGTCTCAAACCAAATCTGCAAATAAGCCAAGGCTGACTTCATCTACCTCAGCTTGAATTTTTCTAAATAATCTCACCGTCTGCTGGATCTGGTGTGAAAGAAGAACAGGGTGGATTTCATGGTAGGCAGGGTCAGAGTAATACAGTCTATGGGTCAGAGCCGTTGATCGGCGCTGGCTGCAGCAGCTTTGTTACTATCGTGACATCATAGCAGGGGGACCCTTAGGACAGCTTGCTACCCCAACGAAAGGGTGACACAAATAGTCAGGTATGCTTATTTTGGTACCCTTTCCAGCTTTTGACAGTGGAAATGCAAATAAATGTGTGCCGAGCCACACAAACACGAACTGCTCAGTGGAAGCAAGGCTTTATGCTGCCAGAAACTTTCCCTGTGCAGAGCCTATGTCCTCTTGATGGGATTCTTCAAAAATTGCCATCACTCCTCTGTTCCACTAAGTATTTCTCCAAAAAATAGTCTCTGTTTCCAACTTGTATTTGGATTACTTCACTCTTGTGCAACTGTGTATTAATGTGGCTGTCCCTGGGGACCAGTTAGGGAAGGTAGGAACCTCGAGGCGATAGGCACACTTTTCCCTTTTTTTTACCCTCCTCTGAATGACGCACTGGAAATAACGCTGGCCTCCAGAGTGGAAGAAGAAGGCGACTTTCTGCACCACTGGCACCACACAAGCATTGGATACAATCCCTAGGCATGACCCAGAGGACCAAGCAGACATTGCACCCTCAGTGTGACTTTCCCCCTGGAAATATCCCTACAACGAAGACAACAGATGTCTCTCGGTTGCTAGAGCAGGGCCCAAAAGACCAGTTCACTGCCTGTGTCCTGAAGACTCTCAGACTCCTAGAAATCGCTATTTTTAGTGAGTAAGAGTGACAAATGGGTTTTGCCCGCAACACTACAGAGGCGTTGTGTAATACCATGAATGATATGCTTAAAGCTGTGAGAGGTGACGCTTGTGTAGATCGCAGAGGGTGAATTGCCTTACGGGAAAATAGATGAAGACCTTTACACACACGCGCGCCAGGTATGCTCTGAAAACCTCAGATCAGTGTTTTTTTTCCATCTCTCCCACTCCCTGTGGGAAGGTGTTGTAAGGCACCACGGTTCATTCAGATGTCCCTGTAGCAATAGCTTTTGGTGGAGAAAGGCATTTTGCAGCAAGGCACTGCCAACCGATACAAAGGCAACACAGGAAAATATGTTGGCCTCTTGTGCTTGCCTTTTGTTGTTCAGCCCTGGCTCCTTCATGAACCATTGTAAAACACCTTTTTTTCAAGTACCTCTGCGAAAAGCTCAATATTTGTCCTGACCGCCACACTCCCGAGTTCCTGCACTCACACAAGCGTGCAGATACACACATAATGATCCCATGCCAACACTATCAGCGCATCCACGTAATCGGCCACGCACTGCGATGCATGATAAGGGAAATGCAGCAGTTTGATAAAGATGAGCCAAGACATGAGCAACAATCCACTGTCTCTGTATAAGCCCATCAGTATCATAAATCATCAGCTGCCTGTGGTTTGACCGATAAAACGATTTAGAATGTTTTGCAGCTGTGTATTTATTTCTCACAAACATGCACAATGCTTAGCTTCTGCCAGAACCGGATATTTTAAATTTGACTCTGGATTTACCAGGCAACAACTGTCAAAAATTCAACATAATGACTATCCAACTGTGGACACATTCTGTGAGGGTAATTTGTGTAGTTTCAGTCAGTTGAACAATAACAACAAGTCTTCATTTAGTCCAGCTAAAAGTGAATGGCCTTTTTTATTTATTTTTCTGCCACCACATATACTTCACCTCATTCAAAAACAGAAATAAAATGAGAGAAAATAGGAGACATGTAATTATTTTTGATGATGGGAATTTAAATGGATTATTAATTAGTTGAAATCATATTTGCATAAAATGTGCCTTCTAGCTCATGTAGTATTGCACTTTAGGCTTAGAAAGTCAGCTGAAACCTACTTATATAATGTAAACGTTGGTAATAATAGGTGCTAAATGCTGCAATCCTTATGGAAGTTTTAATTATGATGGTAAACCTATGAGTGACCTATTGTCTATTTGCATCAAGCTGACGCCGAACAACATTAGAATTCATTTTGGGTTGTGTTTTTCTCCAAAATTCGCCCTCGTTGTAGTTACATTTTGATCCCCAAATAGCTGTTTCTTCAACTGGGAAATGTTCCACCTTCTAATCCAGCTAGTTGGCTAACTTTGTCTGTCTGCTGTTTGGTGCTGGGCAGGTAGCAGTGTGCAAAGTGGCTTTATCAGTGTGTTACTGAAAACATATGCCTGATGCATCTGGATAATGGATAAATGAGAGCACTGAAATTGAACCAGATTTAAAAGAAAATGTACATTACATGTCTTTTAGCAGATGCTTTTATCCAAAGTGTCTTAAAACTGGAGGTAGGCAGTTAGTATTAAGGATATTGCCTAAGTGACACTCACTGGACATGCCCTGTCTGTAAGGGTATCGAACCCTGGTTTTCCGTAACAAAATCACTGGTGGTACTCACTGAGCTATCCATCCATCAAATCAATAAAGTTGCATGCCATTAAAATCCAAAACAATGAGCTGCAAGAAAATAAAAGGCTCCATCAGCTAATCATTTTTCCTTGCGTTCCTCATAATCCTCCGATCCATTGTTTAAGGTCACCTTTTATACAAAATGCACTTTTTCATCATTTTTCAACATTAATATGTGTCCCAAGTATACTCCCAAAGAATGGGAAAAAACTACTTTCTGTCTTTTTCTCCACTTTTTCTGATAATGTGTTCAAATCCCCAGCAGTGTGCCTCCCTCGATGACGTCATACAGGGAGAAGCCACGCCCCCTCATTACCAACCTAACTTAGTACTACCTCCACCTGTGATAAGCACACCCCCAGATATCAATGAATCCAACTGGCAGTTATAATATCGGCCCTTGGTTTGTATAGCCAGAGTTGCCTAGCACTTTCCTAGTATGCCTTAATATACTCATAGCTATTATAATGTCTTTCTTTGTTAGTTTCTCTTTTATTTTTTTTTAGCTGCATGCTGACTCATTGAGCCCCATCATGGTGACAGTCATATGGGGAGTGGGGGGGGGGTTATGTTTAGGGCCTTGTCCATCAGCATCCACTGAGAGTTTACTTAACCTTCACGTCATAGTCACACTCTTATGTCCCTCTCCCACCATCATTTACTCACACACAGTCACCCCTTGTTCTTGGTTTCCGCAGATGTGGACGAGTGTGGGACCAACACCCACAGTTGTCGGGCCGGCAGCGAGCGCTGTGTGAACACGGTGGGCTCATTTGTATGCGAGCGGCAGGTCACTTGTCCCGCGGGCTACCGGCGGAGGAGCGGTGTCTGCGAGGGTGAGTTCATTGTTCCTGACGCATTCCATTAAGACAATTTAGCCAGCAGTCACTTCCAGGGCCACTGAGGTAGTCAGTGGAGAGATGCTGCTGACCATGTCCCCCCGACTCCTTCCACAGACAGGCCAGGAATTTTAACTTCTTTTTTTTTAAGTGGTAAGAGAGAAAATACAAGACAGAAAAGGACAGTATAGAAAAACCGTCCAACCCTATTGCCAGATAATAAAGTCAGTATCGGAAGGTTCTACAAAACCTGCATTCTTTAGTTTTTTCGTTCAACACTTTGATAAATACTTATTTTGGCTTTCTTGCCGTGAGTTAGGTTTAGACGATGTATAAATCTCTCAGATCTGTTTGGTGCATACTGTTAGGATTTACAGTATAGGACTGGAGCTTGGTGAAGCACACAGACCTAACAGTAAAAATCTAAAGCTCACTAATAAAGAATGTATGTCTTGTTAGTCCCTGTCTTGATTGTTTGTTTGTTTTGTTTTGTTTTGTTTTGTTGTTTTGTTTTTTCCACAATGTCTTGTTTTTAATGATTTTATGATGATTTTATGCTCTGTAAGGTGACCTTGGGTGCCTTGAAAGGCGCCTATGAATTAAATGTATTATTATTATTATTATTATTATTGTTGCTTTAATCGATACAAAAAGAGAAGTTATTTATGGTGAGTGTGTAGTGTAGTGTAGTAGTGACAACCTAATGCATGGTTAAGGTTTAGAAAAAGCTTCTGGTTACGTAAACACATGGGCAATGGTAGATTTGATTTGACAAAAACTCTGGTCTCCTCAGTGAGTCATAAGTAAGGCCACATGCCTGTACCACCCTGACCGCCATTGCCTTACTTTTCCCCTTACTGCATGGGGCACGCCCTTTATTGGCACTGTACTGTTGACCAGGAGCCGATACCTGATACTTATAGGGACTTAATCCATCTAGCTGAAACACAGAACACTCATTCATATGTAGCTGCAGCCTTCGTGCTGTGAGGTTCCACGCATTACCTACAGTGTATTTCCACTTCATAACACAACCTGACATGTACGTTTGGCCAAGGTTAACTTTGTGTTGTGTTGGTGTGTAAGTCAGTGTTGCTGGATCCAATTTGGATCCAATAACCAGCAGGGAACAAGTCCAACTCTCCCATAATGAGGGGCGACTACGTCATAGACAAGCATGCACACAGGCTATTCTGGTCCTAAAGTTTTATCATCACATCCTCTCTATTGTTGTTTCTAATTGTGGAGCTGAGAAGCAAGAATAAGTTGTCCTTAAAGGGCCCCTTGATGCAAGACTGGAGCACACCATGAATAGTAATGTGTCCTGGCATTCTTGATGGCGTCCTGTATTCTAATAAGCTCATCAGCAGGAACGGTATATATTTAGACAACTCATTGTCAACCTTAAACCCTTCTCAGATGAACACTATCAGCATGTGTGACAGAAGTATCAAAAATATGTTTAAATGTTTTCCTCTGATGATCATGAATGAGTTGTGAAAGCAAACGATACCACCAGCTTAAACAATGCTATTTTTTATACAGTTAATGCCTTTGCCCGATTTAAATACATTACCTCCTCACGACACATCTGTGTTTTTATACTGCACGCTTGTGGCGTAAAACACTACCGCTTTAGTCCAAGAAGGGCGCTAGAATCAACAGAGACTGAAAGCATCCTTGTAGCTACTTAAATCACAGAGTTAAATGAATATTGCACTATTTCTCATTGCAATTTCCCGTACTATACTGTGACAATTGTTATGTGTGTGGTCATGACTTAAACCCAGCCCGGGTCTGCAAGGCGTCCTTAAGAGCCATGCTTAATGTCTTTGGTTGGCCCCAGTGGTGGTGTTGGAGCTCCATTCGAAATGCCCAGGTTCAGTGTGTAACAGGCCAATCACCCATAGAGGCAGCATTGCTCGGGCAGTAAAGCACTCTAAAGCTCTGTGACTTGTGTTCACCAGCCCTTTGGCACCAGGGAAGACCAATCAATGTAGCCAGATAATGAAGGCAATCTTTAGTCGAACGTCCAATAGGGTGAAAACTCATTAGATGCATGAATAATAAGACGAAAGAGCTCCACTATGCTATTGGAAATACTATGAATGTCTCCCTCTGATGATGATTAGAGAAAAAGAGTCAAATTAAGAACTTCCTTTGGTGTGCCACAGAAAAAGCCTCAGAGGACCCGATTACAATCCTGAGAAACGGGCTTGTGGCACAATAGAACACACCATCTGTTTAAACTACTCCCAATCGCTCATGATGTTTTAAATCACTGTCACTTGAGAATTTATGTTCAACTTCTGTTAACTTAATTGCAGAGTCGGAACAAGTGATATATTTTTTTTCATGGGGGAGGGATTTTTATTCTTCTGGAGTTAAACTGAGAAAGTTTGGATTTTCTTGGATGCTGCTCATGTTTATTCTGTGCTTGAGCCACAGTGCCACCTGCTGTGTCTAAGCTGAGAGCTCAGGCCGAGAGTGCAGATTTCAAACTCTTTACGAACGAATCAAGTGACTCCCTTTAATCCATTTTCTATCTGTTGTTTTTTTTTTCTTCCAGACATTGATGAATGTGTTCTCAGGACCCATAACTGTGGTATGGGCCTGGTGTGTGAGAACACACTGGGCTCCTTCCAGTGCAATCCCAAGCCCAAGTGTATCAGCGGCTTCACACAGGACGCCCATGGCAACTGCATCGGTGAGAGAAAATGGAAACTCACAACTGATGACCATTAAAACAGCTAATAGAGAGTGAAGGGACAATCTGTCTGTTGAATATAAAGCTTCTGGTTCGTTTAGGTTAGCATAAAGACCGGTACGACAAAGTGTCAGGTACATCTCAGCTGATATACAGAGTCATACAGAGTACAACACGCTTTTAGCAGGATGACTCCCAGTAGATTGCACATACAATACATTACAGATCCAGGATAGGAGATATTCACTCATTTTGACAAACAATTACTATGGCATCAAGCATTCTCCAGAATCACTGACTATAACTTTAAACTTGACTTAATTTGTTAATATCAATAAGTAACTTTAAAATCAAAATCATATTACATTTGTTATCCTATTCCCTATGTGTTAACCACCCATATCCACCTTCCTACTTGCAATGTAGGCCTATTGAATCTACAGCTCATATTGGGGACCCTTATAAATCAAGAAGACATGATCACAAGGAAAGACTGTTATGTTAAAATGACTGGGATAAGTGGACAGAGGTACCAATGTTATGCAGTACTGTCCTTCTCTCCATCTTGAGCTTTGATTGTCTCTCTATCTGTTTCTTGCAGACATAAATGAGTGCAGCAGCTTGGGTGAGCCGTGCAGCGCGGGCTTCAACTGCATCAACACAGTGGGCTCGTACAGCTGCCAGCAGAAGGTGGTGACGTGCAGCAGCGGCTACCAGGCCGGCCCCGACGGAACCAAGTGTGTCGGTGAGATTTGACAGTTTTTTTAAGCACAGCGGAGTGGATGGAGGAGGCTGGGAACTGTGAGAAGATGTTTACTAAAAGCATTGGTGTTGTATTTGTTTTGGCCAAGACACAATTGCTCAAATGCATAGTTACAGAATGCATGATAAAGAAGACTAAATGGTCAGTTATATGGAGACCAACATCGTATGAAATGCATTAGAAAAAAATGGAAATTAGTTATACGAACAAACACAGCCGAAATATATTGTATATAGTATAGCAATTAAATTGTCAAATTATAGAGTGTTTAAAACTAGCATCATTATTATGATTTTTCCAGTTTGCATGTGATTGGTATTGTGCTATTGACTCTGGTGATCCTCCACCTTTCTGAAACCTGTGTTCAAAAATCTGATTTTTCTATCACCCAATGATGTAATAAGGGGAAAGCCAAGTCCCCTCATTACCAACCTATATTAGAACTACGTGCCAAACAGAGCAGACTGGGCTTTTGGAAGTCAGGGCTTAAAGGGACATTCGCTCAAACGGAGCGTTTCAGAGAGAGGCTGAAAAGAAGAGCTCTAGCAATGACACTGTGAGAAATATAAAGGATATTTTTGGACACAACACCATAGAAACAGTTGCTAGTTGATACCCTTAAATTACAGTTTCTAACCTGACAATTAGCATAATATGTGACCACTAAGGCCAAATGTTAGGATTGCTATGACCTTATGTCAATAAGTTACAGACCACAAATTACAATTGTGTGTACATTTTTGAGTGTGTTTGTGTTTGTACTGTGTCTGATTGTGTGTGTGGAGCTGTTTAAGATAAACCCAGTCAGAGTGGTTGTCCTTGCTGAGGTTGCCTTATCTCTTTCTCTCCGCCTGTCTAGACATTGATGAGTGTCAGATGGGGACACACCGCTGTGGAGTGGGCCAGATCTGTCACAACCTCCCTGGAAGCTACCGCTGTGACTGTCAGACAGGCTACCAGTACGACGCACTACGTAAAGTCTGCACAGGTAACGTATAGTATGAGTGGCTGGGTCGGGTGTGTGTGACGGTGACGTAACCGGCCGTAGAAATCATTAGTAGTCATTTTTTTACATTTCGGTTCAATTCATGATTGCAAAGCATACATACACCTGCGTAGATCAATTAAAAAATGGCCGAAAAGGCGTAGGCTGAAAAAACCTCCTCTTAAGTGATGGTATTACCAGGCTGAAAACTATTTGAAGACTACATCCATTGTTATCAGGATTTTTGATTTTTTTTTCGAAACAAAATAGAAATGTCACATTGTCATAATAATAATGTCATAATGATAATATGGGAAATGGTATAATCACATATAAATGATACACATAGCTTCTTTTTCTTTTAATTGTCTGCCTGTGCGGGCGAGGATGAACACTGGACCATCTGGGGAAAGGCTGGACTGTTACATACACTAACCCTGGCTGCAGCATCTGTTCTGCCTGCATGTCATTAATTAAAGCCACTCTTTAGGCTGAGATTAGAACCATGACTCAATCACCATCTGTCCTGAAATAGCCTCAACCTGTTCAGTTAAAAAAAAAACATCAAAAAAACATTTGGAGAGAGTTATTCTTACATAATTGTCCAGCGTTAGGGAATAGGTTCCTCCCACCACACTTACATCATTCCATTAAGAAGAGGCAGTGGAGGGATGGTTTGATAGGTTTGAGGTCACGTCCTCAATCCATTATTGACGTCAGAAGGTTACACCCTATCAGCTATCAGAATTCATTAATAGAAATTAGCATGTAGTGATCTGGGGGGTTAGGTGGTGGAAAGTTTTATTTTTTTCTTAAGATAATTTTTGGGCATTTTTATGCTTTTTTTAGACAGTTTGGAGAGACAGAGATGAATTGGGGCAGAGAGGGGAATGACGTGCAGAAATCTCCTCTTTTCAGCCTCTGTCTGAAACGCTCCGTTTTAGAGCCTGTCTCATTAATGCCTCTATGGGTGGCAGTATAACCCCTACACTACAAGCGGCAGAAACTGGGGGAGGAAGAAGCAGCTGTTTTCAGGGTAAAGTGGAAGAGGTGGAGAGTAGGTGTCAGTCTCTTTCTGGCATATATCCTGTGTCGGGTACATTTTCATGGTAAACAGCAGTAGTTTCAAACATCCTTACATTAGTTGTGTAAGTCATAAAGGTAAACTATTGTGCAAAATGCTAACGCAAACAGTTTATGGTCTGGGACCAAGAGTTAACACTAGCAGTGTCAGGGGATATCTGTACTGTTAAACTTGATCGGCAGCAGGCAAGCGTTTTGTTTTAGTTTTTAAGTGACATGAACTCCTATAAGTTGTCATGACATTGTGGCAAGGTTTTTCCCTACCATCCCCAATTGTTAAACTGGGACACATTCTATAGGTTTGAATTGTCCTGCTTCAATGACGGTTTAGTAAAAAGAAATGACCACAAAATAAATGTAAAAAAATTTAAATGCTTGGCTTTTTGAATGTAGGCAGACTTTGAAGATTGTATCTCTTGATAGAAAAGTGTTTATGACTCTTTTGGAGATCCTTGTTATCAGCGTTTACAGTTGTCTGTTGGACTTTAAGGCGAGACACTGCAGGTGAAGAGGGTCAACATTTTTTAATGTATCAACTAAGAATGATTTTGGAAAATGTAGTTGATGTAGGTGCTTTAGAAGTTGAGATTTGTGAGATTAATATTATAATTATATTAAATAAATATAGAAATAGGGTTTAATTTTTCTAATACTGTATTTATGGAAACTCTCACAATCTTCTTTTGTCATGGATGATTCTTAAAAAAGTACAGGACGATATACAAAATGAGGCGATTTGGTGAGACTGTTAGAGAACGAAACAAAAAAATAGATGTATGTATGGATGAGGAAAAGTATCTAACGAGGTGAAAAGCGTCTTTCGACATCACGTGGTGTTTGTGTCTGAATGAAAGCTGACGTTGAGTCCCTAGTGGGCCCCGGAGCTATCTGTCTGCTGTCTTAATGGCTCCTTCTCCTGCCATGACAGATGTAAATGAGTGCTGGCGCTATCCTGGCAGGCTGTGTGCCCAGACATGTGAGAACACCCCGGGCTCCTACCAGTGCTCATGCACCGCCGGCTTCTCCCTAGCATTTGATGGCAAGAACTGTGAAGGTAAGCTCCACTGATTTTTATTTTTCATTTTTTTGTAACACATTGAGAATTTAAATGCCACGCTGTTTTGGAAGACTGACTTATTTTCCTGTGAGTTTTTTTTAAGGCATAAGCGCATCAAAAGCCAAAATGCAGACTCCAGGCAGACTTTGAAGATTGTATCTATTGATAGAAAAGTGTTTATGACTCTTTTGGAGATCCTTGTTATCAGCGTAAACAGTTGTCTGTTGGACTTTAAGGCGAGACACTGCAGGTGAAGAGGGTCAACATTTTTAACGTATCAACGAAGAATGATTTTGGAAAATGTAGTTGATGTAGGTGCTTTAGAAGTATGGGGGGGGGGGGGACGAATGTTAAGATAATGGCCGTTAAAGATGGTTGTATAGGATAACTATACAGACACAATACAGATAAGGTTGTCAAAGGGACTTTGACAAAAATCTCTAAATTGAAAATAAAATACAGTATACAGTGTCTCGCCTTCATTTAGCCTTCATCTCTGGCGTGCGGAGATTGTCTACACATAATGGTTTCCAGGTTCAGCCGCTGACCCATGGGCCATGATTCAAATGATGTTGAACTAGTCATGCCCATCAGCCAAAGAACTTAATCATGTTGTGAAAGTGTCTGTTCACGATCCAAAGGTGAAGCTCTGCATTTCTCAGAGATCTTTATAATAGCCTTGTCTCACCGACATGATTACATTTTGATGAGAGCTTTTCAGACTTATTGGTTCCAGACACTTGTAGCTCTGCTTCAAGTGAGGCAGTTTAATGACAAATAGCATAGGAACCCCATCATTGGACTTTCACAATGTATGAAGTGGTTATTCCCACAATGCAATTCTCCAGCTACACTAGAAACGGGCCTTTTCTGTAGGTGCTGAAAATGTCTTTGTCAGTTTGTCAGTATTTTATATTTGTATTATTGTCATCAACATCCCATGCAAATACTAAAACCAGCAATGAACTGAACTTGTGTATGTATCCAAAGTCTGATTGTATTTTTCTTTCTCTATGCCGACTCTCCTATTGTTGGAGTAATGTTTGTTAAATTCTGGGGAAAAATGGCTAGCTGACTGAAAAGACTAAAGCTATATATTTGAAATGCCATAAACAGGATAGGGTGCGTCAGATAGCATTGCAACATACGCTAATGCATTTGTACTTTTGGTCTTTTCATAGTATCTTGTTGACCTTTTGCCTTCTGCTTTTAAGAATACGAAACCCAGGGATAATTCTAATCCAGTCTTTTATTTTATTTTATTTGCTTAGATATGAACGAATGTGACAAGAAACCCTGTAGCCAGGAGTGTGCCAACATCTACGGATCGTACCAGTGCTACTGCCGCCAAGGTTACTACCTGAAAGAGGACGGACACACCTGTGAAGGTATTCTCTATACCAAGGTCACTAGGTCCAGACTAAAAACCTAAAAGGAGAGTGAATATTCCACTTACCTTCGCTAGTTGGACATTCACACCATAATAATAATGATAAGTATAATAATAAATTCATCTTGTTGTTGTTTCAACAACTTAAAGAGGACCTATTATGCTTTTTCTTCTTGTCTGACCTATAAATGCTGTTATAATGTTATACAGTCATGCTAAATGATACCAAAGTGTCAGATAATGACATACATGCATTTTGGACAAATTCCCAGCTTACTGTCTGGGGTGGCTGCAGGTGGCTGTGCACAGCCTAAACACTCTGATGCAGTTTGCGGCAGCCTAGTGTCTAGTTTCCGGGTTTTATCTACGTAGATAAAGCGGATTTTCCATGTATGGTCATGCTGCTACACGCTCAGACATGTCCCTGTCCCCCCCCTCCCCGCCTGTTCAAATCTGCCCACGCTCACACTGCAGTCCGCTCAGTGTAATGTGAAACTAGGGGGCGTGCCTGTTGCTATGCCTTCTCTGATTGGCCAGGTTCAAACAGAGCATTTTTGCTGAGAGGCTTATCTCCAGTACCAAAGTTAGACTGTAAAATAGTATAATAGCACCCCTTTAAGAAAGCAACAAAAAAAAAAGTTAAGATGCACTAAGTGGCAACTTTAGTATAACTGTAACCAATCTATACATTACAACTGCTCACCAACGACCTTAACAAAGATAGAAAGGTTTTAAGTTTTCCTTAACTCTGTCAAAGGGGTATTCATGGTATCTGGAGAATGCCTGTTGTCAAAATCACATTTTGTCAAAATCCGTGGATCCCTCCTCACGATCTGCTACCTGTACCTGTATGTATGTGTGTCCACTTAATAACAATCTGGTGTTAATACACAGCCTAGGGCTCTGTAAACTGGTATGGAAAAAAGGGGCCCCACCATAGCTAGCAACATACCCGTTTACAGAGCCAAGGATGTGTATAAACCCTGGATTGTCTTCAAGCACCCACAGAACGGACAGGTAGGGGTTCGTTAGGATGGAGTTTGCAGTGCTGCATCGTATTGAGAGGTGTCACTCATTTTTTTGCTCACCCCATTTACAAACCTGAGGGAAGGGGGGGGGGGGGTATTGGAAAGAGATTCCAATATAATGCAACACTGGGACGAACTGATACCTCAGTAATTAACATAGTGTTGGCCATTATACACTTCCATGAGGCAGAGTATACAGCTGATGTACTGAATCACATCACAATGTATAGTGTAAAATGGACAAAACAAAAACAAAAAGGAACAGTGCAGCTTTAAAGCCCTTCTATTCAAAAGTGTTAGACTTTGGCGCCTCCTAGTGGTAGTTCCTAAAAAATCCAGCAGACATTAAAGGTGAAGTAAGCGATTTATTTATGTTAATATAAGTGTTAAATCGCTCTTTATTCATACAGTGATCACTTACATAATGTGCACGTTTCATAAAGCCGATCTCTCAGTCAGCTGCTCTGCATGTAATCGGCAAATTTTTGTTGGATCCCGAAATTAATATCCAATCACAAGAGAGAATGCTACAAACCAACACCCGTCTCACTCATGGTCTCACTGCCAGTGCACGGCAGAGGACAAATGGGTGAATGTTTATGCGCCTACAATGGCGGAGCAGGTAAAAATCCTTCCCAATGTCTGTTTTGATGGTTTTTATAATGTTTTATCACAATTACTTATCTGAGATGATGCTAGATAACTTGCTGCTTGAAGACCGCAGTGCATTAATGTGGTGACGTAGGGACGAGGGAGGGGACTGTTAACTGCAGGAAGTTAGCTAAAAGAACCATTCTGCTTACAGCTCCTTTAATGCACTCCATAGATCCAGTTTAGTCAATGATCTGTAGAAGAAGATGGTACACTCGCATTAAACCTCTACATATAAGGGCTTTGAATGAACCTTCAACATAGTTCTTATAGTGTTATCTTTCTCTGTATTTTCCCTTAGTGGAGACAGCAGAAACCTATCAATATCAGCTCCAGGTTTACAAATGTCAGTACCAATGCAGTGGCTAATAATAATAAATAATGCAGGAGCAGGCAGTAAGGTGCTTCAGCATTCGGTATTTTGCAGAAAACTGATTTATGCAGGACACATCATTAGCCGTCGGCTTTTCAGATCTTGTGGGCAAATAGCTCAATATATAATAATAACCTGTACACATAGTGTAGCGGGGGTGAGTACAGTAATGGCACAGCAGCACTCTCTTGCTTCAACTTCTCTGCAGAGACAGTAGTTGATGTGTCTGCAGCAGTAGAACCTAAACAGTGTTCAACATTGAAACTCAATAGGAGCAGAGAGGGGAACAGAATATGGGAAATACTGTCAAGTTGTATGTCAACAAAGGGTATTTAAACAAAGGGGGGGGGGCACATAGCTAGCAACATGCCCGTTTATAGAGCCTAGGCAGTGTATTAACACTGGATCATTTTTCAGCGTGCACACTTCACTGATTTTTACAAAAAGTGATTTCGATAACAATCATACTCCAGAATCGCTGTATCCAACTTTAAATTGCTTGAATGGAGTTTAATTGATATAAATAATATCACAGTGTTTACATGAATGCTGAGACCAGATTGATCTTGTTATCAGTGACAGACTTCTTCTTGTCTCAATTTAGCTTCTGTTGTTAATATCCCAAATAGGAAAACAGAGTAACGCAGGTGTAGAATACACACACACACAAACAAAGAGGAAAGGTTCTACTGCTCTATTTGAACCTGCGTTTGGCCTACACACAGGGCTCTAACGTACCTGATGAGAGTGTGTGTGTTTTTTTCACAGACATTGACGAGTGCTCCCAGGCTATTGGGAACCTTTGTGCCTTCAAGTGTGTGAATGTTGCTGGCAGCTACCAGTGTGCCTGTCCCCCTCATGGATACTCCATGTCCGCCAATGGACGCACATGCAAAGGTATGGCATCAAAGTTATTGTATCTTTTTGTCATCTCTGGAACAGACAGTTTTCTGAGGTCCTATTACTTTATGTGTCAGACTAATGTGTTTTATTTTTTTTTGCAATTTTTTGCAACTCGTGAAGGACGTTTTATATATGACATCATTTCCACAGTTGGGGATCTGCAGACAGGCAGACAGGAGCTTGTTTAAAATGCAGGGAGCGGCTGAATCTTTTTGCTTACCAATGTGACACTGACAATTTGATGGTGCCTTTTATGTTCCATGTTTGTGGAAAAAATTATGGAAAATGAGATTAAAGCCTGTTTAAACAATAAAGAGGGCTAATGAGAGACACAGCACCACACATTTCTGCAAAAAAAAATCTGAATGTTGCCTCAATAACGTGAGGAGAATTAAACTTGGTTTAAATTGGCATTAAAGCTGCAAGCAGTGATGACCGTGCCTTTGCACTGGTCCAATTACTGGAGGTCGTTTGACACGGCTCTGATCAATGTTTAATATTTCCTTTAACTAAATCGGCTGATTAGGAGTATGTCAAATGGTTTAAAACAACTTGAAAATAACTAGGAAGCAAACCTCTTATTATTTCCTTATTTACATATTTTGAAAATCTGTTCAAATTCAATCTTCTATTCATATCACTGTGTTGTTGTTGTTGTGTTTTCCCCAGATATTGACGAATGCACAGCTGGCTCTCACAACTGTTCTGATGCACAGAGCTGCTTCAACCTCCAGGGAGGCTTCAGGTGTCTCTCCTTTACCTGCCCTCCATACTACAAGAAGGTGTCAGACACGTGAGTCACGCTTTTCTCTCTCCATCTTACCATTCTTCAAATGTTCTGCTCCAAGGTTGCCTTTTGCTTATTTCACAGCCAAGCTAAGCACTTGCAAAGCATTTTCTGCACTTCTCAAGTTTTATTTGTTGATCTGTGAGGGATCTGCTCATAGATGCATTGTGAGTATTTTGCAGTACCATGGACATTTAAAAGTTACTGCCCCTTTAAGCATTGAACCATATCGGTTGGGCTTTTTTTTCTGTAGGTTTCTCCTTAATGAGAAGTACTGTACAGTATATCCATGTCCCTGCAGTGCAGTGTGCCGCTGCACCTAAGGGCTTTGTTAGCTGTGAACCAGTAGCAGTGATAGAGGCTGCCCAGTGTTCCAGTGTGAGTCGCACAGAGCAAGATATACAATGAAGTCAGATGGCTTTGATCAAACCCCGGTGCTTCCTGGGGCCGTCTCTGCAGCTCTACCTCGCTCTGCGCTCCAGTGGACAGAAACAGCACACACTCACACGCTCTCTCTCTCTCTGTCTCTCTCTCTCTCTCTCTCTCTCTCTCTCTCTCTCTCTCTCTCTCTCTCACACACACACACACACACACACACCCTCCACTCGGCCCAAAGGAGGCGTTTTATGAATGTTATCTACCTCACTGTGACGTGGTCTGGTTCCACACAGAGAGACATCTTTCATTCATGGTGAGATTAAAATGTCTCCTGCTCTGCCTTTAGTGTCACCCAGGTTTCGTTGGCTGTGCAAAGTTGAAAGTGAACTTCATCAAGCATTACTCCAGGCTGTACATTCTGAAGGGTAATAGGCAGACACAGAGCATCAGGATACAGGTTTGGAAAGGCCTCCACCCGGCCACTGGAAGACACTCTACTGGTGTTGTTTTGGATCAAATGGACACAGGCACTAGGCCATGGCTGTGTTTTCTTTGACCTAACAATCAGGTCAGGTGTGGCAAACAGCGGCAATTTGATCCTGAGTACTAAACTGAGGCCAAGCTTGTCAGATGTCAAATCAGCTTTATTTGTTATACACTGTAAGCAATTGCTGTTAATTTACGGCCAAATTTTAACAGTAATTTACTGTATTCATGTATTACGGTTCTTTACTGTACTTAGCAATGCATTGTGGGAAGGTACATTTGAAAAGACAGCTCAGAAGCCCTTAACAGTATGATAATGTTTTAAATTACAGTATACTACAGTATTTTTGGGAAAGTGGGCGGGCAACGGCCTTTTTCAGGAACATTAGTTTGAAATGAGCCATTCCAGATAGGACAAACTTCGAAGGACATGTGCTACGCATCAACAAAAAGTCCAGCATTAGGTCTACTCTGCATTGATCGAGTGGAGCGTCTACAAATGTTAAGGTAATATGTTTCTGATCAATTATTTACTCTTAAAATGTGGCTTTAGATAATGTTTGAAATTAAACTAATGCTCAGCAGCCTGTCTATCAAGTGAGTATGTGATTTTAGAATATTGTTTACCAGTGAAGATGAGTTAACTAGCTCAAACATTTATACTTAAGCGCATGTTAGAGTCCATGTATGTTCAAACCTAACAGTGTTGAGCATTAGTGAGTCTTAGAGTCTTAGTCTTTAGAGTAGTAGCCTACTGGTTGTTTTTAGCTAGTGGATAGCCTTTAGCTCCTTGTTAAGAGCTGACGCAGTGGAGCTGATTATCATATCATGCCACCTATACATTTGAATTGAAGCCTAATATATCAACTGTTTCAAGTGTAATACATTGTCAATTTTGAACCCATAAAATAGTTAATTTTTTACAGTCAGTATCTAATCTTTGACTATTCTGATTTCAGATGCTTCAATGGTATAGCCTTAATCTGGAGAGAGGCACAAAGGCCATCCGGGGAACAGTTCCCTCCAAGAAGACATGGTGTGGGGGTCCAGAAGAAGTCAGCTACAGTCAATACACATGTATCAGGTCAGTGCATTCTCTCTCATCTCTCTCTCTCTCTCACTACTACACTTTTGATTGAGTGATGAAGCAACATTTAGTCACAACAGACTTCATCAGCTTTTTCAGCAGTTGTTTCTGTACATTCCCAATTCTAGATATAGTTTGACAATTTTTTTTGTTGCTGTTTTACAGTCTCAACACTGGATCAAATCAAGATGAAGGAGCAATGACAGCAAGGTGATGGTCATCTCTACCCGACCCAGAAGACTCCTCTCAGATACCAGCAGTCTACAAACAGCCAGACTCTTTCTGGAGCTAAGAATGCTCCTATCTCACAAGACTCTTTAAGAGGTAAAAGACAAGCCTATACCTCAAAGGATTATTTTAAGAGGTAAACCACAAGGCTTCCATGAGTTTCCCAAATGATCATATATATGTTTAACAGAGAATGCATTGTATTAAATAAATCAAAATTGTATAGCTGTATTTGTTAATACTGCCCTTAATAAAAGTCTGTTTGATTCACAATATTTTAAGTTGTTTACTGCTTATTTTGCATCACTTCAATATTAATGTATGATATGCATATGTCTTTAGGCCACAGAACAAAACATGTGTAATGTTAGAAGTTTGATATTTTAATTTGCTACATTGAGTTATTGTATTACATTACATCTGTCTAAAGCAAACATTTATCAGTTATCTACTTGCAACCATCTAATCAGAATGTTAATTTATTTTCAAACAGAGAAATACTGCATTTCACTTTTACTTTGAAAAACTGTAAAATATTCAACAGTAAGAATACTGTAGAATTAACAGTAACTTGCTGGCGTCTCTGCTGCCAGTATCTTACTGTAAATTTAAAAAAATACAGAAATATACTGTTTTTTCGATTACAGTAAAATACTGTAAATCAATTTAACAGTAAGGGTGCTGTAAAATAACAGTAACTTGCTGGCGTCTCTGCTGCCAGCAAGTTACTGTTATTTTACAGAGAAATTATTTACAGTGTAGTCCAATATCAATATGTGCCACTCTTTCCAGTATTTTGAATAACAAAGGTAAATTAGACTCTGGCCGATAATGACTTAGTTCATCTGGATCCAGGTTTGGTCATAATCCTACAGAGGTTTCTTTGTTGATGTCACAGCTTGACATAGTTGATGAAACACCTTGGTTTCAAGGGATTACACGTGCTCCTACTGACTCCCACTTCCACAAAAAAGCATATGTATGTTGGCAACAAATATCTGCTATCGTATTGTTGTTGTTTTGGACCATGTAACCAACACTGGCAGTTATGCTTCTACTGTTTCCTTTGAGGTTCTTCTTTTCACCTAGCAATCAGGTCCAGTGTAGCACACTGTGGAATTGTAATCCCAAATTCTAAGTGTAGCTTGGGTATTCATTCGCTAAATCACAGAGCAACAGCATGAGCGCCACCATACATTTTGTGCCAGCTACTAATGTATTCATTATTGGGATGAAAAGGCATTATGGGAGCGTGTAGGCCAGGTTGATGTAGGTGGGTAACAAGGGATGATACATTTGATGGTGCCCATTCTCGTAATATTTTATAAGCCTGCACAGGGAGCAAATATAATGAAATGAGAACAGGGGTGATATGGTCCAATGATCTTGTTCTGGTTAATATGCATGGAGCAGTATTTTGAACAAATTGCGGTTTTCTCATTGTTGATTTTAGTATTTGACATTACAGCTCTTGACTCTTTTTCCCACTACATCCTTGCAGCAGGGAGCGGTGATGAGGACTAGCAAGGCCATATGTAGCGCACTAGCTTCCAACTATTGTCTCGCTCGTCTACTCTCTTCCTTTCACTCTCAACTCTTTCTCCCCCTTTTTGCAGACGGTGTGAGCGGACCAGCTGTCCCACGAACTCCTTGGACTGTCAGAACTCGCCGGTCCGCATCACGTACTACCAGCTCAGTTTCCAGACCAACATCATCATCCCCGCCCAGATCTTCCGCATCGGCCCCTCCCCCGCCTACACCGGGGACCAGATCGTCATGGGCATCGTCAAGGGGAACGAGGAGGGCTTCTTCAGCACCAGGAAGCTGAACAGCTTCACGGGGGCCGTCTACCTGCAGAGACAGGTCCGCCAGCCCAAAGACTTTGTCATAGACGTGGAGATGAAACTGTTGAGGCAGGGGACGTTCACCTCCTTCCTGGCAAGGATCTACGTCTTCATCACATCCAGCTCCATGTAGAAACACAGAGTAAACAGACACAGACTGGACATTTGCATTCGGTGCTTAAGCTTTGTGTGCCTTCCCAGCAAAGAAGCATTATCGAAACAAGACTCTTTGCTGACGACTGTTTGCTTTTTTGTGTCTTTTTTGCAGGCTGGTTGTTTTCTGCAGACTTTTCTATGACAATCCCTATCACCAGAGATACCTTGTATTTGCATTTACCAAAGTATTTTACAGTTTGCCTCTTGATAACGTATCTTAGCCTTTATGTACCACCATTTTGGGGACTACTCAAGCTGTTGGTTCAGACAGTGGGCAAATGCTGCACAGGTCATTGCACAAGAGTAGGTCGGAGGTTTGTGCTTTTTTAGAATTGATCTTCAATGTAAATGATAATATTCATCAGAATTATTTATGAAAGTCTGATGAAACTGATAACCCTTTGCATCACAAGAGGTTAAAGGCACTTTTCACCTGAGGCGCCCTAAAACTGACAAAATGTACAAGAAGTATATGAGCTGACTCAAAAACCCACTTAAATTGTAAATGTGACTGTTTCTATTTTTCTCCGCGCAACATTTTACATTTTTGTGCCTATATGACATGTTCATATATGTCCAGGCCAATGATTGGTCCATAATGTGAGAGAGAGAGTGTGTGTGTGTGTGTGTGTGTGTGTGTGTGTGCGTGTGTGTGTGCGTGTGTGTGTGTGTGTGTGTGTGTGTGTGTGTGTGTGTGTGTGTGTGTGTGTGCGTGCGTGCTTGTGTTTGTGCTAAATACTTTAATTTGTTTTAAACTAAATGAATTAATCTTAAATGTACTAAACCAACATTTTGGAGGTTAAAAGAAACATACAATAACAATGACTTTTACACTTTATGTAAATTATACATTAGACAGTTTCATTTATTTATGTATTCAGTTATACATTTGATCTACTTTTGTCAGTTTTGGGCCTCCATAATTACCAACCAAATGTGTTGAGATGTGGTTAAAAAAATAGCAGGACCTTCAATTAGTGCATTTTGCTCAGCATTTGGTGTAAATTATAATTATATTTTGTAATGCATTCCGATGAAATGTGTTTTCACTTCAGAGAAAATCAAAGTAGACAAACAGCGAGTGGTATATGGTCAATTCCAGCACTGAGAATATTGATGTAACGTTACTGTTGACCATTGTATTGTTGTTATAGTGTCATATTCTTTCCTTTATTACTGGACATATCCTTTCATGTTACTGTGTTGTTATCATCTCAGGGTAAAATTCATGTTATTTTCTTTACGCTTGACACATTAGTGTGTTGTGACCAGGAATGAATCAGTCTGCTGTCTTAACTCCAGACTGGGCTCACACAATCTTTACAGTTTCAGTTGCCACATGACATTTGCATCTATAAACCAATCAATAAACGATTATCAAACTGTTTTCATTTGCAATTAAAGTACAGTTCAAATTCACTGATCAGTTTCTCCTCATCTATGCTGCCCACTGATGCTCGTCTCCATTTGGATTTAATAGTGAGCCTATATCCCCATCTACTGGTGGAAGCGCAAACAGACCAAGGCCGCAACCCCTTATACACCACTCTATTAAAGGTCACATATTGTGCTAAATGCACTTTTTAAATGTGTTCTAACATATCCATGGGTCCACGGTGTGCCTAGAGACTGCCAAATTATTTTTAAAAAATAACAATCTCTCCTTTTCTCACTCTCCCCCTTTCTGAAACCCCCACCCCTCCCCCCCAATATACTCCAGTCAGAATTCTCCTCGTTTCTGACCTCACAAACTGGAAAGCCAGAAGCTTCCACTGTGCAGCCCACACCCCTATGTCTTATTGGTCCACGGCCCTGACAGACAGAGGGCGAGGCGTATCTGGCTTCGCTTCCGGACAGGGGGCGGGGGGAGCTCAAAGATTGTATATTTACGAGGGGAGCTGCAGCTCTTTTTTTAAAAATAGGCCATTGGGAGATTAGCTGAACATCAGCATAGTACAATAAATTATCTGAAAGTTTTTTTCAGCAAACAATTAAAGAAAAACGTATTAGGGACCACTAAGACCATATAATATGGTGTATAATAGAACCGAAAAGTGTATAATATGGGAGCTTTAAAGGCAATGAAAATGTATTGCTTGTTCACCTATCAACATCAATGCAAATAGAGGTGTTTTTCATAAGACAGAAGGACATTTAAATAATTTAATTTAATTATTGAATTGTGGCAACATTTCATTTAGATGTTTGTTTCAAAATGAACTGCTTCACAATCAGTCAGAGCAGTCCTTATCTGAATCGCTATTATCAACTATTCTAATGTTCCACAAGGAACATTTAGTGTGTGTTACACCCTCCAACATTCCCACCCGGAAAGTGTGTGTGTGCTTTGCTACCTCAGCCTATTAATACATCCCAACAGATAGTCTCTCAAATGGAAAGTATGGTCACAGGTCACCATGAAAATAAACACCACAGTCTGACCGATACAAGGCTTCAGAGGACAATAGGGTGACAAAGTAACGGCAATGTAAATCTTGTCTGCTTGTGATGCTTGGCAGGTAGGTTAGGCCTACAGTGTGTTTACTAGAGCTTTGTTTCCGTCTTGATGCTATGAAACGGTTAATACATTTTTACAACGCAAGTTTAGTTACAACCACAACACTTTTGTTCAACCAAACGCCTAGCGACCAGTGTGGTTGTAGTAATGATTGATGACCACAGGAGGGCGCCTGCACTCACGCTCTGAATGGGATTTAAAGGTGAAGTAAGCGGTGTATTTATGTTAATAGTGTTAAATCGCTCTTTATTCATACAGTGATCACATACACAATGTGCACATATCATAAAGTCGATCTCTCAGTCAGCTGCTCTGCATGTAATCGGCAAATAAACTTATTGGAGGATCCCAGTATGTTTATCCAATCACAAGAGAGAACACTACAAACCGACACCCGTCTCACTCATGGGTGCACGCCAGAGCGACAGATGGGTGAATGTTTATGCGCCTACAATGGCGGAGCAGGTAAAAATCCTTCCCAATGTCTATTTTGATGGTTTTTATCATGTTTTATCACACTTCTGGATCTGAGATGATGCTAGATAACTCGCTGCTTGAAGACCGCAGTGCATTAATGTGGTGACGTAGGGACGAGCGAGGGGACTGCTAACTGCAGTCACTGATAGGCCTTTCACACCAAAATGAACCAAGAGTCAGTTCCAGGCTGGTGTTGGGGTCAGTTCAAAACTGGTTACAGCCTTATCCCAGTTATGAACCGGTTGGTTTCACATCGACCGGAGACAGCCATGGAGCCGGCAAGAGAGCAACGTCATGACGTCACTGTAAACGTGTGTACGTCACCCGACGCCGCTGCTCTTGTGGCTAACGCTAAAGCTACCGCTAGCTTTAAGCACAACAACAGCGGCGAATACGTCTTATTTTTACACTTGTTGGCTCTCGCTTTGCTTTCTTAAGCAAACAGGACCCATACAGCGTATTCTCGCCGGTCAATTTGATCGCTACGTTCGGTAATTATGTTATGTTTACGTCTCGTAGTAGCGGTGTTTTTAAATATGGCGGGCATGAGGTTTGAGTTGCTCTGGTTGGTCAGGATAATCCCTCCCCCAACCGTTCGCGCAAGCAGTTCTTATCAAACCCTGCTCAATCCTGGGGTATGAGTTCCCCCGGTTTTTACGGCCCGGAGCAGGCTCTCTGGCGGTGTGAAACCAAAACACTGGCTCTAACTCCGAACAAGCCCAGAACTAGCGCCGATTTTGCGGCGGTGTGAAAGGCCTATGACAGGAAGTTAGCTAAAAGAACCATTCCGCTTACAGCTCCTTGATTGAGAACTATTGGACTGACTCCATAAATGTCCATGGGTGTAGTACCTCATTGTGGCCACATGAGGGCAGTAACGAGGCGTCATTATAAAGAGATGTATCTTATTGAAACAAGTTCCTCTCACTGAAAATAGACAATAAACAGTTCTCAAACATCCGGCAAATGTACATATAATATAATTTATAAATATAATCTAACTTTTCCTTCATAGTTTTTTATAGAGATTAATTAAAAAATAATATACCAAGAGGCATCTGTTTTAACGTCAAACTGTAGAATTCACAGTCTGTGTGTGCAATAAACACACCGTCATTCTCACTGTACAGTTACATTGTGTAAACAAATCCAATGTTAATTCACAAACGTGCATGTTTATCTATGGTTGTCTCCTTTACAAAGGCCTTTGTTACATACCCTGGGCTGTGTATTAACCCTCTGGGCCTGTTGGTCCATTTTACGGACATTACATTTTTCTTTTCTTTTTATAATTTTGGCTGTCTTCATGCAAATGGCATGAAATCCGGTAAGAAAGTGTATTTTTATATGATTAAGACATTTCCAGCTCAGCTCCTACAGTAAGGCTAAAATACACTGTATACAAACAAGAGTTACATTCAGACTGCTAAGGTCCATAAAACGTCCATTGACACCCAACTCACTGCCATTAAAACATAATTGATGCATGTTTTTATATCTGGGTGTCAATCTGGGCTTCTACCTTGGAATTAATAATTTTTACTACTCTCCACCATATTACGTCATTATGACCCTATTTGGCATAGAGAAAAAACATGCTATTTCCACTAGATGACACTGTAACAATTCCCCCCCTTACTGCCGCCAGGGGGTAGCCTACAGAACTGGCCGATAGGCCTATATAAAAGTACAGATACAAAAATAAAAGATGCAGCATTGGATTAAATACAAATATTATATAAATGACATACATAAAGTGTTTTGATAGTTTTCTTATTTTTAGAATATATTTTTCATATATTGTTTGGTTTCAATTTCAAAGACACTAAATAGAGGTTTCTGATTCGAGTACTTGGATTTGTGAATATGCCATTTAGCTAATAAAATAATAAGGTTTATAATAAAATATTGGTTTGCTTGACTAGAGGTGTAATTGAAGAAACCAAACAATACATGTTCAACACAAAGGGAAAACTTGGGGTCAATGAAACGAGTGATAAAAGTGCAAATATCTTTCCATAAATGATTTGAGTGGGAACAGTTCCAAAATAAATGTGTTACATCTTCAGGGTACATATTACAAAATGAGCAATTGACCTATGTCTAATTTAAATCTTTGCAAAAATAGTTTAGAGGGATAGTAACGGTGTATAATTTTAAAAGATACCTCTTTCATTCTGTTAGTGATCAAAAATGTAGATGGTAAAGTCCAGATTTTCTTCCAATTAAGGTCAGATACACAATTATTCCAGTAGGCAACTACATATGGGACAGAGACTATATCATTTTGGAACAATGATCGTATTCCACAATTATTGTTACGTGTTCCAGGGGAGAAACACACCTTACCAACCGCAGACTCAGTAGGGTCAAGAGGTAGTAAGGTTGGCTTAACCCCTGCTGTACTTCTTAGAAGCATCAAAACTCCTGTAGGGATTGCATCCATGACAATAGCAAATTCCCTTGGAGGAATTGGAATACCATACTCCATGAAAAATTCCTGATATGACATTAAAAAACCATTACAGTCGAGCAGCTGGCTGACCTGGGGCCTGTTTCAGGTAGCTGGTTTTACATACTCTGGGTTTAACCCTGCGCTCTGAGTTGGTAAACTCAGAGCGCAGGGTTGATAAGCAACTCTGGGTTTTCGGTTACAGAACAGTGGATCAGCGTTGGGTTTATCAACTCTGAGCGTGTTCACTCTGGGTGGAGCGTGCATAAAAGCCATCGTCAATGGATCGCTGATAACATGATTCACCATGGAAACAGAAGAAACAAATGATTGATCCTCCCACTTCTCCACTTCTCAAAAAAGAAAAAAAGAAATCTCCGCTCCTCCCACTAGAGTTAGAAATATTAACGAATGATCTTATGGTAGCCTATGGAGAAGAATTAACGGGATATTGTCTCATAACTCTGATCTAATCTCCTCGGCAATTCAGAAAAAAAACAGAGCAAACATTTTTTGTCAAGATAATCATTTCGCTTCCGTATGAGAAGCCATAGTCTATTTTAAAAAGTTACGCATATCAGCTGTAAAGTAATAAAGCTGGCGCGGCACAGCATAGCTTACAGTGCCTAAAGCACTGTGCAGTAAACAGAACAGACTGTCGCTTCTTTTAAATGGGGAGTGAAATACATTAACATCAGACACATTAGGTGACAGTTTCCATTGAAGAGCCTGATTGATTTATTACCAGATCCATTTTCCTTAAGTGATCACAGTTTAAATTATTATATCATTTTTATATTCATATTAGGCTATTTAACGAGGCTTGTCTGTGACTTTAGGATCGCACAAGTGAACTACAACGATCGCGTGCAGCCGCAGCGTTACATGAATCCACCTGACATAAATCTGTTCAGTGGCACAGACGTTAAAAAACATACAATAGGCTACAAATAGGTTTATTAATCTGAATGTAGAGCATGTCACGATGTGTAAGGTGGCCGCCTATATGAACGGACCGAGGGCTGAGAACAAGGCTACTGATCAGATAAATGATTGGTCAAACGTAAAATCATCAGGAAATGATAAAAACATCCCGATGGAGATTTCTATGGAGTGATTTTGCTTCAAACTGTACAGGGACGCGTGTGACAGTGACACTCTTTTTTCAGTCGGAGCTGCAGCGTAAAGTGAAAACAAACTCGGGTAGGTCTAACCACCTATCCAGCAGGTTAGACCCACGGCGTATGTTGCCGCAGTAACTGACTCTCGGTTGCACTGAACCTGCTACCTGAAACGGAAAACCCAGAGTTTCCACCAACTCAGAGCGAACAAACTCTGGGTTGCCTCAAAACCAGCTACCTGAAACAGGCCCCAGGTGTAAACCATGTGCAAACCAGTTCTCAAAAAATAAAGACTTGTTCTTGTACAATATGTCTCTGTTATTCCATATATAACATCTTTGAGGAGAGAAATTATGTTTATAAATCATAGACCATGAGAGAAGCATCTGCTTGTGAAAGTTGGACAATTTTGTAGGGATTTTCTCAATATTATAATTACAGAATAAAACAAAATGCAGGCCCCCTAATTTGGAGAAGATAAAGTTAGGAATGAAATTCCAAATTGAAAACGGATTCTTTATAAATTGTTTTAGCCAGTTAATTTTGAAAGTGTAATTTAAGGTTGAAAAATCAAGGAAGTTAAGGCCGCCCTTATCATTATCACAGCATTTTTAATATAATGACTTTTATTCCTCCAAATAAAATTAAGTAAAATGTTGTCAATTTGTTTAGAAGTCTTTTTGTTAACATCCAAGGACCACATCTGGAATCTCTATCTTTGGTAATAACAGCTCCTAGATAGGTTATAGAGTCCTTTACAGGAATATTACATATAGACGGTAGATCGCAATTTTTAAGAGCAAGCAATTCACATTTTTTAAGGTTTAAATTCAGCCCGGAGGCAATGGAGAAAGTTTGAATTAAATCAATGGTTATAGGTATCTGAGAGGCATCCCTTAAAAAGAGTGTTGTATCATCAGCCAGCTGACTGATGATGACCTCACCATCAGCTATTGAGATACCTTTAAGTGGACTAAGCTTTATGGATTCAGTGAGTAGCTGAGTACAAAGTAAGAAGAGGTAGGGGGAAATCCCCCCTCCCCCCTTACTGTCCATTTGGCTTTAACCCTGAAGAGTATGTGTGTATCTGGGTGTCAAGATTCAAGAAAAAAAATGTCTTTGCATGTAGTATATTGAAAATAATACATTTTTTAGTTTTTTTTTCATCTAAAATACGATGGCATCATGACCAAAACCTGGCAGTTAAAGGGTTAAAATCTTTAAAAATGTATGAATATTTTATATCAATAGTTAGGTCAGATGTAAGGGAAAATAATTGGCTAAACATTTTTTTTAAATATAATGTATAATATTTGTTATAGCTACCTAAATGAAATGTCCATTTTACGGACCTTAGCGGTACAAGTGTGACTTATATTATAACGGGCCCACAGCCTACTTTGTTTACATGCCCTAGGCTGTGTTATTGTTATTTTTATTTGTATTGTTATTATTTGTTAGACGACTTTGCCGTTTACGAGGGTCCTTGAACACATTATGAAACAGTCCGAATACGTCATCAGCACGGGACAGAAATGGGTGAAAGGTATCAGCCTCAGCCTTCGTGAAGAACAGAGGTCTGTGCCACAGCAAAGATGAACGTTAACAGACTTGTCATTTCTAAATCTGTTCAAATCGGACAGCGGCTGCTCGCCTGTAACGTGAGGCATGTCGGGAAAGATGTGCTACATGTTGAGCATCGGAGGACGTTTAAAACTCAGTGCAGGAAGCTCGCCTATGCCAAAGACCTGTTCCTGGGCCAGGTCAACAAGGTAAGGATAACGTCATGGAATAGGTTCAGAGTGAGCGAGGGATGAAACCCCAACGTCAGCAACCTTGGGGCTCTCTGAATAATAGTGGCAGACGGTCTTGTCTGTGTGTTACAAGTTAAACAAGGTAGGCTACAAGTCGCCTACAATAACACTTGAGTAGTAGCCTACAAAGTATCTGATTTTATAAGTAAAATAAGTAGGAGGGGATGGAATGAAGGCCTGCCTGCCTATACGTTTTGCTCAAAGATGCAAAAGTTCAAATACCAAACTGTAAAATGACTAAGGTAGCCTATTAGTAAAAGTCCGGCATTGAAAACGTTAACTCAGTAAAACTATCCTAAGTGTAAGGGAAAAGCTGCTTATTGTATTCAAATATCTATTGAAAATAGAAGGACAAGGTGCAGATCCTTGAAGTTGAGAAGTTGGACCATGAGATGGTTGGCATATTTGCATTAAACCAGTATTGTAAAAATAGACAATTTACATTTAGTCAAGTTCATAACATTTTTTCCAAAGAACTTTCAGTTTGTGTTCATTCTAGCGCCCCCTTTGGACAAAAGCAGTAGTGTTTTTTTATGACGCTAGCTGTTGTTCCTGGGTGAGCTACCCATGACAAAGGCATTAAGAAAAACTATTTACAAATAGTGCAGTAAAAAGTAGAATATGTCCTACTGAAGTGTAGTGGAGGAAGCCTAGAAGCCACAATGTGAAGAGAACATAAGGGATATGGACTATGCAGATGTGTAGCCTTAAGAAAACCACTTATCAGTGGGGCTTATCAGGATAAAATACTTCAATTTGCCAGAGAGCATACAGACTGGACTCTGGAGCAATGGAAAAAGGTTGTGTGGTCTGATGAGACCAGATTGACCCTGTTCCAGAGTGATGGGTGCATCAGGGTAAGAAGAGAGGTGGATGAAGTAATGCTCCCATCATGCCTAGTGCCTACTGTACAAGCCTTTTTTTGGCCAGCCAGTGTATATAGTATATGAAATGTATAAGTAGCATGAAAAGAAAATGTTCAAGTACAAGTGCCTCAAAGTTTTACTTGCAGTATTGGCGCCCTGGCTGGGGGCGGTTGCATAAAACCAAGATGACATTCTGGTTTACTTTAGCCATGAGCTAGTTGCTCAAGCACAATAGTTACCGTCGTTAATTTTTATTTCTCTACCTGAGGGCTGTACTACGAAGCGAGATTAACGGGTTAACCAGGTCTGTTGACACAAAAGCCTGAGTTTTCAGTCACCAAGGTGGCTCTCTTTTTACCTGCCTTGATCTCGTGGGTAACTTAAGCTGCACGGCTAACCTGCTCAGACCAGGATTTGTTCAGTGCTCGAGATTAAAATGGATTCTTAAAAGCTCTGCCCTTTTAAAGATGGAGTCAGCCATTCTGGAGGAGGCTGGTTGACAAAGACATGTTCGGTCAAGTAGGTGAATATCTCCTAACGATCCGCTACCTGTCCGTACTGTGTGCGCTGAAAAAAAAATCCACTGATAATACGCAGGTATACAGTAGGTTCTGTAATAGGCATGTTGCTAGCTACAATGGGCCCCTTTGTTTACAGTTAACAAAGCCTAGGCTGTGTATTTTTCAGTGCACAGGGAAAGGACAGATTGTGAGGG
The DNA here is from genome assembly GCF_949987685.1 of Ammodytes marinus. Taxonomy (NCBI): domain Eukaryota; kingdom Metazoa; phylum Chordata; class Actinopteri; order Uranoscopiformes; family Ammodytidae; genus Ammodytes; species Ammodytes marinus. The sequence continues at coordinate 32,659,539 of NC_137233.1, forward strand.
TAAATTCACAGATTTTGACAAAAATTGATCAAGTCAACAAGCGTTCTCCAAAATCACTGACTCCACCTTTAATGAATAATCTACTCCATCGGAAATCCTGTGGACCCGCTAAGATTGGCTATGAGCGATTAAAGGACTAGTTCCCACTGTGACATCGTCGCGCTGCAGTTTTTTGCAATTGGCATTCAGTTAAAGGTGAAGTAAACAATTTATTTATGTTAATATAAGTGTTAAATCACTCTTTATTCATACAGTGATCACTTATATAGTGTGCTCTTTCATAAAGCCGATCTCTCAGTCACTTGCTCTGTATGTAATCGACACATTTTCGGGGATCCGACTAGCGACTACTGATAACCAATCAGAAGAGAGGACGCTACAATAGGCACCCGTCTCACTGCCGTTGCACGTGCAGAGCGACAGATGGGTGAATGTTATGCGCCTACAATGGCGGAGCTGGTAAAAATCCTTCCCAATGTCTGTTTTGATGGTTTTTATCATGTTTGATCACACTTGGATCTGAGATGATGCTAGATAACTCGCTGCTTGAAGACCACAGTGCATTAATGTGGTGACGTGGGGACGAGGGAGGGGACTGCAGTCAATGACTGGAAGTTAATTAAACTGACCATTCCGCTTACAGCACCTTTAATGATGCAGAAAATATCAAATACTGTATGCAGCGCTTTCCATTTGCGGAGCCCTTCATTAAAGCTGTCATTCTGTCAGGTGCATGCTGACAGCCGGCCTTTACTCTCCCAGTATAGTTATAGGTTTAGTAGGTTATTATCAGTTGACTGGATGGATAGTCAGTATAGGTATAAGTATAATAGGTTATTATCAGTTGACTGGATGGATAGTCAGTATAGGTATAGGTTTAGTAGGTTATTATCAGTTGACTGGATGGATAGTCAGTATAGGTATAAGTATAATAGGTTATTATCAGTTGACTGGATGGATAGTCAGTATAGGTATAAGTATAATAGGTTATTATCAGTTGACTGGATGGATAGTCAGTATAGGTATAAGTATAATAGGTTATTATCAGTTGACTGGATGGATAGTCAGTATAGGTATAGGTATAATAGGTTATTATCAGTTGACTGGATGGATAGTCAGTATAGGTATAGGTATAATAGGTTATTATCAGTTGACTGGATGGATAGTCAGTATAGGTATAGGTATAGTAGGTCATTATCAGTTGACTGGATGGATAGTCAGTATAGGTATAGTAGGTTATTATCAGTTGACTGGATGGATAGTCAGTATAGGTATAATAGGTTATTATCAGTTGACTGGATGGATAGTCAGTATAGGTATAGGTATAATAGGTTATTATCAGTTGACTGGATGGATAGTCAGTATAGGTATAGGTATAATAGGTTATTATCAGTTGACTGGATGGATAGTCAGTATAGGTATAGGTATAATAGGTTATTATCAGTTGACTGGATGGATAGTCAGTATAGGTATAGGTATAATAGGTTATTATCAGTTGACTGGATGGATAGTCAGTATAGGTATAGGTATAGTAGGTCATTATCAGTTGACTGGATGGATAGTCAGTATAGGTATAGTAGGTTATTATCAGTTGACTGGATGGATAGTCAGTATAGGTATAATAGGTTATTATCAGTTGACTGGATGGATAGTCAGTATAGGTATAGTAGGTTATTATCAGTTGACTGGATGGATAGTCAGTATAGGTATAGGTTTAGTAGGTTATTATCAGTTGACTGGATGGATAGTCAGTATAGGTATAGGTATAGTAGGTCATTATCAGTTGACTGGATGGATAGTCAGTATAGGTATAGGTTTAGTAGGTTATTATCAGTTGACTGGATGGATAGTCAGTATAGGTATAGGTTTAGTAGGTTATTATCAGTTGACTGGATGGATAGTCAGTATAGGTATAGGTTTAGTAGGTTATTATCAGTTGACTGGATGGATAGTCAGTATAGGTATAGGTATAATAGGTTATTATCAGTTGACTGGATGGATAGTCAGTATAGGTATAGGTATAATAGGTCATTATCAGTTGACTGGATGGATAGTCAGTATAGGTATAGGTTTAGTAGGTTATTATCAGTTGACTGGATGGATAGTCAGTATAGGTATAGGTATAATAGGTTATTATCAGTTGACTGGATGGATAGTCAGTATAGGTATAGGTATAATAGGTCATTATCAGTTGACTGGATGGATAGTCAGTATAGGTATAGGTATAGTAGGTTATTATCAGTTGACTGGATGGATAGTCAGTATAGGTATAGGTTTAGTAGGTTATTATCAGTTGACTGGATGGATAGTCAGTATAGGTATAGGTATAATAGGTCATTATCAGTTGACTGGATGGATAGTCAGTATAGGTATAGGTTTAGTAGGTTATTATCAGTTGACTGGATGGATAGTCAGTTTGTGAAACAGTGTGTCTCCTCTCCAGGACGAGGTCTTCCCTTATCCCGAGGTGGGAAATGAAGAGGCAGACGAGATCAACCAGCTTGTTGCACCGGTGGAAAAATTCTTCAATGAGGAAGGTGAGAGTCAAGATTCAGGACGGTATATTTGTCATATGCACATTAACAGTTACAGCAGCAGCCATTGGTAATGACATCCTCAAGTCTCCTCTCAACAATGTGATAGAGAAGAAGAAAACAACACAAGTGAAGAGAGCAACACCTGAGATACAAATAAACACAACAGTATTGCAAGGACGGAATAGCATACTGTACATGAAAATGAAAACAACTGTAGTGAAATAGGATACTGTACATAGAATAATGTGAAATATAAGTAGCCAAATATGTATACGCGATACAGATGTATGTAATGAGTTATGACTGGTTAACATTATTCATATTGTGCAGCATGAGTGAACATAAAAAACAAACAAACATTTTTAAACAGGGAGGAGATCTAGTGAGTTCAAGCGTTAAATAAAACTAACAAAACGCTATTAGCCCCCTGCGGCTAACATTAATATGTGTGGGGATTATTATCTGGCTGTAGTCTGTTAGCGCCTGGCATTAGATGTATGGAGGATTCTAATGCTGTTGGCTCTTTGGATTGTGATTCCAGTGGACTCCTCGAGGATCGACAGAGAAGCTAAGATCCCTGCAGAGACCCTGCAGGGCCTGAAGGACCTGGGCCTGTTTGGGATCATGATTCCTGAGGAGTACGGTAAGATGAGTGGGACACTGGAGGCCGCTAACACCAACCCTGTGTTCCCAAATCTCATACTATTTTTTTTTTTTACTACTCTACATACATACTACATCTGACGATAAAAAAGAATCTAGTTAACATACACCCGGGACGTACTTTAACTTATTTATTTCATCATAACATTGCGCCTTGATCTTGCCTCTTGCTTTTATATCCGTCGCATCCCCGTTTGTTTTCATATGGAGGCTCCGTCGATGTGACGTCACTTCACGTGCGCACTGGATTATGGGTCATAATCACCCAAACGGCATGCTGATTTCAACGCTCAAAATCTTGGCCGCATGTAGCAGACATCCGGGTATTTCTAACCATCCTAAATCTGGCCACAAGAATCGGGACATCCTAAATCTTTTTTCTACCATACTAAATAGTAGATAGTATGGGTATTGGAACGCAGGGAAGCTGTGTGCACAACGTACAAATCCTTTTGTCCCAGTTGGCGGCAGGGGGGATTCAGACCTAAGCAGAGACATTCATAATAATAACTGTATTTAAATAGCTTTCCTTCTTTGCACTGAAGGTCTGGTTTGCTGTTAGAGGTCATTAAGAATCATCAGAGGAGCAATGTCACTGTTTGACAAACATTTGAAAGTTCATCATAGTCTTTTTGATGCTTTGGGTGGATTTAATTTTTATCAATGCATTCTCCTATTGACTGCAATCCAGCAGGGGGTGCTGTAACCCCTCTCCCATCTGCAGTTCATGTGTTATACTGTAGATTAGAAGAACCCATCAACATGCATGGTTATCATAAGGCAGTTTCCCTGTACATACACCCAGCCCTGACTTTAAAATGGCACCATATGCAGGTCAAAGATAGAGTAATAGTCTCATCGCGTCTTACTAGCCAAAGCTGAAGGCAGTGTTTGTTTCTTTTCTTTTTCCTGTCAGGCGGTCTGGGACTGTCCAACACTATGTACGCACGGATTGCAGAAGTCACCTCAGTAGACGCCTCTATTGGTGTAACACTGGCTGCACATCAAGCTATTGGATTAAAGGTAAAACTAAAACAGTGTTAACTGATTGGTATATGAAACTCATCATAATGCGGCTCTTCATCTGCATTTCTGTCATGTGGAGAGAAGCTGGAGAGTAGAAAGTTATGTATGAAAGTCCACAATAGCATGATTTGGTGGTAACAATGAATGGTTGGTTGTGAGAGGATTCCGCTGTGTGATTGGCTAACAGCTGTTTGGTGTTGTGTGACAGGGCATTCTGATAGCAGGAAATGAAGCCCAGAAGCAGAAGTATTTGCCCAAACTGGCCTCAGGAGAACACACCGCAGCCTTCTGTCTGACAGAGCCTGGAAGGTAAAGCCACTGACCCCCCCACCCCCCCTCACTTACATTTTGATTACAGCATATCAATTGTGGAAATATGAAGGTGTATTGAACTCTGAGATCCTAGGTAGTATAAATGTGCAAACATTTTAGAAATCGGTTCATCCTAGCCTGAGCAAAGGCAGAAAGAGTGTTTTATGGTCTCACTGTCTAACCCTTCTTTTTCCCATGCGTGACATCACACATGGTAAAATGTAGGGTTAGGATTAACAGAACAGCTGGGCCAAGGGAAGACTGAGGAAAGACAAACCTCATTCATTATATTATAATATCGATTTTATGATTATAGAACACCGGTTCCGTACGGGTGAAGTATTCCTTTAACTCTCTCAGTAAGGATTTAAAGAGTCAGCGATTCTTGAGAATGCTTGTTGTCAGAATCAGTGAATATTTCCTCGCAATCTGCTATCTATCCATACTGTGTGTGGGCTCAAAACAATACACAGCCTATGCCCTGTAACGGGCATATTGCTAGCTAGAGTGAACCCAATTTGTTTACAAACCCTTTGTTTACATGCCAGTTAACAGAGCCTAGCCTGCCTCGATTTGTTTGACTAACTGTACCTTAAAGGGACACCTTCTAACTAATAATGAATTACCACTTTCTGTTTACTACAGAAAGGTTGTGTCTCAATATGTGTCTGAGACTGAGAGCTTGACTGACAGTGAGTTTGATCATTTCAGTGGGAGTGATGCAGCCTCCATTCAGACGCGCGCTACTCTGTCAGAAGACGGGAACCATTTCCTGATCAACGGCTCCAAGGTGAGAAAATATTTAATCGGAGCTTCAAATGAAATCATAACATCCTCTGGCTTCATCCACTCACCTTAAAGGTGCACTATGCAGTTTGAGGGGAGAGGGATTTGTTAACATTGACAGAGCCTGCAGTAAGTGCATGAAATATATTTTTACAACCCAATTTAAGACTAGAATATGTTTGTAAACTGTGGGCCCCGCTGCTAAACAACAACAGTGAACTTTTACGTTAGTTTTCTAACTTCAAACAGTGTTCCAGAGATCCAATTTTTGTGTGAGTAAAAGTTTTTTTTATTAATTTACGAGAACATACATTAGAAAATGTTTTCACTTCTCTGACACACCAGAATTGACATAGTCCACCTTTTAAAACTCTAAAGATTCTACATCTTTCTATTTGTGTGTCAACAGATTTGGATCTCAAACGGAGCGACAGCAGATGTTATGACAGTGTTTGCCAAGACGGAGGTGGAGGTGGACGGGGTGAAGAAGGATAAGATGACAGCGTTCATCGTGGAGAGGGCTTTTGGGGGCATCTCCAGCGGCAAACCTGAGGACAAACTGGGCATCCGTGGCTCCAACAGTAAGCCTCCTGTCCTGGAGACTGATACAGTATTTACAATTCACAAACCAAGCATCGCATACAACACAGTGTGTAGTAGGGCCGGGCGATAATATGGTAATACCGTCTACCAGGGTATCTAAAAATAGTAACGGTATTCCTTTCATTACCGGCAAAACCGTCATGAAAAAAATGTCTGTGTAATGTGCAAAAGTTTCAAATGAATACCTTAACAGTGTGTGGCCTTCTGTCAGCACCACTGTCTGTGTTGGAAGAAGCTATTTAAGTGATAGATGCTCTGTCTCCCCCTGGTGGCCTGTTGATTAGTTCTCAACCTCCAAAAAGTTGTTAAGACGTGCTCATACTTACGCAGCTGCGCTTTACTCACAGCCTCTTTGACAAAGCAACACTACATGGTGATGAGTTCAAGTGCTGTAGGTTCAAATGAGTATTTGGCAGAGGTAACGTCATCATGATTAGTTCAACGTGAGCTCGTAAAATTGAGTGTTAGGCTAGAAACTAAAACAAATAGGTTACAGCTGAAGTGGTAAATTGAAGATTTTTGAAATTTTTTAAGTAGTAAATTTAAGGAAACAATATATAAAACGGCCAACGTAATAACACAACGGTAATAAATATTTGAGGAGAGTTTAAAGGCATCAAAAATCATATATACAGTATGCAGATGTTTGCAGTTACATCATTGTTCTTTGCTCCACACAGTCATAGCCCTCAAAACCTATCATCTCAATCATAACAACCTTGTATTGTCATAGTATCAAATATACTATGGCCTTCAATCTTAAATGACCCAACCGTCTGCCATCTGCGTTACGCATACACGCACGCACGCACGCACACACACACACACACACACACACACACACACAGTAGGAGGTCAAACCCAGTCCATTTCAAAACTCTTTTACAATGAGCTTATTTGTATTAAGCATGCCAAGAACATGGATGGCAATATAATAACAAATACACCTGATTATGATATTAATGTCCAAAACACTTGCATGAGTTTTGATAAAAGTATGGGACACTTGGGTGTGGTCTCCATCCGCTTTGTGCCTCTTCTCCTCATCTGTAATGAAACTTTTCTTTGACGTTTTTCAGCTTGTGAAGTGACCTATGAAGACGTGCCAGTGCCAGTGGAGAATGTAATAGGAGAAGTAGGCGGTGGATTCAAGGTCAGCTTCATCCCGTTGGAACATGGCTGTATCTGAAAGTGCTTTGTACACCAATCCTTTGCCTTGTGTTGCTACAGGTGGCCATGAACATCTTGAACTCTGGAAGGTTCAGCATGGGCAGCTCTTCAGCGGGAATGATAAAGAAACTGATCGGTGAGAATCCCTGTGCAGCAGCTGACATGATTGATTGAGAGCTGACATGTTTGGCTTTTTGTAATATTATGTCTTTAGTTTGACATACCCTCTGTCTGTCTTCCTGTAGGGCTGACCTCTGAGTATGCTGCAACCAGGAAGCAGTTTAACAAAACCTTGGCTGAGTTCGGTATGATTCAGGTACAGTAAACCTGTTCTTGTGAATCGTCCACCCTGGTGAATTGTAGTGAAGTAGCAGAAATAGGGCTTGAGTTGGGATGAATTAGAAACACATTTAGAGAGGTCTTTCTGAATTTATATTATTTTTGGTAGGGGAGAGTGGGGTAAAGTGAGACACATTTTACATTACCCCCCCCCCCCCTTTAGCGAGCTAAAATAATTTTTCAGTCAAATTTAAACATTTCCCATTACCTCAGGATGTTTCCTAGCAATGGAAATTATCAGAATTTATTCTGGCGGAAGGGCAGTGAAAATACGATTGTTTTAAAAAAAGTTGTCCTGTGTCTCACTTTACCCCAGCTGTGGCGTAAATGAAGTGAGGCAGGTGCGGGGAGATTAGCCCCTGGTGTGGTCAAACAAAAGATGTCCGGCTCAGGCACAGCTCTGCGCTTTGGGGCGTCCAGTGTGTTTGAGGCCTTACACCTCTGGTTCTTATTCTGCTTTGGCCCTGTGACTGCAGGAGAAGTTTGCAGTGATGGCTCTCAGTGCCTTTGTGATGGAGAGCATGGCGTACCTGACAGCAGGTATGATGGACAGACCGGGGGTACCAGACTGTTCTCTAGAGGCTGCCATGGTTAAGGTGAGAACGCTCTGTCCTTTTGTTCACAGTTTGTGTTCAGTGTGAAACAGAATGTCTCCTCACAAGTGTGTCTGTCTGTTCAGGTGTACAGCTCAGAGCAAGGCTGGATTTGTGTGAGTGAAGCCCTCCAGGTCTACGGAGGTCTGGGCTACACTAAGGACTACCCCTTTGAGCGCTACGTCAGGGACTGTCGCATCCTGCCTATCTTTGAGGTTCGCTCTTCCATCTGAATTCTAGATGTTGAGTTAGGGCTCTGAAACGGGGCGACTGTGGCTCAGTTGGTAGAGCGGGTCGGCCGATGATCAAAGGGTTGGAGGTTCGATCCCCACCCTGCCACTTGTGTCATAGTTGTTGTGTCCTTGGGCAAGACACTTCACCCACCTTGCCTCGTGTGAATGTCGATAGTTAGCCTGCTATCGGTGTATGAATGAGTGTGTGAATGGTAACGTGTAAATGGGAACAGGTCTCCATTGTAAAAGAGTCTTCGGACTCAATGGGATATACCTGTATAAATAAAGGTTTAAAAAAAAAAAAAAAAAAAACGTCATTAATAATAATAATAATAATAATACATTTTATTTATATAGCGCTCTTCTCTCACTCAGAGCGCTTTACAGAAACAAAACAATAAACAAACAAAAAGAAGATGTGGAGTTGGGTTGGTGGGTGAACTAGGGGTAGGCAGAGGAGAAGAGATGAGTCTTGAGTTTAGACTGGAAGATGGTGAGGGACTCAGAGTCACGGATATGTTATATTAATACCATTATTATATTTTGGAAACGTTGAGATATTTTTTTAGAGTAAATCTTTATCAATCCAAATCAAATTCTTGCAAATATCAAATGGTATTGTGGTGCTCTTTCATTGTACTGTACTGTACTGTACTGTACTGTACTGTACTGTACTGTACTGTACTGTACTGTAGGCCTTGGCGGAGAATATGTCCATTAAGGGAGCGTCAAAGGGTCAAAATAATAGCACGCAATAACGTTATTTAAAACAATAAAATAAGATAATACAAAAACTAATTTTGCTCCGACTTTAATAAATAAAGATTAATGCTGACAGCCCTCACACACACACACACACACACACACACACACACACACACACACACACACACACACACACACACACACCACCTTTTATGTTGTGTTCTTCATGGACTGCATCACCACTGCATTATAGTATAATAATAAATTGTGGAATTGAAGGTGTTGCATTTATAGATTCTGTTGTCTGTTTTCAGGGGACCAATGAAATCCTGAGGATGTACATCGCTCTCACTGGAATGCAGTATGCTGGCAAAGTCCTCACAGGGAAAATCAAGTAAGAATATGAAGGTGGTCTAAAGCAGGGAAATGTCTAATATTGATATGTTGATAGATCACTTGATAAAGTCATATTGTTTAGTGTAACACTTCCCCATGTATCCATGTTTTTATCAAAACAATTGAAAAATACATGTTTGACATATCGCCATTTTATAAAGTGAACTAACGCGTTAGCAGAGAGTTGCCTGTTAAACAGATACATAGCAGCTTTAGTATGTAATATGAGTATGAGTTGAGTTTGTTTTGCCACCTGATGAGTGTCATTGTTTTTAACTGTCTGCTGAACACGTACTGTGTGCAATTGGTTTTATTTTATTATTTTTTTGCATCAAAAAACAAGCCAACTTCTAAAGCAGGACACTATGCCGATGAGAGCCGTGAGAGTCAATCCAAAAAGTCAATTAGCAGAAAACCAAAACAAGTGCTGAAAGACTTCAACCTCTGTTAGGCCGAGGTGAAATGCAGTGTTGGCTGATTATATAATATGTTGTCTCTCTGGTTTATAAGGCTGCATCACAGATAAAATATGTATTTTACTGAGATAAATAGATTATTTTAGCTGAGGGAATTTTTTTATTGTGTATAAATAATCTCCCCTCTGCTTACATCACAAGGTTTGTATCATATATTAGAAGAGTCTAGTCTCTCAGTGCTCCCTGTGCTCTGCCTACAGGGAGATGAAGAAAGGAAACATCGGCATGGCGTTGGGAATGTTAGGCAAGAAACTGAGGAGCTCAATGGGAGCTTCAGTGGACCTGGGCCTGACCGGGAAAGATGGAGTGGTTCATCCCAGCTTGGCAGTATGAGCTTTTTTTTTTTTTTTTTTTGATAATATTTCCTGTAAGCCTAACACATGTATGTTATTGATTCCTTGAGACTCAGGACTTTTTTTCTGTTTAGGAAAGTGCAAAGAAGTTGGAACACAACATCAACTTTTTCGGATCAACCGTGGAGAGCGTGCTGTACAGATACGGAAAGGTAACGTTTGATTGGTTTTTAAATGGAGGGGGACTTCCCCTTCTCACATGTGTCCCAATGCCTTTGAACACCATTCCCATCCGTCTGTGGAATGTATGAGTTGTTTGTTAATGGCACTAGAGATCTCTTCATGTCATCCTATCAGTGTCGGTCTGTTAATACAGCCGGCCCAAACTCTTGTCTTCCTCTTCCTCCACTGTGCTTTTGGATTCTCTGTTTTCCCCATAGAAGCTATAAAACCTCTTGGAAACCGTTCAGCGTTCCAGAGCCCTGCTTCCTGTATCATGCGCCTCTTGTTTTGATCCAATGCTCGAGCAGTGTCCTCAGAGGGCTCTCATCACACTGCAAGAAAACTAGAACAATTGAACTTAACCATTTCAAACTGCTTCTATTCATGGATACACGCCCTTTTAGTATAATGGTCGAACATGTTTATTTATGTAACTCTTGACTCTTTTTTTCAACTATTTAAGGTGGAATACGCAATTCTGGAGAGTGCTTGTTGTCAACATCACTTGTTGGCAACATGAGTGAATGTCTTCTCACAATCTGCTACCTGTAAGTGCTGTTTGTGTGCTGCAAAAGAAAAGTGTTACACAGCCTAGGTCATGTAAACGGGCATGTTAACAAAGGCTCTATATACAGAAGGGGCCAACCATATCCAGAGACATGCCCGTTTACAGAGCCTAGGCTGTGTGTTAACACTGAAAAAAATTTCAGCGCACACACAGTGCAGACATGTAGCAGATTCCATCTTTAAGGACCAGACTTAGGACACATACAGTGGAGGAAATAAGTATTTGATCCCTCACTGATCTTGTAAGTTTGCCCACTTACAATGAAATGAACGGTCTATAATTTTAATGCTAGGTTTATTTTAACAGTGATAGACAGAATATCAAAAAGAAAATCGCATAAAAAAAGATAGAAATTGTTTTGCATTTCATTGAGTGAAATAAGTATTTGATCCCCTATCAAAACATTGCTTAGTACTTGGTGGAGAAACCCTTGTTGGCAAGTACAGAGGTCAGACGTGTCTTGTAGTTGATGACCAGGTTTGCACACATCTCAGGAGGATATTTGGACCAATCCTTTCCTAATCTTTAAGGTTTCGAGGCTGTCGCTTGAGCTTCAGTTCCCTCCACAGATCTATTGGATTAAGGTCCGGAAACTGGCTATGCCGCTCCATGACCTTAATGTGCTTCTTCTTGAGCCACTCCTTTGTTGCCTTTGCTGTATTTATAGGGTCATTGACGTGCTGGAAGACCCATCCACGACCCATTTTTACGGACCTGGCTGAGAGAAAGAGGTCGTCACCTAGTATTTCATTGTACATGGCCCCATCCATAGTTCCCTCGATGCAGTGAAGTCCACCTGTCCCCTTAGCAGAGAAACACCCCCAAAGCATAATGCTTCAACCTCCATGCTTGACTGTGGGGATGGTGTTCTTGGGGCCATAGTCAGAATTCCTCTTCCTCCAAGCATGGCGAGTCACTATGATACTTAAGAACTTGATTTTGTTCTTATCTGAACACATCACCTTCTCCCAAGCATTCTCTGAGTCGTTCAGGTGTTCATTGGCAAACTTCAGACGGTTCTGTACATGTCCCTTCTTGAGCAGGGGGACCTTACGGGCACTACAGGATTTCATCCATTACGGCATAGTGTGTTACCAATGGTTTTCTTGGTGACTGTGGTCCCAGCTGCCTTGGAATCATAAACAAGCTCCTCCTGTGTAGAACTGGGCTGATCCCTCACCTTTCTCATGATCATTGAGACCCCACAAGGTCAGATCTTGCATGGAGCCCCAGGCCGAGGTCACAGATTTTCGAATAATCGCACCAACAGTTGTCTCCTTCTCACCCAGCTTCTCGCCAATGGTCTTGTAGTCTATTCCGGCCTTGTGCAGGTCTACAATCTTGTCCCTGATGTCCTTAGACAGCTCTTTGGTCTTGCCCATGATGGAGATGTTGGAGTTTGATTGATTGACTCTGTGGACAGGTGTCTTTTATACAGGTAACAAGTTGAGACAGGTGTGTTTTATACAGGAAACTAGTTGAGATTAGGAATACTTTTTTAAAGCACGAGGCTAATCTGTGGGAGCCAGAATTCTTTATGGTTTGTAGGGGATCAAATACTTATTTCACTCAATGAAATGCAAAATAATTTATATTGTTTTTTTAATATGATTTTCTGGATTTTCTTTTTGATATTTTGTCTATCACTGTTAAAATAAACCTAGCTTTAAAATTATACACCGCTCATTTCTTTGTAAGTGGGCAAACTTACAAAATCAGTGAGGGATCAAATACCCATTTCCTCCACTGTATACTGTATATCTTGAGGAAATTGGGGCAGTGGAGTGGTGATTCTGGATAACACAAAAACATTTTCTGGTGGAAAATCTCCGCACCATTCGCCATTCACTTTTGTTAGTAACCAGTTAGAGAAGGCTTGACTGTCTGTGCTGTAATACATGTTGGTTGTCCTTTGTGTTGTAATCAAGCCCCAACCTCAGCGATTTTTACCAGCATCCAATAAGGAAGTGACTAACTGTAGTAACCAGGAAGTGCCACTGGGGGGTGGTGCCAAGACCGAGCAGTTTTTCTTTGACTAACTTGTTTGTTAGGCCGTTTTCAAAGTCTTATTAAACCTATTTACAGCCTGGGCCACAAAACCATTTTAGTCTGTATGTTTAGGTCATATCTCCATGACAACACTGAGGGGGGTGACTTTTTTTGGACCACGCTAGTTTTTATTTTATCGGAGGTTAAAATGTATTGGGGCGATCTCTTGAGTGACAGCTCTCCGCCCGTTGTCCCTCACTTTGCCTCGGAGGTATACGTCAGCTATCTCCCTCCCCCCGACGTGAGGCGGAGTAAAAATCTCACAAAATGGCGACGCGCACAAACCAGGATTATTGGATGGCGTGTGAATGACTGAGGTCAACCCGGATGCTACATCCATATTATTTACTATCTATGGTTGTAAATGGGATTCAGGCCAGATCTACCTTCACATGTGTATATACTTTGACACAATCCCAAACCCCTCCTACTGAGAGATTTAAAACCTGCCCAGAGAAGAGCAGTTCCATTTCTACTCACTCAGACACCATAGGTATCACATATTGGCCCAAGATGTAATCCTGGTGTCTGTCTGTATGCTCAGTCAGATCTCACTGTCTCAGTCATTAATCGTTCAAATTGATGGGCAGAATCCAAACTAAACAGCGGTTAGTGAATCGCCCATCCAAGGGGGAAAAAATCTCTGAGGCTGGATATGATTGATGAGTTAAAGGAATACTTCACCCATACGGAACCGGCGTACTATCATTATAAAATCACTATTATAATATAATGAATTCGCTTTTTCTTCCCACAGTCTTCCCTTGGCCCAGCTGTCCTGTCAATCCTAACCCTACATTTTACCATGTGTGATGTCACACATGGTAAAATATAGGATTAGACAGTGAGACCATTTTTGCCTTTTCTCAGGCTAGGATGAACGGATTTCTAAAATGTTTGCACATTTATACTACATACTAGGATCTCAGAGTTCAATACACCTTCATATTATGACCGGTGAAGTAGGTCATTAAGTGTTTTCCTCCCTTGCTGCCTTCAGACCATAGTGGATGAGCAGCTGATCCTGAAGAGAGTAGCAGACGTGTTGATCAACCTCTACGCCATGACGGCCGTCCTGTCCCGGGCCAGCCGCTCCATCAGCATCGGCCTCAGGAACCACGACCACGAGGTCTGTCTGCAAAGCTAACATTAACTATTATTTATGACCACAAGACAATGTGTACGGTGAACTTAACGTCACAAGGGCTACCGGTCCTGCTACGCAACCTGGAATTAATATTTGTTTAGAATCCATTGCTTTAGTTTTAGTTTTTTATAGTACAATCAGTTTGCCATTGGCCTTAAACCAGACTGATCCACACATTGTTTCTCATTATTTTACCACACTTGAAAAGCTGACAGTAAAACTTCTCCCACACTCATCCCTGCTGTACACCGCAGCAAAAAACCTGAAAATCTCAATTTGGGAACTATCTGTTATTGCGTTGTGTTTCCTGGTTGAATCTGTGAAACATATCTAAACTTAACAAGTCAACATGCATTACAGTCGCACTTTGCTGCTGTTTTTGACAATAAACACAACAGTTGTCAGGCTTATCCAGATAAGCAGGTCATGTCTTGATCAAGATCAGTACGTTTAATATGCTTAATTGAACGCACGTCGTTATTTACTTACATGTGTCTGTTTTCACCTACTGCAGAAAGCGGTAGACAACTGAAGGCAATTAAGGCAGCAGCAGCATGGCACAACATGTCAGCTCCATTTAGTATTTTTAATCAATGAATGCAATCTGCGTGTGCTCTGATGTGCTTTTATTAACTCAAATCCATATAGTTAGATTCAGTTTAGCTACTGTATATTGGAAAGACTGCACCACCTTCATTTTATTTCAGAGCAGTAATAACGGTTTGAAGTGGAGAGGGACACAGGACGTCAGAAAGTAAACAATCATGCTGTACTATGAGACGGGTGTGTAATCAGAAACTGATGTAGAGCAAAGACGGAGAGCACACACACATCCACAATACAGAGACATTAAAGGAGGCAGTGCATGCTTTGCATTATATCCTCCCCTATGGTTCAGATGGGCAGCCCTGTGCTCCTCCTACACTATTCCTGTCTGCTGGGGCTACAGGCAGACAACTGACTCCACTAACACAGTTCTCTCTTATTTATCAGTTAAGCCAGTTTGGCTCCACTATGATTGTAAAAGGCTTGTCTGTGTTTATTTCCTCTTATTTCCATGATGATGGAAGGGAAAGTGCGTATCTGAATCTTTTTTTTTAATAAAATATAACCATTGGGGTTTTAGATTAAATGATTGCATGTTTCACTGCATTGTGTGTTTGCACATAAAAACTGAACCGACAAAAGTATGCGATCGTCTCACTTCACATTCTATTACATTTAATTATTTTGACCGCATCATATTTAGTTTTTCATTTGGGTGTTTTCCAGTTGCATAACATGCCTGCTGGGTTTGGGATGAATGGAAGTGGTTTTCTTTTGTCTAGGTGCTGCTGGCAAACACATTCTGCGGCGACGCTTTCTTCAAGAACAACTACTTGATGACTCAGTTGCAAAAACGTAAGTACAACGTCGAAAGAAAGCTAATTGAGAACAGAACCTTTTTCTTTTCTTTTTTTTACTGCATCTCAAGTACAATAGACTTGCATGAGTTGTGGAATTTCCCAGCGAACCCCCACATACCAACACTCCAACCTCCCCGCTGCTTTTCATTTTCAAACAGTGCACTTTTTCTTGTTTAATGGTCTTTATGTAATCCAGAGTTATCCGGTGACCCAGACAGATTATAATGTTGTGTTTTAAGGAGAGACACTGCAGGTGATTAGTATAAAATAAAAAAATATTTGATTAAATAAGCAGATTTGTCAATATCTAACTAATTATGCGTTAATTTGCATCTCTTTAAAAGTCTAGTGGTAAAATGAAGCAAGAGAGTTCAAATGTTTTGTAATTTTTCTGAACATATTAGAGTCCAAAGTTTTTATAGAACAAATTTTCATTTTATAAATCAAACAATACTATGTACAGGTTTTTTAAATTAATTTCCTGCTTGGTTTAAGAATTAAAAAAAAATATATAAATCAGACAATTAAAGCGGCAACGAGTAACATTTAAATATCTTTTAAACAGCCTCATGTTTCCTCTCATAATCATAAATTACCTTTAACAGCAAACGAGACCATCAGTGCAAAGAAAGACGTTTTTATATAGTTTTTATTACTGCATTTGATCTGGTCGTACACCCAGTCCGATTTTCGGTTCACGCGTGCATGCTCTATGGTCACATATCCGCATTGGTCGCAGATTTCAGTGTGGCGCAGCAACGTGAATTGAGAAGCCTATGGCTCCAGGTGAGGGAAGGGAAGCGGGAGCCTTGTTTGAGACAGTTGTTTGTAGTCATAATGACTGATAACGGGGCTGAACCATCAAAGAAAAAAAAGAAAATGCAATGAAGAAAAGCTAAAAGGAGTGTGATAGTGATAGGCGGGCGGGAGGGCTTTGCCAAGCAACGTATACACAATTTCACGGAGCGAACCTAGACTGCAGTGTTTACTCCTAAATGAATGAGCGGTAGCCTACTAAAACACAGTTTACTTTGCCTCACCAGCATCATCAGATGACCATTATTCATCTGAAATAGTCATTATTTACAACAACATAAACACATTACCTCATCGTGATCCATAGACTACTAACTAACTGCCATCTCACGGACACGGACTCGGACACGGACTCGTTCAGCTACGTGAGAGGTGACAATGCATCAACTCATTGCAATCAGGTGTGTTTAGCACTTACTGGCATTAGTTGATGCTGTGTCACTAACCACTCTCTGGAAGCCGAAAAGAGTCCGGTGCCCTCACACTTTCAACACACGGACACGCACCATATTGCTTCCTGATTATTTGAATCTTGCTCTCCCCGCACGAGCTAGAAAACAGCTGGCGTCGTAAAAATACTACCGCTTTTGTTCAAAGGTGTCGCCAATGTGCCGACTTACTCGTAGTAGCTTTAACACAGTCTGAACAAATCCTTCTGGAATGACCTTCAGAATAGTGCTACAAAAAATCTCAAAATTGTCTGTGGCTTAAAAAACAAAGTTCTTGTCTAAAGTGTCTCATCTAAACAAATGAAAGCGGCTTGTTTTGTGACTCCCATCTCCACTCATTCCAGACTCTCCGGAGAACAACGATGCCAACATCAAGAAGATTGCCATGGAGGTGTTGAACAACAGAGCCTACGTCTGCTCACACCCTCTGGAAAGAACATACTGATGATGCACCGCGTGTCTTCTCTCTTCTGATCGGACAATATGAACAAGTCCCATTCGCTTAACATTGTTTGTACACTCTAATAATGAATGAAGAGATTTCTGTTTTAGTTACTGTATTTTTATTAACTATGGCTTCAAAGAAAAAACACCGGAGCTCCTCGGGATCACAATGGGCACGTGCCTCTGATGACTTTGTATTGCGTTTTATCCAAAGTTTAGTGCTATAAAGAATTATTACACAACATTCTATCGTTCCAATGCTTATGAGCCTATTTGGTATACAAGGTATAGTTTTTGTGGGTTCTGGCTTCTATGATATTCCTGAAAGGCTGGACACTTGATGGAGGTGTCCTCGTGTTAGCCGCTGCAGGCCTTTGAAAAGTGAAGATGCACTTCTCCTCATCTGTGAGAGGCAGTGCAGTCCGCTTGTGCAGGAAGGAATGCTGCTTACAGACTCCACTGTAGGAAAGCAACACAACAAAGTACGTCAACACAAAAAAAAATCTATTGTTTTTTTGTTTTTTTTAGTATCTGAGGAGTTTTGTATTTGTTAAATTAAAAGTTGTAACTCAAACTTACAAGTAGTGGTACTTGTTGTACAGTGAGTTGTGTCTGATGATGGAGTTGTTTTTGCTGGTGAGGCTGCAGTCCATGCAGGGCCCCGGAGCCAGAGCCATGGACCTCTTCTCCTCCGCTTTGTCCTCGCCCAAGTTCATCACAGACAGATGAGGCAAAGGCTGACACACACACACACACACACACACACACACACACACACACACACACACACAAACAGCTGTTGGCTCACAAACTGCAGGGTATCACAGTCAACTACAACCAGAAGAAGAATGACAAACTGGAAAACACTAATATTCTTTGTATTTCTTTAGCTGTCTGGCTCATCATTTTACTTCTATGGTTCACTTTCTTATCGTTGGAGCATTTAGCAGCTGGAGCATTTAGCAAGTTAAATTGCAATATGTGAACCCCTATAGTAGGATATTGCTCTCCTTTCTCTGCAATAACCTCATACAGGTGAAACTCGAAAAATTTGAATATTGTGCAAAAGTTCATTTATTTCAGTAATTCAACTTAAAAGGTGAAACTAATATAGACTCATTGCATGCAAAGTAAGATATTTCAAGCCTTTATTTGTTATAATTTTGATTATTATGATTTACAGTTTATGAAAACCCCAAATTCAAAATCTCATAAAATTAGAATATTACATGAAATCAATAAAAAAAGGATTTTCAATACAGAAATGTCGGCCCTCTAGAAAGTATAATCATGCATATGTACTCAGTAGGGGAGAGTGGCCTAAGTTGTGCCAGTGGGGAAGTTGTGTCACCCCTTGTTTCTAGAAAACCATAGAAGAAATTGGAAATGTGACCACATATTTAAGAAGAGCCATCCATTTGACTCATCCTGTAAAGAAGGGAGAAACATGGAATAAGATATAAGCACATTTAAAGTGGCTACGAGTAACATTTAAATATATTTTAAACAGCCTCATGTTTCCTCTGATAATCATAAATTACCTTTAACAGCAAACGAGACCATCAGTGCAAAGAAAGACGTTTTTAAATAGTTTTTATTACTCCTTTTGGTCTGGTCGCACACCCAGTCCGATTTTCGGTTCGCTCGTGCAAGCTCTATGGTCACATATCCGTATTGGTCGCAGATTTCAGTGTGGCGCTGCAACGGGAATTGAGAAGCCTATCCCTCCAGGTGAGGGAAGGGGAGCGGGAGCCTTGTTTGATACAGTTATTTGTCGTCATAATGACTGATAACGGGGCTGAACCATCAAAGAAAAAAAAGAGAATGCAATGAAGAAAAGCTAAAAGGGAGAGTGATATAGGCTACGGGGGACGAGGGCGTTGCCAAGCAACGTGTATACAATTTCACGAGAGCGAAACTAGACTGCAGTGTTTACTCCTAAATGAATGAGCGGTTGGTACTAACACAAAGTTTGCTTTGCTTCACCATCATCAGATAACCATTATCTGAAATAGTAATTATTTACAACAACATAAACACATTACCTCATCGTGATCCATACTAACTGCCATCTATCGTTCATTCGCTTTCTGTGAGGAGTCGGACACGTAATCTTTCAGCTCCGTGAGAGAGAGTAGTTAGGTGACACTGCTCAACTCATTGCAATCAGGTGTGTGTGGCAGTGACTGGCATTAGTTGATGCAGTGTCAAAACCACTCTCACGGAGCCGAAAAGAGTCCTCACACTTTCAACACACGGACATGCACTATATTGCTCCCTTCTCAGTTCACACTCACGCGCCTGGCACGCGCTTTGCGACTGCGGGCGTCGTAAAAATACTACCGCTTTTGTCCAAAGGGGACGCCAACGTGCCATGTTACTCGTAGTGGCTTTAATGCAATAATTCATGCAAAATAAGAACCCAGACCAAGTATATAGAAGATGAATGAAAATACTTATGAAAAGAGCGACATTTCTGTATTACAAATATTTGTTTTGATTGGCTTTATGGAATATTCTAATATTTTGAGATGCTCGATTTCTGGTTCATGAACTGTAAGCCGGAATCCTGTACATTTAAAGGTGAAGTAAGTGGTTTATTTATGTTAATATAAGTGTTAAATCGCTCTTTATTCATACAGTGATCACTTGCATAATGTGCGCGTTTCATGAAGCCGATCTCTCAGTCAGATGCTCTGCATGTAATCGGCAAATAAACTTATTGGAGGATCCCAAAATGTTTATCCAATCACAAGAGAGAACGCTACAAACCGACACCCGTCTCACTCATGGTCTCACAGCCGGTGCACGCCAGAGCAACAGATGGGTGAATGTTTATGCGCCTACAATGGCGGAGCAGGTAAAAATCCTTCCCTATGTCTGTTTTGATGTTTTTTATCATGTTTTATCACACTTATGGATCTGAGATGATGCTGGATAACTCGCTGCTTGAAGACTGCAGTGCATTAATGTGGTGACGTAGGGACGAGCGAGGGGACTGCTAACTGCAGTAACTGACAGGAAGTTAGCTAAAAGAACCATTCCGCTTACAGCACCTTTAAACAAAAAAATGCCTGAAATATATAATAATGGATTGGATTTATATAGCGCTTTTCAAGGCACTCAAAGACGCTTTACAGGGTTCCAGGTTCCATTCATTCACACACAGTCATACTTGTGGTAGTAAACTACCATAGTAGCCACAGCTGCCCTGGGGCAGACTGACGGAAGCGTGGCTGCCATTCAGCGCCTACGGCCCCTCCGACCACCACCTCAAACATACAGCAGTCATACACATTCACACGAGGCAAGGTGGGTGAAGTGTCTTGCCCAAGGACACAACAACCATGACACAGGTGGCAGAGCGGGGATCAAACCGCCAACCCTTGGATCATTGGCCAACCCGCTTTACCACCTGAGCCACGGTCGCCTATATGTCTAATATATCTAGAATATATGGAACTTTCACTTTTTGAATTAAATTAGATTAAAAAAGAGCTTTTCCATGATATTCTAATAATATGGGTTTCACCTGTATACTGTATATATAAATGTAACCCATGGCCCTGAAGCAGTTAAATGATGTCATCCCACTAACTTTAAACTCTACCTGGAGCATCATGCCGGGTTTCCTCAGTGAATACTTCTGAGGCTCATCTTTCAGTATATCCTGACTTCTCTGGGTCTTTCCTCCCATATGACACTTGAACTCTGGTAGAGGGCTGTTGTCTGCAGGAAGCTGCTTCTTCAGCCAGCGGCCGTACTGCGCTGTGGCTGACTCCAGCTGCTCCCACTCCATAGGCTCTCCTGTGGACCAACAACACACCCACGTAACTCACTCTGTATAGGTTTAAAAACTCAATAGATTTCCTTCTTCGTATAACTGATCAACTAAAACAAGATTTTCCTTCACGGAATGGTTGGATAAACAGACATAAACTTATTTTATTCAGCACCGATAGGTTCCTCCCATGACCAAAGCTGTTCTCCAGTGTGGGAGTCCATTTAGTCAGCAGCGAAAAAAACTGATACTGGCTCATACCGCCGACCATCTGGGTCTTCAATCAAAACATATCAACATTTGCCTTTTAATACTGAGAAAAGGCTCACAGTGAGCCCACACAGTTGTAGAAAAAAATCCACTCTTGGAAACTCTTTTAGACAGTTACTGTACATTTAGTGCATCACTAGATACAAGTTACAGCCTAGTCTCTCATAGCCATCACTCTCTTTCTCTCTGGGTTTGGCAGAATTGTATCACTAAATGAAGCAAAGTGGTTACAAGGTGCCTTTGAAAACAGTGACAAAATAAGGTATACAAATTAAAGTAAACCTATTAGGTTTTTAGACAAACAGAATGTGAGTAAAATGGTTACCTTCCACTTCAACTGTTTTATAATGTAATGTCATTTTTTCAGCAATGTTTGATGGAACAACCATGGAAAGCAAACTACAGCAGTCATGCCCCATTGCCTGTCATGTGGCCTCCAGTGTGGCAGCACTAGGCAGATGTTAATGGAGAATTACCTGTCTCCCCTTTGATGGATTTCTCCATATTTTTCCTGCTGACCTAAAGTATAAAATAAAAGAGTCTGCGAAGAAGCCCTCTCTTTGATTCTGACACCAAACGCTGATATTCACAGCTGCTGTCTGGTGATGGCTATACACTGGAAATATATCAGTGTGACACCTGGTTATTAACATTTGGCTGGTTGTTCATGGGAAAAAGGAAAAACACACCGCCATACAACAGAATGGAGCTATATATGAAAGGCTTGACACTTTTAGCAGTTATTAGAAGTGTTGTATGGTGCTTTGATGCAGAGCAGCTTACCAGCCAGGTGAATGGTGGCAGGAGTCGGGCTGAAGACAGGGGGAGGTTTACTGTAGAGCTGAAAGTCGTCATTACGCTCACCCCAGTCCCATATGTCCCGTGAAAGTACAGGCTTCAATAGGTTGTCGTGTAGGATGTTCTCTCTCCATGGCTGGAAGAACCATGAACAGTAGTGTTATCAACATGATCCCCAACTATAAAAACGTCCAATCCTAGAAAGTCATGTTATATCCTTTGGTGTCATTTACGCCAGGGACATGTCCACACCACTTTTGGAAATGGTCAATTTTGTCCCCACCACCTTCTAAAAGTATAATTTGTTAAAAAAAAATGGAAAATTGAGTACAAAGAAATAGGGGTAATTTACATCTAGTAATACTAATAGACAAATAGCAGTTGATGATAAAAGTAGGCTAATTGACATGCTGTAAAGTACACCTTTTTTGTCATTTTCAATATTTTAAAGTCGCTAGAATGCGGCAAACCATTAGCCTGGAAATCCAGACCCACATAAAGTGCAGAGCAAATTGAAATTTGCTAGCGGCTGGTGTGGATATCCAGGGTAGGAAAACATTTCTTTGGAGCTAAAAAAAATTCTGGAGGATAACCTCCAGATTGGTTTCAGAATCCTTTCTATTTTCTAGATCCCAAGGTTGGCAAAATAGGCCTACAGGTGTTGATATTGTCTTGAAAACTATAAGTAGCATGACATTGTACATCCTGTGTCTACAGCTGTTGCTAACAAGTAGTAGGCCTACGTTACTACTAGTTGTTTTTTTTCATTTGAAAAAAGTGTCACCATGGTTTTAGTCATACACTATTGGGTCAGAGAGAGCATAGAGGAAACAGTTATACAAGTATAACACTCATTCATTCATTCAACACTCAGCAGCAACGATCATCTCCAGAACACCTTCCTCTCACCACATCACCCCTGTCCTTCACCAGCTTCATTGGCTCCCGGTTCATGTCCGTATTCAATTTAAAATCCTTCTTTACACCTTCAAAAGCATCCATAACCTTGCACCCACATATCTAACAGACCTCATTCAAATTGCCACTCCCTCCCATGCACTCCGCTCCTCCTCCTCTGTTCACCTCACTGTCCCCTCTGCCCGTCTCACCACGATGGGGAGCAGAGCCTTCAGTCGCTGTGAAAAGTCACACTGCAGTCAGGTGAAGAGTGACATCACCTTTTTCAGCTCTTCCACACGAGCCTGGCCTGGGTGTCTGGAATGCAATCTGGACGCATCACTGCTCATGCTCGCACACCAAACTGTGGAGGTAGCAGCGAAGCCGGGCTCCTTTTTAGAAGCCTCTTCTGCTGGTTCCACTGTAGCACTGTGACACTGCTGACAGTAGGTAAACCTCCGCCCTGGCACCTGCACTCAAGCACAATACATTTAAGGTCATCTTCACTGGACCCTTCCTTTCTGTGTCCCAGAAAAACACATTACATTACACCAGACTTATCCTTCAGCTGTGCGATGTCTTATTAGGTAGACTTTACATTTATGTTGACAATTTTACAATCCAGGTTCTGATTATCTGATGTATTGGTCAGTCCAAGGTTCAAGGTATCTTTATTATCCCCGAGGCTGTTGTACAGCCAGCAGTAGAGAAAGATGGCAAACATATAGCATATAAGACAACAAATAACACAAACAGATCACATATTTACAATTCCTGCCTGCTGAACAGTCCGTTCAGCAGGCAGGAATTGCTTTCCATCTATTGCTTGTATTGTATATACAGTATGGATTTATAAAATAGTACTGTACATTCTATCCTACACATTCATCCAACCTGAGCCATCTCTTTGCGGAGCAGCTCCTTAGCCTGCTCAAGTGAGTTGAGGGTCTGGATGCTGTAGTTGTATGCTGGACCAGCAGCCGGCTGTTCCAACTGAAATACAGCCGCCCCCGGCTTCTGCAACCTCTCACTTTCTTCTTGCACCTTTTTAATATTGTCCTGGAAAAAGATGATGGCTCCGTTAAAGGTGTAACTTTGGATGTGTCAGAGAATTGAAAACATTTCTAGGATATATTCTCATATCTGAATAAACAAACTTTCCTAACAGGAAAACGTGATCCCTGGAACACTGTTTGAAGTTAGCTACCTTAAAAAAAAAATAAGGTTTCACTGTTATTTTACAGCAGCAGGGCCCACAGTTTGGTTTACAAAACTATTGTAGTCTTATGTTTGGATCTAATTGTCTTGATTTAAGATTTAGGATGATATAATTATTTAATACAAAGTATTACATGTAGAGAAACTATGTTTTGTTATCCAACCACAGGCTCTGCAAATGTAAACAAATCCACCTCCCCTGAAACTGCAAAGGCACTTTTAAGAATTCGGCTCCTATATTCTGAAACATATACTAAGCCTATACAGACCTGAATGAAGTCCTTGGACTGTTCTAGTGGTAACTGTTGGCTGCTGCGTTTCCATTTGACATAGTCTCTGTTGTGTGTCTCCAGCAGTGCGTGTCTTTTCACTCGGACAGGCAGATTGGGCCGGTCCACCTCACTGTGTGCAGCGGCTCCTTGCTCCCACTGCTCAGAATACGTGCCATACTCTTTGCTCATGCTGACTATCATGTCAGCTGAGGGGAAGAGATTGCACTGCACCACATCTTTGAATTGCCGTACTTGACAAAGCTGGCTCAACCTGTAGGCAAAATACAGTAGGCAAAGAGTACTCCTCAGAATTGTATACATTGTTGTTCCATTGTTAACTCCACTACACCATTTATTTTCAAATTCATGCAAGAGGTTCACGTACTGCAGACTTTCTTGGTTTTGCTGGACAACAGCCACTGGGGCTACTATATTAAATGCAGATTAATAGTAGCATTTTGAGAAAATAGTCATAAAGTCCAGTGTGTAGCAATAGGCCTACCTACCCTGCTGGGTTTTGGTTGTAGGAGGACAAATGTGTTATTTCTTAATTGAAAAGTTCCACTATGACATAGGATGAATGTTCACTGTTATTAAATATACAACTTAACCATGTCTCAAGAGTTAACCAACTCATTTTTATACTAAACGAAAATAAATGTTCAGTGGTTGCCTTGGGAAAAGTAGTTAAAACAAAAGAAAATATTAAGGCTGCACTAATCAATATATTTGTATGTTAACAATGCATCAAAATGACTGTCTGTGTCATGTGAAAGGAGTCGCTCGTGGAGAAGAACTCATGGTATGTATAGTCATTTGGCTTCTTTCAGCTCATTGTTTTGGTTTCACGACCCACAGCTTTAGTGTTTTGGCCCAGTCTCACTGCTCTCATCAACATTGTATCAAGTCAGCAGCTGTTTTCAGTGAAGACACTTTGATGAAGTGCACAAACTGCCTAGCACTAAATGGCAAAGCTAGCAGTAGATGAACACAGCCCTTTGGCAGCTTAAGAGACAGATATTTACAGTAGAAGTTGGTGGAGAAAAAACTGAACTAAATGGAGAAACATTGATCATGAAAAAATACAGTCATCAGAAACATCTCAAAATGAATCTGCTTGTTGTGAGGTTTATTTTGTAGTGCAGTTTTCTAAGACATACAATAGCTAATATAGTGCTAATATGTCTGTGTTGTGTTTACAGCTTGTACTTGTTCCTCAAATGGTCAAAACCATGCTATACAAGCTGCTTTAAAGCCCTTGTAAACCCAAATCCACAATTCCAAATTGTTTCTCAAGCCAGGTGGCGCATCAGACCAGGGGCTCATCTCCTGTGCAGAAGCTGTGCACACCTAATGCATCAAGTTAACTTGCGTGCAGAAAGAGGAAGTCACGGAACTCATGTCCGTTAGCTTTTCAATATAAGACTGTCAAAATAAAAGTCCCGCAAAACAATCGTTATTTTGGGGATTAACTTCTCCGCGTGAGAAATTTGAGTTGTAGGCTAGCGTGTGAGAGTGTGAGCTGATTGATATGAGTGTGTCTCACGGCCAAAAGGGTGAGACTTGGCAGCTCTGTCAGTTGTCAAACAAAGCGGACGGACGTGGTCTCTATAGCAACGAGATCAGCTGAGCTATCACTGAAAAAAAATATTGTTTCCATAATGATTTCCATAGCCTTAAGCCATAGGCTAGCCTACATGTTGTGTAATTCAGTGATTTTCAACCTTTAATGAGTCGAGGCTATGCATTGGCTTTGGCGATTTCCCTTGCCTCTTTTTTTTCTCTCCACACAAAGCTCTCCCATTGCACACACGCATGCCCCGGCCGCTTCCGAGAGCACAGACTGTTAGAACTCCTACAGTAAACCAATTCCACATTGCACAAGGTGCAAACAACCTTGGTCTTGTCGAGGTTTCCATTGGGAAGCTTCTTAAAAATACATTTTCCCTGAAGCAAACCCGGCGGCTTCCTGCATCCATGTGAGCACGTTACGTTTGATGTGGTACACAGGTGCGAAGTCGGACTCGTTCTGACTCGTGCACTACAGTGCAATTCGGCCAGGTATACATCCGCGCTAAAATAAGAGGAATAAGAGATTAACGGCGATATTTTTTTTATCGCCGATAAGAGTCTGGCGTTAACGCAGCACGTTAACGCCGTTATCGGCCCACCACTAATTTTTACTAAAGCTTATGTAGACACTGAACTTTGATATCATATACTGCTTTTTTAAAACTATTTAAGACCAGGTTTCCAGAGTCTATAAACATTACTGCATGGTTTGCTGTAAACAGGAGTAAAACATGCACATCACGTGTATGGCCCTTTAAGACCACGGTCATCTCATTAAGGGGTACCTGGACAAAGCTTGGAAGCAGGGTTGGGGGACTGTGCCTCTAACGTAGACCAGAGGCTGTCCCATGATGGTCTCTAGTGACTCACATAAATGGATAGGCCTCAGGCCCACATCTAATGTGTCATAGATGCGCTTGAAGAAACCCAGGGTTGAGTTGTAGAGGACTATCACCTGCTCCTCCTCACTCCCACACAGCCTGCAAGATATCACACAAAGTGCAGGATTCTCATTGTTAAACACTATGGAAGTAAACAGCACAGCTGAAATCTGTTAGCATGACCGGCAAGGGGATAGATAGTGTTCATGGGCTTACTTCATAGGAAAGGCCTCCCAAAGTCGCTTCACTGCTTTATGTTTCAGCCCTTCAAGAACAAAGATGTGTGTCCTCTTATCTAGCACGTGGAATCCTGTAATATAGTCCAGATCCTTGCTCTCATCATGCTTAAAATTCATTATGTAATTGGATAGGGCTTTCTCTGTATTTTCCAGTGAGCGTGGGCCCAGATGGAAAGCCGAAGCGTTCAACCTGAGGACCTCTGCCCTCAGCTTGGTCAGCGCAGAGAAGTTGTTGTAGTTGAAGAGGTAAATGATGCGCCCAAACGGACCGTCGTGAAGCCCCGATTCACAGCTGTCGACCTTAGGTGGAAAGGCTATTGCAACCTTGACTTTGAGTTGAGAATTGGCGTCAAAATAATGGCCTTGTGGCATGAGCTCCCTGCTAGCTGCTGTGTCTGACATCCTCCTGCTCCGTGTACTTCGCTCCCTGTCCAGCACTGGTGGTGGAGCGCAGCATTTTATGGGTAAGTTCACCTTAAAGCTTTTCTTAATAAGAAGCAGATCGGAGAGGTTCAGGCTTGCAATACCATGAGGGTTAAAGACTGGGCTCTTCTGCTTCACTAGTGCTGCATCACACAGGACGTCTTCATCTGACCCTGTGTTAAACATGGCTGGAGCATTTGGTGTGTCACCCCACTTCCTGTCCCGGTCATGGACCTCTATCTCCAGGGATGAATCGGAGAGGAACTCCTTGAGCTCGTCTGGATCCATCAAGCCAGTCAGAATCACATTCACATCTCTGAAGTAGATGTTGGTGTCATGCCGGTGATACCGTGTTCTGTGCACGCTCAACTTATGGAACTTGTACTGGCAATATACATCCACGCATTTTTCCTGGTGTGTAGGGGGGAAACATGTAAACTATGTCATATCAAAGCTCATTACTCAATGTCAAAGGGTGCTAATCTGATGTTATCAACTCATAAATACAAAGTAAATACTGATTTGAGGAGAGAATGTGTTAAATCTATAGTGCGTAACTTCTTTTGTCGGTTACATTCAAGCCGTCGCCAAACGAGTTGACACAAAGTTGATTAACCTATCAGCTCAAGACAACTCTCTGTATTACTCACTAGGGCAGCGTTTACAAACTGGTGTCAACCCCTGACACTGGTGCAGAAGCTCAGAAAAATCCCAAGAAGAAATGTTTCGGTTGTTGATTCTACTGCTAAGAAAAATCCTGCACGTACAGCATAAGGTATCAAATGTATGCACGATCACAAACGGCTTACATCGTGTATGTACTGTTCTAATAATAATAACTCAGAGGTCTCACAATGGCCACAGAAGTTACGCACTATAGTTTTAATTGTGAGTGATTGTTAATCAAGTGTTAAAAAGTCACACCTGCAGGACGTGGAAAGGGACCGGGGATGGAGGCATTGAAGTGGCTGAAAGAATGGTGATGACCAGTGGATTGAGTTCAGCCTTCAGTTCTTCAGATATCAATGGTGTGTCCAGAGAGACGTTGCACATGACCTCCAATACACCAGATGAGCACACCGGGAAGTATTCAGTCAATGATGTTTCCTCTGGCAATTCAAAAAGGTAAATATATATTTCTTTAATGGTCAACACACACCTTTGATTTTTACCGAATCTCACAACCTTTTTAGTATCTTATTCGTTTTCAAAGTCTGACGTCCCTGTGATGCTTGGACGAGGTTTAAATGTCTAGTTTGGGGTGTAATAGTCTTGACTACTGGGATTCCCCGTTAAATTTTGTACAGATAATCCTTTTTCTTGTGGTCACTTGGGATCCTCTGACTTTTCACCAAGCGCCATTATCAGGTCAGAATTGCATTTTTTCCTAACGTCTGGTTTACAACCAAATACCAGCAAAACTATTGCAATTCCCCTCAGCCTCAGTTGTGAGCTACTCTTTTCTAGTGCTAATTAGCAAATACTAGAAGTGCTAAGCTAAGGTACATTTATAATGAGCGTGTTAACACTCATTTAAGAATAATAACATTAGCAGTTAGCTCAAAGCACCACTGTGCGACTGCCTAAGTACCACTTAGCTGCTGTACTTAGGCGCAGTTTTTTAATTGTTTAATTTTGATTGAACATACATTTAGTTGGCCGGGATTTTAGGCCATAATAAGACATTGATTCCATTCCATTTTCTCCCTAACCCCCAAAGGCATGTTAATGCAGTTGTAGTATGACAAGAAAGGAAAGCTAATTATTTTAGAACAGTGGTTCTCAACCTGAGGGTCAGGACCCCCACAAGTGCCCGCAAGATAAATCTGAGGAGCTGCGAAACATTCTGTTACACTATGACAATGTTAATGTTCAGACTTTCCTCTCATTTCATGTGAACCACTGGATAATTTTACCCCCTCCGACCTTTTTAAAATACTGTAGAATGTCAAAGGTGGTTAAGTTGGTCACAAGCAAGAGAAATATACAAGCTGTTGCTTTGTTTAGAAGGGTCCACTACAAAGGTTGGGTATCACTGTGTTACGGGTTATTTGTGTGCATGTGAACAAAAAGTTGACTCACCTGCAAACAAATGAATGAGGCCGATTTCAGCTGAGACGGTGCCATTCTTTTTTAAATGCTCAAGGTCCAAAGCATTAATCATTGGTTTTTGAAATCCTGTTTTAGGAGAGAAGAGCAATGTGGATCATAGTAGAAAGACATTTCATAAGCATCAGAGATGTATAATTATTTGCCATCAGTGTGGACACATATACGACAGCACCCGGGACAGCGACTATTAAACTACATTAAAAACTTGTTTTGCTCTATCACACACCAACAGTGGACTAGGAAGATGCAGAAAGGTGAACTAGTCAAACTGGAGAACTCATTTTAGCTTCACAAGGGAGTTGTGGGAGTACACAAATTGATCTCCCACAAGTACACATTCAATATTATGACACAACTACATTTGACAGGACACATCTGCCAAAAAAAGAGTATTATTCTTCCAATCACACAGGTGCACACCTTGGCAGTCTATGATAAAGCAGAAGGAATGCTCAGAATACTTAACATATGCCCATGGCAGAAGTGAGCCAGGGAAGTTAATTATGAAGATAATCTAAGCCAAATATATATTTAGAAGTGTACAACTCCCAGGCCAAGAACATTTATGTTTTGAAGCTTTGTATTCTCTGTTAGACTTAAGGCAGAAGTAACAGGATCATCTAAAACAAACAAATGGACAACTTTTAGATTGGAAATATTTACATTTAATATCTTTCTTTTGTTTGACAACTGCAAAACCCTTAACTGTACAAATTTCAACACAAGTTATTGGAAAGGAATTATTCAGCTTTCTGCTGAAAGCATGTATCATATTAAACAGCTGATTATTGTAGAATGAATGTTAAAAGTTGAGTTATCAAAAGTGAGCACAAAAGAGAAAAAAAGAAAGAGAAATTAAACCCCAATTTGTTTCAGAATGATAAGACAAAATGAGAAATGAGAAATTCAGAGAGAACAAATGTGAGAGAAAAACTCTTAGGCAATAACACAGTGACAGTATTTGAGATGAGTAAATTCCTAAAAGGTGAAATAAATATCACTTTATAATAATAATTTTAAAAGGCAGAATAGAAGTGGAGAAATGACCAGTAAAAACGGTTTGAGGACAGGGTGAAACTGGCTGAAGATAAGAGGGATCAGGCCTGAGGTTTGTGGATGAGAGAGGGTGAGGCTGGATGTGAGAGAGCGGGGGAGTTAAGGAGGGAGAGAGAGAGATAATGGTATAGGATGGATTCAGAAGTCTCAGTGACATTCATTTCAGAGGTCAATAGAGTGAAAGTATGTGTCTGTCTGTGTGGGTGCTTGTGAGTGTGTGGGACCTAATTATTTGAGAGAGGGGTAATGTAGAATAAGGTGAGTGTGTCTTTGGGAACAAATTAGTTGAGAGGGGGTAATGGAGAATAATGGAGAATAAGGTGTGTGTTTCTGTTTGTGTGTGTGTCTTTCTTTATGTGTGTAAAAGAGAGACTAGATTACTTTGAGGAAATAAAAAAATGGTGTTGGCAGTGTGTGTGTGTGTGTGTGTGTGTGTGTGTGTGTGTGTGTGTGTGTGTGTGTGTGTGTGTGTGTGTGTGTGTGTGTGTGTGTGTGTGTGTGTGTGTGTGTGTGTGTGTGTGTGTGTGTGTGTGTGTGTGTGTGTGTGTGTGTGTGTGCAGATAGCCAGAGCAATGAGGCAGCTTAGTTTTTGGAATGAGGTTTGGAATGAGGTGCAAGAAGGTGGAGAATAGAGGAAATACACGCATCTAAATACATAATCGACATGATTCGAAAATGTGCATGTTATACAAAAAGATGTGCCCGCAGGGGACGTGATGTGCTGAGTTGAGTGGGATACATGCATTAAACAATGTGAGAGGAAGGAGAGAGGAGGAGACTGAATTAGTTTCAGGGAGATAAGTTGGAGAATATAGAAGGGAGGAAGAGAGGGAGGGAGGGAGGGAAGAAGGCCAAGAAAATATTACACAAGTTCCTCAGGCGGCTCTGTAGCTGTGGTGTTATTGGGAGATGTGCATGTCATGTCAATTAAAAGTTAATGCTGTGTAATCACAGTGTACCAGAGGCTCTTGGCTGCATATACACAGTCCTCCAAGAGTTACACATACAGTTGTTTGAATGAGCACTATATGAGAGACGTGTTCCTGAAACTCAGGATGTCTTTAAGTTGTTAATTGATATGCAGAGTTGTGGTAATCAAAATGAACAAACAATTAAGGTAATTAAGACCAAACAATTAAATACTAGGACAATCATAGTGTGTTTAGGTCTATTGTCTTGTACTTTACAATACAGACCTTTTTAACTTGGTTGCATAATGGAAGTGCAGTTTAACTTTTCTCACCCTGATACAAGTCATAAAGTTCTTTATAAAGTCTTTTCCTTCACATGTCTACAAAGTGGCCTGACTTGTGGTGAATCCATAACTCAACTCAACCCTGCATTCTTTTTTATAAAATAAAGCATTTAGATTTATGTTTTACACTTCC
Organism: Ammodytes marinus; assembly: GCF_949987685.1. Taxonomy (NCBI): domain Eukaryota; kingdom Metazoa; phylum Chordata; class Actinopteri; order Uranoscopiformes; family Ammodytidae; genus Ammodytes; species Ammodytes marinus. Next base: position 32,691,679 of record NC_137233.1, read on the forward strand.
GTAAAGGGATAATCTGTTTGAACTTGAACATCAATCAAGTTGCAATCAACGGGAGCAAATGTTCAACCTTGGATGTTAAAGATTAGAAAGGAGGAATAGAAAGTGAAAGAAGAGCATTGTTAGTGTGTGTGTGTCTGTGAGGGGTGGAGTCTAAAATAAAGTAGGAAGCTAAAGACAATTGAAAATAGATGTAGAATTTGATGGTTATCAATATGAAGGATTTGATCCTTTGGCATGAAAAGAGAGTTTTGAGGGTGGTTAACACAGATGAGGTGGAAATGGGGGAAAGAGGAGATCGAGAAATGGGAAGGAGAGAAAGGAGGCTTTGATGCAGATAGACACACTCTTAATGCTTTACAGAAATACAAATATTGAGAAATATGTATATTGAAAGATTTTATTGAAATTAATCAAGTCCAATAGTTGTTTGATTTTTTTTGTGGGAGGAAACCGGAGCACCCGGAGGAAACCCACGCAGACACGGTGGAACATGCAAAGTCCTGACACATAGAAACCCGTTTGTTTGCGTGCGTGCGTGTGTGTCTGTGTGTCAGGTAGGGATGGGTATCGTTTGAGTTTTGACCAATTCCGGTTCCAATTCCGATTCTGACTATCGATTCCGGTTCTTAACCCTTCCGAATTTCGATTCCAGTAGGTAAGAAAGGGGTCAAATGTTTATGTAAAAAGTCATATTTTAGATAATCAGAAGGGGAATCTCTGATATATTCTACCTGATTTTTTTTTCTTTTCTTCTTTCTATTATTCTATAACTATTCACGTGCCTATATTTACAAATGGAGGCAGCTCTTGCTGAGAGCGACCACGGTGCGTGCTGTCTGCTGGAGGCTGCTACTGGCCGTGTGAGAAGCCTACTCCCGATAGCACCAGCAGCGACACAGACGTGGCTGGTGCTATATAGTCTATGGGCCAGTGTAGTGAGTCGCGTTGATATGTGCCGCTGTGCACTGCTTATGTTATGAGCCCGGCAGCCCGCGGCTCTAGTGTGAGGAGGAGGAGACGGCACGGCAGCGCTCGCTACTCGGCTCTCAGGTGCTCGGTTGTAATGTGAACCGCGCGACGTTACACGTGAGATGCTTCTTCAGAGCTTCTTTAACACCGTTATTCCTCAAATTACCAGTAAAAGTAGCCAGATGTATCGCTTGTCGCCTGCTTTGACCAATTAATTCGCTAAAGTGACAGCAATCTGTCTTAATAGGTCCATGACGGCAATGCTGTTGAACATGCTAACCGCTAGCTCTAATCAAAACACAGACATGCCTGCGCGGTGACGTCGCATGACGTAGGCACGTCCTCGTGCGCATGCGCAGGAATCGATAAAAATAATCGAAATTGTCATTCCTTAATAATTCCTTTGGAATTGAAAGTTTGGAACCGGTTCTAAATTTAGCACCGGTTCCGAGAACCATCCCTAGTGTCAGGACTAGGCCTAAATACTGAACCTCGGCACTGCCCTATGGGCTTATACAGCTAGTGTGATGTTAAGCTGTTACTGTTTGTGTGTGTGTGTGTGTGTGTGTACACACGTGTAACCGTTTAGTAAATCATAACCGTTTAGGAAAAATCAATAAACTTAAACCGTTTTTTTTTTTTTTTTTTTAAACATTTTTTTCCAAAGTTTTTAAATAAGTTCTGGAGACACGCATTTATTGATTTTACATCACCAATAAACTAATTGGGGAGGGTAAAAGCTAGTATGCCGAATCTGTCCCTCGGCGTGTGTGTGTGTCTGAGTGTGTATATCGGCGCGCGCGCACACATACAAACACACACACACACACGGGGAGTCGCCGTGCTCTGGCTCAAGTCACAGCCACGGAAGAGTGATGAAAGATAACCTAAAGATTAAAGTTACCCGGTTGACTCGAACTACGAGCGTAAGTAGCCCAAACTTTATAACACCTGTTCAACCTGCATAAACGTGGACATGTAAAAAGTGATAGGCTATATTAATCAGGGAATTAATGAAGCTCGATAATGACGGCATGCCATTATCTATGTGGCGAACACATGACAGGTGAATGTGTGTGTGTGTGTGTGTGTGTGTCTGTGTGTGTGTGTGTGTGTGTGTGTGTGTGTACCATGGACCTATTATAAGAGGTGTGTAAACGAGCATAGTTCATGTCAACTGTGTGTTTACAGGCAAACGAACGCATATGTGTGTGTGCGCGCGCGCCTACAAGACGGCAGGCGCACAAGGACAATGACGTCACGGTTAACCGTGTACACGAAAAATATTCTGTCGTGTACACGGAGGCATTTTTGTAAACGTTCACACCCCTAGTGTGTGTGTGTGTGTGTGTGTCACTTTGTTTGTCACTGTTTATGACTTTATGTCTCTAACGCCTGCTGCTTGTATGCGCGGCGGTCTCTAGGTGTGAGCCATTTTTTAAAACGCCTCCAAAGAGAAGGCTTTTTCAGGGGCTGTCCATGCTCCTGTGAGGGCTCTTGGGCCTTTGGTGTGGGCTTAAGTGACACTAGTGTGGGCGTGCCGGGTTCTTGCAGAAGCTTTTCGGCCATTGGTGGATCCTGGATGACATCTTGAAGTGTTTTTTGGGCCACTTGAATGAGCAAATGTACGGCCTTCGATGACTCTTGGACCTTCTCTGTCTGCTCCTGTACCTCCTTCTTTGGAGCATCGGAGTCCATGCTGCCAATGTCTTTTTCATTTTCCGTTTGGGGCACTTGTGTTTGAACCTTGGTGTCCTCAACTGGTTCTTTGGCCAATGTTGGTGGCTGCTTGTGGGCGGCTTCTGTGGAATTTTCTGCCTGTTGAAGTGGTTGTTCGGCTTCAAGTGGCATCATTTTAGCCTCTAGATTTTCAGCCTCTTGAAGTGGTTGTGTGCGCTCCTTAACTTGTTTCGTTGCTTGCTCGGCTTCCACTGGCGATATTTTGGCCATTCGATTATCAGCCTCTTGAAGGTTTTTTTTGGCCTCTTCTGTCGGCTTGTGGAACTCTTTTAGAGCTTGCTGTACATCTTGTTTGGGCCATTCTGCCTCTTTCTGTGGCACCTCTGGGACCTTCCCTTGTGGTAAAATGTTCAGGGCTTCTTTTGCTTGTTGCTGACGTGCCTTCTGAAGTTGTTCTTGCACCTCCTCTGTAACATCTGCGACTGTGAAAACAACTCGAGCAGCGTTTTCTGTCACAATCTCGGCAGCTTTTGCGTTAAGCTCAGCCATCTTCCTCTCCATCTTTTCCACTTTCCCCTCCAATTCCTGAATCTTTTCACTGTCTTCCCGATGCTGACGTATTACACGTTTGAAAACATTTTGCTGATAGACCGTCATAGCTTCTATCTGCTGAACGAGGGCTTTCTTTTCCCCTCTCAGTTTGATATTCTCGGTCTCTACCTCCGTCAGCCCCTGCCTAACTTGTTCCAGCTCTGTTCCAAAAGTTGAAAAGACGTTATTAAGCTGTTTCTCCATCTTTATTCCCATCTTGTGCTCCTCTGTCAACCTTCTCAACACCACTTGAAGCTTAGACTTCTCTTCAGAGCTCTCCTCTTGAGCTGAAACCCGCGCTCTAATTTCCTCTTCCAGTCTGGAATTTGCTCTCTGTAGGCTTTTAGTCAGGTCAAAGTTTCTTCTTGATTCTTCAACTTCACACTCACGCTGCCTAACTTGCTCCAGCTCTCTGTTGTGGCGAATTCCGGGCGCTACATCTTGAGGCACAATGGAAGAAGTTAAAAGGACTTTTTTAAGCTCTTTCTCCAGCTTTATTCTTATCGTGTGCTCCTCTTTTAACCTTCTTAACACCACTTGAAGCTTAGACTTCTCTACAGTTGAGGCCTCATCACTGAGCTCCACATAGACGCCAGCATCCCCCTCTTTACGGGCATCTTCATTAAAGACATCCTCCAGGTGTTTTTGTATGTCCCCTGGTTGCCCTACCTCTTGAATAGGAGTACTGAGTCTGACTTCAGGCTGGGTTGTTGGGTGAGCCTGGTCTCCTCGAGTCCTTTTGGTCCTCTTTGATCTTCTTGTAGTGAAGCGAGTACTGCTGGTACCTTCTTTTATCAAGCCTATGTTGAAAAGCTTCTCCCTATTGTCCTTGGGAGGTCCCATCTCCATATCCACCATTTGTGCACAGCTCATGGCATCTGATTGGTAACTTTCCCCAGTTGATCTATTGCATTCTGCCATTGCTGTTTCTCAATTAAAAAAAAACAGTTTATGGCTATTTGTAGGGTTGTATAAGTACGTTTTTTTTTAAACTTATCCTTCTCTTCTGGTTCTTTGATATTCCGTAATTCGATGCTTTATCTGTTTTTGTTTTTTCTCTTAGTGTTTTATCTTTTCCTTTTAAAATAATGTTGATTATTCAAGATCAATCAAATGAAGTGTTACAGTATCTCTGGAACAATGTGCTGGTTCTGAAGTGTCTGAGTCCTTGGTAAACTTACCATTCAACATTCCTCTGATGCCTTTGATGTATGTCATGTATTTGTGACATCATGTGTGACATCATTCTACTTCCCAACGTTCCATTCTGTTTTGTTTGTTTTTTTATTTTTTTTGTCAAAATGTGTTATTTTTCGAATATGGTAATTCCTTTGATCTCATAGAATGATTCACAATCTGTTAAAGGGGCACTGTGTAATGTGACATCATCAAGAAAGTTCTAGAAAGTTCTAGAATGCAACACTCCCTGGGTAACCCCAACCCTTTTGAATAATAACAGAAGCTACAGTGGCCTTCAAGGACAAGAACAATTCTAAATTCTAAACAATGCACCTGATGACATTCCGAAAACATGGATGCCTCCCATAAGACTTGCCCTCTCAATGTACAAAATGTAATATTAATATTTGTAATTCTCCGCTCAGGAGGATAATTCAGATTATTGGCAGAGGTGATTTTACACCAATGAGGACATATTTATGAATGAGGATATTGATTTTAGCTAATACATTACCTAAAATGTTACACAGTGTCCCTTTAACAAATGTGGAAAAAAATGGCCGCCCCACCACATTTACACATGGACTAATTATGAGAAGGAAGGTGGAGTAAAACATGGCGCCCATTCATTTCTATGTAAGAAGCTCATTGTCACAGGGCAACTTCATGGATAGAATTCCAATTTTTTTTTTTTCATCAAGGGGCCCCTGGGGCATGTGAGACTATATTGTTGGATCAACTTGCAAACCTTTTATGAACCAATTTGCTTTTTGATTGCTAACATAGCCAAGCCATTACATCCCTGTATTGTTGTCAATTTTCCTCAAGTTCATCAAATCATTCGTACTGAGTCACTGGAAATCCCCCACATATTGTATTTTGAAGCTACAGCCAAGATTGGGTTCTTTCAAATCAAATATGCTATTGCCCAATATCACAAACCAAGGTCAAAGTCAGGTTTATTTATATGGTACATTTAATTTGCCCAAGATAGGCCTACTAAAAAAAACAGTACAAATTGAAATACACCAATACAAATACAAAATAAAATATAAAGTGGGCGCCATATGCAAAAACAACATAACAATAAATTACATTGTATAGCAAATTAACCATTTGTTTCAAAGGGGTACACACTCTGTACACTATACAATATGACACCCTCTGACATTCGACCATTTATTTTCCTGACGGTTGCTTACTTTAAAGGTGCAGTGTGTAATATGACATCATCAATAAAGTTCTACAAAGTTCTAGAATGCAACACTCCCTGGGTAATCCCAACCCTTTCGAATAATAACAGAAGCTACAGTGGCCTTCAAGGACAAGAACAATTCTAAATTTTAAACAATGCACCTGATGACATTCCAAAAACATGGATGCCTCCATAAGACTTGCCTGCTCAATGTACAAAATGTAATATTAATATTTGTAATTCTGCGCTCAGGAGGATAATTCAGATTTTTGGCAGAGGTGATTTTACACCAATGAGGACATATTTATGAATGAGGATATTGATTTTAGCTAATAAATTACTTAAAATGTTACACAGTGTCCCTTTAATGATATTCACTTAACGTCACCTGCTGTATACTTGTCTTGAGTAGCTCAATGATTTCCCCTTCCATGTCTTTAGACTCAAAAACTATCAGTAGCATTGCAAAATATACACCCACTTCTGTTATGATATCAGTCAATACTTAACGGTTATCCACCAGGCCATCGTGCTGATAGAAGATGTTGTACAAGAGGTTACAGACTAATTCCTGGGAGCCTGTAATTTTGTTTACTTAATGCCTGTCACTTGCCTTGTTCTGTGTGTGGTAATCCCTGCAGAGACTGTAGAACTAAAAGCCTTAGCCTAATGGCCTTCTCCTCGGCAATACCCAAAGGACCTCAGAGCCAACTCAATATGGGGCTGAAGGAAACTGCATTTAAACTGTTTTGTTATGTGTAATGTGGATGTATTGTGAGAGTAATTTGCCAGCTAGCGCCGTTCTGTGAATATGTGTATCTTTACATCTATTCTACAACAAGGACCGTAACACGTATTTGTGAGTTTTAGACAGATACAGTTAACATTGAACTTTTTCAGTTAAAACAAGAATGTGTTTTCACTTGAGGTAGCAGTGCCGTACATGGAAGCATGTAGAAAATGCAATAGATGTTACATAAACATTATCATCTTCTATATTTGAAACTCCTACAAGGAACTTTGAAATGCTTATGAAACCAGTGTTTCCCCCAGCCCTTTATGGCTAAGGCGGCCGCCTTAGCAACGGCAGCCCCCCGCCTTGACTACCAAGGACACACTTTTTTTTGTGCTGCACAATTACTGTACTAGCAAGCGCGATGTGTGCTTGTGCATGGTCATAACTGCGTGAAAGGCCGTGATTTGCGGTAAAAAGCATGTGTCGCCAAGCGTTTCTCTATCAGCTGGTCTGTGTCTGCGGCTTTGCGCGTGCGACCATACTGCACCGCGCGCGACTACGGCATGCACGTGGGAGAGTTAAACGAGCAGAAGCAAACCGACATTTAACTGGTGGCGATAATAAACGCAGTGCAGTTCTATGGGGATATTTAGCTGAACAGAAAGAAGTTCTGTGCAAAGCTAGACTAGTTTAAGACTCCACATCACCGTGGGCAACACAACCTATCTATCAGCTCAGACAGCGCAGAGAAAAGTTTGAAGAATGCATGAGAGTGATGGCCCAGCCAAGTTTCAGTAGGTTTACAGAAGTGCCACACTGTTACTGTCCTTGAAATGCATTTAGTCATTTTAAGGGGAAAACACATTGTATATAAATACAATTTCAATTTCAACTATTGAGTTATTTTTCAAACAGCATGCTAGTGTAGGCCAAGAAGATTTATTTTCTGAATTTTCAATGCCGCTTTATTTTTATGTTTTAAATTGGGAAATACATGTTCCAAAACGACCAATAACTTCTGTATTTAAAAAGAAATCAAGCAAGTAGGAGTAGGCTCAAAATAACCATTAATGAAGTATAGGCTATCGCATCACAGTAGGCCTATTGTCCACAATAATCGCACAACAGCCCCTCATCCAAAAAGGAACTTTAAAAAGTTGAATTTGCACTTTGATGTGCATATACATGTTAAGTGTATGGTCCATTATTTGTATTTAGTGTGTCTGTATAGTATTGCACCAAAACAGTAGAGGTTTTCTTTAATTGTGCTTTGTACTGTCTGCATGTTTGCACATCATTTGTACCTGCACATAGCAACAAAATTCCACAACTGTAAGGTCAGTGTCTGTTGTATTTTTGTATTAAAATTAACAGTTGTTTATTTCTCACCGCGGCACGTTGCGCCGCGCCTCCCATGACCAGGGGCAGTGACCACCTTGACTAAGCCATTTTCTGGGGGAAACACTGCCAATGGTTTATCATGATTTTATGATTGATAAGGAAGAAATGATTCTACATTTACCTGTTTCGGAACCCACCCCAGAAATGGAAGTAGAAAGTATATCACTTTTTTGCTTCCTTGATGTCCCTGACATCCTCTCACAGGACGTCCTCAGTTTGTTGACCATGTTTTTGGTACCAACTGGATATCAGGTGAAGACAACATTTTTAAATACAAAATCACATGATGTGGGTCATTGTGGGGGCTAGTTGAAGTTGATGCTCACCACACATGTCTATTGATTCTTCCGACTGACACTGGGACATCCTGAAGGGCTTGAGTCTTTCGTAGCGGGCCTGGCTGGACAGTCTGTCCTTACTGTTCCATATCTGGACCTTGACCTTATGAGGTAGTAGATTGATTAACAAGTCCTTGTTGACTCTGCTTTTGAAATTCTGCGTCCAACCGACCCACGTCCGACCTCCTTCGAGCCATGTTCTCAGGATCTGTTTAAAAATTCACACCTTTAGTTTTGCATCAGGCGAACTCACTATTCCAATGTTATAATTATTAAGTATTTGTTAACAGAACTCCCCCTTCCCTATGATGACCAATTAACAAATGCAAGGATGGATCATTTACCGTAACTCTAGACCGTATGGCTGCTTTCATTCGGGATGTTCATGAATTGTTCATTAAGGGGACACATGCACTTCACACACACACACACACACACACACACACACACACACACACACACAAATGCACTGGCTCACGGTTACCTTGAATTCATCTTCTTTGTACATTTTTACCACCGGCCCAAATACTATCAGATCCACTTTGACTGTATCTGTGTCACCTGGCAACAACTTGTATTCAACATGAAAGCTGCTCTGAGCTTTGAAGGCAGTAGATACATCTTTACTCATTTTCCTAGCCCTCTCGGGAGTTTCAGCGATGTCGATTTCTTCCCCTAAAGAGGAACAAATGTTTTAGAATGCGATCGAGGAATGAAATGAACTGAGTTTCTTACATTATTTGTGATTAATAGCACATTCAGCTGCAGACTGGAATATGTCCACACTATCTCATCGTTCTGACCGTCACTTTGAACACTTTTTAATATCCCTGCAAAGCTCATGTTAGCCCCTTTATATAACTATACTATGACAAACTTACCAGTTGGTACAGCTAGGGCAATGCTAAGTGTCCATGTGACAGGATAGGAGTTGTCATCTGTGTGCGTCGTCATGTGCTCAGCTGAAGTGGACGTATTTTCCAAAGCAGCCTCCACAGACAACACATCAGTGTCAAGGACAAGGCCTTCTTCCTGGCCTGCATCAGTAACCTCTCCATCGTCACAGTCAGACTGGGAATGGCAGAGATTGGTCCCTGACAAGTTGGCCATGGGGTCTGGTGTCACTGGAATAAATCTATGAAGAGACACTGTAAGAAAACATGACGATTTACCTTTTGACTGAATTAGATTTTGCCACTAACATGTTATATCCCACTGAGGCAAATGTCTATTTGTGATATTGGACTATACAAATAAAACTGATTTGATTTGATTTGACATCTCATCCACACAAGTAAAGCCCCGATTATTGTGCTGTTTGTCTGACTCTGGCTGTTTTCACTGCTGTGATACACCTGGGCTCATCAGCCATACTCGCAACACCCAGGGCCACAGCTCCTTTCAAAAAGTCTCTTGGAGCTGGAGCTCATTCTCTCTCCTACCTGACAGGCCTTTTATTGTTTTGCGTGTTGACTTTTGATGCTGAAGTATACAACATTGCACATGCACACACTTGTGCATCCACCTCACTGCTGATCTTATGATACTACACATGTCATGCTCTCTACCTCTAGTCTCTCTCTCTCTCTCTCTCTCTCTCTCTCTCTCTCTCTCTCTCTCTCTCTCTCTCTCTCTCTCTCTCTCTCTCTGTTTGTTGACAGGACACCAGTTCTTAAACACTGCTATCATACTGAGAAATACAGAGACAGAGTTTTTGTCGAGCTGATGGGCTTAATCAACTTTGTGTCAACTCATTTCTCATTGGCTTGAATGTAACCGACGACATTCATATAAAAAAGTTTTCCGTTTAGGTTAATTGTTTCTTAATTAACAATGAATATGTCATTACATTTGTTTGACATTATCAAAAAAAACTGTTCATAAAAATATCACTGTGTAAAAATGACTGGTACAATGAATGACCAGCACAATAGTGGGTTAACTTGCCCTGTAGTAGGCTATTGTGGACTGACCGAGTGTGTTGTTTTGTACATAGCGTAGCAGTACTGAACCAAAACAAACCTTCTGGGTGGTGTTCTACCCATGGGATCTAGTGTGTAGCATACACATAGTTTTGAAAAATGTACAGCTTTATTCATTCATTAAAAAAGAACAAAGTAAGCAGCTTTTAATTACCCCTTCTCCTTTTAAATGTAGCCTTTATGGAAGATAGCCTAGCTATGTATACTTTTGGGATTGGTTTACGTTGGAGATCTGGATTATGTTTTCATTCAATTGTGTAATTTAGTGGATTTTAAGACAGTATAGTGGTTTTAAAGTTTGTTCAGCTTAGGCCTATATTTAGGCCTATTCATTTTTAAACAGTTCAACATTTTACAAAAAACATTAGCCTACACTACAGGAAGTCCACTTTGTTTTCCAATAGAGGCTAGGCCATTGCATTGTATGAATTAATCTGTAGTAGAACTAAATGCCAATTCAAATAGCCTAGTATTACATTGCAATTGTATCGTTATTCAAAATCTAATATTAATGTTACACGTCATGAGTATAGCCAACATTTATTTTTTTCATGTGCGCTCACCTGTGTTCCTGTAGGTCCGGATATGAAGCCTAACGTTTCAGGAGTCCTGTTGAAGATCGACTACAGTTCAATGCTTCAGTCAGACATTCATCTGTACGTCGTGTCACTTTGCTTAGATTATAAATTCCAAATCAATTAACTATTTTAAATTTAAAAATACTGTCCTGTGCCGCAGTAAATTGATGAACTGGGTCGGGCTGTCGCTCACAAGTCAACTCGAGCAATATGATGGCAACGCATCGCCATGGCAACTACTGTAGTGAAGGAAGTGAGGTGCGCGTGGCTCTGGCTGCCCTCACGTGCTGTTGGGACTGTCGGAATTCCAACCCAATCAATCATAGAATAGCCTACGTGTATTTAGGCCTATCTATGCCAACCCATAAGATAAACCATAGATAGCCTATATTTATGAAGATAAACGAGCGGGAGGGTTTTTCTTTATGCACAACTCAAGAAGATTTGTTTACGCTTTCCTAATGGTTAGTTTGGAAGTTTAGTTGACAAAAAAAGAAAAAGTTCAAGCTTCATATAGGCTAAGGTATGACTAGCTATGCTATATTTTGTGTTGGGGAAGAAGTTGAACTTGGCTACAGCAAATAAGCTACCCTAGGGACTAAATAAGGAATGTCACATTTACGTAAATAAACAAATCCGGATTTTCTACTGTGTCTCATCAATGGGGCTTCAATTAGAGAGGCAATGGTAGGCTACCATTAAAATTTAAATTATTTCCTTTACTTGTATGGCCTAAAAATATTTGTATTTTGTATCAACAAACAAATAGAACATAGGCTACTAATTTACTTGAATCACTAACTATCCACATTTGAATGCAGTTGTAGGCTACCAGAAAGCCACTAGTTTAATATGGCCTTGTTCACTACTCCCCAACTCTGGAAATGATAGCCTATTGGGAGGTTTAAAGTAATTTATTTGATATGCCTATAATTTCCCCATTTTTAATGGGTAGAGGCTACAAAACATATGCCCGTTGGTACACACAGATAGACGGTCCACCTTTTCTTTTACGGTTTATAAGATTTTACTTATATGAGAGTTGATTTATATGGTGGATGAGAAACCAGCGTTTGGAGATTAGCCTGATAGACCAAAGATCTTCAACTCAAAGCTTAAAAGCAATGGATTTAGGCTAAGTGACCAAACTTTTAAAATAAAATGTAGACTATAGCCTAACCTATAAATAAAACGTTAGGCTAAGCACCATGCTCTAAAAGAAAAACGTCTTTACAGTTGAATAAAGACATTGCAGTGCGTCCCCCTCTGCTCAGAGCATATCGGTCTCTTGGGCATCTCACATCTTAACAAGCTGTAACCCCAGTGAATGACAAAAGTTTACACACCTGGTGGCAATTACAGAGAGGCAGAGACCGTTACATGTAGCCTCTGTGAGCGACTCCTGGTTGGGACCCCTGGATTTTTTTTTGGGGGGGGGGGGGGTGCAGCAGTGCTAATTCAAATGTGCTCTGTTTTACACGCCTCTCATTTTGGTTCTTGCAGACAGTGCGCTCAGAGCTTGTATAGCCTACAACAGGGGGGATGGACACGAAACATACACGGGACGGAGGGAATAAACCAAGTAAGTGTGTTGGCTTTGGAGAAATATGATGTTTTTGCAAAGTAGAAATGATGATGATGGACGCAATCATGGAACCAATTGATCCATACAGCCGACCAGCGCGCAGGACACAATGGATAGTCAGCACTCTGGCTTACCATTACGGACTGGACCGGGGAGTGGAGAACGAGATTATAGTTTTGGCCACGGGATTGGATCAGTACCTGCAGGAGATTTTCCACCATATGGACTACCAAGGCCTAGGTAAAGTGCCCGTGGATGATTTTAACATCTTGTGTGAAGTTTTGGGGCTGAACAAAGACTCTTCATCGTCGGAGGAGGACACAGAATGCAGTGCAGGCAGCGGCGGGGCTTTGGAGAGTTTGCCCACCGAGCTCTCCTTCCGACACTTCCACGCCAAACTGTGCGGATATTTCAGCACAAAGGCCGGCTGTCACTACGAGAACGGCCGGCTGCTGGTCGGGAAGGACAGCGAGCACATAGAGACTCAGATCCGCCTGAGAAGCCCTCTGAGGCGGCGAGGGAAGCAGCTTTGTGGTGGGGGTGTGAGCGGCGGTGGCCCCTGTCCCAGGCTCGGCTCCTGCACCAAAGAGTGCTACGAGGAGATAGTGGCGCTGGAGGAGGCGGAGGACCGAGTAGCGAAGCTGGAAGACGAGAACGCGAGTTTGAGGGAGCTGATCGAAGACATGCGAGCAGCGCTTCAGAGCAGCGATGCCCGCTGTTTGGCTGTGCAGGTGAGAGAGTGCTGCTTAATGCATGGGGTAGGAGTAGGCCTAACCGATGTTACAGCCTATTTAGTAGAAAAGATAGTTCAAGCCAAAGTTGTGAATATGATGCTGTCCATTTTGTTGGAAACTTGAGTTTCTCAATGGAAGTAGACCCACGTGCAGAGGCGAGAGGAAAGTTGCCCTCTAGAAGATGTGCTCTTGCTTTACGCATCATTCTCAGCATACAATCCACTTCATCGTTAAAGGTGGAGTCAGCGATTCTAGAGAACGCTTGTTGTCAAAATCAATGAATATCTCCTCACAATCCACTTCCTGTAGGCTTGTGCACTGAAAAAAAAAATCCAGTGTTAATACAGCCTTTGTGTAAATGGGCCCAGCCAACAGCTGGCCCCCTCTATAAGGCTGATTGCTGTTGACATATAGTTTACAGAGCCCATAGCCCATAGGTGTTCACAATTGGGTTTTCCCCCAGTGTAACATAGGGAGAAACTTTCTAACTGTGACTAGTTTGATAAATGGTTCAAAAAGTGTTTAACATGAAATCAACAAATTTATCACTAACACTTGTAAAAACAAGAAGATTGAGGATCATGTAACATCACTGCTTGTTCCCCTTCTCACCTACCCATGTCTAAATGGCATGTCCATGCAGCGCCACAATTCAACCACCAAGTGCTATAGTTATAAACCCCTCTGCAAATGGTGCATCATAATGCCTTAGTGGTTTATTACTGTCTAAACAAGCCAACATCAAAAGTTAGTCCCCTGCAAGACATTGTACATGTCCATAGGCCTATGTCATAAATAAAACGTTTTTTTATATAATCCATCAGGTCCACTGCTGTAGCCTATGTATGTCAATTATTTGTTCCTAAATGGATTTGGTTCTGCCCTTCAGAAGTTAGCCTAAGTGGTGGATAAGCCCACTTGAGGGGTGTTGATGTAGCCTGGTGCTACCAGACCATCGTACTTCATTTCATTTGTACAGAAGGTCTGGCAGTGCTGTAATTGACAAACGTTCACTCATGGAGGCGGGTGTCTGTTAAAGTTTAAAACTATTGGATCTGCCCAGTGCCACTCTGGATTAGCCAACCAATCGCATAACGTTTGGTCGTCACGTGTGTCATGAGCCGGCTTCTGGCAACTGAAACTGGAGCGCGACTTCGACGTCATCGTTCTCAGCCACTCGCTCTGTTCGCTGATTGGACCGGCTGTCGAATCTCCGGCAAAACTGGGAAATGGGCTGTACACCCAGACTGACTACTGAAGGGAAAATAAAATTTGGCCGGAAGTAGGCGGGCGGGCGGAGCCAGGCTAGTGTTGATGTATAGGGCTAACTAATATAACCACTCATCATTAGTTAATGACGAAAAAAAACTTCAATTAGGCTATGCTTTCATACCCATTATAGTAGATGAGATATGTTGATGGCTTGTTAGAAATTGAGGAACCCATTAGGCTAATTACTTAATGACTCAATCTCAATAACATACCAGCAGACTCATAGAGTATTAGAAGGTGTGAGAAACTTAATATTTTCATAAATAATTAACTTGTTTATTAAGGACTAACCAGCAGGAGAGAATCCTAGACAACACAAATGTTGCGCTTATCGGTGGCTTATAACTGATCTATAAGACATCAATGAATGGTTAAAGCTGGTTCCAGCCATTCTGTAGCATGTCTCTTGTCCAAATCACTTTTTATCAATATAAGTGAGGCTGTGTATTGGCACTGGATTTTATTTAAGTGCACACAAAGCACTGACATGCAGTGGATGGTGAGGAGATATTCAATGATTTTGACCTGCCTATCATCTCTTGTGTTGCTCTCAGGTAGGACTATGGAAAAGCCACTCCAAACATAAAGTGGAGGAAGGCTGTTTCGTCGCCCACCACCACAACAAGAAACAGGCGGCCCAGAAGAGCATGAGCATCAGCAGCCTGAAGAGCAGCACCTACAGCAACCTGAAGAGCTTGCAGAACCTGGTCCACGAGGTTGAGCTCCTGCGCAGCTCCAGGGACCGGCAGCTAGAGGAAGCCATGCTGTGTAACCAGAGACTGGAGCAGGAACTGTGGAGCTGCAAAGAGACTGTGTCCACCCTGGAGGACTGCAACCAGGCCTTAAAGAGGGAGCAGGTGGGCATGAGGAGGAAGGTGGAGGAGGCCAGGCAGGCTCTGCTCAGCGGCCTGGGGAAGGTAAAGGAACTGGAGGCCAAGGCCAGCCACGTGCCCACGCTGCAGAGACACGTTCTCCAGCTGGAGTCAGAGCTCCTCTACTGCAGGTAAGAGAACACTGGGTGGAAAAGGCTATGTATGTAACATGTAGCATTACGCATCGACTAACACTCATGCCCCGTTTCCACTGAGCAACACAGTCCGCTTCGGCACAATATAGTTGGGCAGGGTTACGGTGACCCTAGGTCTGGCTTGTGTTTCCACTGCAGACTGCTCTTACTTGGTAGACGGACGGTATTCGTGACATCATAGCAGCAGGACACAGTGCAGCCCGCTGATTCATTCAATGAAGAGGAAAAACGCCACACAGTTAACAAAAGAGCTGCGTGCTGACACTTCTCTAAATACAAGACTCTACACTCTTGTCGAGGTGATTACACAAGGCGGTTTATCTCTTACACGGAAATGATTCTGTCGACCAATCGATGGACTGCAGTGTGTAGCTCAACCCTTTTGGGACCCTTTGGGATGGCTTGATACCCCAACAAAAGGGT